>NC_058081.1:519847582-520504092 GCF_014858855.1 Bufo gargarizans
ATATTTGTGTGTGTGTAGGGGCCGTTCGAGTGTATATTCATTTGCAGTTCAGGAGCCTTAGAAAGCTGGGTGTCGGCTCGTACTGGGATGGTGCACAAAGTAAGGCCTCTTTTACACGTCGCGTATGTGCGCTGTTCGTGTTCTCCATAGATCGTATCCATTGTCTTTAATGGGTGTATTCACACATCAGTGGTTTTCCACGGATTGTGGGTCTATGGTGACACCATGGAGTCATGCCCTATGCCATCTGTGTTTACGGATCCCTTGCACACTATAGTTTATGGATCTGTGAAAACCATGGACACCACACGGACGCCATCCGTGTTTGTTCCATGGTTTTCATGGATTGTAGCTAGAAGATGCTATGGAAACTAATTTTTATCCTAGTAGTATCTGTCTAAGGGCTCATGCACTCATTTTCCTCCTCTTCACTGACAGCAATAAACATTATTAATATTGTGCTGGAGAAGCCCTTTAAATTTCACGCTCTGTTGGAATATACAGTATAGAGGGTGTTTTTTCTTTCTTGTGTGCCTCGAAGGTGCGGCAATAGACGTCCGTTTACATAACTCGCGATCACGTCTTTCCCCCCCCCATGGGCAGGGAATGTACGGACTATAACTGTCCAGCTCAGATCTCATTACAGTCAAACATGTCCTCTGTCCCTATTACCCAGAAGGCAGTGCGACTACAATTCCTTACGCTTCTGTTTCCACACCGTCGCTGTAAAGATTTTTTGCCTGCAGAGACAACTCACTCTGGGGGTAATGTATCATGCCCCCGCGCCACTTTTCTGGACTAAAAAGTCGTAAATGAAGACTGAAATCTACGGCAGTCCCAAGTCACGGTAGATTTCTAGTTAGGCATACGGACTGCTGGGGGATGCACCTAATATGACGAGGACTGCAAGAGGCCTAATATATGGCGAGGGAATTTTATAGACCGGCGTAAAACGTGGGCTATGATAAATCTACCCCATTTTGTTTTGGTTCTTGCTGAACGTCTCATGTGATGTTCTACAGGCTTTCTTGGGGGGGGGGGGGGGGGGGGGTTATAGGGTGTGTGTCTGGTATTGCTTGGTAAAAAAAATACCTTTTTTTTGTTTTGTTCTGGAAAACCCCTTTAACCACTTCAACCCCGCTAGCTAAAACCCCCTTCATGACCAGGCCACTTTTTACACTTCTGCACTACACTACTTTCACTGTTTATCGCTCGGTCATGCAACTTACCACCCAAATGAATTTTACCTCCTTTTCTTCTCACTAATAGAGCTTTCATTTGGTGGTATTTCATTGCTGCTGGCATTTTTACTTTTTTTGTTATTAATCAAAATGTAACGATTTCACTTTCAGCTGTAAAATTTTGCAAAAAAAACAACATCCATATATACATTTTTCGCCAAATTTATTGTTCTACATGTCTTTGATGAAAAAAAAAATGTTTGGGCAAAAAAAAAAATGGTTTGGGTAAAAGTTATAGCGTTTACACACTGGTACAAAAATGTGAATTTCCGCTTTTTGAAACGGCTCTGACTTTCTGAGCACCGGTCATGATTCCTGAGGTTCTACAATGCCCAAACAGTAGAAAAACCCCACAAATGACCCCATTTCGGAAAGTAGACACCCTAAGGTATTTGCTGATGGGCATAGTGAGTTCATAGAACTTTTTATTTTTTGTCACAAGTTAGCGGAAAATGATGATTTTTATTTTTTTATTTTTTATTTTTCCTTTCAAAGTCTTATATTCCACTAACTTGCGACAAAAAATTCTAGGAACTCGCCATGCCCCTCACGGAATACCTTGGGGTGTCTTCTTTCCAAAATGGGGTCACTTGTGGCGTAGTTATACTGCCCTGGCAATTTAGGGGCCCAAATGTGTGAGAAGAACTTTGCAATCAAAATGTGTAAAAAATGGCCTGCGAAATCCGAAAGGTGCACTTTGGAATATGTGCCCATTTGCCCACCTTGGCTGCAAAAAAGTGTCACACATCTGGTATCGCTGTACTCAGGAGAAGTTGGGGAACGTGTTTTGGGGTGTCATTTTACATATACCCATGCTGGGTGAGAGAAATATCTTGGCAAAAGACAACTTTTCCCATTTTTTTTTTTATACAAAGTTGGCATTTGACCAAGATATTTATCTCACCCAGCATGGGTATATGTAAAATGACACCCCAAAACACATTCCCCAGCTTCTCCTGAGTACGGTGATACCAGATGTGTGACACTTTTGCGCATCTAGGCTGCAAAAGTGCCCAAATTTCTTTTAGGAGGGCATTTTTAGACATTTGGATCCCAGACTTCTTCTCGCGCTTTAGGGCCCCTAAAAAGTCAGGGCAGTATAAATACCCCACATGTGACCCCACTTTGGAAAGAAGACACCCCAAGGTATTCAATGAGGGGCATGGCGAGTTCATAGAAATGTATTTTTTTGGCATAAGTTAGCGGAAATTGATTTTTTTTATTTATTTTTTTCTCACAAAGTCTCACTTTCTGCCAACTTAGGACAAAAATTTAAATCTTTCATGGACTCAATATGCCCCTCAGCGAATACCTTGGGGTGTCTTCTTTCCAAAATGGGGTCAGTTGTGGGGTGTTTGTACTGCCCTGGCATTTGAGGGTCTCCGCAATCATTACATGTATGGCCAGCATTAGGAGTTTCTGCTATTCTCCTTATATTGAGCATACAGGTAAGCCTACTTTCACACTAGCGTTCGGGCGGATCCGTTCTGAACGGATCCGCTCATAATAATGCTGACGGAGGCTCCGTTCAGAACGGATCCGTCTGCATTATATTAGCAAAAAAAAGCTAAGTGTGAAAATAGCCTGGGACGGATCCGTCCAGACTTTCAATGTAAAGTCAATGGGGGACGGATCCGCTTGAAGATTGAGCCACATTGTGGCATCTTCAAACGGATCCGTCCCCATTGACTTACATTGTAAGTCTGGACGGATCCGCACGCCTCCGCACGGCCAGGCGGACACCCGAACGCTGCAAGCAGCGTTCAGCTGTCCGCCTGTCCGTGCGGAGGCGAGCGGAGCGGAGGCTGAACGCCGCCAGACTGATGCAGTCTGAGCGGATCAGCTCCATTCAGACTGCATCAGGGCTGGACGGCTGCGTTCGGGTCCGCTCGTGAGCCCCTTCAAACGGAGCTCACGAGCGGACACCCGAACGCTAGTGTGAAAGCAGCCTAATGAGATTTTTTTTTTTCCGTTCAGCCTCTGGGCTGAAAGAAAAAAATGAACGGCACACATTTCTTCATTCGCATCGATCAATCTGCCCAAAAAAAAAAAAAAAGAAGGAGGGGAAAGGCGTCTGCCAGGACATAGGAGCTCCGCCCAACATCCATACCCACTTAGCTCGTATGCCCTGGCAAACCAGATTTCTCCATTCACATCAATCGATGTGGATGAATAAATCATTGCCGGGATTATTTATTTTTTTTACATACAAAGTGTTTGCCAAAGCATAGGAACGCCGCCTCCTCCTCAGCTCGTATACCTTGGCAAACGTATCTGTTACTGCAGAGTAGAAATCTCGTCTTGCAGCGCCGCATACACCGACTTGCGTGTAATCTGACAGCAGCGCAATGCTTCTGTCAGAATGCACATCAGTGCTGCAGCTAGTCGATCGGTTGGTCCACCTGGAAGGTAAAAAAAAAGCGAAAAAACCAGGCCGCAACGCAATAATTTTATTAACTTTGGAACAGAACATGTAAACTTTAACTTTTTTAACTAAACATTAACCTTTTTGCTTACTGGTGTTTTTTTTTTTTTTTTTTTTTTTTTTTTTTTTTTTTACCTTTATAGAACAAACCTCTCCTTCCCCATGGGTCTATGTGCAAAGCGCAAATCGCCCAAAGATGTGGTGAAGTGCGTTATGCACTTTGTCCCAGGTGAAAGGAGAGGTTTGCAGCAGCTGTGAGTGAATGGGCCCTAATAGCCCTGTGTGCCTGTCCTGGTGAGATGATCCCTATGCTAGGTGTACCTGTGTGTGGTACTTCCGGAAACACTCTCCAAAGCATAGGGCAGGGTGGTCAGGACAGAAATAGCGGGTGTCACGCCTTATTCCACTCCTGCTACAGACACGACATTTTTTTCGGGGTGGCGGTCGGTTTGAGGTACCAGGAACGACACTGGGGAAATGTCGCTCGTGTAGACGGCTAACTACACTGGTGGATGGGGCCACGGAACCTCCTGGTATAGCCTGTGGCCCTTTCACAGAGCTTATACAATTTGACCCCATACCGGGCGCGCTTGCTTGGGATGTATTGTTTGAAGCCAAGGCGCCCGGTAAAATGTATCAGGGACTCGTCTACGCAGATGTTTTGCTCAGGGGTATACAAATCTGCAAATTTCAGGTTGAAATGGTCTATGAGGGGCCGAATTTTGTGGAGCCGGTCAAAAGCAGGGTGGCCTCTGGGACGGGAGGTGCTGTTATCACTAAAGTGCAGGAAACGCAGGATGGTCTCAAATCGTGTCCTGGACATAGCAGCAGAGAACATGGGCATGTGATGAATTGGGTTCGTGCACCAATATGACCACAATTCATGCTTTTTAGTTAGACCCATGTTGAGGAGGAGGCCCAGAAAAGTTTTAATTTCGGAAACTTGGACTGGTTTCCACCGGAAAGACTGGGCATAAGAGCTTCCCGGGTTGGCGGATATAAATTGTGTGGCATACCGATTTGTTTCGGCCACGACTAAGTCCAAGAGCTCCGCAGTCAAGAACAGCTCAAAAAATCCCAGGGCCGAACCGATCTGAGCTGTCTCAACCCGAACTCCAGACTGGGCAGTGAAAGGGAAAACTACAGGTGCGGCTGAAGTTGGGGACTGCCAATCAGGGTTTGCCAGCACCTCAGGAATTCTAGGGGCTCTACGGGCAAGTCTTTGCGGTGGCTGCGACGGGGTCACTACTGCTCGTGCCACCGTACCAGCTTCAACTGCCCTTCTGGTGCTCGCCACTTCACCAGGTTGTACGGCAGTGCTGGTACTAGGTCCAGGAAGGGCTGCGCTGCTGGTGTATGCCTCACCACGTAATCCGACAGCACCAGCCCCACTCTGCTGCTCTTGAAGCGGATCCTGCGCAACCTGCGGTCTAGTGACACGGGGCCGGGTACGCCTGGTGCTATCAGGGACCTCAGCCTCCTCGTCCGAACTTTGGGTCAGAGAGCCACTGCTTTCTACAGGTTCGTATTCTGACCCGCTAGATTCGTCAGATGAGGGTTCCCATTCCTCATCCGACTGGGTCAGAAGCCTGTAGCCCTCTTCAGAAGAATACCCCCTGTTTGACATTTGGGCAACTAAATTTAGGGGTATTCCCTGAGACTACCCAAGAAATAAAAGCAAGCCTGTCTTACAAAGGGGAGGCTAGCGAAGTACCGGAGGCCGCTGCGGTTGATTAAAAAAATATCAAAACTGATTTTTTTTATCGCCGCAGTGCGTGTAAAGTGAATGTGCGGTGATCAAAAAAAATATATTTTTTTGTCACTGCGGTGGGGCGGGCGTGGGTGAACGCACGTGTGGGCGACCTATCAGGCCTGATCGGGCAAACACTGCGTTTTGGATGGAGGGCGAACTAAAGTGACACTAATACTATTATAGATCTGACCGTGATCAGTTTTGATCACTTCGATACTATAAAAGTACAAATGCTGATTAGCGATACGCTAATCAGCGAATAAGGGACTGCGGTGCGGTGGGCTGGGCGCTAACTGATCCCTAAACTACCTAACCAAGGGGCCTAAACTATACCTAAAACCTAACGGTCAATACCAGTGAAAAAAAAGAGTGACAGTTTGCACTGATCACTTCTTTCCTTTTCACTAGTGATTGACAGGGGCAAGAAGGGGTGATCAAAGGGTTAATTGGGTGCTGGGAGGTGATCTGGGGCTAGTATGTGGTGTTGGTGGGTACTCAGTGATGTGTGCTCCTCTGCTGGAACCAACCGACCAAAAGGAGCAGAGGAGCACAGCAGCCATATAACCACATCATATTTACTAATATGATGTGGTATCTGGCTGCTGATTCGTTTTTTTTTTTTGAAAATCATCAACCTGCCAGCTACGATCATTGGCTGGCAGGTTGATGACGAACTTGTCCTTTGAATTTTGCCGGCCCGCGATGCGCATGCGCGGGCCGGCTTTCCCCGAAATCTCGCGTCTCGCGAGAGGACGCACCGGCGCGTCCACCCAGAACAACACGACCGCCGCGAAGACGCAATCCTGCGTACGGCGGTCGTGAGCCGGTTAAGGGGGAGGGGCTGTGACTACCTACTTGTCCATTGTATAAGTGTGAATATTTTTCTTAAAGGGAACCTGTCACTGAGATTTTGTGTATAGAGTAGAGGATATGGGTTGCTAGCCCTGCTCTATGCCCTACATAACCTGCTACTTATTTCATAATGTCTGGACCTATGAAACGTCCTCTTTAAGGCTTTGTTCACATTTCCGTATCAGTGTCACGTGAAAAAAAAGTGTACGTGTTTCATCCGTGAAAATGTCCGTGAAGAATCAGTGTGTCATCCATAATTCACGGAAGTTGCTCAGCTGAAAATTAACTTCCAAAAAATCTCCTATTAATCTTCAGTGAAAAACTAACGCAGCACGGACATAACACGGATGCCATCCGTGTTGGGTCAGTGATTTTCACAGACCCATAGATCAATCAGGGTTCTTGGTTTTCATTGCGGATCAGAGTAGTGCGTGTCCCTGTGAATTTTTTACGGAACCACGGTCAGTAAAAAAAATACTGAAATGTGAAGACACATTTAAATCAATGGGTAGGTGTGCTGTCCGCAGAAAACGCAGACAGCACATCTCGGTGAAAAACAGAAATGTGAACAAGGCCTAATACATGAAGATAGGACACAGCAAAAGTGTCCTATCCGAAGAGTGGGGGCATTTTTTTTGTTATCACATGATTTTTTTTTTATCACGTGATTCTCTCAGCAAAGTTTAATTTTCATGACAAATTGGTTACAGGTTGAAGAATACTGTTTAAAGGGAACCTGTCACCAGGATTTTGTGTATAGAGCTGAGGACATGGGTTGCTAGATGGCCGTTAGCACATCCGCAATACCCAGTCCCCATAGCTCTGTGTGCTTTTATTGTGTAAAAAAAAATAAAAATAATTTATACATATGCAAATTAACCTGAGATGAGTCAGGGACCGGACTCATCTCAGGTTAATTTCCATATGTATCAAATCTTTTTTTTTTTTTTACACAATAAAAGCACACAGAGCTATGGGGACTGGGTATTGCGGATGTGCTAGCGGCCATCTAGCAACCCATGTCCTCAGCTCTATACCCAAAATCCTGGTGACAGGTTCTCTTTAAACAGTATTCTTCAACCTGTAACCTATTTGTCATGAAAATTAAACTTTGCTGAGAGAATCATGTGATAAAAAAAATGCCCCCACTCTTCGGATAGGACACTTTTGCTGTGTCCTATCTTTATGTATTAGGCCTTGTTCACATTTCTGTTTTTCACTGACATGTGCTGTCTGCATTTTCTGCGGACAGCACACCTACCCATTGATTTAAATGTGTCTGTTCACATTTCAGTATTTTTTTACGGACCGTGGTTCTGTAAAAAATTCACGGGGATCCATGATGCAGGCCAAGAACCCCGATTGAAGTCTATGGGTCCGTGAAAATCACTGACCCAACACGCATGGTATCCGTGTTATGTCCGTGCTGCGTCCGTTTTTCACTGAAGACTAATAGGAGATTCTTTGGAAGTTAATTTTCAGCTGAGCAACTTCCGTGAATTACGGGTGACACACTAATTCTTCACGGATGAAATGCGTACGCTTTTTTTTTCACGTGACACTGACACGGAAATGTGAACAAAGCCTTAAAGAGGCTCCATAGACTATAAGTGGAAGTGTCACAAGTGGAAGTCCTCTTTAATAACGGGAGGTCAGGAGTCACGCCTCATATTTTGGGAAGCTCCTAGCGGCTTGTGAGCAGGCGGTCGGGGCTTAGCTGTCGTAGACGATCAGTCGTTGTTTCTGTGGATTAGACACATGGCCTGTGATTCACCACAAAGCAGCGTACCGTGTCTGTGCAGGGTCTTACTCATGTCCGCCCCAGGCATCTCTGCTGAGTGCCAAGTGTCAGCCTGACGCTGCAAAGCTTCTGATTGCAACATCTTCAGGCCTAATGTACTGAGAGATCTGCTGACAAGTAGCGCGGAGGGACGCTGCTACAAGAGTGCGTCCAGTGTGAGGATGATGAGGGCAGTGGTCACTGTAACTCTCACTTTATTCTTCTGCAGCCTAATCCCGTAGTCCGCCATTAAACGGGTTTTCAATCAGGAAAACATGACTGCTTTCTTCCAAAAAACAGCACCACGCCTGTCCACAGGTTGTGTGTTGTATTGCAGCTCAACCCCATTCACTTCAGCTGCAGTACCACACACAACCTGTGGACAGGCGTGGCGCTGTTTTCTAATTCTGTGCAACCCTTTTAGGGTCCATTCACACGTCCGCAAAATGGGTCTGCATCCATTCCGCAATTTTGCGGAACAGGTGCGGACCCATATATTTTCAATGGTGCCGGAATGTGCTGTCCGGATCCTCACTTCCGTTCCGCAAAAAATTGCGGACAAGAAAAGGCATTTTCTATGAAAGTGCCGGCGATGTGTGGTTCGCAAAACACACACGGACGTGTCAATGGACCTTTTATAGGATGTCCACGCTGGTCGGTGGTTTTGCCACCGCTAATTTGTATGTGGTAAATCTGCAGGTAAAGTTGACGAAATTTTAAGAGCTCGTTCATATAGCAAGTTTTTCTGTGCGGATTTCTGCTACATATTTTTCCGGTGTGAAAATAGATATTCACTGCAGAAGGTTAAATCCACGGCATCAGAATTGCTGCTGAAGAATGATGGTAAAATCCGCAGTGTAAATTCTCTTGCGGAGTTTCCGCCCCCTTGTGGCCATCCTCTGAAAGTGGGGGGGGGGGGGGGGGGGGCTTTTCATATAAGTGAAGATTAATTATTGCTTAATGGAAAGTTTTACATCCTTCTAATCTGCTTTCAGGATCTCAGCTTGCTGTCAGTAAATAGTAATCTTATTTGCATTCGGAGGATAGAAACCATTCTTGATCAAATACTTATCACAGCTGAGGGTTTATACAGTGTAACGAACCTTCAGCCATGAGAAGTCAAGACAAGTTTTCAGCAAGAATGCTCCCATTCACTGACCACTAGCAGTGGAAGAAGAATTTAAAGACAATACGTATAGAAAGTTGCCGAATGTTTAGCACAGACATCTCCTTGGGGTCTTCCTTATCACCTGGTGAAACGTCTTGGCACAGAAATGGGGGCCTGCGGATGCTGCAAGAAGCAGATTGCAGCGTGAAGGGGGGGGGGGGGGGGGAGGAGAAGATATAAGCTATACTGTGCCACGTTCCTCCCATATTAAAGGGACAGCTCTTCATGGCCTCTTCCATCCGCTGAAGGTCACCCTGGTGGCCATTGAGGATGCATCAGTAAATTCCCCTGTGCATCTAGGGCCGGATGTATTATGGAGTAACAGGTAGTGGACTGATGAGCAGCAACACGATGAACCTCTTAAAGGAGCTTTTCCATATAGGAGCTCGTCTGTCCCCTGTCAAAAGGTCTGGGAAAACCGTTTTTTTTTATCTATATCAGTTTCTAGGAAAGCTGGGTCACTATGAATGTGCCCTTCACTACTCAATTCTTAGTATCCTTAATAGCAAATCCACCTCCAGCCTCAGGACATCAGTGATGCATCAGCCGCGCTGTCCTTGCTGTATGTTTAGGCAGATTTGCTCTTCTGGTCTCCAGGAAAGCTGAGTGTCAACCCCTTGGTATCTGTGAAGGCAGAATTCAGTTGGCCTTTCCTCTTGTTTCTAGGAAAGCTGGGTGACAAATGGGCTCCTGTACATCAGTGCTGAGACGTGTACATTTGGCGTGCTCTTGATGTGTCTCATGGCACATGTGCCATGATGCTGCCGATCAGGCAATCAGATAGAGATTTGCGCAGCGACTCTTTGCAGTCATTAATCGTAAGTCCACAGAACGTTCATCGTCTCCCCGGAGCTGTCGCCCCTTCCCTGAAAGACAAGACATCCTTTTACCGTTGAATGGACTTCCATGGTATAATTCATTGAATGCATAGCCATAAAAGAAACCAGCACAGCCTACCTGCTCTGCCGTTTTCATACTACAACTCCCAGCATGTCCTGACAGTGTAGCGGGAGCCACTGCTCTATGTGATACTTTTTCCCCCTCTTAGGCTAGGTCTACACTGCAAAATGTGTCGCGCGACATTTTTTATATTGGTAGTCTATGGTGTCGCACTGCGACATACTGCGACGCGACAGTCGCAGAAAAATCCATTTTGAATGGATTTTTTGCGACAGTCGCAGCATGTCGCAGTGCGACACCATAGACTATCATTATAAAAATTGTCGCGTGACAAATGTCGTCGTGTAGACCTAGCTTTAATCTATATGTCCACCATTGATTCAGCTTTCCCAGGCTTCTGAATAGCAAACCATGGACTGTATCAGTGGACAATAAGTAGATTTGCCATGGCAGCTCTATATAAGCTACTGCCCTTCAAGGGTGGATCTAGAGCAGTGATGGCGAACCTATGGCACGGGTGCCAGAGGCGGCACCCAGAGCCCTCTCTGTGGGCACCCGCACTCTGGAAAAAGTCTATGGTGTACAATATGCCTTAGACTTTTTCTGCCATTCATCAGCGCAGGCGCACTATGAACAGCACAGGCAGCGCACTGAATGTAGGCAGGCTATTATAGCTAAATAATAAAGTACATAGAGGATATACTATATTGGACCGCAGTATTCAGGTTAAATTGCTTTGTTTGCACTTTGCAATAAATAAGTGGCTTTTGGGTTGCAGTTTGGGCACTCGGCCTTTAAAAGGTTTGCCATCACTGATCTAGAGGGTTAATGGGGGGGTTATTTAACTCTCTTCCCGCTGGCGTCCAGCTGCTCAGGTATTGCTGCCTCCCAGCTGTATATATATACAGACTGAGGAATTTTTCCAGCCGGTGGTTGGAGCTGACATTCTTGCCATTCCACCAGCCATGGAAGAGGGGGGAGGATTCGGATTGGGGGGTGTGGAGTACTCGGAAGGAGGGTCTCTATAGTCCATTGCCTTTCCTGGGATGAGTCAGTTTTTTTTCTATGAGCAGCTTCTAATTGTAGTAATAATGGCCTCACATAAACGCACAATGGTGTTCCAGCTGTGACCGTCCTCATCAGTGTCTCTTCTTTTAGATTATGGCACTGTGCCATCCTGCCCGTGCTGCCATTAACCCCTGCAGGTGTGTTAAAGGAACAGGCCTTGTTACCCACAACCCCCTTTGTTATTATTGTGTGCGCGCGTCTGTGGCATTGAAGGGGTTCATTTATAAAATCACTGCAGAGAATAGACCTTTATCTAGTATAGTGATGAAGTCTGAATCTGATGAGTCCCTTTATGGCCAAAGTGTACCGAGAATTACACCCAGTATACAGGACAGGAGAAGTGGTACTGTGCAGTGTCCATATACGTATACAGAATAAGAGCAGTTAATGATAATTACACCCAGTATACAGCACAAGAGAAGGGGTACTGTGAAGTGTCCATATATACAGAATAAGAGCAGATACCGAGAATTACAGCCAGTATACAGGACAAGATAAGTGGTACTGTGCAGTGTCCATATATACAGAATAAGGGCAGAGACTGAGAATTACACCCAGTATACAGGACAAGAGAAGTGGTACTGTGCGATGTCCATATATACAGAATAAGAGCAGATACTGAGAATTACACCCAATATACAGGACAAGAGAAGTGGTACTGTGCAGTGTCCATACATACAGAATAGGAGCAGATACTGAGAATTACACCCAGTATATAGGACAGGAGAAGGGGTACTGTGCAGTGTCCATATATACAGAATAAGAGCAGATACTGAGAATTACACCCAGTATATAGGACAGGAGAAGGGGTACTGTGCAGTGTCCATATATACAGAATAAGAGCAGATACTGAGAATTACACCCAGTATACAGGACAAGAGAAGTGGTACTGTGCAGTGCCCATATATACAGAATAAGAGCAGTTAATCATAATTACACCCAGTATACAGGACAAGAGAAGGGGTACTGTGCAGTGCCCATATATACAGAATAAGAGCAGATACTGAGAATTACACCCAGTATACAGGACAGGAGAAGTGGTACTGTGCAGTGTCCATATATACAGAATAAGAACAGTTAATGATAATTACACCCAGTATACAGGACAAGAGAAGTGGTACTGTGCAGTGTCCATATATACAGAATAAGAGCAGATACTGAGAATTACACCCAGTATACAGGACAGGAGAAGTGGTACTGTGCAGTGTCCATATATACAGAATAGTAGCAGTTACTGAGAGTTACACCCAGTACACAGGACAGGAGAAGTGGTACTGTGCAGTGTCCATATATACAGAATAAGAGCAGATACTGAGAATTACACCCAGTATACAGGACAAGAGAAGTGGTACTGTGCAGTGTCCATATATATAGAATAAGAGCAGATACTGAGAATTACACCCAGTATACAGGACAGGAGAAGTGGTACTGTGCAGTGTCCATATATACAGAATAAGAGCAGGTACTGAGAATTACACCCAGTATACAGGACAGGAGAAGTGGTACTGTGCAGTGTCCATATATACAGAATAAGAGCAGGTACTGAGAATTCTACCCAGTATACAGGACAAGAGAAGTAGTACTGTGCAGTGTTCATATATGCAGAATAAGAGCAGATACTGAGAATTACACCCAGTATACAGGACAGGAGACGTGGTACTGTGCAGTGTCCATATATACAGAATAAGGGCAGATACTGAGAATTACACCCAGTATACAGGCAGGAGAAGTGGTACTGTGCAGTGTCCATATATACAGAATAAGAGCAGATACTGAGAATTACACCCAGTATACAGGACAAGAGAAGTGGTACTGTGCAGTGTCCATATATACAGAATAAGAGCAGATACTGACAATTACACCCAGTATACAGGACAAGAGAAGTGGTACTGTGCAGTGTCCATATATACAGAATAAGAGCAGATACTGAGAATTACACCCAGTATACAGGACAAGAGAAGTTGTACTGTGCAGTGTCCATATATACAGAATAAGAGCAGATACTGAGAATTGAATTGAATCTGTGCTTTCTGCATCTGTATGCTAGGGCTGCACGATATGGGAATTTTGTGCGATTGCGATTAGGGCCCTAAAAATTGCGATAACGGTATGCGATGCAATATTTTAAGGGAATTGTGCTAGAGGTCTATTTGCTTGGATTTTCAAGGCAAAAAGCACACACAAATTACTGATAATGCAGAAATGTAGTTATGCTTAACTCAAGAAGTGAAATGCACAGTGTTTTTCAAAATAAAACATATTTTACTAAATTAAATAACATTTGCATTACTGCAAAAGTACAAAATACAAAACTTGCTATTTTCTTAATAGCACTGCACAGAACAGATAAATAAAATAGAATAAATAAAAGAACATTTGTTCATTAAAATAACGACTTGCCTCCAGCTCCTCCTCCCTCCCCATACTGTAACTGATGTATCGCCGGCCGCGCTGTGCAGCATAGCGGCCGGCGATACATCCGTGTCAACCACTTAAAAAGTCAACCATCGCTTTATAAGGCACACTGCAATTTCCCCCCCCCCCCACTTTTGAGGGGGGAAAAGTTTGTCTTATGAAGCGAAAAATATTGTAATATAATTGCAGCATTTTTGGGTCGGCCAATTGGCGATTGCAATATGGCGATTAATTGCGATTGCTTTGGCGATTATATTGTGCAGGCCTACTGTATGCATTTTGTTCAAAATGATAGAACATGTCCGATACTTGTCTGCAAAATGCGGACTGTGGACCCATTGAAATCAATGGGTCTACAAAAATTGTGGATGCTGATCGGATGTGATCATTCGCATGAGTCCTAACACGGGCAATTTAGTGTGGAAATGCAGTGAAATCCCATTGCTGTGTACATGTAACCTAAAGGAGATTTGCACCTCCTGTGTGTTGTAGACCCATTACAAATACAGGTACAAAATACTGACCAGAATACTGCCATGTGAATGAGGCCTTAGAGAAGATAGTGAGCAGTGCGCCCAGTGCAGAGTTGTACTGTGCAGTGACATGGTAACAGAATCGATATATGATGAGCTGGCATCATGCACACGACCAGATGCAGATCTGCAGAATAGGGATACCGTCTGTGTTGTATCCGCCTTTTTTGTGGACCCATTTGCAGCCAAGTATAGGACATGTTCTATCTATTTTCAGAACGGACATATGGATGCGGAAATAGAACATGTCTGCAAAATGTGGATCACGCACACATTGGTCATTGGATCCGCAAAAAAATAGCTAAATGTGGACCGCACCTGAATCACATTTGCAGTTTGTGGACCATAAAACCGCTACAGTGGTGTGCATGTGTTTAGAATTTGCGTCTGTCACGTTTCTGATTGAATGAGCCTCATTTCTAGCCCTCTGCTGCCCTCTCTGGTGAGCAATGCTATTGCAGCCATCTGAGCTTCAGATGCTTTTCTGATGGTCTTCTCTAGACTTTGTGTCAATTAAAGCCAGATCAGAGTACCCCTTTTCACCAGTTACTGAGCCCACTACCCTCTGCCTCGAATTTTCACTTACCTTGTACTGATCCTAAGTTAAGTCCTATCTACTTTAGTCCCTTCCAGAGCTGCATGGATATTATGCTGTATGACAGCTTCTGTTACAGCACTCTTACAGCTTAGCTACCCTCGAAATGCATTGTCCCTGGTTGTGTTGCATTCCAGGAATGTCCTGCTGTAGTGTCTACATCTCCCACAGCTGGCTCTACTCTAAACCAAGCACTGAACCAGCAGGGGAAGCGGTGAAACTGTCCTCTTAGCGGATTTATAATTGCAGCTTTGGATGTGATTGGAGTATAATATAGTATATTCTCTTCCATACTTTTATTATTTTTTATTGACAGCCTTTCTGCCTTCTTTTGAGACATTGCAGTTTCCCCTCTTAAGTCTTCACCCCAAGTGAACCTGTGCGCTGTGCGGCGAGGACATTGTGTATTCCGTCCGTATCTGTGATATTTCATCTCGCAGCCCCCTTTATCTGCCCTCTTGGCGTTGGGGAGGGGGGGCCGGGCGGAGGCATTGTCCTGCAGTCTGGATGAGCTGCTGGGAACATGCGATTTATAGTCTCAGACGTGATTGTAGAGCGGAGAATCCCGATGGACGCTGAGTTATGGCGTTGTGTCACAAAGAAAACGAGCGTCGCAGGTCATTGCCTCTTCTAAAATACGAGGCCGTACGTTATCGCCATCTGCGGCAGCTTGACATGAGAAAAGTTGTCACGTCGCGGTGGGCGGAGCCTTCAGCTGTTTAATTTGCTGTGCTGCACTTTGGAAATGTCACTGTCTTGTGCCTGAGCCAAAATGGCTGCCATCTGGTGCCCTCTACAGCTGTTGTATTGGTTTTATGGGTCTCCTATGTGGGTAGCAGATGCCAGGTGTCAACCCCTATTGGCAACAATTACCGTGCTCATGGGGATCATCACATTACCTTCCACATTCTCCCTGCTTTATTTCTTCTGTTGCTATAATGTCAGTCTTCACTGCAGTTCTGGCATGCTATTCCAGAGTTTATTTATGAGTATCCTCTTTCTCTCTTGTTGTGCAGCATCTACAAATGACCATCCAGGCGATGCAGGATGAGCTCCGGATTCAGCGAGACCTCAACCAGCTCTTCCAGCAGGACAGCGGGGGACGCGCCAAAGAAGTCTTCACTTCCGAACCAACCGAGGAAAACTTCCGCATCCTGCATGCGGAGCACGACCGCCAAGCCAAGGAGCTATTCCTTCTGCGCAAGACGCTGGAGGAGATGGAATTGCGGATTGAGACGCAGAAGCAAACGCTGAATGCCAGGGACGAGTCTATCAAAAAACTGTTGGAGATGCTGCAGAGTAAGGGGATCTCCTCAAAGGTCATGGACGAGGACCACGAGAGGACACGGAGGTTGGCGGAGGCCGAGATGCATGTCCACCACCTGGAGAGTCTACTGGATCAGAAGGAAAAGGAGACTAACATGCTAAGAGAGGTCATTACAAATGGCTTTGTATCCTCCAGTCACATCTAAAGCTGCATTTAAAGAACCTATAAGTATTGCTAATGTCCCATAATCCATTGCACATCCTTCAGTGCACAACAGCAGTGGGTGGTCTTGATATACTAAGTCATCAAGTACCTGGAAGGTCTTTTATAATCAGTGGAATTTGTAGTTGGCAGAATTTTGAATGCAGCTCTAGTTGGGATTGGAGTATAAGAATCTAGTGTAAAGTTTTTTGAATGTTTATGTTTTATTTTTTTGCCTTTCATTGGAACCAGGCCTGAGTCCCAGCAGTGTGACCAGTTGTAGCTGTCACAATTTTGAATGCAGCTCTGGTTGGGATTAGAATATAAGAATCTACCACTTATTGGAACCAGGTCATACTCCCAGCAGTGTAACTGTTAATGCGCCAGCGTGTTTCTCCGCAGCTCCACACACACAGGGTGCTTTAAACAGACGGCTACTTTCCTGTTTCCACGGAGACGGTTGCCATGGCGCCCGTGGGTGTCAGCTAAATGCTCTTGTTCTGTGGCTGTAAATAGTTTTTTTGCAGGGAAGACGGTGCGGTCTGAGCCCGGACTGCGGGTTATCCGCCATACAGGGGAAGGAGGCGACTACATCGCTCACCCAGTATTAACTCTTTGGTGGCTGAGACAAATTCTAGTCTAAATTGCGGAGCATTTCCCTTAAAAAAAAATAAAAATACATTTAAATCCATATTGTATCTGTTTCTGGAAAAGCTGGGTGATTTGCCATTACAACTTCCATCAGACACTCACCCAACATTTCTGGGCGGTAGAGCTATCTAGTCAGATGTGCATAGATGTGATCAGATTTTCAGGACTCTGGGAAAGTTGGGTGACCACTGATGCTGAGATGGATGTGTATTGAGGTCACCTTGTTTTTCCTGAATACAGGCTGGGTCCTGGGGGGGCATTTGGACACTAAAATATGTGAACCAGTATGTTAATCTTGGTGACTGACGATCTTTGAAGGAGCTGAACTGCAAGTTGTCCGTTGTCACCCAACTTTCCCAGGGACAGATGTAATTGAGACACCACAGTTACTGCTTCTACTGGAGTATTCACCAAACTTTCCTAGACCTCAGAATGTCAAATCTGCTTAGTTATGTATGAATATAGGGATGCATCACTGGATAACTAGACAGATAAAGGGGAACCTTTGGAGATTTAATGGCAGTGATGATGCATGTCACCCAGCTTTCCTAGAGGCAGATGTATTTTGATTTCCTGGCCCCTGGAAATGCTCTTCACCTGTTATATGGCCACTGGGCTTCGCACCCTGTCCCATCCATCCAGCTGCAGTGTAAAATATGGTCCCCTGTAGCTGTAATCGGTTTTATTAACCTGAACATGGGTTGCAGGAACAGATTTTCAGTCGCAGATTTTTTTTTTTCTGCAACAAAATCTGCCATGTGTGAATGCACCCTAAGACTGTAAACCACTGCTGAACGTCTAGAAGATCATGTAGACTACAGTGTTATGACCCAGCTGTCCCTTACCCTGGGCCAGTGCATTAACGTCAGGCTGCCATCTAGTGGACAGGATGGGAACTGCAAGTCTAATTATTAACCAATGGAACAACATTAGGGCCCATATCACACAGTTTGTTTTTAGACACCATTTTGGCGTGGAAAACCGTGCCGAAATTCTGCCAGCAGTTGCGTCCTTTTTGCCTCCCATTTTTTTCAATGGGTGGCAGCGCTGAAGATCTAGGAGCAACCGTGCTAAGAAGGAACATGTCTCTTCTTGGGGCGATCGCGGCTTTAAACCTCCGCTCTGCGATCTTCTGTGCTGCCTCTCTTTGAAAAGAATGGAAGGCAGAATTTCAACGTGGCTCCCCATGCCAAAATTTGGCAGAAAAAGAAAACGCTGTGCAAGTTGGCCCTTAGAGGAAGTTTCATTATCTACACGTGATGAGAAGCCGTACTGGGGTATTCCTACTTCTTCACTACTAATGCACATGATTTTAGCCATAGCCGCTAGCTAGAACCCGCTTGTTTCCCATGATACATGATGTGATTATTGTTCTGTCCCTCCCATTAGAAATCGTGTGCAACAATTATGAGGTGTTTCTGTTGCCTGTGTGATGCCCCATGGCGTGATCGTGCATTGCGGGCTTGGTGGCAACAGCGGGTTAATAGAGATCCCCAGATGCTTTCCGTTACCTTAAATACCCGCTGAGCGGATCTCAGACAAATCTCGCCCAAAGGGAAAGCGAGCTGCGTCATCTCCTGGCAACTGTTCCATGGTCGTGCAGTGTCTGCCAGCTTCTGTCTCTAGGGGGCAGGTAGCGGGGGAGCTACTCCCTGGGGCAGGTGTCTCACCTGTGTTATTGTTTTTTTGCAGGAAATCCACCGCCGCTTTGAGAATGCTCCGGATTCTGCCAAGACGAAAGCCCTGCAGACCGTCATCGAGATGAAGGTATTAGACCCCCACCACCTTAGGTGGAAGTAGAGGAGCAGGATCTATATATAGATACTAGTCTGTCACCTGGCAGTGAGGGAGGGCACAGATCGGGGATGAGAGGGGGCATAATGAGGTTGGTGTAATCATAGGTTGACCCTAATGTCTGTGAGATTGAAGCTGGATCTTAAAGGCATTCCGTCACTTAAAAGCTCCATGTAGTTTCGGCTCCATTAAAACTGAGCTAGTAAGGGGAGTTGTATCTACTAGATGCCCTCACAAGCTCCAGCCATAAGGACAATTTGTATCGGATCTCCTAAAACAGGGCTCCCAAGGAGTCCAAACTGCATTATAAGGGCCCCCTTGGCTTCGGTGAATAGGTGGCCACAGTACCTGGTTTACTCGTTGAAGGGGGACAGCCAAATGACCTTGGTTGTTTTTTAGGACTCTAAAATCACCTCCATGGAGCGTGGCCTTCGAGACCTGGAGGATGAGATCCAGATGCTGAAGTCTAACGGGGCTCTGAGCACTGAGGAGCGGGAGGAGGAGATGAAGCAGATGGAGGTCTACCGCAGCCATTCAAAGTTCATGAAGAACAAGGTAAGCACACACTTGTGCCATCATGTGCACAGATACTGGACAGCTATACAGATGGGGCCCCTGAGAGATCAGCATCAGGACCCAATCTGTCATTATCTTATCAATGACCCCTTAAGAGGCAGGGTGGATATTTTGAGCCCCGACTTACTCCATATTCAAATTATACTCCAGAGGTGCACTCTCTATTCTGCAGAGCTGAAACCTCCCAGCATTCTGCAAATTGTTCATCATGTGCACAAAATGTACCCTAGTAATTTCTATTCTGTGCACTGTACAGCCATCTGATGTACAAAAAAAAGTGCTAGCTTATAGGAACTCAAGATAGCTGTTATCTCTACAAGATTGCTGACTGTTAACCAGCAGAACTATGAGTGTAGCTCTGGAGTATAATAGTATAATACAAGCTGATCCAGGATGAGTACAGGACATGTAGTGTCGTGTATGTATATAGTGACTCCACTAGCAGAATAGTGAGTGCATCTGTGAATTACAATACTGTAACTCAACATCAGTACAAGTAATGTATGTGCACCTTGACTCCACCAGCAGAATTGTGAGTGCAGCTCTGGAGTATAATACAGGATGTAACTCAGGATCAGTACAAGATAAGTAATGTATGTATACAGTGACCCCACCAGCAGAATAGGGAGTACAGCTCTGGAGTATAATGCTGGATGTAACTCAGGATCAGTACAGGATAAGTAATGTAATGTATGTACACAGTGACTGCACCAGCAGAATAGTGACTACAGCTCTGGAGTATAATACAGGATGTAACTCAGGATCAGTACAGGATAAGTAATGTATGTACACAGTGACTCCACCAGCAGAATAGTGAGTACAGCTCTGGAGTATAATACAGGATGTAACTCAGGATCAGTACAGGATAAGTAATGTATGTACACCGTGACTGCACCAGCAGAATAGTGACTACAGCTCTGGAGTATAATACAGGATGTAACTCAGGATCAGTACAGGATAAGTAATGTATGTACACAGTGACTCCACCAGCAGAATAGTGAGTACAGCTCTGGAGTATAATACAGGATGTAACTCAGGATCAGTACAGGGTAAGTAATGTATGTATACAGTGACCCCACCAGCAGAATAAGGATTACAGCTCTGGCGTATAATTCAGGATCAGTACAGGGTAAGTAATGTATGTACACAGTGACTCCACCAGCAGAATAGGGAGTACAGCTCTGGAGTATAATACAGGATGTAACTCAGCCGCAGTCTAACTGTATTCATGAGTGGACTGTTCTCCCGTCTTCCTCCTCACACCTCTCTGCAGTGGTCGACAAGCTGGTGTGTTGTCACTTTCATAGGGTAGTTCATTAAGTGGACAGATCTGCTTTGAACAGTGTCCTTTGTATGTCCATAAAGACTTAAAGTATGCCTAAACTTACAACTAAACTTTATTAAAACCTATTGTAAATGTGCTGGAAAGAATTTTTATAATATACTTACCTATTTATTTATTTATTTTTAACTGTCCCTAGGGAAATGGGTCCCTCAAGTTCAGGTGCAGGCCCCTTTCACACGAGCGAGTTTTCCCACACGGGTGCGATGCGTGAACACATACCACCTGTACTGAATCCTGACCCATTCATTTCAATGTACATGAGAGTTTTTTTTCACACATCAGTTCTGTGTTGCGTGAGAATCACAGCATGTCCTATATTCAGCGTTTTTTCACGCAGCCCTGGCCCCATAGAAGTGAATGGGGCTTCAGTGAAAAACGCATTGTATCCGGATGCAGTCAAGATGCAATGCGTTTTTCACTGATGGTTGCTAAGAGATGTTGTTTGTAAACTTTCAGGTTTTTTTTCGCACGCATGAAAAACTCTTCAGAACTGATTGCACCTGGGCGGAAAAAAACGTAAATACTGAACGCAAATGTAGACAAAACTGACTGAACTTGTTTGCAAAATATTATGAGTTTCACTGAACACACTGTGAACACATCCTGAGCCAGTCCGTATGGTTATTGTGAAAAAGGCTTTGGAATCCGAACTCTCGCACACTCCTGATGTACTGGAGTGTGGATTCCCCTGGAATCGCACTGAGAGCTGTACAGGCTGGAGGTTGCACATTACTAACGGCCATTAGCAGAGCGGCGCAAGCATAGGGCAGGAGCTCAAATAGGCTGTCCGGCTTTAGCAGAGCAGCAACGTGCTATCTTTGCCAGTCTTTAGCAAGGCAGCAGGGTTACAGGCAGGAGGAGCAATGTGTGCTGCAGCCTGTACAGCTGAGTGCGGCTCCAGGAGAATCCGTACTCCAGTGTGACCGATTGCCTCCAGAAGTCACTCAATTAGTAAATAGAGTCCACCTGTGTAATTTATTTTCAGTATAACTACAGCTGTTCTGTGAAGGCCTCAGAGGTTTGTTAGAGAACATTAGTGATCAAACGGTATCATGAAAACCAAGGAACACACCAGACAGGTCAGGGATAAAGTTGTGGAGAAGCATAAAGCAGGGTTAGGTTATTAAAAAAAAATATATATATATCCCAAACTCTGAACATCTTATGGTGTACATCCATCATCTGAAAATGGAAGGAGTATGGCACAACTGCAAACCTACTACCTAAACTGACAGCCTAGGCAAGGAGGACACTAATTTGAGAAGCAGCCAAGAGGCCTATGGTCACTCTGGAGGAGCTGCAGAGATCCACAGCTCAGGTGGGAGAATCTGTCCACAGGACAACTTGGAGTCATGTACTCCACAAATTTGCCCTTTATGGAAGAGTGGCAAGAAGAAAGTAATTTTTGAAGGAAAGCCATAAGAAGCCTCGTTTGTAGTTTGCCACAAGCCATATAGGGGACACAGCAAACATGTGGAAGAAGTTGAAAGTTGAACTTTTTGGCATAAATGCAAAATGTTATGTGGGGCGGTAAACACTGTACATCACCCTGAGCACACCATCCCCCTACGAAACATGGTGGTGGCAGCATTATGCTGTGGGGATGGTTTTCTTTAGCAGGAACAGGGAAGCTGGTCAGAGTTTATAAGAAGATGGATGGTGCTAAATACAGGACAATCCTGAAGGAAAACCCGGTAGAGACAGCAAAAGACTTTAGACTGGGGCAGAGGTTCAGCCTTCCAGCAGGAGAACAACCCTACACATACAGCAGGAGCTACAATGGAATGGTTTAGATCAAAGCATATTCATGTGTTAGAATGGCCCAGTCAAAGTCCAGACCTAAATCCCATTGAGAATATGTGGCAAGACTTGAAAATTGCTGTTCAGACATTCTCCATCCAATCTGACTGAGCTTGAGATATTTTGCAAAGAAGAATGAGCAAATATTTCAGCCTCTAAATGTGTAAAGCTGGTAGAGACCTACCCCAAAAGACTTGCAGCTATAAATGCAGTGAAAGGAGGTCCTACAAAGCATTGACTGAACACAAATGCACGCCAAACTTTCCAGATTTTTATTCATTA
Organism: Bufo gargarizans; assembly: GCF_014858855.1. NCBI lineage: Eukaryota > Metazoa > Chordata > Amphibia > Anura > Bufonidae > Bufo > Bufo gargarizans. The sequence continues at coordinate 519,870,229 of NC_058081.1, forward strand.
CAAATTTTGAAAGCCATGTATCATTTTCTTTTCACTTCACACATACTTGCTACTGTGTGCTGGTCTCATAAAATCTCACTAAAATACAGTAAGGTTTGTGGGTGTAACGTAAAAAAAAGTGTGGGAAAAATTCAAGGGGTAGGAATACTTTTTTAAGGCACTGCAGATTTTTTATTTTTTTTAGCACATTTACAATAGATTTTAATTAAGTTTTATAGTAAGTTTAGGTACACTTTAAACCTACAGGTGGGACTACTACCTTTCATGTGCACTTTCAAGGGGTTTCCCAGGTACCTGCTATTAATGAGTCATCCTCAGGATAGGCCAGAATATCCAATTGGTGACGGTCCTGCACCCCACACTCCCACAGTCAGCTGCTCCCTCCAGCCTCCAGCATCGGAACTGACCCGTTGAAAGAAGCTGCGTTTCCTGTTCTATTCAAAGTGCAGGTTATTTAGGTCAGTGGGAGCTGAGCTGCAGTTACCCAACACGACCACTACAGAGCTGTACTTCGTGTTCCAGGACCTTCACCAGTCTGATATTAATGACCTATCCTGAGGATGTCCTCAATATCTGGAACCTGGACAACCATACTCACCTGGTCCTGCTGCTTGGTTCCGGCTACTAGTCTGTCTTCACTGGATTTCCAGTCCCCGACAGTTAGCTTCCTGCATGGACGTCCCCTTCTGCTTGGGGACAAGCCATTACTGAGGCCAGTCATTTGCTACAGCAGAGCATGTGACCACATCAGTGCAGGAGGTTGAAAGATGAGGACTGGACGTCTTGTTCAGACAGCAAGGGAGATAGAACTGAGCGGCGGGAAGCAGGTGACTACATATTTCTCCACAGGTACTACTGCTGAAGAGGAAGCGACAGATTAAAAAATACAACCACGGACAGGCACTTTAAGCTTTATTTAAATAGGACTGCTGGGTTACAGGTGGAGTTTCCCTTTTTATTGGGTGCTCTCATGGGTTCGCCACCCACTGAGCTGCTGCATGTGATGTTACTGAGTATTGTGTTTCTGCTCAATGTCCTGACAGGTAGAGCAGCTGAAAGAGGAACTGACTTCAAAGGAGAGCCAGGCGGAGGAGCTGAGGAAAAGAGTGTCAGCTCTGCAGACAGAGCTGTCTGGCGTAAGGCTCCCCGTTGTCTGTCCGCTGGCCTTTCCTGTCTCTTCCTGGCAGTCTGCACTGCCTCTAACACATCTCTCAACGGTTCTTGGGCCTCTGCCACTCACATTAACCTCTACACTCACACTGGAACTAGCTTTTCTTGTGGCACTGGCCCTTTAAGTCAGGAAATCCCTGGTACATATGTTGCCAAAATCTTAGTCATATCTGTATCTGACCACTCAACTGGCTGCCATTAGAGCTTCCAGTAACTTATTCACTCGGCTTTCAAAGATTTTGGAATGACAAAGCATCCCTAGCTCCCGTATTGCAGAATAAACCAGCTGGAGCTAGCCAATATGGCCGCCATTACAGCTCTCACATTGCAGGGCGTCCTTTTACTGAATGACAAGTCTGCCTAGTTCTGCATTGGAACAGGAGCTGGGGCCTGGAAAAGCTGGATAACCACCCCTGTGGTTACAGATATGACTATGTTTCAGATATGGATGTTTTAAAGGGCATCTGTCAGCAGATTTGTAGCTATGACACTGGCTGACCTGTTACATGTGCGCTTGGCAGCTGAAGGCATCTGTGTTGGTCCCATGTTCATATGTGCCCACATTGCAAAATATATGTAAATGAGCCTCTAGGAGCAGCGGGGGAGTTGCCATTACACCTAGAGGCTCTGCTCTCTCTGCAACTGCCGCACCCTCTGCACTTTGATTAACAGGACCAGGCAGGTGAGATCACATTTACACACTCTGGTCCTGTCTATCAAAGCACAGAGGGCGCAGCAGTTTCAGAGAGAGCAGAGCCTCTAGGTGTAACAGCAACGACCCGGTTGCTCCAAGAGGCTCATTTACATATATTAATACATCATTCTTCTCAGCGGGAAAGTATGCACAGGGGACCGGCACAGATGTCTTCAGCTGCCAAGCGCACGTGTAACAGGTCAGCCAGTGTCACAGGTACAAATCTGCTGACTGATGCCCTTTAAGGCTACTTTCACACTCGTGTTTTGGTTTCCGTTTGTGAGATCCGTTCAGGGCTTTCAGAAGAGGTCCAAAATGGATCAGTTTTGCCCTAATGCATTCTGAATGGAAAAGGATCAGCTCAGAATGCATTAGTTTGCCTCCGTTCAGCCTCCATTCCGTTTTGGAGGCGGACACCAAAACACTGCTTGCAGCGTTTTGGTGTCCGACTGACAAAACTGAGCCAAACTGATCCGTCCTGACACACAATGTAAGTCAATGGGGGTGGATCTGTTTTGACTGACACAATATGGCTATGTTAAAGATAATACAAACGGATTCATTCTGAACGGATGCATGCGGTTGTATTATCTGAACGGATTCGTTTGTGCAGGTCCATGACGGATCCGCACCAAACGCGTGTGAAAGTAGCCTAAGGGTGTGTATTTACTGGGGATATTTTGCACCTACAGAGGGCCGTCTGTTTAGGCCTGGTTTTATGTTTGTCTGGGTTTTATGGCATCTGTCTACTATCAAGAACCGCAGACATCAATGGCCTATGTCTTGTCTTCAGACTTGTTCAGTTTGTTCTTTCCTGCAGATCGGACAGGTCAAGCAGGAGCTCTCCCGGAAGGACACAGAACTGCTGGCCCTGCAGACCAAGCTGGAGACCCTCACCAACCAGTTCTCTGACAGCAAGCAGCACGTGGAGGTCCTGAAGGAGTCCCTGACTGCCAAAGAACAGCGGGCTGCTATCTTACAGACTGAGGTGAGCGGGCGAGTCATAGGCCGAGGGTTTAGCTGCACAATAACCACCATCTGTGTGAAGGATGCGAGAGGTAAATCATGGAAAAGTGGCTGGGGTTGGGTAGGAGAGGGCAGCTGATAAGCTTTTTAGATGAGTGGGTGCAATTATATAGTAAGCCCTATTTGGTGGTTGGAGTGCATGTCAGTGGTGCTAGACAGGTTATTCAGTAGGGTGTCAAGCATCATTGAGCGCCTATTGTAGGCACTGTGGGTATAAAAGGGCAGGTATGATGGAGTTATTGGGGAAAATACTTGAATTTGTTGGGTTTAGTTTTCCGGTATTGAGATCAGTCATAGAGGCTCAATACCGTAAAAAACGCTCAATTTTGTCCCTATTAATTGTCAATGGGGACTGAACTGAACAGAACAGAATGCTCGTAAATGCATTCTGTTCCGTTTAGTTGTGTTCCCAGACCGGAGAGCAAACCGCAACATGTTGTATTTTGCTTTCCGTCCTGGGATGTGGAGCAAGATGATCAGGCATGACCCCCAATGCAAGTCAATGGGGACGGATCCGTTTTCTCTGAACACAATAGAAAACGGATCGGTTTCCAATGGACTTTCAATGGAGTTCATGACTGACCCGTCTTGGCTATGTTAAAGATAATACAAACGGATCTGTTTATAACGGATGCAGACGGTTGTATTATCAGTAACGGAAGCGTTTTTGCTGAATCCTTCCGGATCCAGTAAAAACGCTAGTGTGAAAGTAGCATTACAGAGGGTATGGTCATAAGGTTTGGTGGATCGAGCTAGAGCTTATGGCCATTGGGTGTGATGGGTGGAGCTAGAAGGTATGGACATTGGGTTTGGTAGTTGGATTTAGAGGGTATGGATATTGGGTTTGGTGGGTAGAGCATACTGAATTTGATGAGTGGGTTTAGGGAGCATGACATATTTAAATTTGCTGGATGGAATCAGACAGCAGAATTATTAAAATGGTTTTAGGGGATAACTTTCTATAACCGAAATACCCCTTTAGGGGCCATTCACACGTCCGTAGTGTATTGCGGATCCGCAGTACACCTGGCCGGCACACCCATAGAACTGCCTATTTTTGAATAGGACATGTTCTATTTTTTTTTTTTCCGGAGCCGCAGACCGGAAGATCGGGGGCACGCTCCGGAAATGCGGATGTGGACATTCCTGACCCATAGCAAATGAATGGGTCCACACCCATTCCGCAATTTGCGGAACGGATGCGGACCCATTCTACGGACGTGTGAATAGACCCTAAGGATAGTGGGTGAAGTCAGAGGATATACTCATGTCTACAGGTGGATGCACTCCGCCTGCGGTTGGAGGAGAAGGAAACGATGCTGAACAAAAAGACAAAGCAGATCCAGGAGATGTCTGAGGAGAAGGGCACTTTATCTGGAGAGATCCACGATCTCAAAGACATGCTGGACGTGAAGGAGAGGAAAGTGAACGTGCTGCAGAAGAAGGTGAGGGATTTTCTTTTACAAGGTCTCTGCTTTCTGTTAATGAGTTGGAGCATTAAATCCTATCCTAATACTTCTCATAGCTGAAGCTTTGATACAGTTGTGTCCCGTCTATGCAGTGTTCTGCGAGGTAATCACATCAGCATCAGGCATCTCTCTCCTATGCTGATAGTTTGTTGCAAGGTATCAGTGTGGGTAATAAGTATCAAACAATAGACAGTGGAGGAGATTTAGCAAACTGGTGTACAGAAAAACTGGCTTAGTTGCCCATAGCAACCAATCGGCTTCTACCTTTCCTTTTGGTGGAATCTGGTTGCCATGGGCAACGAAGCAAGTTTTCCTTTACACCAGTTTAATAAATCTCCCCCAGTTGAGTGCAGCAGATCCTTGTGTGAAATCTATTACAGATAGATGGCATGACATTCCCTTTAAATTGCCATCCTCAACAAATAACATGTCCACAGTTAATGCTTTGTACCCTTGGTAGAAAACCTAGATTGAAAGCCGCTATGGAGACATAGACATGTCCAGGTGTTACATGTGAGCAGTATGTAGCACAGTACTGGCTGTCGCCAGTAGATGGCAGTGTCTGACCACACAGCTTTATTTCTCAGTATTGCTGTCTCTATGAATTAGACTTGCATGAAACAGATCTGGCAAGCTGTTAGATCCGTCCCTGCCGGGCTCTGCCATGCGCTGTCTGCCGGATCTGTTTCATGCAAGTGTGAAACATGCCTTAGCGATCCCTATTCAGATGCAGCAGTGGATATACATGGCATGACTTGCTGGGACATCACACCACAGACTAGGTAGGTTAGCTGTATATAACGTCACATCTTTTGTACAACTGTGGTCTTAAGGGCTCATGCGCACAAACATATTTTTTTCCGTGTCCGTTAATAATAATAATAATAATAATTATTATTTATTTTATTTTATTTTTTGAACCCTGTATGCGGAACCATTCATTTCAATTGGGCCGGGGGGGGAAAACGGAAATTACTGAGTGTAGGTGGAAGAAGTCTAAGCTATTCGTGGATCTTTCAGTCCTCCAGCACACAATGTTTTGCTGAATGTGGCTCTTGGTTATATTTGATAACTTGGAGAAGCAACTCAGGCTAGAGGCTCCCGCTATTACCTAAACACTCTAATAGGGGTTTATTCTTTAAACATTTGCTCTGTTTCCTGTTTTGAGGGACTTCCAGACCCCTTCCTCTTATTAAGACTCTCTACCTGGGTTTATTACACATCTGAAGATGTTCAAATTCTCCTTTAGAAAATAATTAGTTGAGTTATTATTTAAAGAGGTTTTCTCCTCTCAGACAATGGGGGCATATCGCTAGGTAATGCCCCCATTGTCTTTTATAGGCTGCTAGGACCTGCACCTAAATCGAGAACAGAGCCCCGAAAGTGAAGGAGAGCACACTGCGCATGCGCAACCGCCCTCCATTCATTTCTATGTGGCCACCGAAAATAGCCTAGCACTGGTTCGGCTATTGCCGTCTGCCCCATAGAAATAAATAGGAGCATGGGCTGCGCATGCGTTGCACCCTCCCATTCACTTCTATGGGAGAGGCGGGGATTAGCGCTTGGTGATGGATGGACCCCGGGAAATCTGGGGTCCTCCAGCCACAGCGCTCCCCGCTCAGTTCTCGATATAGGTGAGGGTCCCAGCGGTTCTGAAAGGAGTCTCCAGCCTAATGTTAAAGGATATGGACACCTTTTGTAAAAAAAAAAAAAAATAATAATAATAATAATTTCTCCAATCATTTTTGTTGTACAGCCCGCTGTGCTTCCTATGTACAGCAGGCTGCTCTCAGAGAGTTTACAGAGAATCCATCATCTGACGGATTTTCTGTAACTCCTCCTGTGTGCACATGGAGCGCGCACTCCTGGCCATCCTCACCTCCATACAAGCCATCACCCCCCTCCCCTTTATAATTGCAACAGTTGACATTCTGTTTGAAACGGCCGGCATCGATGGCTGTTTAACCCCTTCCATGCCGTGGCCCTTAGAGACCGCTGCGTAGAGGGAATAACCATCGGGCTGCTGCTCTGCTCTGCTGTGACTAAGCCAAATGCTTGAAGGGTAAACTGAGGGAGGGAACTCCCTCCCCCATCAGGCCGCTGCGCTGCTGTGGCAGCATCCCCATGGTTACCATGGCAACCGATGCCTTCACAGGCATCCGGATTGCAATGGTATAGCTGAGCATGATCAGGCTTACTGTGAATGACAATACACTGCAGTACAGTGTACTGCAGTGTATTGTAGAGGCATCAGACCCACTGGATCTTCAAGAACCAAGTGGGTCTGAGTAAAAAAAGTGTAAAAAAAAATAATAATATTCTAACTTGTTCCTATATCCGTACATAAATTGGTTAAAAATGTAAACAACAAACAAAAAAAAAATCATGCTTTGTATCGCATCCGCATGGTGAACTCCATAAAAAAATTATAATGAAAAACTATGATGGAATTGCAATTTTGCCCACCGCACTTCCCACTAAATTGTATCAAAAGTGATCAAGAGTCTTATGTACCCTAACATAGTACCAATCAAACCGTCATCTCATCCCGCAAAAAATGAGCCAATCGACATAAGACAATCGACCAAAAAATAAAAAATATGTGGCTTTCAGAAAATGGAGACTCTAAAACATGATTTTATATTTTTTTTTTGTTTCAAAAATGCTCTTATTGTGTAAAACCGAAATATATACCGTATATGTATGTGTGTGTGTATATGTATATATGTATATATATATATATATATATATATATATATATATATATATATATATACACATATACAGACGTTAGGCATCGATGCGTCCGTAACAATCTGCTGTAAAAAAAATATCACATGCGCTAACCAGTCTGGTGAACGCCGTAAAAAAAATGAAATAAAAACCGTGCCAAAAAAGCTATTTTTTTTAAATCCCCATACAACACAAAAAGTGTAATACCAAGCGATTAAAAATTCAAATCTGCCCTAAAATAGTACCAATCGAACCGCCATCTCATCCCGTAAAAAATGAGCCCCTACCTAAGACAATAGTCCAAAAAATAAAAAATAAAATGGCTTTCAGAAAATGGAGATACTAAAACATGATTTTTTTTGTTTCAAAATGTTTTTATTGTATAAAATAAAATTTTTGAAAATGCACATATTAGGCATCACTGTGTCCGTAACAACCTGGTCTATAAAAATAGCATGTGATCCAAACCGTCGGGTGAACGCCGTAAAAAAAATGTGCCTAAAAAGCCATTTTTTTTAATCACCTTACATCACAACAAGTGTAATACCAATCGATCAAAAATTTATATGTGCCCCAAAATGGTACCAATCAAACCATCATCTCACCCTGCAAAAAATTAGACCCTACCTAAGGCATGATTTTTTTATTTTTTTTTAACGCTTTTATTGTGTAAATCCAAATTTAAATAAAAAATAGACTTATTAGGTATCAATGCGTCATTACGACCTGCTCTATAAAATATCACATCTACTCTATTACATCTACTTTTTGTAAAAAAAAAATAAAAATAAAAAATGCCATTTTTTGTTTACCATGCCTCGCAAAAAGCGTAATATATGACGCACACAACAATGCACAACTACCTCTAGCAAAAGATTTATATGCTGCAAGAATAACCCAAATATCTATAACAGTGGCAGCACATCAGGCCAAATATCAATATGGAGATGCAGGCCAATGGACGCGGCAACAAATCCATATAAGAGTAAAAAATAAATAAATGGCAGTACTCTAAAAAAAAAAATTAGTGAAAAGAAAAACACTTTATTGACTCCTCTGGTCGCAACTAGGGATGAGCGAACTTGTGTTTTAAGTTTGGCGTACAAGGTTCGGGTTATGTAAGAATTCCGTTATGGATTCTGCTACCTCAGACCATAACTAAGGGTCCATTCACACGTCCGCATCCGTTCCGCAATTTTGCGGAAGGGGTGCAGACCCATTTATTTTTAATGGGGCCGCAAAAGATGCGGACAGCACCACCATGTGCTGTCCGCATCCGCACTTCCGTTCTGCGTCCCCTCAAAAAAATAGAACATGTCCTATTCTTGTCTGCACGGGCAAGAATAGGCATTTCTACCATAGTGCCGGCCTTGTGCGGTGTCTGTGTTTTGCGGATACGCAATTTGCAGACCGCAAAACAGTTGCGGACGTGTTAATGGACCCTTATGGTCGTTGGTAGCAGAATCCATAATGGAATTCTTAGATAACCTGAACCTTGTATGCCGAACTTGAAACACAAGTTCACTCAACACTAGTCACAACGTTTTAGCTCATAGCTTGAAAAGAGACTCTGTGAATAAGCTGAAAACAGTGCGAACACAGGAGTGAATAAAGTGTTTGAGTGCGGAGATAGATATATAGATATATATATTTAAAGGAATTCAGGGCAGCACACCTTGTAACAAGCAGATGGGTGCCAGCGGTATTACACTTTACCAAAGTGAAGATCCAAAATTAATAAATACACCGCAGCACATCCGATTGGTGAAAAACAGTGGGATCCTTTCTTTATTTACCCATGCAATGTTTTGGTCCACTTGCTCGGACCATTCTCAGTTTAAGGCCCCATGCACACGGCCGTGTGCGGGCCGTGGAACCGCGGCCTGGATCCCTCCTGAGAGCAGGAGCGCACGGCGTCACTGGTTGCTATGACGCCGTGCGCTCCCTGCTGCCGGCACAGTACAGTAATACACTGGTATAGATCATACCAGTGTATTACTGTATTGCGGCGGCAGCAGGGAGCGCACGGCGTCATAGCAACCAGTGACGCCGTGCGCTCCTGCTCTCAGGAGGGATCCAGGCCGCGGTTCCACGGCCCGCACACGGCTGTGAAACACGGCCGTGTGCATGGGGCCTAAGACCACTTAAAAAATGGCAAAAAAATCATATTTAGCATGGCTGGATCTTAACAAGGTTCCAAGTAGAGCTTCAACATGCAACAAGAAGAAATGGGAGTGAGACAAAACATTTTTTGAGCATTCAATTTAATGAAAACAACGAATAAACTGAAACAGGCTGTTTTTCAGCTGATCAAGTTTAGGACCACACCTCCCCCAAAAAACTAACCCCCCCCCAAAACAGAAATCCAGCTTCCAAATATGAGCTCAGTAATGAGTAGATCCGCCGTTATTGTTGATCACTTCAAAAATTCGTTTCGGCATGCTTGATGCAAGCGTTTCCATGAGGTGAGTGGGAACATTGGTGAAGAAGGCCATCTACTGTCTGGAACTGTTGTCCATTTTTGTAAACTTCCCTTGCCATCCATCCCCAAAGGTTCTCAATTGGATTTAGATCATGGGAACACGCAGGATGGGCCAAAAGAGTGATGTTATTCTCCTGGAAGAAGTCCCTTATTGTGTACTGTAGAGTTGTCCTGTTGAAAAACCCAGTTGTTACCACACAGACGAGGGCCCTCAGTCATGAGGAATGCTCTCTGCAACATCTTGCAAAGTCCAAACGAGCAGTTCTGTGGCGTTCAAGGAGACAAGGTCTTTGAAGAAGTTTTTTGTTTTTGAAGCACTTCAGTCTCAGATGCCGTCTGATGGTTTTGGGGCTGCAGTCAGCACCAGTAAGGGACTTAGGCTGAGTTCAGACCTGAGCGTTCGGGATGGAGCGCTCTATGCGCGATTGTATGCGCGTTTACAATCGCGGCTCCGGAACAAGCGAACGCCCATTGTCGCGCGTTCCCGCTGAAGTCTATGTACGGGAACGCGCGACAAGACGCCCCAAAGAAGCTCCTGTACTTCTTGGGGCGTCGGGCGTTTTACAGCGCGATCGTACGCGCTGTGAAACGCTCAGGTGAGAACCATTCCCATAGGGAATCATTGGTTCTTGCCTGTTGAGCGTTTTACAGCGCGTAGGAACGCGCTGTAAAACGCTCTGGTCTGAACCCAGCCTTAATTTGGGTCGAGGATAGCCAATTGGATCCTCCGGCTCAGTGCTGATGAAATTTTTTTGGGTCTTCCACTTTACTTTTTTGTTCCATAACCCTCAGGATCATTTAAGAAATTCCAAATGACTGTCTTACTGCGTCCCACCTCAGCAGCGATGGCGCGCTGTGAGAGACCCTGCTTATGCAGTTCAACAACCCGACCACGTTCAAAAAGGGAGTTTTTTTGCCTTTGCCATCACAACATGTGACTACCTGACAGAAAATGACAATGAATCCACATCTTTGCACAGATTTGGCCTTTTAAATGCATGTGGTCCTAAAATTTGGATCAGCTGAAAAACAGCCTGTTTCAGTTTAGGTCTCTTTCACACTTGCGTTGTCCGGATCCGTCGTGTACTCCATTTGCCGGAATTACACGCCGGATCCGGAAAAACGCAAGTGAACTGAAAGCATTTGAAGATGATGGATCAGTCTTCAAAATGCGTTCAGTGTTACTATGGCAGCCAGGACGCTATTAAAGTCCTGGTTGCCATCGTAGTAGTCGGGAGCGGGGGAGCAGTATACTTACCGTCCGTGCGGCTCCTGGGGCACTCCAGAATGGCGTCAGAGCGCCCCATGCGCATGGATGACGTGATCCATGCGATCACGTCATCCATGCGCGTGGGGTGCATGACGTCACTCTGGAGCGCCCCGGGAGCCGCACGGATGGTAAGTATACTGCTCCCCCGCTCCCCACTACACTTTACCATGGCAAACAGGACTTTAGCATCCTGGCAGCCATGGTAACCATTCAGAAAAAGCTAAACGACGTTTAGCTTAAGGCCAGATCCGGATTAATGCCTTTCAATGGGCATTAATTCCGGATCCGGCCTTGCGGCAAGTGTTCAGGATTTTTGGCCGGAGCAAAAAGCACAGCATGCTGCAGTATTATCTCCGGCCAAAAAACGTTCCGGTCCGGAACTGAAGACATCCTGATGCATCCTGAACGGTTTTCTCTCCATTCAGAATGCATGGGGATAATCCTGATCAGGATTCTTCCGGCATAGAGCCCCGACGACATAAGTGTTGAAAGAGCCCTTAATCGTTATTTTCAATTAATTGAATGTTTAATTTTTTTTTTTATCTCACTCTCATTTCTTCTTGTTGCATGTTGAAGCTCTACTTGGAACCTTGTTAATATCCAACAATGTAAAATATGATTTTTTGCCATTTTTCAAGAAAAAACTTAACACATACGGAAATGCATCCGTATCTGTTCCGTTTCTGCGGAACCATCTATTGAAAATTTTATGCCCAGCCCAATTTTTTTCTATGTAATTACTGTATATGCCATACGGAAAAATGGAACACAAATGGAAACTCAACGGAAACAAAAAAACTACAAAAACTGAGCAACGGATCGGTGAAAAACGGACCGCAAAACACTGAAAAAGCCATACTGTCGTGTGAAAGAGATCTAACTCGAAAACCAGTGTTTATTTCACTTTATGGCAACAAAACAGTACGATTGTCCATTTGCAGTTTTGGTGTTCGTTCACACCTAGACAGTTCATACAGCAACACAGTCACCTGTTATCCTAGGTTATCCTATCAGTATTGCTCAGGACAGAGCAGACCTCCCAAACTTAGGCCTCCAGCCTAGCACACGGCTCAGATCCCAATCCAGCGATTGCCAAAATGAACCTCATATAATAGCCCACCATTCCCAGGAACGACTTTACTTGCTTTGTGGTGACAGGTCAGGGCCAATTCCAAATCGCCTCTATTTTATTTACTTGGGGTTTGATAAATCCACGTCCAATGACGTATCCCAGGTACTTAGTCTCCTCTAACCCTATCACGCATTTCTTTGGGCTAGCGGTCAGTCCACTACAGCTTGCACTTCGGGTAGATTACTTTCCCAGTCGGTACTGTGGATGACAATATCATCCAGGTAAGCCGAAGCGTACCGACCATGTGGACGCAGCACAATGTCCATGAGCCGTTGAAGAGTGGCAGTGGCGCCATGCAGACCAAAGGGTAACACCTTATATTGGCACAGCCCCTCTGGTGTGATGAAGGCAGTTTTCTCTTTGGCAGCCTCCGTCAAGGGCACCTGCCAGTACCCTTTGTGAGATACAAAACAGAAAAATACCGGGCTTGGCCTAACTTCTCAAGCTCATCCACCCGAGGCATGGGATATGCATTAAACTTAAAAATCTTGTTTAGTTTTCGGAAATCGTTACAAAACCAGAGTGTCCCGTCCGGCTTGGGTATTAGCACTATAGGACTAGCCCACTCACTTTTAGACTCCTCAATGACGTCTAGCCTCACCATCATCTGCACTTCCTCTGAGATGACTTGTCGCCGAGCCTCGGGTACCCGGTATGGTTTTAGCTAGACTTTCGCCTGAGGCTCAGTGACGATGTCTTGCCAAATTGTGGAAGTGCATCCACGGAGATCAGAAAACACATCCTTGTTCCGGCTAATAAACTCCCTGGCCTCCTGAGCCTGCTTAGAAGAAGGCTGTCAGCAATTCTTACTGTGGCAGCCGCTTCCCTTGCTTCAGAGGGGCAGAAACCGCTTCCCCTAGAAAACCTGACCACGGGCTGTCTTTAGTACAGGTTTCCCTATCTTTCCACGGTTGAGTAAATTCACATGGTAAACCTGCTCCGGCTTTTGCCTCCCCGGCTGGTTTACCTTGTAATTTAGCTCTCCAATGTTTTCAAGTACCTTGTAGGGCCCCTGCCAACTGGCCAGGAACTTGCTGTCCACAGTCGACACCAAAGCCAAAACCCGATCACCCGGGTTAAAGATCCAGACCCGAGCCTGCTGATTATAGATCCGACTCTGGGCTCGCTGAGCGTCCTCCATATGCTCCCTGACCAGAGGCAAAACGGTCTCTATTCTCTGTTGCATCTTGGTAACCTACTCAAGGACACTTTAATGCGGAGTGGGTTGCTGTTCCCACACCTCTTTGGCTACGTCCAACAAACCACGAGGATGTCTGCCATATAGCAATTCGAAGGGCGAGAAGCCAGTAGAAGCCTGGGGTACCTCTTACACAGTGAACATGAGAATGCAGAAGAAGGTCCCAGTCCTTCCCATCTTTAGACACCACCATTTTTAACATGGTTTTAGTGTTTTGTTAAACCTTTCAACCAGACCGTCCGTTTGGGGATGATACACGGACGTCCGTAACCGTTTCGTATGCAGCAACTTACAGAGTTCCCTCATGACCTTGGACATAAAAGGGGTCCCCTGGGCAGTCAGAACCTCTTTAGGTAACCCCACTCGGGAGAACATCTCCATTAGCTCCTTAGCTATAAGTTTACCCGATGTATGTCACAGTGGCACTGCCTCCGGGTACCGAGTGGCGTTGTCTAGGACGACCAAGATGTGTTGGTGTCTTCTAGCGGACTTCGGTACTGGGCCTACAAGGTCCATAACCATTTGCTCAAACGGTACCTTGATGATCAGGAGAGGTACCAAGGGACTGCGGAAAAGGTGCTGGGGGCTAGTTGCCTGGCAGATCGGGCAAGACTTACAGAATTCGTCCACCTCCCTAAACACATTGGGCCAGTAAAACCGTTGTAGTATCCGGTCCTGTATTTTCTGCATTCCCAGATGACCCCCGAGAACATGTTGGTGGGCTAATTCTAACACGAGTTTGCGATAAGCCTGTGGCACCAAAACTGTTTAATGGGTTCACCCCGCAGCTGGTATACCCGATACAACATATCCTGATGAACCACAGAACGGGGGAACACCGACTCTGCCCCAGCTTTTTGTGGTTCACCATCTACTATTAATACATTTTCCAAGGCTCGGTATACGGTTGGGTCCCGGTGTTGTGCAGTGCCAAAATTATCCACGGAGACATTGAGGTCTGCCATCTCCGACCCCAGCGGCAAGTCCTCCACGTCTCCCACTATCACACTTAGCGGGCTTGTCTTCCCCTCTTCCACCGAAGTGGCGGTCACCCCTACCGCTGGCCCTTCGGCCTTGGGTTCCCATGGTTTTGGCCTTCCCCCGGAGCAAGGCCACTCTGCTGGGGTTACCCCTGTCTCATGGGTATCAGTCACTTTCGTAGCATGTCACAGTGCCGGGAAACTCGGGAAGTCTCTCCCGATTTATAAATTTGCAGTGTAAGGTTGTGGCAACTGCCACTTCGTGAGTCCACCTGCCGGTCCCCATGGTTAGAGACACCAGGGCGGTGGGATAGTCTTTTAAGTCCCCGTGAATGCACATGACCCCGACTTTCTGGCGAGTATACTCAGTGGACCATACCAGGGGAGCCCTTACTAGGGACACCAGACTCCAGTCCAGCATGGCCTCCACTGGAGTGTCTCCCACTTCAACCTGGCACAAGTGATTTAGAGTTTCTGGGGTAACTGCTGCACACAGCTTCCTGGCATATAACGACTGACGGAAGCCTTAGTTCATGTCCATGGGTTCCAACTAATGTAGCCAATCAGCTTGTATATGACCAGGCTCCCGACACTGCCAGCAGACTATCGGAGCCGGGTCCATAGGGGGTAGGTTTGGTTGGCACAAGTCACCAGGTTTGGGGTGGAGATTTACAGGATTTGACCGCCCCCCTCCCAAAATAACCCCCCCCCCCCCCCCCCTGTAGATTCCAGGTACTTCATAGCGTTCCTCCAGGTCGACCATCTCAAGGGCATTACCTGGAGAGACCTGGCCGATCCATTGCTGGAGAGCGGGTGAAAAAGCCCTCCAGAACATATCAGCCAATATTCTGTCCAGCATAACCATGGGACTTGGCACATCTGGCTGTAGCCACTTTTGCAAAAGGTGGAGTAAGTCATAATACTGGGGTCTCGCGGGCTCAGCCAGCTTAAACCCCCACTGATGTACCCGCTGGGCTCGGACCAACACATTCACCCCCCGTTTTGCCAAAATCTTACCCTTTACTTTGTGGTAGTCGGCCGCTTGATCGTCCGTCAAGTCGAAATACACCCGCTGGGAATTGGATGCCAGAAACGGAGCGACGACCTCAGCCCACTGGTCTCGATGTAGCTTCTCCCTTGTCACCACTTTCTCGTACATTGCCAGGCAGGTTTCGATGTCATCTGCGGGTGTCCTCTTAGGAATCATCGCACGGACTGCCTTCTGGGCATCGTGGACGCTCTGGGTTGCTCCTGCTGTCTGCAAAGCCATCACGTGTTGTAGAAGCAACTGGTTGGTCTCTTGCTGCTGCTTGTTAACCTCCCGTTGTTGCAGGTTTGTCTCTCGCTGCTGCAGATTAGCCTCCATGAGGGCCTTCACAACAGCCTCCATTTTGTCGTGGGACACGGGTTGTAATACCGCTGGTTTGATGCATGACATACAACCGTGCCCAAAAATGCAACCCTAAAAATATTTTGGCGTTCACGCCAGCCTCACTGCTCTTGCCCGCATCTTCCACCAATTGTGGGGATTCGCTCTGGTAGACAGGAAAAGCGGACGCAGTATAGAGGCAAAGACCAGATTGTAACTCAAAAACTTGTGTTTTATTCACACTTGTGGTAACAAAACAGTACGACAGTCCATTTGCAGTTTTGGTGTTCTTTCACACCTAGACAGTTCATACAGCAAAACAGTCACCTGTTATCCTAGGTGTTAGTTCACACCCGATCGGCATTGCTCAGGCCAGAGCAGACCTCCCAAACTCAGGCCTCCAGCCTAGCACATGGCTCAGATTCGAATTGAGCGATTGCCAGAGCTCCTTTATCAGAGAGAGAGGTAATTACCACCAGCTGACACTGCTGTCTTATAATAAAAAATAAAAAAATAATTTTTTTTTTTTATATAGGCCAGTCAAGACCCGGCCTTGAACGTGGGTAGTAGTTACCCACCCAGCACTCCCAGTAAGAGCCGTCACAGCTTTATTGGAAAATGAAAGGTGGAATCTGATTGGCTGCTATGGTCAACTAAGCCAGTTATACTTTACACCAGTTTTGATAAATCTCCCCCACTGTGTACATAGCATTGTGTGTCGTCACACTGTACTAATCTGTGTGGGAAAAGTGAGCGCTCACTGTGCGAACTGCACAATGTACTGTATTCAGAAGAGAGTGCAGGTAGTGAGAGCTGTCAGTAATGAGATCTATATCCTGCTTAAAATGCCATGGTTCTGACTGTAGATCGCTGCACTAACGTTATCAGCAGAAATATCTATTGTGTCTACAAATAATGGACTTTCTACAGAATGGAAAGTGAGAAATAGATCTGCTGATTACAGGCTGTAGCATACAAGTGGCTGCTAGCTGTGCTGTGTAACAGGATGTGGGGGCCAGGCAGCAGAGCTGTGTTGGTGCATGTGAAATCCACAGATTCTCACATGAGATGACAGCACTGAGCAAAACTCCTAGAAGAGCGTTTCTGCGAGCATGTGAAGCAAAGCTGATACCAGTAAACAAACAAGTGCAATTTTATTATGTGCCGCATTAAAGTAAGATATGGGGTTATTGATTTTTAGTGCACAAAGGTGTCCATAGCCTTTAAGGCCTAATGCTCAGGACGATGGGGCAGGTTGTTCGGTTACCGTATTCAGTAGGTGTAACGTTATCCCAGCTGGAGTGGCAGATCCATACCGAATCACTGGGATCAGTCCTTTTCCCCTTCTTGTGTCACAGGTGAACCTTGTACTCTGGGTGCAGGTAGCTGGCACAGGATCAGTCACTCACTTTAACTAGTGTCACTTTGCAGAAATTTATTTTCTCTTTTGTCAGGATCCGCTGACCTGGAAACAGCAGTTGGTCACGGTAATGACATGGGGTCTCTATTTTCTACCCCTTCGTCACTGGCATCCAGACCCCAGACATTCAAGTGTTGGGAATGTTAATTGTCTTCTAGATATAACTGCTGCTGCTATTGTACAGCGGGTATGATTGTGCCAAGTCCGCTCTACCTGGTAATGTGCAGGGTACTGTGCCATCTGCAAGCCGCATAAATATGAGTAGTTTATTTTGATATAAAGAGGACTCAAGCAGATTATAACATACCTGTACTGGATAAACAGGACTTGGGCTACTTTCACACTAGCGTTTTTATTTTCTGGTATTGAGATCCGTCATAGGGTCTCAATACCAGAAAAAAACGCTTCCTTTTTCTCGACATTTATTGTCAATGGGGACAAAATGGAACTGAAGGAATGTTACAAAATGCATTCTGTTCCGTTTCGTTGCGTTCTCATTCCGAAGAGCAAACAGCAGCATGCTGCGGTTTTCTTTCCGTCATGAGATGCGGAGCAATACGGATTCGTCATGACCCACAATGCAAGTCAATGGGGACGGATCCGTTTTCTCTGACACAATAGCATACAGATCCATCCCCCATTGACTTTCATTGGAGTTCATGACGGATCCGCCTTGGCCATGTTACAGATAATATAGCCGGATCCGGTCATAACGGATGCAGAATGGTTGTATTATCAGTAACGGTAGCGTTTTTGCTGAACCATGATGGATCCAGCAAAAACGCTAGTGTGGAAGTAGACTTGGGGTACTATTTCTGCTTGTAGAGGTCGCCTGGTAGGCATAAAGAATCTTATAGGCCACAAAGTGTTCTAGTTGGAAATGGTGTGGAAACAGAAGACTAAAAAGAGGAGTACAAACTACTCTAGTCAGGGCTGGAGTAGTTTTTCTTCCAGGCACATGGACTGGTAGTGCTGCTCCTAATTTATGACGAGGCCTGATCTTTTTAATTTTTATAGAAAAGAGGGTTAATTTGTTATCCAGTAACCCCAAAGTCAGCGGCTGATACCAGTGATAATAATTTCCACACTTATAGATGTAAATGTTTCTGGGGATTCTAGGCCATTCATCCAATGACTGGAATGGCTGATAACAGTAAAATAAGAACAAAGGAGGCAATTTACAGAGACCATTTTTTTTTTTACGCAGGCCTTTGTTTACCCTTTGCTCTTGGGCAGTATGCACATAATTTATGACGAGGTGTTCAGCAGTCTGTGTGCCCGGTGTAAAAACTAATAGGCTGGGTCTACACGACAATAAGACACAACTACACTGCAACATTTGTAGCGCAACATTTTATTGCACCAATGTCTCGCAACAATTTTTATAATGTAGTCTATGGTGTCGCACTGCAACATGCGACATACTGCGATGCAACAGTCGCAGAAAAATCCATCTCAAATGGATTTATTCAAATGGATTTTCTGCGACTGTTGCGTTGCAGTTGCAGCGCGACACCATAGACTGCCATTATAAAAATTGTCGTGCGACAAATGTCGTCATGTAGACCTACCCATACTGCACTTGACTGGAGTAGTTTTTTTGCCAACATTAACGCCTGTTTCCAGATGCAAATGAAGGTAAATTTGCTGTGACTGATGCCCCACCTCGCCCTCGACACATGCCAGTTTCGAATGTAGTGCAAAAATACCCTATTGAACAGTCACAAAAAATGCCCTTGCAACTTTTTATATGCCAAAAATGCCAGGTTATTATTTTTATGAATATTACCCATTATATAGAAACGTCTATGTCACAGCCATTTGTAGTCATATGCTATAATAATTATAATAAAAATTGTCTTACTAGAACTGCATCTGAACCTAAAATTTGGAACAAATGCCCTAACCATTCTCGCACAAACATGATGACTAGAAACCCAAAGTGACAAGACAGTTACTGTTTTGCTATTTGCCAGCTAAACTTTGATATACGGTCCATTCACACATCCGTGTGTATTGCGGATCCGCAAAACATGGACATCGCCGGCACTTAATAGAAAATGCCTAATCTGCAATTGCGGACAAGAATAGGACATGTTCTATTTTTTTCGGGAACGGAATTGTGGATCCGGAAGTGCGGGTCTGCAATTCCAGGTTCGGGCAGCACATCGTGCTGCCCCATAGAAATGAATAGGTCTGTTTTGCGGAACTAAAATTGCAGACTTGAGAATGGACCTTAAATCCCGGACAAGCCCCCAAGTTTTTCTTAAACAGACACATGCAAGACCCACACTTCTTTCTAGTAATGTTTTCCATGTAATAGATTGTATTCAGCCGGAAATGGCTGATAATAGGGAGCAAGAGATGGCGTAAAGGAAAACTGGCTTAAAGGAAAACTGGCTTAGTTGTCCAAAGTATCAAATTCTACCTTTTTTATTTTCCAAAGGATGTCTGAAAAATACAATTTTTAGTTTTGATAAATGAGATGTGCGCCTTGTCATAATTTAGGTGCCTGTATGGCAGCACTGCGCCTGGGGAGAAAAAACACTATGTCCTGTAGTATTTTTTTTTTTTACCAACATTTACATCTGAAAACAAGTGAAAGTGTTAGCAAATTTGCTGCGTGCAACAAAATAGTGTTGCATAGGAGTTTTAAAAGTCACAAAAAAGGGTTATGCAACATTTTTTTTTTTACATCTAAACAGGCATAGCACGCTTCAGTTTTGGCTAAGTTGCCCTTTTAAATCTTTGAATGTGTTATCATGGGTGCAGACGACGAATAATAAACACATTCTGCCCACTCAGATCAGGCGATCGGCGGTGATGCCCGGGGTCTCGTTACTTAACCCTTCATCTTAGAGCCTTGAGGTGTCTTCAGACAACATAGACATGTTGTTTTGTGGGATCTCCTGACTTATAACCTGAAAGGGGTCCTTTTTTTGGCTGTGGGTATTTTTGGAACTGGGGCTTGTCTTGTGTACACAGGAGACTGCGACGTAGGCCTTTTGTGGCCAGAACGTCTCATTAATTAGAGCTCTGCCGTACTTGAAAGTGGCTTTTATCCCATTTGTTAGGTTAGGCTGGCTTATTTCCAGTCATACAGGAGAAGCAAGAGATAAAATGCAGTGGCATCTTAAAGGTGCAATAATATTAGATTTTGAGTAATTCAATGCCATATTAACCACCAAACTGTTTTGCCCAGGCTCTGGGAAAAGTTATTAACTGTTCTGTCTGAGTTGGACTTAGGCAGAAGTGAAAGGGGGTGGGGGAGGGGGGGCTGCTCTCCTGATTGGTAGCAGCTAGCCTGGGCCTGGTCTCGTTTCAAAGCTGGCATGACAGCATTAGCCCAAGATAAGCCGGCGATATTACTGTTAGAAATCGAGTCAGGAATAATCAGGGTAAAACCTGCTTTTACTTTCACTTTCAGCAGCATTTACTGCTTTACCAATATCACAGTAATATCTTCCCATTTGGTGAAGATAATGCTGTGATTTCGATATTGTTTGAAAAAAAGCTTGGAAAGACAGCTTTCAAACAATATAAAGCCTATATCTCTAGCTGCTACCAAACCAGAGATATGAGCAACTAAAGCACCCCCCATCCTCCCCTTCAGTCTGGAGGGGGAGCAGTTGCAGAGAGTTGCAGTTCCTCCTGCAGGAGGAAAGGAAAAAATAAAAATGTATCGAGTATCATCAATGTAGTGACCAACATAATAAAATTATTATTTATACCACACAGTGAACGCCGTAAATTAATTTGACAAAAAATATATATATATTTACTACACTATAAATACCCCAGAATGGTTTCTAAAAAACCTACAACTAATCCCACAAAAAAAAAAGAATTTAGAAGAAAAAATTAAAATTTATGACTGCTGAAACACAAAGGGGAAAAATATGATTGGTCCTTAAGGCTAAAATTAATGATGCCACTAAGGCGCTAAAAATGCAATGGTGTCCCCTGAGATGAGCACCAACAAGATTTACTGCAGACGTATACTAACGCCGTACAAGAATGGCGCTGGAGCGAAGTGCAAACATGGCGCCCACTTGCAGTGGGCATCATGACCAGTGGATCTCCACGGTTTCAAACAGCAAAGACCCGTGGCTAATGAACATCACCGGCAATAATGCCGATCGCGGCCATTTAAGCCTTTAGATTACGTGATCAGGTGTAGATTGCGCTTCCGGGATTCTTACCGGCATCCTCTGCGGCCAAGGAGGATGCCCGTAATTGGTTTTTAATGTGCTGGGTCGGCAATTGGTTTCAATATGCTGGATATTGAAGCTGCAGTTCTTATATTGGCCAGCAGGTGCTGACCAACATAAGAAATGAGCAATTCTCCTTTTATTATGAGGGTTCAGAATAAAAATATAAATAAAAAAAAGGGGTTTTGTAGGCTCAAATACGAGCTTCAAAGCCATAAAAAAAGTTTTTAAAAAAACTGTATTAAACAATAAACCCCACAGTGCCATCAGCTGCACCCCCCTAAGTGCCATCATCTGTGCCCCAACCCTCCCCCCCCCCCCCCCCAGTGCAATCAGGCTCCTTTTTTGTGTTGAGTTACTCGAGTTAATAGTTTCAGCCCTAACTTACATTTCTGCTCCTTATATTTCTTATCCTTCCTAGATTGAGAACCTTCAGGAGCAACTGCGGGACAAGGAGAAACAGCTGAGCAGTTTGAAGGAACGAGTAAAATCCTTGCAAGCTGACACCTCCAATACAGACACTGCCTTGACCACCCTGGAGGAAGCATTGGCTGAGAAGGTAAGGGGCATTTTCTGTAATAAATGTGTAGTATGAAATGTTACACATTGTATCCTTTTGGAAGGTTGAGTAACTCAAAATTCATGTATGTATCTTAGGAAAGAATTATCGAACGTCTGAAAGACCAGAGGGACAGAGATGAACGTGAGAAGCAAGAAGAACTGGAGTCCTTCAAAAAAGAGTTGAAAGAATTGAAAGAAAAAGTCAGCACATTACAGGGAGACCTGTCTGAGAAAGAGGTGCATGTTGTCTGTGTCTGTTGTTGAGAAACTTGGGGACCTGTTCGGGACATAACAAGACTAGCCTTTGACTACTGTATGAGTTTTCTGTATTATGATTTATTTTACTTCCTTTTTTTTTTTTTTTTTACCTTGTCCATGCAGTCTTCACTTTTGGATTTAAAGGAACATGCCTCTACCTTGGCATCGTCTGGCCTTAAGAAAGATTCCAGACTGAAATCGCTGGAGATTGCACTGGAACAGAGGAAGGAGGAGTATCTGAAGCTTGAGAACCAGCTCAGGAAGGTGAGGAATTGTGTTTGCTTTGGACCCCTTATATTAGCTTGAGAGTTGTGATGACCTTAAAGGGGTTATCCAATTTCAAGAAAACCCCCCACATGTGTATATTACCGGTGAGGGATCCGGCACATGTGGGAAGTGGGGGGGGGGGGGGGGGTTCTTGATATTGGATAACACCTTAAAAAAAACTTGGAAGTGATGGTAACCTTTTTATCTACCTGTTATATATTCCTTGTAACCTCTTGGGTTTCCTGTCTGACTTCAGTCTGTTTCTTGTCCTTATCTCAGCAGTCAGATGGGTCACAGCACACTGGGAAAGCAGTAAGTCGCTGTCGCATGGAGACCCCTGTGTTAAAGCTAATACCTGCATGTTTATCTATGTTCATTGTGTAAACACCGATAATGCAGCTCTGTGCTAAATGGGATTATTTTCCCTTCCCCTTCAGCATGAGTGAGTGATCACAATTCACAACTTGTCCTATGAGTTGATCCTCGACTCAAAGTTTTTCCTTCCATGAATGGGTGCTCAATCCTCTCCATCTTCCCCTAGTGAATAGGCTGTCAATTATTCCTTCCTACGATGAGTAGGGACTCCATTCTCCTTTGTCAGTATTCCCCTTTTTAAAATGAGTAGTTCTCAGTTACTACATTCGCCTCTGTCAGTTCTTTTTCCTACAATAAGTAGGGACACCATTCTCCTCTGTCAGTTCTCCCTTCATACATTGCGTAGGGACTCCATTCTCCTTTGTCAATTCTCTCTTTGTAAGATGAGTAGGGACTCCATTCTTCTCTGTCAGTATTGCCTTTGTAAAATGAGTAGGGACTCCATTCTCCTCTGTCAGTATTGCCTTTGTAAGATGAGTAGGGACTCCATTCTCCTCTGTCGGTATTCCCTTTGTAAGAGGAGTAGTTCTCAATTCTCTGTCAGTTCTCAGTTCTTACATTCGCCTCTGTCAGTTTCCTTCCTGCAATGAGTAGGGACTCCATTTTCATTTGTCAGTTCTTCCCTCCTACGGTGAGTAGGGACTCCATTCTCCTCTGTCAGTTCTGCCTTTGTAAGATGAGTAGGGACTCACTTTTTTCTTCATAATCAACTTCTCAGATCATACCAATTCCCTGCCATGAGTAGGTACTTCATCCTCACAGATTCCACCCTGAGTAGGTGCTGAATGGTCACTCATTCACCTTTGTGAGTGGGTACTCCATCCCTACACATTTCCCTTTTATGTGTAGGTGCTTCTTCCTCACATATTTTCCTCCCATGCGTAGATGCCCTATCCCCACCCATCGTCAATGTCAGTCTCATAGGAATAAATAAAGAAGTAACTGATAGGAAGCTAGTTCCTTCTCTATTCATTTCTATGAGACTGACATTGAGGCTCCCATAGAACTACATAGAGAAACTGACTTCCTGTCAACACATAAGATATTGTGTTATGTGGAGAGTCAGAGTGTTGGCCACATGGCACAACTGAGGATCAGAAGGGAGGTTTTAATGAGGATTAACATGCATATAACATCTTTACCTCACTGCAGCAGTAAACTGACATTGAATGACCCGATGATAGATTATAAAATAGTTTTCTATGCGTTAAAAAAAAACAAAAAAACCTTTCTGGTGTCTGGTGGAAGTATCCCTTCAGGATGTTTTTTACACCCTATCTATCTCCCTACGATTAGGCCTTTCACTTCCTCCTTTGATTAGTCCCTCACTCTTCCTCTACTACCCCTTTAAAGAAAACAAAGAATTACAGAACTGAACTTCCTTTTTTGTGTTTTTCCATCCCACTAAAACAGCTGAAGGGACTATGTGCTCAGCTGAACATTTCTGTGACTGTCAGGGTTTAAGCGCCCGGACCACCACCAATCAAAAGTTTGACAAGTCACTATAAATATTTTATGAAAGGACAAGATACTGTTTAAAGAGAGTCTGTCACCAACCTGACCGGCTTTAAACCAATCACATAGTTCAGTGGGACACAAAGACGTGACACAGATGTTACCTTTGTTTCGTTTTTCAGATCGCCCAAATCGCCCGTTTTTATGATATGCTAATGAGACGTCGCAAGTGCCCAGGGGTGGAGAGTTTGCTGAAAGTGCCCAAGTTCCCCCGCCTCACTCGCGCCTAACTCCGCCCCTCAGTAAGCTCAGGCCAGCCCTGTGGCTCTGTGACATCATATATCCCTATAGGCCGTTCGTGCTTCGCAGAGGCACAGAGATATGCAGTGCGCATGCGCCGATTTTACGCTAGTAACTGGCGCTGCGCACTGCATATCTCTGTGCCTCTTCCCACTGTGGGCAGAACACTGCACATGCCCGGGCCCAGCAGCGATGCGCAAACAGCCTATAGGGATATATGATGTCACAGAGCCACAGGGCAGGGGAACTTGGGCACTTTCAGCAAACTCTCCGCCCCTGGGCACTTGCGACTGCTCAACTGCATATCATAAAAACGACTTTTTGGGCGATTTGGATGATCTGAAAAACGAAACAAAGGTAACATCTGTGTCATGTCTTTGTGTCACACTGAACTATGTGATCGGTTTAAAACCGGTCAGGTTGGTGACAGACTCCCTTTTAGGCTACATTCACACGACCATATGTGTTTTGCGGTCCGCAAAAAATGGATGACGTCCATATGGCATCAGTTTTTTTTGTGGATCCATTGTAACAATGCCTATCAGGACTGGCTCTAGGTGAAATGGGGCCCTGGGGTGGAAAACAATAAGGCCCCCCCACATGACACTTGCTGACCAGGGAGGGCTAGTAAACTGGCACGGGTGAGATGGTGCCTGGGATGGATCCGATCCAGTTTAATCAACCAACCTACCAGACTGGGATGGATCCCGATCCAGTTTAATCAACCAACCAGTTACTGTCAGTCAGGAAGAGAAAACCAGCGCAAAAAAAAAAAATCTGGAAAAAAATGCAAAAAAAACCTGGTGCAGATTGCACTTCACATCAGGTGTTTTTTCAGCGCTAAAAATATTTTGTGTGAACATATGCTAATGCAGGATGTAATGCAGGATCAGCACAGGATAGGTAATGTAGTGCATATAAAAAAGCGACCCTACAAGCAAAATAGTGAGTGCAGCTCTGTAGTATAATAATGGATGTAACTCAGGATCAGTACATGATAAGTAATGTATGTACACAGTGATTCCACCCACAGAATAGTGAGTGCAGCTCTGGAGTATAATACATGATGTAACTTAGGATGTGTACAGGATAAGTAATGTATTGTCGGGGATATAAAGCAAAAGGCTTTTATATTAAAGAAAGGATCAAAGAAAATTTTCTAAGGGAATTGATCCTTGAGGTGGACATATAAAACACCTGAAAAAGATATCGTTGTTAATTAAATTATGTTGTGCATTCAGTAAATCATGGTACAAGCGTCTATGCAAAAATATAAATGATTTATTATACAATAATTTAAAATACCATCATGACTTAATCAGTAGAAAAACACAATAATATTCAATAACGCACAGTGATATGCAGTACCCTAAATTCGTATACACTATACCTCTCAAGCATAAAAATGTAATACAACCGTCTCGACGACAATTATTAGATATAAAACTCAATAATGTTAATAATATATAAGAACCCTTGCTCTGCACAAAACTATGACAAATCTCAGATAATCGGGTAGTATTGTCACACAACTTATAAATGATCAACCCTGGTATTGACTATGGAACGAAATTATTCCAATCAGAGAGTTCCTCTGAATCAATATTTAGGTCTTTTATTCAGTAATATGCATCTTTACTGAATAATGACAATATTGATGTAGCACTTTTAACGCTATACATCCACCATACAACGGGGAGTTCTAAATATCAGGCTAATTCATATCAACACTATGCGGAATAAAGTTATACGTTACCTGAGAATGCTGATGATGTGCGGAGACTAAGGGAAGTCAGCTCCAAAGTCTGTTCTGGTCATTGAGATCTTTCTCCTGGGCATTCTTTGTTTCTTTGTGCTTCCCTTGTACCCCTGTCTTTTCTCTTGTTGCCATCTTTTTTCCTCACGTTTATGTGGTTTATGATCACAAACTTATCAGTTAGGCACACCTTCCTAACTTGGAGTTTTCCAGTCATTGCCAGCTAGGCATGTACATATGATAATGACTGTGATGTCACTGCATTACCCAAAATGCATTTCTGCTGTTGGTGTAATGGTACTCATTTACCCCTAGGTGACACTATTACCTAAGCTATTAGTATCATTCTAATAAGGGTTAAATATCCAAGTATGACTTTCTCACATTCTATACACATGACATATGGAACCTTAAATCAGAGCTGAGGGATTCGTTTTGACACAAAAACTAACTAAAACACAGACTTTTGAGCACCATTTAGATATTTCTCACACTGTTAATTTATGTTACAGATAATAATATAATGAACCTTGTTCTCTCACAGAGATATCTGTGCCTCCTCTGCCACTCCAAAGGGTGATTAATGGTTAGTTAAACTAACACATCTTTCCCTAGACAGAGACTCATTAGCAAGGTTTATACCTAAACTGTTTTAATCATACTCTAGGATTTAAATAAATATATATATATATATATATATATATATAATAACAGATACATAAACGTCCTTCATAATATTCAATATAAAACAATACATACTTCCTATTGATTTTCTTATCCTAAAACTAAGGTTGATTATACGTGTATATAGGTATTACAGATTTTCTGCTTCTTTAGTAGATACCAAACTGTAGAAGTAATTAGCACCTGCTGCCTCTATCCTTATCTCAGTCATAAATCTAAAAGGAGATAGGAATGACTCTTCTCAGACTGGTACATCTATGAGAGAATATCTTATGAACAGTGTCCTTTCCATGAACTTCTCTCGGCCATCTTTAAATTACATAACCTATAACAATATGGCCTCTTATAGGTCTAATTGAATACACTTTAATTAGGATATTTAGATATGAATATTATATACTTATGGAAAAGCACATCAGTATGTACACGGTGTCTCCACCAGCAGAATAGTGAGTGCAGCTCTGGAGTATAATGCAGGATGTAACTCGGGATCAGTACTGGATAAGTAATGTATGTACACAGTGATTCCACCAGCAGAATACTGAGTGCAGCTCTGGAGTATAATGCAGGATGTAACTAAATGCAGGATGTAACTGAGTAAAGTATGTGTATAGTGTTTATATCAGTTATATTATATACACTCATAGCTGCACTCCTCCAATGCCTCCAAATGTGACCATATGCTGTTCTGCGTTTTGGTGACCAAATAATGTCTCCTGTGGGCTCCACTTCCAGGGTGGATCTGCTCATCTGCATCACCCTGTGATTAGTTCTTTGTGGCTTTTGGCCTTCCTGCCCTCGCCCTGTTGACGTGACATCGCCCTGCCAGGCGGTGACAGAGCACACACAGTGTTTTGTGGATGTCGGGATGCTGCCAGGTGTATGAGAAGAGCACTTCATGTAAACAGATGACTGTTAATTATCACCTTCGTCAGCCGAGAACAGGAGGGGGAGGGGCGGAAATAGTACCATCTGCCCTCTGGACCTTGCCAGTTGCATACAGTAATGCGTCCTGTCATGGAAAAATGTAGTCTATCGTCTTCTGGTTCAATGCTGTGTGTGAGCCAGACATCTGGGTGCAGTCCTCTTAAGCTCACCCTATTTCCATCACAACTCTACAAGGAACAGACACACGTCGGCATTTCTGCCAAGCTAGCAACCAAATCATGGCATGCTGCTTGCTTGAGATGTAAATTAAATGTCAAGAAAGATAAGAAGGGAAAATCCATACACACGTATTAAAGCTCCCCCCACCCCAACCCCAAGCTTTAGAATTCCTTAGTAAATTGGCAAAATGACAAATATGACTGCCATTACCGCTCTATAGGACTAGCCACCTAATGTTTCCAGACCCCAGTTTTCTTTGTTCTGCTGGAATAGACTCCCCCCTAATATCTCATAGCACCTCTTTAGTTTATTCCCTTTTTAGTGTTACTTTTTCTGCTTTTTAATTTTATTGATGTTTTATTAGGTCCACGAGGCTGCACAAGATGCAAAATCCAACCCTGATGTGAACGAGCGGGTGCAGCAGCTGGAGAAAGAGGTAGCAAGGTATCGGGAAGAGGCCAGCAAGTCCCAGGCAGAGGTGCACCGGTTATTGGAGATCCTTAAGGAGATGGAAAATGAGAAGAATGAAAAGGATACAAAGATAGCTGAACTTGAAAGGTAAGGGGGATCTGGAATGACCACCGGGACCGAATTTGACTGTACTGCTAACATCATCCACTAGAGGGCACTGTGCTCCTACTCTCTGCATTAGATTATTGAGTTCGGGGGGGGGGGGGGGGGGGGTCTCCTTAAGAAAGCAATGTAATTAGTTATTAGTTCTCTTACTCACCCTTTTATGATGCTCGTCCAAATCTCACAAATTTAGGGCTACTGATAGAGATCTCTGACATTTAGAACTAAAATCAACATGAATACCAGTGCAAGTATCCAGGCAAAATATAGCAGCATGGGTGTCTCTAGTTACTGGGATTTATGGTGCTCTATACAGATACTTACTTAGATATTCGCTATGCCTGGCATGGACATCAGTGCACATGATTCTGCATAATGGAGACTTGATCCCCAAAATAGGGAACTTCCTTAAAGGGTTTCTACCACCAGAAATACTGTTATGTGGCTGACTGACATTAGAGATGCGCTAATGTCAGCACTACATAACAGTATGTTTTTTACCTTTCTCCTTGCAGCCGTTTTGGTTAAAAAAAAAAGCACTTTTATAATATGCTAATGAGCCTCTAGGTGCTATGTGGGTGTAAAATCAGAACCTAGAGGCTCCGTCCACTCACCCTTTATCCCGCCCAGGTCCTCTGTTCTGCCCGCCCCGCTCCTCTCGATTAATGGCACAGTCCGCCGCATCGCTGCCGAAATCCCGCACCTGCGCCGTTCACTTTTGTATCCGCAGTGAGTGAATGATGCGCTCCTGGTGGCGGCTTCCTCACTGTGACGTAGTCGGCGCAGGCGCAGTGAGGAATCCGGCACAAGGAGCGCATCATTCACTCACTGCGCCTGCCCCGAATACAGAAGAGAACGGCGCAGGATTTCGGCAGCGATGCGGCAGACTGTGCCATCAATCAAGAGGAGCGGGCAGAACAGAGGACCTGGGCGGGATAAAGGGTGAGTGGACGGAGCCTCTAGGTGCTGATTTTACACCCACATAGCACCTAGAGGCTCATTAGCATATTATAAAAGTGCTTTTTTTTACCAAAACGGCTGCGCATCGCTAATGTCAGTCAGCTACATAACAGTATTTCTGGTGATAGAAACCCTTTAAGGGTCCAATCAGACGTCCGTAGGTGTTTTGCAGCCCACAAATTGCGGATCTGCAAAACACGGACACCGGCAATGTGCGTTCCGCATTTCTCCGGCCGCACATCGTGACACTATAATTGAAAATGCCTTTTCTTGTCCGCAAGAATAAGACATGTTATATTTTTTTCGGGAACGGAATTGTGGATCCGGAAGTGCGGATGCGGACAGCACATAGTGTGCTGTCTGCATCCGTTCCGGCCCCATTGAAAATGAATGAGTCCGCACTCATTCCGCAAAATTGCAGAATGGATCCGGACCCAAGTTGAGGCGTGTGAATCGCTGTGCAATGAAAGGTTCTGCTAGTTTCTAATATTTGTATTTTAATTCTCCTGCATTGTCAAAATCTCTGCTCGCCATACGTGAACAGGGTAGTTCTTGTTTATGTTTAGAGGCTAAAATCGCATCCTAATCACGAACCTCTCACAGTGGGATCCAGTCTAGACAATCGTGCACATGCGTAATACAAATCTCCCTCCTGATAGGGCACCTCAGTAGGTCAGTGGGAAGTATGAGCTCAGGATGGGTCTTTTGCCGCCTCTTGTGAATAAGAATGTTTCCATTCATTGACAGCAGTAGAAATCTTGACGACTGGGATGAATCAAGTTGCAGAGCTTTACCGTTACTATGATAAGCACCTTTAAGTGGGAGGTTTCAACATTCCTTAACATTCGGGACTCACTAACACCAGACACTGTGGTCCTGTATTGTCATGTGACCCGTCCCCTCCCCCTCACATAGTTATTAGTGATGTTATTAACTTCTCTGTTTCCTCTCTTCTTTATAATAATCCTCTGTCCATGTTCATTAACTGTCTCTTTATCTGACTCTCTTGCTGTCTCTTTCCTGGACATGCGGCTTTGCTCAGCATGACATCAAGGTGAGTGCGTCTTTCGTATCGCAAAGTTTAATGGCGGCTGTGGCCTTTATCAGTGACTCTATTGGCATCAACCCTTTGGTATTGTCTCCTAGCCTTCCAGGAGGCCCGAGTGGCTAATATACTATTAGACTTGTGCCAGGGGCAGAGTAGTTCTGAGGATAACCAGACATAACTAAAAAGACAGACAGCATGGCCACCACTGCCACTTCCACAGGGGTTGTCATCGTGGTCAACCCATAATTATCAGATCTGATCTGTCCCACACTGCTGTTTACGTGTCTGGGGAAGCTGGATGACAACCCCTTGGGCAGCTGTAAAGGCAGCCTATTGTTTGTCACCCAAATTTCCCAAAGACAGAGAAAACTTATATATACTGGGACATGCTGTGTATTGAGCTCAGCCATGGTGTAGTAAGTGCACTTTGTCTAGTACTGAGTAAAGTCTGGGTCTGCTCTGGTCGCATCAAGAAGATACTGGGGAAGATTTATCAAGACTGGCGGATCCATCTCCCTGCGCTGGCATGAATGTGCGACTTTTTTACGCCAGAATTGTGGCGTAAAGTGATTGATAAATGTCCCCCATTGTGTCTCTTGCCACGTTAGTCATTAGTAGTCTCTCTGAAGGATTATTACAAAGTGCCTCTTTTCCGGCTACTGGGCTTGTGTCCCTTAGGGCTCATGCACACAACCTTATTTTCTTTCCGTGTCCGTTCTGTTATTTTTTCAGTGGGTCCGCAAAAAAACTAAAATTACTCCTTGTTCATTCTATTTCTCTGTGTCCACAAGTCAATTCCGCCAAAAAAGAGAAGATGTCCTATTCTTGTTTGTTTTGTGGACAAGGACAGGCATTGTTAGAATGGATGTACACACAAAAAAAAATGATGCAACAAGGACGTCACACAGATGTCCCAAAAATTTTTTTTTGCGAACCACAAAATATATACGGTCGTGTGCATGAGCCCTTATGTGGGAACATAGCCTGTGTTTGCTTGGTAATTTGCTTGGTAATTTCCTTTATACACGAATATATGTGTGTGTGTGTGTGTATGTATATATGTGTATGTGTGTGTGTGTATATGTGTGTGTATGTATATATATATATATATATATATATATATATATATATATATATATATTTTTTTTTTTTATATTTCTGTAACTTTCTAACTATTCTTTGTTTTTCAATTCCTCACCATTTTCAAGATTTCTGCTTGCTGTCCCTGGTGGGGGATCTCATAATTGGTGCTGTGACACAGTGACAGCTCTCAGTTGATTAAAATTCCCAGAGTTGAAGGTTTAGGGAATGTTCTTGGGCACGGCTGGATTACCCATAATTCCCAGTCATTAGGAGCTGTCAACCTGTGTGTCCACTCGATCATTATCTGCTTATAATGACCTCCAGGTGAAGCCACTACCTAGCAGTCCCCAGCTCAGCAACTTCCAGATAGTGATCCACGGTAATCCTGTCACGTCTTGGCTCATGTTTCTCTGTATTAGTGCGGCCACACTGTATACAGGTCCATTATCCCGGCTGTTTTACTACCGGCCAGGGGTTTCAGATGACGCAAACCAAATAAACAAGGTCTAATGGTAGCTGGACATATTGTCTGTGCCTGCATCGTGGTATGTGCCACAAGTCAGATGGGACTGTATATTTCTAATTGATTGTCTGCTAGTGGGCATGGTTGAGTATCGCTCAATGGGGTGAGAAGAGTTTTGTAAATTAAAGTGGGGGTGTTTTCTGATTAGTACTACCCCATGAGCAAGATAAAGATAAAGGCCACAGTCAAGCTGGAAAGTCATGGAAATAAATTATTTCCTATTGACTTGCCAGAGAGTGCAGGTTCCACCAAAGAAAAGTGGCCTTCACAGTTTCTCTTGTGGTGACCCCCCCTCCTTCCCATCTGGAAATGTTTGCTATAACACTTCTAACAGATGATAGATTACAACTAAACAGCCTTGACTCCAGACTGAAACGTTTTTACCTGTGCTGATACATTGTAACAAACTCAGGTACCCTGAGTAAGCAGAGTGGAGGATTGTGGGTCATTATACACCTTGGGATCATACATGTATCTTCAGGGAAGCCGCGGTCAGGTCATTTATACAGCATCCGCTGCTCCTGGCCCAGCTTAAAAGCCCCTGTTATCTGTGCGGTTTCTTCCCGACTTTTCTGTATGTTTTTTGGTTTTCTCCCAAACCTCACATAATGATTAATGCGCAGCGGGGAATGACAGATGAGGCGGTGGGACCACCAGCAACTCTGTCATCACCCAACAGAACCAGATTATATGGCGAATGGATTTATATATTTTTTTTAGATTTATACTTATGATTTACAGTATATGAGAAGTATGAAACCACACTTGGCTGGAGGCAATTCAGAAGGGACGTGGAAGGGTTGTCAGCCGGTGGCAGGTTTTAGGTTGTCAGCTGGAGGCAGTCGAGGGGTAATGGCTGATCTTTGTTCAGCTGAAGGCAAACCAGGGTTTGTCGGCCAAAGGATAGGTTGGTGACTGCCAGCTGGAGGGGTTGTGGGAGGGTTGACAACTAAAGGCAGGTTGGGGGATGTTGTCAGCCAGAGATGGGTTTGTTGGAAGGCAGTTTTGGGGGGGTTATCAGCTGGAGGCATTACAGGGCTGCTGGGTTGTTTTAAGATCCATTAAACAACATCCACTGAACCTCACTTGCCCAAAGAGTCAATCATCCCATTCGCCATTCAGCATAAGCTGGAGTATCCACCTCTACTGAGCTTCCCCCTTGACCATCATTCTGTTTTATGGGGGTCATTAATGCTGCTGTGTTGGGGCATCATGTCCCATGGTGCAGTGCTGCCCCTCATTAGAGGTTTGTCAGTCATAAATGCCTGGCCGCACGCCATTGAGTTGGTGGCATGAGAGCCCCCTTCTCCAATTGTAGAATAACTCTGACTAGAAGCAGCCCAATACTTGGAGCCTTGAATTTCGCCGTGACCCCTGACACCCACAAATGGACAGTCTGGTAATTGACTGCTGGAGACATAGGGGTTAATGATGGCAAGTCTGTCCCCTGCTCTGTCAGCGTGGTCACTAACTTGTGCTGAGTTGGGGCTACCACAGTCACCGATTGTCCTGTGACCGGTCACTCATTGTGTCAGTGCCCCGACTCCCCTGGATGATTCTGTGTGTTTCAGAACCATCAGCAAACCCTTTGTGTGGAGGCGAGAGGGTCACCCGGAGAGTCCTGGCTGTGCACTACCGGCCCCATGACCCTTTCACAGCCTTGTATAACTGTAGAATAGGGTTATATGGCAACTCAAAATTGCAACTAATCGTCAGTCCCATGTAATTCCTGCCCTTTAAGGGACTGAAGTCTTGTACCCCACTGACTCTCACTGATGAAGTGCCTGTTGACATACCCTCTAAACCAGGCATGCTCAACCTGCGGCCCTCCAGCTGTTGCAAAACTAAGACTCCCATCATTCCCTCACAGCTTACAGCTATCATCCTACAGAAGGGCATCGTGGGAGTTGTAGTTTTACAACAGCTGGAGGGCCGCAGGTTGAGCATCCCTGCTCTAAACCATCACTAAGTCAGTGGGGATCATTAATAGTCACACGACACCTTTTGATTACTTTTTATACGCCTGTGCAACAAAATTTTGTCGCAGGGACATTTTTACGCCATCCTCATCACGTCATAAATTTTGCGCACCTCTGGTACTCAGTGTTCCTAAAGGTAAAACTACGCCAGCCCCTGACTGGAGTAGCATTCACTCCTCTCTTGCGTCTGTTTCCAGCCATAAATGTTCCATGGCCAATGGCCCGACCCCTGCCACTCGCTCACTACTGGGGTAGGACTTCTTAACAAAATAAATGACCCCCAATGTGTTGTGCAGTTTTAAGTGTAACATTTACTCATGGTCACACTCATTGGTCAGTTTGTATGAGCCGCTTCTCCCTGGCCCAGATATTTCTGACTCGTTATATGGTTAATTAGAGGGCGCAAGACCTGGGCTCTGTCCAGCAGGGTCGGCTGCAGCGGCCATGTCAGCTAAATTTTACTTGGGTTGGCCTGAACACTCAGCCGAACGTCTATTTCCAAACCACACTGGATTGGAGTGTAATCCGTCAGCTGACCCCTCATTGCTTAAATCATTTCCCCCACCCACCACTACTTGACTGGAATAGTTCTGTAAGCCTGAAGTATCTACACCCCATCGTGGGAGCTTGACTTTTAAGAATTAGAAAGTATTCACACCCCCTTTTAGTGTTACATAGGTTTAATTGAAATTCTCTATGTCCTTTTCTTTGATGGTGACCTTACAACTCTCACCCAGATTTCCCAGACTCCTAAATTAAACGAGAATGGGGTTGTCATTCAGGGCAATGGGAAAGCTGGGTGACGACACTTAAGAAAACTGTAACTGTGGCAATATTATTGGGAACCTCTTGAGTATAGGAAAGCTTATTGTCACTCCAGTAGGAGCTGTATGAGCGGCCCTGTTGATGATCACCCAGCTTTCCCACAAATAGGAAAGGGAACCCTGAACTTAACAGTTTTTTTTTTTTTTTTTTTACTTCTAGGCAAATAAAGGACCAGAGTAAGAAGGTGGCGACGCTGAAACACAAGGAGCAGGTGGAGAAGAAGAAAAATGCCCAGCTTCTGGACGAGGCGAGACGTAGGGAAGACAACCTGACCGACAGCTCTCAGCAGCTGCAGGTAGCAACATTTTGGGGATTAGAGGGCACACACACCCACTCTCACACAGCAGAACAGAGTATTTCAGGAACCAGGTGCACTGATTATTGTAGGTGGGCAGTGTCCAATTGTAAAGAGGGGAACGGGGACAGAGAGTTACATACTGGTAGGAGCATTGTCTCCAGTAATGTAGAGCATTTCGGAAGACTGGTATGTTGATAGAGTATGTTGATGGGCAGCTATTTGCGTGATGACATAATCAGGGGAATCAAGCGGGGAGCTGTTGAAGGAGCAGGGTCCTCAGCAGCACAGAGTATTTCAGGAGGGGGAATGTGCTGACTGTTATTTTAATTAATATCCGCTCTTGTGGATACATAACCTATTCTCCAGCTTCCTCCTTGTTATGATGTGGTCACTGTGTGTAGGGATATGGGGGGCTGCTTAATTCTGTATACTCCCCTAGCACGGGGACCCCCCCAGCAATCGGCCTGATACCTCATATACTAGAAAGCCGGAGCGGAATATTTTCATTTGGAGATGAAGAAGCGGCTTCCACTTAATGAAGTCTGGAAGAAGCCCCTTCCTCCTCCCCCCCCCCCCCTCTCTCGGGGGTCCGTGGTGGGCTCTGTGAACTTGCTGTCCTGAAGTGGAAAATTCATCCCTCCTGGAGGACACTACTAGCAAACTGATCCCTCTACTTCTAGCAGCTGTGTCAGATACGTAAGCAGTCTGGATGAATAGGGGTCGATGCTGAGTTTCTGCCTTCATATACACCCCCACATAGCATCTATTGCAGTCGGGGTGATGCTCCTTACTGCTGATGCAAGCTTTAAGGCCTGAGGGGGTCAGAAACCCCCCCCCCCCCCATTCCCCCCCCAACATCGTTCCAGCTTAATGGAAGCTCACTATTTGCCTCCCAGATGGTTTTTCCAGATTATCGAGCGGTTTCTTGTAATCCATATTTAGGATTATTTTTGCATAGAATTACCAGGAATTCTAGATCATCGGTTTCTGGATTGAAGGAAGTTTGTTCTTGCCAGGCCATCAAGTGATTTCCTTTAGGTCTGGTTTACACAGTACGGATTAATGGAAGCTCACTGTGGCACTAGTGTAGATTTCCTGCCAGTTCTGCTTTAGGTCTATCCCCACCCCCCCTCTCAGAGTTTACAGATCATCAAGTTCAGTATTAAAGAATTTGCGGCTTATATTCGCCAGATGAATGAACTCTGCATTAGGGTTCTTTTCGCTTATTGGTGTTTGTTGGTTTATGTAGATCTGATTTATTTATTTTTTTGCCCCAAGTGCTTAAAATCGAATACATGATCTATTCCAAAACAAATCTGCACAAATCTAAAGGAGAAGCATAGGAATGGTCTCACGTCAGCGCATGTGGCTCTATATAACCATGCACTATGTATATATAGATTTATAGCTTAGGTGCTGGAGCCAACAGGTTTTGGGTTTGGGGTCAGTTCACAGAAAACCCAGTTTTAGAAATCTTCTGGTCTTTGTGGTTTTGGCCGGAATTAATAGCACAAGATTTGAAGACCTCGGAAAATAAGATCAGCATGTTCCTGTAGAGACCATCTGCACGTCCCGCCATATAAATACCCTCGCAGCACACTCCCTGCTCTGTGCTGCCCGAGAAGGGGGTGAGGTGACACATTCTTAACCCACAAAACCAAAAGATGGAGGCCATTCTCCCTCCCCAGATCGGATATTACATGCACGGTGACGCATCTGCCCATTGTGGTCGACGGCTTCAACCTAGGATCAAAATTGAACATTAAAAATGTTTTTGTTTTATGGAAAAAAAAAAACTTCTGAGTTTTCTTTCTGGAAGAATTCCTAAAGATACTTTGAGGTTTTTGCCTCTCTCTAGAAGGTCTCGTTGCTTGTCAGTCTCAGGATGGAAATATTTCAAGAACATCCCTGAAGCCTTTCCTATTAGTGTCTGGCGGAGGGCAGTGACAGAGGCTCCATTCACTGAGACCAACGCGAGAGACGGATTAGGGCCCCTGAAAAATGTCTCCAATTAGCCAGCGGGGGCTCTCCGTGCCCTCTCTAAGAGCCTGTGATTTAGGTGCTTGGCCTCTGTGTCTCAGGTTGTTGTGTTTGGAAGGATGAATTCGGGTCCCTGAGGGATGGTGGTTTTGGAGACGCGCCACAGAGCTCACTGAGGGACCCGTAGGCGGCCATTTTGATTCACAGAGCTGGCGCTGGGCCAAGGTGTCCAGCGCAAGGTTTGCGGTTTGGGCCATCTCCAGCTCACCCAGCCTGTTTATTTTGGACAAACAGAGCAGTTTACTGGATATGTCTTATTCTGAGCCCAGGGCCTCTCTTGCGCTGCCCAGGAAGTCGCAGGATGAATGCTGCTCCGATGGATTCGAAGACTGTCACCCCGAGAACGGCAGACAGCAGCTCAGATGACGTCTAGTCGAATGAATGCTACAATGCCACGGTCTCGGTGGGACCTGACCCTGCACTGTTTGTTTCCAGGAATACCAGTGGTTTTATGAAAAAATAAATATCTCCCTCCATAGACTTATAAAGACAAAAAAATAAATAAAAATATATATATATATAATGAAAAAATCTGACAGATGAAGTGTCGTTGGAGCTTTCAATGCCTTTACATTTCTTGTCATTTTCCAGTATCTCTGCTTGCTGTGTTTTTGATGAAACCAATAAGCCGAAGCCCACCCTGACCATTGTAGCAGACACATGAGCTGTGTGAGCAGAACATGGTTACACAGGAAGCTGGAGAACGTCAAGTGTCACCTGATGCATGGATGAATTAAAGCATGACTGGTAGGATTGATCCTGCTGAGTAAAACGATACTTCATTTATGTTCCTCTGCTCTGCCGTTCCTGTGGTTCACCAAGAGGGGGGACCCAAGTCCCATGGAGCACTGAAGTTCCTCCACTCTACCCTTGAATGACAGGACCAGCCATCTCTACTGCACCGTAGTCTACACTGTCGGTGCAGCTGACTTCTGTGCATGCGTCGGTAATGATGATGTCATCCTCCACCCGAATTAAGCAGAGCGTCTCCTCTTTTGGGTGGAGTATCACGTCATTGGCACATACACAGTAGTAATCTGTGCTGCCGGGGAAGCATATGCAGTGCACATGCGCTGATATTTTATACTATTGCTCAAGCGAGATGGGTGGGGGGAGTGTGGGGGGCAGTGGAACTGTGGTGCTCAGAGGGGTTTAGGCCTGCACCTGGGTGTACAGATGATCTAATTTACATATTAATAAAATATAAATATTTTTGTCATAAAAATCACAAGGGAGGAACATAAATGAAGTATCGTTATACTGAGAAGGATCAACCCTACCGGGCATTATGCCTGGTTTAATAGGGTTAAACCTGCTTGACAGTTTCTCTTTAAGGTGGGCACAGTTGGTCTGATACCATCACCAGCGTCGTCACACTCCATTTTGCGACTGACCCTCACTCACACGAGTTAAATGGATATAGGGTCCACAAAAAAAAAAAAGGATAACCTCTGTATGCTGTCTGTGTCTGTATTTCCGCCCCGCAAATTTCAGAACATGTCCTGCTCTTTTCCATTATGCAGACAAGGATAGTCATTTCTATTAACATGACAAAGAAATGTGGATTACACACGGAAATTATACGTATTTTGCAGACCGCAAAACAGATACGGTCGTGTGCACAAGGACTTAAGGGATGATTGGACTGACGGCTTTCTGTGTAAGGAATCCCCGGATCCTGCAGCTCGTCCCTCCTGGTTTTTGGCAGGGGGCTCTTACTTTGTGCGATTGTGATCTGAGCCCTCTGTAGTGCTGGATCATGTCAAGCAGATTAATGGAAGCGATGACAGAAGAAAAGGAAAAACACACAATGGACTGAACCAAACAATAGGAGCGGGAGGGGTGCACTCATTCCAGGAACGGCTCTCATATAGTACAGACAGAGAAAGTTTTTCTTTTTCATTTATGGCTTAATGTTCTTTTCATTTGAAGATCATCCCCACATTATGATCTATTTACAACTCCATCACTGAATTGCAAAAGATCCTGCAATATTCTAATATACTTATCTCCTTTAGTTAGTTTCTGCTTGCTGTCAGTGAATGGAAACACATTTTACATCCAAAGGAGGAAAACCTATACACACACCTAATACCGCCTGCTGCTCAGGATCTCTAACAGTTGTGAGCAGCACAAATCTCTCCCCTGTTCTGGTAGTTTGTTGCAATGTATCAGTGCAGGGAAAATGTATCAGTCTGGAGTCCAGGCTGTTTGGTGCACGGAGCTTTAAGAAGTATGAGGTGAGGAATGGTTTCTGTTAAAGGATCACAGAAAAGAGACATTGACACACACAGTCAATGGGGAAGATTTATCAAAGCTGGTCTAAAGTAGAACTGGCTCAGTTGCCTATAGCAACCAATCAGATTCCTCCTTTCATTTTACACAGCTCCTTTTGAAATTGAAATTTGGAATCTGATTGGTCGCTATTGGCAACTAAGCCAGTTTTCCTTTACACCAGTTTCCCCCAATGCCTCCTCAAGAACTTTTCATTACACAATATCTTCTCGCCATGAGGGGCAGGTATCATCCACAAGGCATCTTGGATCATCTGAGGGACTGCAGAAAGCTGCTTATAACAGCTCTATGGCGCACACCTTGTGCAGAGAATTGATATTCCTCACCCGGTCCACTACCTGGTCCCCCCGTTACAGCCCCATGTTGTGTGAAATGTCTGGTGAATGCGCATTGCTAGACTCTGCAAGCTGACCCCAGACTTATTACTTAAACATGTTCACTTTCAGCAACCCCCCCCCCCCCCCCATGTCTTTTGCTCTTGGCTCGGGGTGCCTGGGGAGACTTCCTGAAGATCTAGCTTCATTTCATCCCGACCGTGTGTAGGTGAACATCAAACAAGAGCGTTTCCTGAGCTGAAGAGCCGCGAAAAACCCAAAGACTTAACACAAACCATTTCCGTGTAATAATAATAGCAAGACCCTCCATGTAACACAATCCCCGCAGCCGCGCTCCTGAGAAATCCACTTCACACCCGCATCTGGATTTGATTTATGTCCCCTGTGCTGGGGTCTCGCCCGCAGCCTCCTCACAGGGCTAACCATTGGAGTTGGTTGACTTGGAGAACATGAATGTATTCTGCAGAGCTTACGCTCTTACTTCTCCGACCAGTGTCATGTGGCCAACTAAACATGGATGGTCATGTCGAGACAGCCACTCTTGGACCATGGTGGGGTGAGGGGAGCAGACATGTCTCCCAAGCAGTGCTGAAAGGGGTTCAGGAGCTCCATAGAGCCTTTGGATATCTGTGGGATCTGGTAGCTCAGGTGTTGATTTTTTTTTATTATGTGCATTTCCCCTTTAAATTCTGTCTTGGCCTCTGCTCAGGATATGTTAATCCTAATTAATTACCGAAATCCTACTTCACTAATCGGAGATGTCTCTTAATGTTCTGCTAACACCGGCTGTACGCATCAGCCACCTCCACCGCTCTTCTTACTAACTACTCTCATCTTCTCTGTTGTCCTCCCTGCTCTGCATTGAGACTTCTTACCTTTAATACTATGACTGGTTCTCCTGTTTTTGCGCAGGATGCCATCTTTGATTTTCATCACTTGCCTTCTGCCACTAACTTCCTGCTTTTCCTGAACGCCCTCATTTTTGACGGTCTCCTTTCTGCTGAGGTCTCTTTGACCTTTCTAGATGCACTAACACCCAAGAACCTCGTGCCTCACAATCTGCCTTCCTCTCCGCAGGACATCATGCACCAGAAGGACGATCGCATCGAAGAGCTGGAGGAGGCTCTGCGCGAAAGCGTGCAGATCACTGCTGAGCGGGAAATGGTGCTGGCCCAAGAGGAGTCCGCACGAGGCAGCTATCAGAAGCAGGTCAGCTGCCGGGTGCTGGGGATTGTGTTTTTGTTTACTACAAGCTTTATGTACATGCCCCTCTGAACTCAGCACAGTCCTCCAGGAAGGGGGAAGAAGTTCTATATATTTTTTTCAAACTTTCTCTGTCAGTCTTTACTGTAGTTCTGGCATTCTATTCATGCAACAGGAAAAGAAGGAGGAACTGCAGTGAAGCACCTTCTCATGTAGGGCACTGCTGCATTGGACAGAGGAAAATGTATGCACTTCATACCAAGATCTTGTTTCCTCTAACATCTGCCATCAGGGGGTGACAGAATCTGGTGACTACTATATGCACAGGGTAGTCACCCTATCCTGCTGAGATTTTGTGTGTTTGACCAACATTTCTATATATGCTGCCTCTTTTCATTTACTTTTCTATTACTCATATAGTGTTCTGTGTCTTGTTCTCCAGTCCCACCCAAAGCAACATTCAAAATTCTGCTGGCTGCCACTACGTTGAGATCATTATGACAGTTTTGGCTTACATTAGTGATCTCCAGCCTGTTAGGCTCCATTCACACGTCCGTATAATGGGTCCGCATCCGTTCCGCAAATTGCTGAATGGATGCGGACCCATTCATTCTCTATGGGGATGGAATAAATGCGGAGAGCACACTATGTGCTCTCCACATCCGCATCCCCCCCCCCCCCCCCCCCCCGATCTTCCGGTCCGCGGCTCTGGAAAAAAATAGAACATGTCCTATTCTTGTCTGCAATTGCGGACAAGAATAGGCAGTTCTATGGGGGTGTCGGCCGGGTGTATTGCGGATCCGCAATGCACTACGGCCGTCTGAATGGACCCGAACTCTCCAGCTATTGCAAAACCCCGGTATGCCTGGACAGCCAATTTGAGTCCACTCATGTCTTTACTGTGGAGAGGGTTGTCTATCTTATTCAGGCTGTACAGTGCTTACGGGGGCTCATTACTGCAGCAAGTGGGAAGCCAAGGCCCTGTGTAGGTGTGTCTGAGAACATGGTGGCCTAATTGGCTTAGTGAGATAAAAGAATGACCTGGTATAATGGATTAGCTGGCTCAGTGAGAAGATGTAATGGTTAGTTCAGTTTTTTTTAATGCAGTTTTTAAAACCCAAACCAGGGGTGTTTTCCCTTTTTATACATGTCCACCATTTATGATCTGTTCCTAGCTTTGGCTTCAAAAACCTGAAGGTGGAAGCCCAGCTGTACCCTGCATCTTGGAATTGTTGGCTTAGTAGTAAAGTGTACCATTACATTAGTTCCACTGCACAGGTTTGTGAAGTAGTAGTATGTGGCTCAGTAGGAACTTGCCATTGTGTCCATTACATTAGTTCCATTACACAGGTCTGTATGTAAGTATTATGTGGCTCGGTGGGAACATGCCCTTGGGTCTATTACATTAATTCTATTACATCGGTTTGTGTGGAAATATGGCTCGGTGGGAGCATGTCCTTGGGTCTATTACATTAGTTCAATTACACAGGTTTGTGTGGAAATATGGCTCAGTGGGAGCATGTCCTTGGGTCTATTACATTAATTCTATTACACAGGTTTGTGTGGAAGCAGTATGTGGCTCAGTGGGAACACGTCCTTGCTTTCATTACAATAGAACACAATTTGGCTGTGATGCACAACATAAGGAGGTAATGTGTGGCGTAGGAACATGTCCACTACATTGATATCATCATGTATTACTGGTATTGGCCTACAGCAGTGGTTTCCAACCTGTGGCTCTCCAGCTGTTGCCAAACTACAACTACAAGCATGCCCAAGATGCCCTTGTGTCCAGTACTTTAGCTCAGTAAGGGGCTTTGTTGCACAGTTTGGCTTGGTGGTAACATGTTCCTGTGTCCATTACATTTGCTCCACTGCACGGGTAGGTAAGGAGGTAGTGTGTGGGGCCCTGTACATTAGGATGTCTATGCCGTCAGCATGACACTGTGCCTCTGTAATCGCATGCTTCCCTCCTCTCTCTCTCTGCCTGTCTGAAGCTGTCTTGTGAAGCCCCGCATGATGCCGCTCATCCTGCCTTTAAGTGGTGCAAGGTATAGTGAGCACCCCATGCCCTGTCTGCTGTGATCATCCTCTCTGGATCCATGTGCCCATTGCCCTGCAAACCATCCCCCATTCCTGTGGCCCTCATCGTTCATACTCTGTCTGACAGTAATAGACCCTATTCACATGACAGTATTTTCAGTCCGCATCGAATCTGCATTTGTTGTGGATCACATGCAGACCCATTCATTTCAATGGTGCCACAAAAGATGCGGACAGCACACCGTGCGCTGTCCACATCCATCTGTCCGTTTGGCAGCCCCTCAAAAAAGATAGAACATATCCTATTTTTGTCCGGTTTGTGGACAAGAATAGGAATTTCTAGCGTAAGGCAGATGTGCGGGACCGCAGGATGCGCACAGCTGGTGTCAGTGTTTTGCAGATCCTCAATTTACAGACTGCAAAATGGATACTGTCAGTCATGTGAATGGAACCATCTTCTAATATTCAGTGTGACAACAGGCTGTAAAACGAGATGCGTTCCCTGGAGACTGTCTTGCTCTACTGACCTCTTGTGGCCAGTATGAACATCACAGCATTTCATACCGGAAAGTAAGTTACCCTCTGATGTGAGTGTCTCTCTATATTGCTTAATATGTGTTATGGTCACAGATCAATGAAACATGTTTGGACATTGCCCAGAAGTCTTCATCCCACCTCACCCCTGC
The DNA here is from genome assembly GCF_014858855.1 of Bufo gargarizans. Taxonomy (NCBI): domain Eukaryota; kingdom Metazoa; phylum Chordata; class Amphibia; order Anura; family Bufonidae; genus Bufo; species Bufo gargarizans. The sequence goes on from NC_058081.1 coordinate 519,914,037, forward strand.
CAACCCTGTGCCTCCTACCTCATGCCAGACATGTCCATTGGAGATTGGAATTAAAGGGGCCATCGATCACGAGAACGGGAGCCCACCTGAAATGAACGGAGCAGTCGGTCAGAAAAGGCTCAGCTATCCCTTGCACTCCCATAGAAATTAATGGAGAGGCGGCGTGCTTTTCCGACCAACTGCTCAGCCATTTCTTGGGGGCTTCATTGAGTACAGAACCCCTGTTCTCATGATCAGTGGGAATCCCAGCAGTAGGACCCCCCCACTGATCTGTGGATAGGGCATAACTTTCTATGATCAGAATATCCCTTTAGGACAGAACCTTGTGACCAGCAAACAAATGGTGATTTGGCAGCAGTGTGGGCCTGTAGCAGCTGGACCCTGACTACCTCCCCAATAGGACAGTGGAAAGGCAGGGGACTCCCATGTACCTGGCAGATCTCCGTGTCAGTGCCCGACCTGTGCACTGCATGTGTTTGTACTGCGATTGCTCTAGTTTGGAGCTGTGGTAATTGCTTATGCAGTTTTTACAGGTGAAACACTTAGATTTAAGATGTTTTATTGGTAAAAAATACATTCATTTTTTCCACCCCATTTTTAAAAATGACAAAACCGTAAAGTGTGAACCCAACCTGAAGTATTCGGTGGCTTCATCAGTTCACAACATCCATTGATTGCTCTCTAGCTATTTCTCCGGAGAGGGAGGGCTGTCTATTAATTTGACATGAGTGACCTGAACGAGGCATGGCGCACTGTGTGCCTCCCTCAGGTTGTTAGTTTCATATTAATTGATAATTTGTCACTCATAAGCAAGGGACCTCAAATCGTTGTCCCCAGGAGCTCCAACTGGATCATAGACTGTGGTGGCGCCATCCGATAATAAGTCCCGGTTACCTGGCGCTGCCATCTCTAATTTCCTTGGCAGTCTTCTTTTTCCTCTTGGCAGCAGGATTCGGGGAGCAGCGGATGCGACTTGTATTAATAAGATCTTCCAGATTACGTTGTAAGTTTATCCCGCTCTGGTTTGCTTATTTGCCTCGTTAATCACGCATCGTGGAATAACCGATTATTAATTAGTCGCCTCTGTCAATCATTGGTGACTCGCGGTTCTCATAACACAGCGGTAACATGGTAGCATGGCATCATTACATCAGAGGGGGCACCAAATCCGTGAACCTTCCCCAGCACGAAAAGATACCAGGCTAACAAATCGGGCCCCCCAGCCCCTAGTTAATTATTCTCCTGGACTCTTCATGCAGGACGGACATTTAACCTAATCCTCTTGTGAGTAGCAGGGACTGCTAAGGGAGGGGGGTGTCCCCAAAAGAGCAATGTACTGGTGTCCATTTGATCATGATTCCTCTTGTCCATGAAAGAAACGATCTCCCCCTTATGATTTCCACATATTTCAAGAAGCGGGTGGTTTTCTTCAGACTTTCCAGCTACTGCCAGTGGCGTCACCATATCTGACCTTTAGCAAAGAGTTGGATAAGATTATGGCTCTTTTCTTCTAAAAACAGTGCCACACTTGTCCCAAGGTCGTGTGTGGTATTACAGCTTCTTTATTTTTTTAAGTGAATGGATCTGACCTGCAATACCACACACAGCCTGTGGACAGGTGTGGTGCTATTTTTAGAAGAAAGCAGTCGTATTTTTCTAATCTTGACAACTCTTTAAAGCGGTTGTCCTATTAGGACAACTCACTTCTTAGGTCGTAGTAGGCCCTTACCAATCACTAGAACGTCAGTCTGTGCATCAGTGGTCAGGCTTCACGCTCCATCCAGCTCTACGAGGCTGTTGGAGACAGCCGAGCAATTGTACTCTGCTACCTTTGGCCAGTCCCACCTTGTCATTCAAATGGGAAGCATGGGCCCCCATGCTTGTGATCAATAGGGGCCCTAGCATTTGGGCCCCCATCAATCAGACTCTTATCCCATATCCAGAGGATGGAGGATAGGATGCCGTAATAGGAAAACCCCTTTAAAAAAAGCAACTGTTCTACAGCCATGTTTGATGTCTTGCTGGGATCTTTAGTACCACTGCAGCCACTGCTTTTCTTAAGGGGCATCTGTCAGCAGATTTGTACCCATGAAACTGTTGTCCTTGTATGTCCGCTTGGCAACTGAAGGCATCTGTGTTGGGCCCGTGTTGCGGAGAAGAATTAGGTTTTAATATATGCAAATGAGCCTCTTGGAGCAACTGGGGCGTTGCCGTTGGTCCTAGAGGTTCAGCTATCTGTGCAATTGCCGCACCCTTTGCGCTATGATTGACATGGCCAGGTGTTATGACGTTTTTACTGCCTGGCCCTGTCAAAGTGCAGAGGGATCGGCAGTTGCAGAGAGGGCAGAGCCTCTAGGTGTAACGGCAACGCGCCCGTTGCTCCAAGACGCTCATTTGCGTTTATTAAAACATAATTTTTCTCAGCAATGCGGGCACATAGGAACATGGGACCAACACAGATGCCTTCAGCTGCCAAGTGCACAAGTCAGCTAGTTTTATAGATATAGATCTGCTGACAGATGCCCTTTTAAAAGCTTCATCATTGTATAGTATATATATATATATATATATATATATATATATATATATATATATATATATATAGGAGGAGGTCCTACCACAGGGACCCCGTACCCCCTGCAGATTCCCTGAAATGACTGGAGCGGCTTGGTTGTACATGGCAGGGCCCTATTCATTTCTGCGGGAGTTCCAGAGACAGGCGAGTACACAAGAATGTACCATTTACTGACAGCATGCAGAGATCCTATAAAATCTGCGGATAATGTAATTAGGCAGTAAGTAAGCTCTACTTACAGAGCAATAAACTTATTCATAGGAATTTGCTAAATTGCTATTGTGTAAAGTGAATTGTACCAAATAACCAATTCATTTCTGCTACATCCGTACCTTTTAGGGGAGATATGAGGTTATCTGCACCCCTATGTAAATCAAATTTAGGGAGGGGGGGAGATTTATCATATCCTTGTACCTGATTTCTGGCCTATAAAAAGTTGCAAACCTTATGCTTGCGACTTTTTAGATGCCATTGCAACAAACTATTGTCCCGATTCCCAAGTGGCACTTTTTAGACACCCTTGCCACTTTTCCTAAAGAAGGCGTGGTGAAGATGGGGAGGGGGCATGGACAATGGCAGCCACAAGTTTTCTAGCACAAATGAAGACTCTGAGCTGCCATAGATTTCTGTTTAGAGGAGGATACACCTAATATGACGAGGCCTGCTTCTCATTAGATATTCGATCAAAAACTGGCGTGAAGACCTGGTCTTTGATAAATAATCTCCTAGTAGTTGCGCCAAATGACAAACTTCAGCTTATTCCATCACACAGACTCACCTCTGCTATATCTTTAAAGTTTTTCTCATTTAATTGTTCTGGTTTAGCATCACTACCCCACCTTCTGGAGTCAGCGCCATGCTGTGTAGGTCCCCACCCTGACGTCTGGCGCTTTCCCTGCGCAGCCACAACCTCACTCCACCTGATGTCCTGTGCAATTAAATGCTTTAGGTCAGAGAAGAGACCAGGTGACCGGGCCAGACGCAGACAGACTGTGCTTTGTTCCCAGAATCATCCTGATCCTTATTATCCCACCACAACACACGCAGGATAAATGACGGGCGCTGCTTGCGGAAAAGTTGATCGGCCTCATGGAAAAAAGACAAGTACTCCCAATGTGCTGGCTGCTGAGGACTGATCCCACATTCACTCACTGACCTTGGCTGCTAAAACCCGAGTCCTCTCTAATTATAATTACCTGGTAATCAGAGGGTTATTATGGAGACCGTGAAACCCCCTCTTGTTCAGGCCGCACATTGCTGAGGGGCTCACCACTCCTTCAAGGAACAGCAACATCTCACCAGGAAAGAGGGTGGCGGCAACCTCTGCAGCATGCCCTTTTCCCCTTTAGGAAGCCAAGATTCAGCCAAAATGATTGGTTTTGCCTGGAATTTTCACCCTGGCATCTGACGACATGGGGGTTTATACATCTCACCCTGTAAAATGACCTCAGCTTCAGTTCCGTTTTTATTTCTTATGCAACAAAAAGTAGTAATGACAGAAATGAAATGGCGGATAACCGAGAACAGTAGACAGTATTCGCTTGTTCTACAGTCAGCCTCTCCCACACAGGTTGAGTGCAGTAGATTGTGTTCTGTGGCTGATAACAGGGAGCAATAGACTGTATTGTTCTGCTAATGGAGATGAGACAGGCTGCAGTATCCCTCCCCTTTAATTCTGTGGTGTGCAGTGGGTTCTGCAGTCTATTAGCCCCCAGACGCCGCGGATCTCCTCTTCTACTGTCTTGGACTACACTTTATTTCCACATCTTTCTTTCTTAGGTTGAGGAGCTGATGATGGCCATGGAGAAGGTGAAGCAGGAGCTTGAATCCATGAAAGCAAAACTATCATCTACCCAGCAGTCACTGGCCGAGAAGGAGATCCACCTGACCAGCCTGCGGGCCGAGCGCCGCAAACACCTGGAGGAGGTCCTGGAGATGAAGTAAGAGCCGTGTGCTGTCCGCATCCGTGTGCTGTGTGCTGTCCGCATCCTTTGCTCCATTCCGTTGCCCCGCAAAAAAAATGTAGCAGTCCTATTCTTGTCCGTTTTGCGGACAAGAATAGGCATTTCTACAATGAGCCGCCCGTTCTGTTCCGCAGATTGCGGAAGGCACACGGGCGGCTTCCGTTTTTTGCGGATCCGCAGTTTGCGGTCTGCAAAAAAACGGAACGGTCGTGTGCAGGAGGCCTTTAGGTGATGAAGCACTGTCCTAAACTAATAATTCAACAGCTGAAGGTTTCTTTCTGCATATCGGGAAACTTGGTTGACTGATTGCACAACAAAAGGATTCGGGTAAAGGGGCTGTCTGGGTTCAGAACCTGGACAAACGGCTCTGAACCCGGACATGCCCATATTTTTACCCAGGCAGCCCCCCTGACAAGCATCGGAGCATTTCATCCTCTGGTGATCTCCATTGCCATGTGCTTCATCGCGCAGGGCAGAGGCATTTTCAGGAGATCCAGTGACATACCGGTCTCTTTAGGGCTGCCAGGCGGAAGCTTCCACCCTGCAGTGAGCCCGGTGACATCACCGGCACTAATGGGCGGGCTTTAGCTCTGCCCTAGCCTGTAAAACGGCTAAAGCTGGCCCATCAGAGCCAGTGACGTCACCGAACAGCAGTGTATTATTGTAGATAAAAAAAGACCTTGCCCTGTGCGATCCAGCGCAAGGCAAGGGAGCACATCGGAGCATGACATGCTCCGATGCTAACATTAGGGGGGGCTTCCTGATCTGAACCCGGACAACCCCTTTAATTTATAACGAGATGTGCGCCTTATCATAAATGAGGCGCACCTCCTGCAGCCCATACGCCCGAAGTAAAAACTACTTCAGCCCCTGACTGGAGTAGTTTTTACTCCTCTTTTTACACCTGTTTGCAGACGTACAAGTTAGGAAAATTGCCGAAGCCCCGGTCCAGCACCTTTCAGTTACATGAGTAAATCATAAAAACGCATGTGTGACAATATTTTGTCACAAAAAAAAAAGTCTTCAAACTATTTTTATGCAAAAAACGAAATGACCACGAAAGTGTTCGTTCACAACTTGAGGCCTTTAGGGCTCATTCACACAATCGTATGGCTGTAGTACCTTGATTGCAGACTGGTCCACAATACATGGGTACAGGCCGTTTGAACTCCATGCTGACTTGAATGTGGGCCAAAGGCATGGATCAGAAGCCCATGGAAATACTCGGAAGCGCTTTTGTGGGCTTTCAGGTATGTGCTTCCACACAGCAAAAGATAGGACAAGTCTTATTTTTTGCCATATTTTCCGGATTGCAGACCCATTCAGGTCAATGTGTCCGCGCCGTAATACGGGATTCACCCTGCCGGTGCTTGTGCATTGGGAACCGCTGTTTGCGGTTCACAACACAGACACGCCAACCATTTGGTTGTGTGAATGAGCCCTTGAACACAAAGTTTTTGCAGAACTTCTCAGAATACAGTGATTGGAACAGATGAAATTATTTGAAAGTCCCCCTAAATGGGGTAAAGTAATATTGTATACTCGCCACATATCCCCTGCCATGTCCATGTATGCCACCCCAATCCTCCCCTCCAGTCTTTGTTTACATGGCTGCAGCAGTGACCTAGCCATACAAATGACCACTTGTGCTTGGGTGCAGAGATCACGTGCTGTATACGGCTATGTCACCTCTGCATCGTGTAAATACAGGACAGGGGTGAGGACTGGACACGCAAGAGCCACTTCTTCTTCATGCACCCGGCACCCCCGCCAATCTGAGGATCGGTCATCAATATCTAAGCACTGCACAACCCCTCTAAATAATTTACATATAACTGGATAAGCCCTTGAATTGTGACCACCTTATTACACATTAGATGGTTGACCGAACCCGCCGAAAATGGTGGGTTAAACCGATGCACATCTAATGTGTACGGCCAGCTTAACTGTGAACAGTGACAAGACCTATGGCGGCCTTCCAGATGAATAAAATGTTAACATAAGACACTTTAAAGCTGTATTCCGGTTGGTAAAAAATATCCCCTATCCACAAGATAAGGGATAACTATCAGATCGGTGGGGATCCTACTTCTGGAACCCTGACAATCACGATAACGGAGGCCCCGTACATCCTGCAGCGCCCCTAAAAAGAACGGAGTGGCCGGTCGTACAGCGCTCAGCTATCCAACCAGAATACCCCTTTAAACCTTGTGCCTCGCAGTTGCAGCGGATTCTACAACAGTCTATCCAGTGTTGTGTGGTATTTCACTTTGGTCAGTTGGGGAAGATGTCAGGGCAGCGCTAGCTCGTTAACACCACTGATATCCGACAAACTGCTTAGACCTTATGACAATAGGGACCCCTCTCTTCTTTGCTGGATATGTTGTAAATCAGCTGGTTCTTAAAGGGGTACACCATCCTTTTTCTAAGGGCTCATTCAGACGGCCGTATGCTATCCGCAAAAATGCGGATCCTTTTTTTTTGGCGGATTAGATGCTGACCCATTTACTTCTATGGGGCCCTTTTCTATTCCACGGTTCCGCAAAACAAAATAAACATGTCCTATACTTGTCCGTGAAAATCAGGACATGGCCCCATTGAAGTCTATGGGTCCGCAAAAATACTGAATGCTATCAGTTTTTTGGCGGATCCGCAACAAAACGGATAGCATTCAGTACTTTTGCGGACAGCATATGGCCGTCTGAATGAGCTCTTAAAGTAAGCAGAACTTGGACTACATCATTGTGTGTAACTGTACGTATTGTCTGGTTCTAGACGTGTTGCAGGAGGTAAGTGAAGTCTACCTTCTGTTTCATGGGGTGCTCAGATTGCTGCTCTGTCTCTCCATACACTGCTAATCATTCATAATTATTACAGCAAATAACTAAACCAGCAGTGAGAAAGCTATTACATTACTGATGCTGAGTTACGGCCTCTATTATGCTCCAGTGATGCACTCACTGGAAAAAGTCAGCAAGTTTTTGTATTTTTTTTTAAAAGTTGACTGAACCCCCTTTAATGCAGGGGGACAATTAGCTTTCCGTTCTTCAGATCACTGTACCGTGCCGGCCACTTTCCAGATGGTAATGACCAGAGCAAGCACTGTACAGATGCTGAACAAGCAGGGTACGGGCTCATGCACACAACCGTATGTATTTTGCGGTCCACTAAAAACACAGAGCCGCAAAAATTATGGACGCCATCCATGTGCATTCCATATTTTGCAGAACTGAACAGCTGGCACCTAATAGAACAGTCCTATCAATAATAGGACATGTTCTGTTTTTTTTTTTTTGCGGAAAAGACATACGGAAACGGAATGCACACAGAGTAACTTCCGTTTTTTTTGCGGACCCGTTGAAATGAATGGTTCCGCATACGGTCTGCAAAAAAAAACGGACCGGACCTGGAAAGAAAATACGTTCGTGTGCATGAGCCCTAATACTGATATATGAAGAAGGCCGGGATGCATTCTCACATGCCAAATGGCACACTGTTATGTCCAGCCAAAGAGCTCTTGGTCTTCCTGATTCATTTCTTTGGAGGGTGGCTGCATACACTTAGCGAGCTCTTCAGCTGAAAACGGACAATCTCTAGCCATAGATTTATGATCTGTTACCAAAGTTGTGAGGGGACAGTTTTTTGTTTTTTTTTAAGTTGTCAGCTGTGGGGTAATGTCTGTAATGATATTATCACACCTGTCCTACAAATCGCGTTTCATACGCGTGTCTATTTAGGCGTTACCAGCAGAGGCCGCAGCGCGTCATAGGCACCGCTGCTCGCCAGCCGTGCATTCCTTCAGCACAGAGAGCGATTTTCTTTGTGTGACCCTCGAGGAGGCAGAATCCGCCCGTCAGTTTAAAATGTAATCGCTTACGTGGCAAATGAGGCGTGAAAAGAGTTTGGCAGTGACAAGGAAGCGGGAGCCAGGGGCCCCCCCCCGCAGCCCCCCGTCCTGGGGAGGAAAATGACACCGGGTCAGGATTAATCAGCGGCACAATAATAGAAAACACAATCCGTAATCCTTCTACCCCTCACAAAGAGCCAATTGTGAGGACCTGAAAGAAATAGGGGGAGGGGGGCGCAGGTTGTAGGTATTAGAAACCAGGACCAATGGACTCGGGATAAACCCTCTTCCAGGCAGATGCCATTAACCCCTCACAGCCAGAACTCCAGGACACTTCACTCATTCAGGTACTACCGTGGCCCAATCCAGGGTCCTAGCACTGCCACTACACATCCGACAGGTGCATCTGGGCTCCGGTATCCAGTTATCTGCTCCCAACAAAACCCCACACACAGGAGCATTTCCCCTTACAAATCCTTGCGTCAAGCGGTTAACAATTAACGTATACATGACAGGTCCCGTAGGTTGCATCGCCCACCTTTCCCTGATATTTCTGAATGGGAAATTTGATGTGTTGTATAAGTGCCATGTCTACCGTTCAGGGCTTGGGTCAATTTTCCGGGGTGACCCTGGGGCATTGCGCCGTCAGGTGTGTGCCCCCCGTTAATAATCGTTCTGCGTGCGCGTCCCCTGCACGTGTATGTTTGTGTTTCCGGAGCTCATGTAACTGGCTGGGTTCCAGCAGAAGGAGCCGGTGTGTGTAGGGGGGGGGGGGGGGGGTTGGGTTGGTGGGAGCCTTCGGTGACGCGTTTCACAGCCGACAGGAATATCAATTTATTTAATAACTTTCAGGTGAGGCTGTGGCCCTCTGGTATAAATGGAGTCCACTGTTCCCTCCCATTAGATGAGGAGCAGCACAGAGATCTCCGCTCTCCTGTCAGCAGAAAGGAATTTCTGCTTAAAAACTTTTTTTTCTCTCGGGCTTTATAGAAGGACGTCAACAATCATCCTCACAAAGTCACCACTTCTCCCCATTTTCTTTTCCCTTCCCAATAAATATAAATCCTGGAGGCATTCTGATTAGTTAATCATGTGTCTCTGGGAAAGCTGGGTTCAGGGGCGGATTGGCCATAGACCCTACAGCGATATTTCCCGGTGGGCTGATGCCCAGAGCGCCACGTAAACCCTTCTCTTGAACAGAAGCCAGGTACATAAATACTTAAGCATTAAGCATTAATTCATTTAGGGAGTATGTTGTGCTGCACTGTGGTATCTGGGGCCACTTTTAGTTATTTTTTTTCCCAGGGCCACTTTAAGTTCCCAGTCCGCCCCTGACTGGCTTTATTTTGCCATCAGCTTTTCTAGACTCCTGAATGTCCAAGTTCCCTAGTTGGGGTATGATATCTCGCCAGATAATGAGGCAGGACTGCCATTCCGGAGTCTGGAAAAGTGGAGTGGCAGACCCATCTCACCACACGGGTGTGTCTTGTCACTCATAGAGTTAAATAACTCTCCCGGTCTCTGGCAGAGTTGCCCAGAGAGGTGTGCATTGTGCCTTTAATTGCAGTGATCTGCGTTTTTAACTCCTGCAGGGCAGGTTGATCTTCCAGGTCAATTCAACATTTCCTGGAGTTAAAGGTCTCTTGACCTGGTCAATGGAACAAAACCCTTAATTCTCAGTATCTGCGCTTATTCTGTATATATGGACATTTCACAGTACCACTTCTCTTATCCTGTATACTGGGTGTAATTCTCAGTATCTGCTCTTATTCTGTATATATGGAGACTGCACAGTACCACTTCTCTTGTCCTATATGCTGGGTGTAATTATCAGTATCTGCTCTTATTCTGTATATATGGATACTGCACAGTACCACTTCTCTTGTCCTGTATACTGGGTGTAATTCTCAGTATCTGCTCTTATTCTGTATATATGGACACTGCACAGTACCACTTCTCTGTCCTGTATACTGGGTGTAATTCTCAGTATCTGCTCTTATTCTGTATATATGGAGACTGCACAGTACCACTTCTCTTGTCCTATATGCTGGGTGTAATTATCAGTATCTGCTCTTATTCTGTATATATGGATACTGCACAGTACCACTTCTCTTGTCCTGTATACTGGGTGTAATTCTCAGTATCTGCTCTTATTCTGTATATATGGAGACTGCACAGTACCACTTCTCTTGTCCTATATGCTGGGTGTAATTATCAGTATCTGCTCTTATTCTGTATATATGGATACTGCACAGTACCACTTCTCTTGTCCTGTATACTGGGTGTAATTCTCAGTATCTGCTCTTATTCTGTATATATGGACACTGCACAGTACCACTTCTCTTGTCCTGTATACTGGATGTAATTCTCAGTATCTGCCCTTATTCTGTATATATGGAAACTGCACAGTACCACTTCTCTTGTCCTGTATACTGGATGTAATTCTCAGTATCTGCTCTTATTCTGTATATAAGGACACTGCACAGTACCCCTTCTCTTGTCTTGTATACTGGGTGTAATTCTCAGTATCTGCTCTTATTCTGTATATATAGACACTGCACAGTACCGCTTCTCTTGTCCTGTATACTGGGTGTAATTCTCAGTATCTGCTCTTATTCTGTATATATGGAGACTGCACAGTACCACTTCTCTTGTCCTGTATACTGGATGTAATTCTCAGTATCTGCCCTTATTCTGTATATATGGACACTGCACAGTACCACTTCTCCTGCATTGTATACCGGGTGTAATTCTCAGTATCTGCTCTTATTCTATATATGGACACTGCACAGTACCACTTCTCTTGTCCTGTATACTGGATGTAATTCTCAGTATCTGCTCTTATTCTGTATATATGGACACTGCACAGTACCACTTCTCCTGTCCTGTATACTGGGTGTAATTCTCAGTATCTGCCCTTATTCTGTATATATGGACACTGCACAGTACCACTTCTCCTGTCCTGTATACTGGGTGTAATTCTCAGTATCTGCTCTTATTCTGTATATATAAATACTGCACAGTACCGCTTCTCTTGTCCTGTATACTGGGTGTAATTCTCAGTATCTGCTCTTATTCTGTATATATGAACACTGCACAGTACCACTTCTCCTGTCCTGTATACTGGGTGTAATTCTCAGTATCTGCCCTTATTCTGTATATATGGACACTGCACAGTACCACTTCTCCTGTCCTGTATACTGGGTGTAATTCTCAGTATCTGCTCTTATTCTGTATATATAAATACTGCACAGTACCGCTTCTCTTGTCCTGTATACTGGGTGTAATTCTCAGTATCTGCTCTTATTCTGTATATATGGACACTGCACAGTACCACTTCTCCCGTCCTGTATACTGGGTGTAATTCTCAGTATCTGCTCTTATTCTGTATATATGGAGACTGCACAGTATTACTTCAGAATTCTGTAATGGTATAATATCAGCCGCTTCTACATGGAATGGTTTTGTCTGAGCTAAAGGTCTAATAGGCTAATGGGATAGCTTAATGACCACACTAGGTAGCTGTAATTGATGCCATGTTCGCAGGCTCTGAGTCATTATGCTTATTATTTCCTGCAGTGGGTGAAGTGGTGCTGCACAGTCCTGCGTAATAAAACTGTACACCGCTGCTGCATCGGTTTTCCAGTTTCTAGATATCTCAGCATCTCCTGCTGTTGGAGCAGATCTTTGTTCCTTGGCAGTAGCCATGTGATATTGCAGACTGCACAGTGACCCCCGCCTGGTAGGGATCAGTCAGCTGGGGGGTTAGGATTAGTGTTCTGAATTCTGGGACCACTGAAGCATCACTGTCTGCTCATGTCAGGCCTGGAATGCAGGTGGGGGGTGTTGCTGCTGGGAAATAGGGGCTCCGAGGAATAACAGTGGGGGGTTTCTTGACCGATTCCAGGGTGGTAATTACCTGCTGAACCCTGTAATTTACTGGGTAGACAGCAGGATTAGCAAAGCATCAGGAATGGGGTCTTGTGTGTGTGGGAGGGGGGGGGGGGTCCAGTGGCATAGGTGATAGCACCAGGACACGTTGCATATAAAATGGTGAGGACAGTTTTTAGGTATAGAGCATTCCCAAAACAAAGTGTCACGCACAGATTATTTAATCAAGCACAGATTATTTAAGAATTGCGCTTATCTTGCTGTAATTCAATGATTGAGGTTTATATAGTGGAAGCAGCAGAGCCTGCCAGTAGCACAAAGTATTTCAGGAGAGGAGTGTGACGATCTTGTGGGATATGTTTAAGAAAACATGTCCCCACAGCAGTTCACAGTATTTCAGGTGTTCCTGCTATTACGATGGTAGTGAAGACAGCATCTTCTGGTGAAAAGAGCGGGGCTTTCAGCAGCACAGAGTATTTTATGTGGAGCTGATTTACTTATCCTATAGACGGTGTCTAGACCTGCACCAGATTTATTACAGAGGTTCAGACTAAACGATGATGAGTCTGGTACAGGGATAGACACTTTTCTGACTGTCTCATATTAGACTGCTCTTCTATCCCACAAAGTCTTTCCCGGTAATTGAACCCCCTCATCTCCCCCTTCTTTTGGGGCTAAGTGCGGGTAATTTTTCTAAACTTAGAACTGCCAATTTACTCCAGGATCTGGGTGAACTCTTTCGTAAACGTAGGCCAATGTTTCTAGAAGCACAGAGTATTTCAGGAGATGAGTGTGTTGATCTTATAGCAGTTCACAGATTAAAAGCTATGTAGTGGGGGAAGCAACATATTTCAGGTGTGGATAGTGGCGATCTTCACGTAGGTGTTTTTATCGCATTTTTAAAAAGCAACTCGACATGTATGTAGGGCCCTCAGCAGCACAAAGTATTTCAGGTGTGGATTGTGCTGATGCTATGGGAGACAGGGGAGTATCCACTCCTGCTGTCATGACGTTGGTGAGGACAGGGTGTATATCTTAATTTATATGTCCTGCTATATGTGACTATGTCCTTGGCCTGTTGCACCAGGCGTGAATTCTCCAGTGGTGTGTGGTGACCCAGGTCCCCCAAGTGGGCAGTTGACACCTGCTGGACTCTAGAGCCTGTTAACACTCCTCCTGCGGAGGTCAGACCCCCACTTAACATAGTTTATTTTCCACTCCTCAGCCCTTATTTTAGACTCTCGATATGCCGCTTGTCTGCTCCCCCTCCCCCGCCAGTCTCACTCTGTCCCAGTCTGTAATCTTCCCACCATGGGATTTTGAAGATTCTGTTCATCAATTTCTCTACTTTATCTGTATTTAGGAAAGCTGGGTGACCACCAATATGGCCGCTATCATTACAACTGTTACCATTTGTCACCCAGCTTTCCCAGACTGCTGAAATGGTTCATTGTATGGGGGCAGAGTACATATACTGAGCGGATCTGCTCTATAGAAGTGTGATTGTGGGGAAAAGTTAAAAATGGTGCAAATGTGCAAGCGATATGCTGAGCTCCTCATAGAAGATGAGATACAATACATTAGTCACTTTGAAGGTGTTCAGGATTCAATCAATTTCATGATTATGTGGCCCCCGGGGGGCGCTGTTTGAAGGGAGGGTTGAAGTTCTGCTGGGACGTGGTTGGTATTTATCTGTATATCTGATATTACATCTTTCTGCATTTCCCACCTCACAGACAGGAAGCTCTGCTCGCCGCAATCAGTGAGAAAGATGCAAACATTGCACTTCTTGAATTGTCCTCGTCTCGTAAGAAGAAGACGCAGGAGGAAGTGGCGTCACTGAAGCGGGAGAAGGACCGGCTGGTGCAGCAGCTCAAACAGCAGGTAAGACCCACCGCTTTCATCAGCATTAAATCTATCAGAAGGATGGGAAGACGACATGAATTCTTTACATGGATCTATCCTGAAATCAAGTCCTGTACTCCAGTCACATCCAGAGCTGAATTCTCAGTTCTCAGAGCAGTGCATTGTGGGAGCCCTGGTGACAGTGACACCGGTTAGAGCTGAGCTGTCGGGTTCTGTCACTGACTGGCTGTGACTGTAATTAACAGATAAGCAAAACTTGTTATTTGCAAAATTATTCAATGTCATTTTTTTTTCTGCCTACAAGAAGCATGTTTAAAAGGGTTAGGATATGCAGTATCTGGTTGGTAAGGGTCGGACACCCCGGCTGATCAGCTTCTGGAAGAGGCCGCAGTGCTCACGGAGCGCCGTGGCCCTCTTACTAGACCAGTGATTTCACATTATCGAGGCCCTAAGGGTAAGACTGCGTGTACACAAGACATTCGTTGGTCACATGACCTATGTACAGCTCCATCCCATTCAAGTAAATGGGGCTGAGCTGCAATAGCACGCAGAGCCGCAATGTGGTGGACGGTGCTGTGCTTGGTATGCGAGTAAGCCACAGAGCTCACCTGAGTGCCGCAGCCTCTTGAAACAGCTGATAGGTGGGGGTGTCGGGCGTCAGACCCCTGCTGATCACATACTGATGACCTATCCTGGACACTCGAACAACCCCTTTAGAGGACCTTTCATCATAAAAAAGTGTGTGCAATTCCTATACTACCTTATCGGGCTGCTGCCACTGATGTCCAGACACTTTTTTTTATTTATTTTTCAAACAAAAGGACCCGCTGTGCTCCCCGTTTGTTTTGTCGCCTCATATGCAATTGAGGCGACTTGGTTATAGTAGGCGTTGACATTTTAGTTCTGCTGGGCGAGGGAGCTCAAGTTCTTGCGAGAATTGCGAGAACTTGAGCTTGTAGACATCTGGACCGAGCGCGAGAACTTGAGCTTCTTCTCCCTGGCTAAGAGCGGGGCGCTGCGATTGGATGCGCTCGCTGCCAGGGAGAAGATAACCGCGCCCCGCAGAACTAAAATGTCAACGCCTACTATAACCAAGTCGCCTCATTTGCATATGAGGAGACGAAACAAACTAGGAGCACAGCGGGCGAACGGGGGTCCTTTTGAGAAAAAAAAAAGTGTATGGACATCAGTGGCAGCAGCCTGATAAGGTAGTATGAGAATTGCACACACTTTTTTCTGATGAAAGGTCCTCTTTAAGTATAGCTAGGGTTCCTGCCACCAGGCTGGTTTCCATTTAGATCAGGCATCCTTAAACTGCGGCCCTCCAGCTGTTGCAAAACTACAACTCCCAGCATGGTGAACCTTTTAGAGACCGGGTGCCCAAACTGCAAACTAAAACCCACTTATTTATCACAAAGTGCGAACATGGCAATGTAACCTGAATACTACAGTCCTATATAGTATATCGTCCATGTATCATTTAGCTATAACAGCCTGCCTACATTCAATGCGCTGCCTGCGCTGTTCATAGTGCGCCATGCGCTGATGAATGGCAGGGAAATTCTAAGGCATATTAATACACCATAGACTTTTTCCAGGGTGCGGGTGCCCACAGAGAGGGTTCTGAGTGCCATTGGTTCACCACCACTGGTCTAGACTCTGACTCCGAAAAGGGTTTTCTGGTTTAATATCCTCCGAGAGGAGCGTCTAGGGCAGGGTTCACTAACCTCCGACACTCCAGCTGTTGTGCAACTACAATTCCCAGCATGCACACTTGCTTGGCTGTTCTCCAAACTCCCAAAGAATTGAATGCAGCCTGCTGGGAATTGTAGTTTAACAATAGCTGAGGTGTACTCAAGGTTGCCGTATAGAGTGGAAACAAATGTAACAAACTCTCAGCTGCAAGAAGTAGTAGGTCAGTGAATGTTACTATTCACTAGCAAGAAGCAGAGGTCTTGCAAATGGTAAATAATGAAAGCCTAAAGCCTGTTATTAAGTTGTCGGGCATTTTTTTTTATTGTATTGAAGTGCCAGAGTCGTCTTCACTTTTGGCAGTAGCTTCCTTATTTCACTCTGGTCCTGAATTTAGCTGGGCTTTGTAAACCGTCTGTGATCTCTTGACATGTCCAGCCGAATACATCAGGACTGCTGGCATGTTCCAGGGTTACATATTTGGCAAAGTTGTCGAGGTGACTGCATCATTAGGCAGCAGAGCTGACACTTCTCACATTAGCAGCCACCTCGGAGCACAGTCACCTCCACTAACCCTTTCCTGGCAAGGGTGTACTTGGCCCACAGGGAGGTAGTGTATAAATCAGGACCCTGGCAGGCAGTTCTATGCTGGGATGATGGGGATGTGAGCCAGGGTGTGTGACACTCTGCAGATGAGGGAATGACATCAGATGGAGACGATCCCAGCCAGTCGCTGCCCCTTACACCTTCATGGGAAAACAAAATCTGCTTTACATGTCATGTAGATACAGTAAACAGGCAGTGCCCACAACCTGCGGAGTCGCTCAATGTGTGCGCAGACCACCTCTATACGACCACCACCTCCTTCCCTCCCATATGGTACATTCTGCACAAGCCAATGTTGTGTCACCAGAACGCCACATGGGCTGGACTATTTGTGGTCTCTGGAGAGGGGTGAGAGGATGCCTGCTGTGACTGCTTTGTATCACACCCTGTCAGAGAGCAATGCACGCACAGACCCTGGAAGGATTCACATTTTCCTGTCGCGAATTCCAGATGAGTCACATTAGTGATGCTGCTTATATTCCCCCCTGTCAACGGGCACCATGTCTGCTTAAATGTGGATGTCATGGAGCTGTGTCCACCACTGACTAGTCCTCTCCCGCCCAGGCACCAGCGGGCACCCATGCAACATAGGCTGGGCACTGCTACTCAATGTAGACATTATTACGGTTGTCACTTAGGTTTCCCAGTCTCCTGAACGCCTGGACAGAGCAGAGTAACCTGAACCCCTTCCCCACCCTGTAGTCTTCAGCTTGGATCTTCTTGATACAGATGTTCCATCCTTGTCCTCTTCCTGGTGGTGCTATCATCAGCACCAGACCCTCCCAAAACTTTGTCACCTGCTGCTCGGCCCCCCGTCTTTGAGCCATTGTCTCGCCAAGTGCAGATGTGGATGTTTTCCGCTCCATCCTGCTGCTGGAGGAGGAGTTCTGAAGAATCCGCAACTCTTCCTGTCATAATAAAGAACTCCAAGTTGGGTCACCCATCATTCCTGGGAGCAGATACACTCAGGATCAGCTGAATAGAAGAGGACAATTTCTATTAAGCAGGGTTTTTCCCCCTTAATTTGGAATATTCTTTTAAGTGTCACTCTGGAATGTGGCGCCCAACAGGTCATAATCGTCAGCTCTTCAGGCCGCTGGCCCAGCTTCTCAGGGACTCTGCTGTCCAATAACAGTCACTCAATCTGAAATTCCTCCACTGAGACATTAAACGGAATGAATAATCTGGAAAGAAGCCTCAGATCCTTATAGAAGTTACATAATGACATAGGAATGAGTGGGAAATCAGTAATCTCCTCCTTTAAAGAGACAGGGACAGATTCCTGACATAGCCCGTCTACTACCTGTAGTGCCCTCTCTGTGGGTCCCACTCTCACCATCAATCACATTGTTTTCTGTCTGTCAGGTGACGGCTCCCCCAGAATAGCACAGATTGTTCACTGCAGGAAAAGCAAACAACCGTTCTCATCAATGTTACTGATGAGCGAGGCTCCAGAATGTCCGTGTACCATAGAAGCAGAACATCTCTGTCGTGGTGGAACTACCAGTCCCAGTGTTTCTAATTTGTGAACTACTGATAAGCCTATGCAATACCAGAGTCCCCTTATACAGTGTACATATAGAATGAATTTATATAAAATGTTAGTCACTTGGTATGTTCATTACATTACTCACTATTCTGCTGGTGAAGTCACTGTGTACACACATTACATTACTTATCCTGTACTGATCCTGAGTTACATCCTGTATTATACTCCAGAGCTGCACTCACTATTCTGCTGGTGGAGTCACTATGTACACACATTACTTATCCTGAGTAGAGATGAGAGAATTTCCACTTATGAAATTCGTTCACACTTTGTTGGTAAAAGGTGAATTGCGTTATGGATTCAGTTACCACCGCCTTTAGAGGCATTCTGTTATTCATTCCGTCATAATAGAAGTCTATGGGCTGCAAAACGGATCCCCTACATAACAGAAACAGGACAGATCCGTTTTGCAGCCCATAGACTTCTATTATGACGGAATGAATAACGGAATGCCTCTAAAGGCATTCCGTTATTCATTCAGTCATAGAATTGCGTTATGGTCTGTGGTAACGGAATCCATAACGCAATTCACCTTTTACCAACAAACGAAGTGTGAACTATTTTCAAAATATGAAATTCGCTCATCTCTAATCCTTAGATACATCCTGTATTATACTCCAGAGCTGTACTCATTATTCTGCTGCTGGAGGAGTCACTGTGTACATACATTACTTATCCTGTACTGCTCCTGAGTTACATCCTGTATTATACTCCAGAGCTGCACTCACCATTCTGCTGGTGGAGTCACTGTGTACATACATTACTTATCCTGTACTGATCCCGAGTTACATCCTGTATTATACTCCAGAGCTGCACTCACTATTCTGCTGATGGAGTCACTGTGTACATATATTACTTATCCTGTACAGATGCTTAGTTACATCCTGTATTATACCCCAGAGCTGCACTCACTATTCTGCTGGTGGAGTCATTGTATACCTACATTACTTATCCTGTACTGATCCTAAGTTACATCCTGTATTATACCCCAGAGCTGCACTCACTATTCTGCTGGTGGAGTCACTGTGTACATACATTACTTATCCTGTACTGATCCTAAGTTACATCCTGTATTATACCCCAGAGCTGCACTCACTATTCTGCTGGTGGAGTCACTGTGTACATACATTACTTATCCTGTACTGATCCTAAGTTACATCCTGTATTATACCCCAGAGCTGCACTCACTATTCTGCTGGTGGAGTCACTGTGTACATACATTACTTATCCTGGACTGATCCTGAGTTACATCCTGTATTATACTCCAGAGCTGCACTCACTATTCTGCTGGTGGAGTCACTGTGTACATACATTACCTATCCCATATCTATACCGCCAGCTTCCCCCGCACATGAACACTCAGGAGTGTCTTTGTTTTTGGAAACACTGAGTTGTTTCCTGTTTTCAGTCACATGTAAAGCAGCATCTTGACTGTGACTTACAAGCCCAAGTTGAAATAGTTTGGCCTTTGAGTAATATTTACCCTGTCCCCAGGGGGTCACATCGCTGTGTGTGTACACCCCCACCCACTGATTGCGGCACATCTGTGCATGTTTTTCTCTGATGTTTCATGTATGTGTTCAGCTGTTAACCCTTGTAGTGGCTGGGTGACCCCTTTAGTGTGTTTGACTTTGGGGGGGGGGGGGGGGGGGGTGTTATTGTAGAACAATATGTGTTGCTGAGAGGCCACACTGTCAATCCTTTACTGTAGGAATCAGGTGTGCGCTGCCCTCCCAGGCATCAGTTTTTCTCTGTAGTCAAGTCCTTTAGTTGCCTTATTGTGCCAGTTTTTCTAGCTCTGACTAGACGTCCAGAATCCTGAACAGCAGGTCTTCTTAAAGGGGTTATCCCATGATTAATGTAAAAAATGAAAATCGGACATCATATAGAACATGACAATCTCTTTCTAACAAAGCTAGAACCAGCCCTGTACCTCACATGGATCCAGAGATATCCCCATTCATTGCTCAATTCTTTTGGCTGCAGCTCTCTCCCTGTAACTGTCGCAGCTTCTAACTGAAGATAGGGCAGAGGCAGGTGAAGGATGGAACTGAGCATGTGTGACCACCTAAGTGAGGTGCACAGCTAAGTAAGGGAAAAACAAACAGCAGGTGGCGCAATACAGATAGATTGGTTATACTAAATTTTTAATTACATGCAATTACAAAAATATTCAAATCCAGGTGCTAGTCACCCTTAAAGCACAGTTAGGCAGATTTGCCTTGAAAGACTATAGGAAAGCTGGGTGGCAGTTACTACAGATATGTCAGAAATGAATGTATGGAAATTACAGATGAGGACAACTCTTTGGGGGTGAAATGCTGGTTTCATAGACAGTAGATACGCTCATAGCCTTTAGTCTAATTTTTTATATCTTTCTCATTCTGGTCACAGACACAGAACAGGATGAAGCTGATGGCGGACAACTACGAAGCCGATCACCTGAAGACTTCTGCACAGTCCAACCAAACTAACCACAAGCCCTCCCCTGATCAGGTTGGTTGGTCCTATGTTACTTAATGGGGCTGCATTGTCTTTATGTGAAATACCGAAACTGATATCTCTAATACTCACATAGATGGGCGCCAATATCCGTCACCTCATAGTGATGGTCAGTGAATGTGGCGTGTCCACAGTCACAGGGCTGGGCATCGTATTGGGTGGAGTCTTGATGTAGCTTCTGTCCTTCTCTATAGCTGGCCATACACATTAGATAGAAGCTGGTTGATGGCTGAACAGCAGTAGAACACTCATCTGGTGGACCTTCCTTTCACAGACATGGTCAGACACATTGTAGTCCATATTGGCCGTTACAGTTGTTCAGACATGTGACATACATGTTGAGTGACACCAGACGATGAACGGAAGATCTTTCTGTGAACGTTCTTTAAAAGTAAAATCTTTTGTCTGATTATCAGACGGAAATATTAAATAATATTAAAGGATAATGATCGCTCATCGGTCGGCTAAAACAATTGATCTTTGTTCAATTTCAGCCTATAAACATTTTGTTTTGGTTGAATTTGTCCCTTTTGATCAACTTTAGACGAATGTGTATGACCACCTTAAAGCGGACCTATGACCAGAAAACGCAGTGCAATCTGAAAGCACTATGTTATAGAGCAGGAGAAGCTGAGCAGATTTATATATAGTTTTATGGGAAAAGATTTTGTAAAACTTGTAATTTTTTACATTTATTTCATTGCTTTGTCCACCTCCTGTGAACATCTATCGGTACAGGGAGGAGACGTCATCAGTGACTGACAGCAATCTCTCTATGCACACATACACACAGTGCTATCAATTACTGATCACACCTCCTCCCTGTACCAATAGGTGTTCACAGAAGGTGGACAAAGCAAAGCTATAAATGGATAAGTTACAGGTTCTGACTCTTTTCCCATAAATCTTTACATCAATCTGCTCCGCTCCTCCTGCTCTATAACATGCTGTGTGCAGATTGCATTGCATTTTGCATTCACAGGTCATCTTTAAGTTTCCAGGTAAGTCTCCCGAATACATTCAGCAGCTTTAGTCAGAAATTGAAATCTGCTTCTATTCAGATTGAATTGGTCAGGATGGGTAATCCTGTAGGGGCCCAGGTCATTTAGCCAGTAGGATTGTGGGAGCTCCCTTGTGAGCTGTCAGACCAGGCTGTACTTGATGCTAGGGATATCTGTGCATTATGTCTGTATACTATTTTATTGTCTCTGTTTCTGCTCCTGTTACTAACCAGCTGTTTGTTTCATCCCTCATGCTGCTCTTTGATGCCTCTTCTATCCTCATCATCTCTCAACCAATAGGATGATGAGGAGGGTATTTGGGCATAACCAATGAGATGATTAGGTCAGCCATTTTGTTCAGAACGGTGAGAACTTGCTTTGGCATCCTGCATTTCTCTATCCAGTCTGTCTGCATGTCATGAGTACCATTCACCCCTCCTGTCCTTGGCATGTGCCCCCTCTTCTCCTCCTCCTCGCCATCTCTCATCCACTATCCAGTTCTCTGGTAATTCATGATTTCCTGACTGTAATGCAAAATAAGACACAAGATGCTACAGTATCCAGCAGGAGATGGAGGTGGCGTTGTGCCTCAGGCCTCATCCCTGCAGATATGTCACCATTGTAGGTTGTCAATTCAAAGGCTCATATTTTATATCCCGGTACTTTGACAGCTTTTACCATTGTTCTGATTGCACTGGCATTAAACGCTTAATACAACCCAAAATTAGCCAGCTGGCAGGTATTCTGGCGGTCACTCCGCCTGCATACTCCTATAAGTTTTGCCAGTCTCCACCTCACCCTGTTCTTGTCACGTTTTAAGATTCCATCACATAGGAAACCTAACATCCCCTCCCATGTGCAGTTACATCATGAGAGTGACACTTTGTTCTCCTCACTCTCAGAGAGTTGAAAGCAAAAGGTGAAGGGGTTAATCAGGATTTAATCCTGTTTCTGGGGGGTTATCTCCCCCTTTTTCCTAGTTGTTGATGCTGGAGAAGTTCTCAGAGCATGTAATTAGCGGGATGCAGAGGACTCCGCACCTGTGATGTCTATGGGAACCACATAGCTGCAGCCTATTCATGCATTGTCACCCAGGTCATCTGGAAGCAGAGCCCTGAGTAACCCTTTCCCATCTGGCCGCCAGCGATTGCTCCTCAATCGTGCCGATGAAAAATTCACTATTAGAATAGAACACTTTGGAACGAACCCTCTGCTGTCAGGCTAGGCGAGCCAAACGCATCCGCTGTAGAAATCTGTCTTCCGTCCAGATACGTTAGGGGGTCATTTACCAACACTGTTTTCGGCGTAAAATTGTTGCACAGCTCTGTTTTAGTTTTGATTTTTGCGACTTTTTACTCCGCTATCACCACAAAGGAGTATAGAGGGAGCGACTGGGGGCCAGTCTAATGTTATGCCAGTGAAAAAGTGTAAAACTTGCTGAAAACCCATGCCAACTAGAGGCAAAGACTACCAAAGATGCACCTAATTTATGACAAGGCACACACCCCACCATAAGTTACGTGCAGCTTCTGGCATCAAAGCTAGTGTAAAAAGGAACAAAAGACTATTAAAAAAAAATGACGATCTTTGTAAATGACCCCCATTGTATCAGACTGTTTAGAGCACAGATGATTGCAGAATCTAGATGCAATTGTAACAAACATCTGATGTGAGACGTATTAGGACTGAAAACAGGAAGGTTCTCCTTCACTGACAGCAAGCTGAGGTCTTGGAAATGGTTCAGAATTGGTGCACAACAGAAGGGGAGATTTTATGTTTAGTTTGTGCAGAAAAGCGGTGGTAAAAAGTTGCACACTGTGTTTGACTTTTGGAAAAATAGTTGCCTGTGGAGTTTTTTACACCGTCTTTTCTGAGAGCGGGAGTGGCAAAGGTGGTAAGGAAAGCCACCTGGAGGCTGAAATTGCTCTACTACTCTCCTGAAGTGTTGGCTCAGCCTTCATGCTGAAAGGGGTGTCCATTCTGGTATGGGATTGCTATTTAAGCATATGTAGTGACTGTAGTATCAGCAGTAGCAATGGTAACAATGGGCACACAGCAAGATCCACCTGTTTTGGGTTGCCCCAGTCTCTACATCGTGATGCCATCTTGAGATCTAAAGGCCCTATGTACGGGCATTGGTGTGACTGCTAGCCTAAGGAGGTTGTCTAGTGGTGGTTACTGGGCTATGGCAGTATAACCCAGTGTGCCAGCTTCCCCTTTTGAGACATCTTATCGGAGACCCTCAGGCTGGCGAGGGGTGTGATGTCAAGTGTTGGCCATTGTCCTTATCATGTAATTAAGAAGCCTGTTAATTCTGCCCATCATGGCTCCTGGCACATTCCTGCCAACTGAAGACAGCACGCAGACGCCAAAATATTTTGTTACCAAGCGACAGTCGGCCCTGAGAAGCCTGGGCAGCATGCAGAGCCGGCCCGCGACATTTCATTCTAGAATATAACATGTTGTGTCAGTCCTTTGCTTGTCTGAGTCAGTTCGGATTCTCCTCCTTCATTCAGGTCTAGAGCTAAATTCAGAATTTGCTGGTTTTCGGTTACAATAGAGGGCAAGCGCTGCATTAGAGGGGCGAGTTATCCAGACGGGGTGAAGCTAATCCGTTGCCTGTTTCCAAGGGTAACCAGCAGAATTTTGAAAATGTAGGAAATACTTGGAACTGGTACAAAACTGCAAAGCAAAAATTGTGAAAAAATAAATAAAAATTGAGTTTTGCTTTAGTAAAGCTTAAAGCTCATATCCAGTAACTCCACCTATGGGATTCTGGGTAACTTTATGGTCCTGGAGGAGTACCGCTGCCATACAAAACAGTGGTTCCTATGAGTTTTCCGGTGCAGCGTCCTCCCCGGATTCGCAGTGGTAAAGGCCGTATGTTAGTTCTGGCCGTTCCGATGATGTCGTCTCTTTAATTTGCACAGCAGAAAACAATGGTGCATACATGGGATATTGTTTGCACCGGGGGCTAGCTTAGACCCCTCTGGAGGGGATAGTTTTCAGATCTCTCTCGTCCTGTCCCTGTCTCAGTGTGTGGTGAAGCTCGCGCTGGCGGCACTTCTGAGAAACTGCTCGCAAACACTGTGTCCCTTGGCGTAATCTCAGAGCATCCGTGGAGCATCTTGGATGGTCTCTTCCTCTTGACTTTCCCAAAATGCAACCCCCCCTTTCCCTTCCAGGCTAGAAGAAGGAACATGCTACCCCCTCATGTACAATTAACCCACTTGTTACTGAAGTGTACGAGGGACTGTACAGATTATGTGTCTAATGGGCACTGTACCAAACCCACAGATGGGGGTATAAGGTCACATGACGTCATGTCCATGGGCTCTCGCATGGTCCTAATAGTTGAAGATAATGGGTCTGTGGATTTGTTTCTGCTACAAAGCTAAGAAAAGAAAAAGTGTAATAATCTTTGTATAATAAACAGTTCAGCAGCTTTCTCTGCTTGCTGTCAGTGAATAGAAAATGCCATTGTTCAACACCCAGAGGCTGTAGTTGCAAGGGATTCTGGGAGCTGTGGTTTGCCAACAGCTGGATAATGTAACCATTAAAATGGACACCTCCATACTTTATAGTGCAGGCTGCATTAGAAAACATGTCTGTATAAAGCGGTAATGTGGGTGCACAACCACACATAAAAAACACGGGGGTGCGCTACATAATCATACTTAAATATAATATAAAAAAAACAAGAAAAAGCAGTATGGCGATAACAATGTGCACACCTACCAAATAATATCCAAAAATATTTTGTCACTAGATTTATATACATTTCCCGATCCTGGTGCCGGCCACTCGCAAAGCGCATTCTGGAGCCTTCACACATGAGCTCTCGTTTCAATATCTTTATTAACAAGCTTCACGTTGCACCAGAGACGATGGTTTTCTTAATGAAGTTGGCGCGCACCGGCTTAAACCCCTTCATGCTCTATGTGCGGCGCATCTGAGCTTAACATGCTTTGCCGTGCTCCATTTCATCTGTTATCTGCCCATTGTCACCAGGCTCTACCCCTGAATAAGAGGATTAGCTCACGGGGATCGCATGCCCCTCACCACTCACTGGGAATTTCCAGGGCTTCTTCATACAACATCACATGCCCCCATAGATTACTTTGGAGGAAATAAGTGCAGGTTCTGGCCAATATTAAGAATTTTTCTTAGTGTCATACCAGGGAAAGCTGGGTGACAGCCAATGTAGCGGCCATCACTGGAGTAGTTGCTCTGACTCTTTGAGCAGCAGTACTATCATAAGCGATACGTCTATCTTAGGGTCCATACCCATGACCGTATTTCTGGGTTTGCATCCGTTCTGCCATTCGTTTCAATGGGGCTGCAAAAGATGCAGACATCACTCCATGTGCTGTCTGCATCCGTAATTCTGTTCCGCGGCGCCGCAAAAAAGATAAAAGCATGTCCTATTCTTGTCCACAATCAGAGACAAGAATAGCCATTTCTATCATAGGGCGGGCAAAATGCAGCACGCACACAGCCAGTACCTGTGTTTTGCGGACTGAACAAAGAAAACACTTAGTCATGTGAATGGACCATTATACTGAAGCATATATGGCAATCAGGAGTCTGGGAAAGCTGAGTGATAGCCTTGTAACAGTGCCCCACGACCCAGGACTAGATGTGCAGGCGCTTCTTTGTTAATTTAATCCAAGGCCCCCCATACAGGCACACTTGGGGTTTTATATGGTTGATGTTTTACATCTGCAGATCAAAGCGTAGAAAAGCCGACAACTACTACAAGCAGATGTTAGGGGTGTAGTATTGCTTTAGTGTAGGAGATTGCAGGGGGGGGGGGGGGCCTTTGTAATTTTTTAACTAATGATAACAATCTTGAACTGTGTTCACATTAGGCTTAATTCACACGTCCGGAACGTGTTTTGCGGATCCGCAAAACACGGAAAGCGGCAATGTGCGTTCCGCATTTTGCGGAGCGCACATTGCCGGCACTATAGAATATGCCTATTCTTGTCCACAATTGCGGACAAGAATAGGACATGTTCTATTTTTTGGGGGAACGGAATTGCGGACCCGGAAGTGCGGGCCCGCAATTCCGTGTCCGGGCAGCACATCCTGCTGCCCCATTGGAATTAATGGGTCCGCAATTCCGTTCGCAAATTGCGGAACGAAATTGCGGACGTGTGAATGGAGCCTTAGCATTATGTCTTCCATTTATAATAAAGGCAAAGTGTTCTGCCAGATGCGACACCTGATGAGCCCCATTGAGTTGTTGCCTGATGGGCCCCTTTGACTTAGGCCCCATGCACACGGCCGTGTTTCACAGCAGTGTGCGGGCCGTGGAACCGCGGCCTGGATCCCTCCTGAGAGCAGGAGCACACAGCGTCACTGGTTGCTATGATGCCGTGCGCTCCCTGCTGCCGCCGCAATACAGTAACACACTGGTATGATCTATACCAGTGTATTACTGTGCTGTGCCGGCAGCAGGGAGCGCACGGCGTCATAGCAACCAGTGACGCCTTGCGCTCCTGCTCTCAGGAGGGATCCAGGCCGCGGTTCCACGGCCCGCACACGGCTGTGAAACACGGCCGTGTGCATGGGGCCTTATAATGGGGTCCAACAAGGTGTCCATCGTGCTGATGGCAAAAAATATTGTCCAGCACATGACTGCTGCGAGGGCCACATGCACCTCTCATGGGGTGCACAGTATTTCAGGGTCAGACTGATGGATGAGGCAGGAGATGCTCAGACATGTGCAGACTCCATTGTAAATCCTCTGCATGGCCTCCCCAGAATCCAGCTGTTACTGGTGGAGCTGCATCATATTGATTCTTCACACCCGGGATCCTCTGGTCATCCAGAATGAAGCTTCATCAGAGTACAATGAAATTTAGAGTTGTTGCGATACCAAAATTTTGATTCGATTTCGATACCATGAAAAAGTATTGCGATACTCGATACCATTCGATACCACGCGAAAATAAAATAAAAACACAAAAAAGCCTTTTGATTACAGTGCATTATTCACAGTGTCTCTCAACTTCATAGTGATTTGCTTGTGGCACAATGGCCACATGATTTTAGGTTGGTCAGTGTGGTTCTAGTTGTGAAAAAAAATTATGCATATTTTTCAATGGCTTACAGGGATTCTGCACTTTTATTTAACTATCCTCTGGATAGATCATCAGCTTCTGATTGGTGGGGGTTGGACATCCGCCGATCAGCTGTTTGAGAAGGCAGTGGCACTCCAGCAGCGCCGCGGCCTTATCACTGTTTGACTGTTTACCGCCGGCCCACTGACGTCACCTCACGACTAGTATCAACTAGCGTGGGCGGGGCTAAGCTCCATTCAAGTGAAGAGCTTAGCCCCGCCCATGCTAGTTGTGATGTCACTGGGCCGGCAGTAAACAGTGAGAAGGCCGCGGCGCTGCTGGAGCGCCGCTGCCTTCTCAAAAAGCTGATCGGCGGGGGTCCCGGGTGTCGGACCCCCGCCGATCAGAAGCTGATGATCTATCCAGAGGATAGATCAGTTAAATGAAAGTGCAGAACCCCTTTAAACCACACCTCATTCACTAGGTGGGGTGTGGGTGGTGGTTGGGGAGGGGGAATGGGCTTCACAAAAAACGACACAGATTGGGGTTGCAAGAGGCTGAGGTCAGCTGCTACATGATATACATTGTGGTGCTGGGGCCACGTTACATCAAAGGGTAATTGTGATGCACAATTGCACAGGTCCAACCGTTCCTGGTGACAAACCCCCCCCATGTGCCTCATAATAATGAAATAACCCTATCATCAACTATATTCATATTCTTGCATAATGGTCAACATGGGGATAATGTATGAGCTACAACAGTCAATTGCTATTTGGCAGCACAGTCTTATGAATTCAATCTATGTGCCTCATATTAATAATGACCTGTATTCTGCAACTGACATTAACCCTATGTTGCCTATTATGTTAGGCTACTTTCACACTAGCGTTCGGGGCTCCGCTTGTGAGTTCCGTTCAAAGGCTCTCACAAGCGGACCCGAACGCTTCCGTCCAGCCCTAATGCATTCTGAGTGGACGCGGATCCGCTCAGAATGCATCAGTCTGGCACTGTTTGTCCTCCGCAGGCGGACACCTGAACGCTGCTTGCAGCGTTCTGATGTCCGCCTGGCCGTGCGGATCCGTCCAGACTTACAATGTAAGTCAATGGGGACGGATCAGTTTGAATATGACACAATATGGCTCAATCTTCAAACGGATCCGTCCCCCATTGACTTTCAATGTAAAGTCTGGACGGATCCGTCTGAGGCTACTTTGACACTTAGAAATTTTTTTAACAATATAATGCAGACGGATCCATTCTGAACGGAGCCACCGTCTGCATTATATGAGTGGATCCGTCTCGGACACAAGTGTGAAAGTAGCCTTAGGCTACTTTCACACTAGCATTCTGCTGTCCGCTCGTGAGCTCCGTTTGAAGGAGCTCACGAGCGGACCCGAACGCCTCCGTCCAGCCCTGATGCAGTCTGAATGGATGCGGATCCGCTCAGACTGCATCAGTCTGGCGGCGTTCAGCCTCCGCTCCGCTCGCCTCCGCACGGCCAGGCGGACAGCTGAAAGCTGCTTGCAGCGTTCAGCTGTCCGCCTGGCCGTGCGGATCCGTCCAGACTTATAATGTAAGTCAATGGGAACGGATCCGCTTGAAGATGACACCATATGGCTCAATCTTTAAGCGGATCCGTCCCCCATTGACTTTACATTGAAAGTCTGAACGGATCCGCTCAGGCTACTTTCGCACTTAGAAATTTTTCTAAGTTATTAATGCAGACGGATCCGTACTGAACGGAGCCTCCGTCTGCATTAATATGATCGGATCCGTTCAAACGCAAGTGTGAAAGTAGCCTTAGATGGTACTTTGGGGGTCACTTACTATTAATGTGAGGCACATGGGGTCCATTCCAAAGACTCCAAAAGCATGCGCCCAGCCTGACATTAAAAATAAGTGACCCCCATCATGTTTAAAACATGGGTAGTGGCAAGATTGGGGTTAATGAGTCACATTAACCCCAAATCTTGCTGGCTGTCTTCCTTATAGATATGGTTTTTGCCTGCCTTTATTTTGAGGCAGGTTAATCATCACTCTTGCACTGGGTCTGGCTGTGGGCTAGGCTAGGTACCTGCTATGCTGGGCTGGCTGCTTTTCAGTGCTCAGTCTCACTGACTCTGGGGCTCGGGCTGACGCTCACTCGTCTCAGTCAGACGGCGCAGCACACAAGACAAACGTGAGTGACTCAGTTAGGAGTCAGGACGGAGGAGGAGGCTGCTCTGCTGTCGCTGGTGCCGTTCACTGAGCTCAGCGCTCACTCATCTCAGTCAGACGGCGCAGCACACAAGACAAGTGTGAGTGACTCAGGAGTCAGGACGAAGGAGGAGGCTGCTCCGCTGCCGCTGGTGTCGTTCGCTGAGCTCAGCGCTCACTCGTCTCAGAGTCAGACGGCGCAGCAGTTTATTACCTCCCCCGTCCCCCCTCCTCCTTTAATTAAACGCACAGTCATTGGTGGCAGTGGTGCAGGCATCTTCAGAGCCCGCTTACTCCATTGGGCTCAGCGGCGGCAGCGTCATAGGAGGGAGTGCAAATCACAGTACCGAATCGATACTTGTAAAAAAGTATCGATTGGGTATCGATTTTTCGATACCCGCAACAACCCTACAATGAAAAGTCCTGCAACTTTCTAACCTACCTTGTGTTTCAATTATTCACTTCTCTGCTTGCTGCCAGCGAATGGGAACATTTTTATTTTCATCCTGATGCAGTTTTACATCATGTGGACACTCCTCTGTAAACTAATCCCATTGATACATGTTACCTGCACTGATATACTGGACAGGAGAAATGAGTGCTGCTATTAGCTCACTGAGCATTGTCTAGAGTGGATGCTACTGTGACAGTCTCTCAGCTGTGAGTAAGTACTGGTTGAAGGTGGGCTTTCAGCCTGTAGATATAAACAACAGTGCCCTCCCATTTGTGACAGCAAGCAGTGATCTTGAAGATGGCCAGGATTTATGCGCACGAACAGACGTATTTTGTGGTCTGCAAACTGCATCTTGCAAAATATAGATACTGGACGTAAAATTGCTTATTCTTATACTTGTCTGCAAAATGCGGATACAATACAGGCTGCAGCCGTATTTTGCGAATCTGTGATTTGCGGGCCACAAAACTGATACGGACGTGTGCATGGCGCCTAAATGTTTTGGACCCCCACCCATAACCAGAACTGGAATCCCCTGACCCCCATTCCTGCTGGTAATTAGGTTGTCACATCTATGCAGCGAATGAAGAAAGAGGTGGCCGCGGCTCCCTCCATTCACTTCTGCAGGAGTTACGGAAACAGCCGAGCTCTCTTGCGATGTAAGGAATTCTCTTCCAGTAATATTCTGTCACAGGATCTCATCCTCTGCTCTTTTCTTGGATCTCTAGGCATTCTTGTTATCTTGCCGCCTCCTGTGTTCCAGGCTGCAGCCCTCAGGGAGCTCTATATCTGTTCTGTATCTCTACGGCCACTGCTTTCTATCAGAGCTTCTAAATCCACCTTATCCGGTGCTGACAGCCTCTCTGCCGGCGCTGAGACACATCACATGGCAGCCGCCTGCGCCCTTGTCTGTGAACGTGACTCTGAGATATGGTATCTGCATTACACCTGATACCACGTGTCACTGTGATTATGTATACCTTATAAAGAATGGCGCAATCCACAGCTCTATATACAGTAATATCAGTTTTTGTAATGGGCCGTTCCAGAAACTTTACATTAGACTTTTGGGGTCATTCATCAAACTGGTGTAAAGTAGAAGTGGCTTAGTTTCCCATAGCACCCAATCAGATTCAACCTTTAATTTTCCAAAGGAGCTGTCAAAAATGAAAGGTTGAATCTGATTGGTTGCTAAGCCAGTTCTACTTTACACCAGTTTGATAAATTACCCCATTTGTGTTTCATTTCCTCACCGTTTTCAAAGTCTCTGCTTTCTGTCAGAATGCTAAAATCCTGCCCAAACTTCTCGCAGTAGAGAGATTGTTACAGTTGTATCCAGTGTATCGTCCTATGTGAGTTCAACACAGACGCCCAAATCTTCTCCCTGTGCTGATTGTTTGTTGCAGTGTATCAGTCCAGGTGGAGCCCAGACTGCTTAGCTCACAGAGGATCGTCTACTTTGGGTGCACTTGTAACAAACCATCAGCCCTGGTAAGAATGTAGAAATACAAATGCACTGCCAGCTAGTGTTCAAACAAAGTGGGGGAGATTTCCCAAAACCAGTACAATGGAAAAGAAGAGTAAATGCCTATAACAACCAAAGAGGGCACTGCGTTCACTTTTCAAAGAATCTGGAATCTTGGTTGCTATGGGCAGCTTATCATTTTAAGAGTCCATTCACACGTCCGTAGTTCTGGGTCCGCATCCGTTCCGCAGTTTTGCAGAACAGGTGCAGACCCATTCATTTCAACTGGACCA
The DNA here is from genome assembly GCF_014858855.1 of Bufo gargarizans. Taxonomy (NCBI): domain Eukaryota; kingdom Metazoa; phylum Chordata; class Amphibia; order Anura; family Bufonidae; genus Bufo; species Bufo gargarizans. Next base: position 519,946,009 of record NC_058081.1, read on the forward strand.
CAAAAGATGCGGACAGCACACTGACCGTATCCATAGTTCCGCTGCCCCGAAAAAAAGATCGAGCATGTCCTATTCTTGCTTGCAATCGCAGTCAAGAATAGGCATTTCTATCATAGGGCTGGCCATGTGCGGTCTGCAAAATAATAAATGCACACGGCCGCTATCCGTGTTTTGCAGATCCGCAATATGCGGACCGCAAAACACACATGGGCCTGTGAATGGACCCTAAATCTCCCCCGTTGAGGTGCACTCTGATGGTCCCTTTGACATTTGTGTCTTCAACCTTCCCCCTGTTGTGCTGATCGTGTCTCTCGTTCCTTATTTCCCTTCACTTCTTTCTATTATATCTGATGTACAGTTGTTGGAGGTTTCGGTTCATTTTGATTTAGTTCCTTTTAGGTGTCTGGTGGTGGTGCTTTTGGTGGAATCATCAGACATCATTGACAATATTGGGTAGTTGGGGCACATCTTGACCTATGTAACTCCACCTAACCAACCTTACTTTTCTCTTCTAGATGATTCAGCCCCTCTTAGACCTTGACCAAAATCGCAGCAAACTCAAACTGTATATTGGGCATCTGACTGCTCTGTGCCAGGACAGGGACCCCCAGATCCTGCAAGCTCTTCGCCCGCCCGACTCCTACTACCTGGATGACAACCGGTCAGCTTGGGAGCAGAGGCTGCAGAAGATGACGACAGAAGAGGTGAGATTTGGTGGTGGGGAGGAAGTAGTGCAATCAGTAAACACAAAACACTGTATTTTTCACTTTATTAAACGCACCTGATGATAAGAAGCACGGAGGTTTTCGAGAAGGAAAATAAGAAAAAAAATATATTTTTCATCAGATTTCAAATCAGCTAAAATAAGTAAATTAACTGGTCTCGGCTGCTACTCTGCAGGTACGGCGGTCTCTCCTGCAGTCACACTCCCTGGGCCCGCACTGCCTGACTGTATGCAGTGTCAGGTCTTAGTGCACACACTACGTCCTGACGCTGTACACAGTGACGACAGTGCAGCGCAGGCCTGGAGAAAACCAGGGTGCAATGAGTACAGGTAGCACAGCGCTTCACTCACCGCTCCCTGCACCTACTGCATATTAGTGAGCACTTATTAGTATTCACTTTAAAAGACAAACTGCCATTACCCCCTACTTTTGGGGGGAAAAAGGTGCAGTATACCTTTGTACGGGTTGTAGTTCATATTTTTTCTGACACACAGCTCCATATCCTCTGCATAGATATAATAAAAGTCTGCTTAGGAGATCACTGTATACTGTTTCTTGCTGGGTTCAGTGGGAGCTGTTTAACTATGAGTGAGCTCCCTCTAGTGGTGCTGCAGACAAACAGAATTTTATCATATAACTTTGTCTATGCATGGGGAATTTGGCACAGCACTTCCCACCACAAAGATAAATCCACACAAAAAACGAATCCGTTTACCCTATCTTTTCCAGCATAGAGTTCCATCACAGGGGCTCTATACCGCAAAATAACTGATCAGGCATATCCCCATGCATTCTAATTGGAGAGTAATCCGTTCAGGATGTCTTCAGTTCAGTCGTTTTGACTGATCAGGCAAAAGATTAAACCGTAGCATGCTGCGGTTTTATCTCCGGCGAAAAAAACTGAAGACATGCCTGACTGCCGGATCCGGCATTTTTTACCATAGGAATGTATTAGTGCTGGATCCAGAATCCAAATACTGGAAAGCGGAGAGACGGATCCGTCTTTGCAATGCATTTGTGAGACGGATCACACTGCCGCAAGTGTGAAAGTAGCCTTAGAGGCATAACCCAGTAATTAAAAGTTATCCCATATCTATTTAATAGGGGATAACGAATCGCTGATGATCTGACTGTTGGGACCCCCCATTAATCCTAAGAACAGGATCGCTTTGTTCCCATCTTGATGGAGTGGCAGGTTAAGCATGGGACTGCTGGGAATATCTGAGTATGTTGCTCGACCTGCCTCTTCGTTGAGGCGGTGGAATGGGACCCCCGGGTCTCTGGAATAAGTTTTTCCCTAACTAGTGGATAGGGGATACATTTTAGTTCCCGGGATACCCCTTCAAATCACTTTAAAGGGTTATCCAATTTTTTTAACTGCCCCCCCCCCCCCCCCTTCCTTTGCCGGGCCCCTCACAGGTAATATACCTACCCTGCTCCCCACACCGCCGCTTCTCCCTGTACACGGATCAAAACATCCCGTTTCGGGGGTGGGTTGGGAGCAGCCAATGGCCGACGGGGACGAGCCTCCCTAGCATTGCGGGTGAAGCTAGGGAGGCTCATCCCCGTTCCCGTCTGCCATTGGCTGTTTTGCCCTCAACACCGGATGTTTTCATCTGTGTACAGCAAGAAGGAGGAGCGGCACCAGGAGCGGGTTAAGTATATTACCTGTGAGGGGCCTGGCACATGGGGGGGCTGTTTCAGAAATTAGATAACCCCTTCAAGGATCTGCAAGTAAAAAGAATGAAGTATGTGCCCTCATTGACTCTGAGCTGTTATTTTTACCCTCCTGGATTACAGGCTGGTATTGCAGGAAGCTGCAGAGTCTTGCATGGGAACATCCTCCAAAGTGTTAGTTGTCAGACTCTGTGGCACCTCCTTCGTCTTTGCTCACTGTGTGCCTATTTCTGCCTTTTAGTTGAGTGAAGAACTGGAAAAATGTGAGCACGAGAGCGCAGAATTGCAGGAATTCGCCAACACCATCCTTCAGCAAATTGCAGATCACTGCCCCGATATCCTGGAACAAGTTGTCAATGCTTTGGAAGAGTCCTCCTGACACCACAGAGATCGAGGTCATCTCCTGCAGCTCGGATATAACGGACACCAGTGTTAGTCGACAATTTTTATTTTCCCCTCCACCCACTGGCTTTGGCCTAGGGTAGAGACCTGCACATCCAGCCTTGCACTGCCTGTCACAAACTGCACTGTATGTACCGTTACGCTAGGGGCTTCTTGTGGTTTCTGGGGGTGCAGTGCAACCCCTCCTCCACTAGGACCAAAAAAAATAAAATGATCTCCCTTTTTCTTAAGGGTGGAATTGGCCTGCCCGTATGGGTTCAGTCACCGGACTCTCACTACAGAAATGCAATAAGAGAGTATGCCTCGGCCCCTTGAGAAAGCATGGACTATGGCGGCGGCGGACTTGGCGTTAAGGGGATGGTGCAGTAAACAATGAAGGTGTTGAACTGTCACAGAGATTATAATGTAAGGAGATTTCTACCTGAAAACACAAAAATTCCATTTGGTTTCCTGCAGTCTTTAGATATTGTTACTCTATGATGTCTCAATCTTCCACAGCTTGTTCAGGGGTCATCTACCCTGGTACTGAAGTTAAAATTTTGCACAGATTGTTGGATGACATTTTCTTCTTTTTCCTGGAAAGGTTTCTATTAGCCAGCATCCGTTCATCAAACCCAGCAGCCCAGATCCACCAGCACTACCACCACCTCCGTCTTCACCAGGAGATGCCAGCTCTTCCTTCTTGTTACTAGCACACATTTATTTTATATCCCATCAATTAGCTCTCCGCTACATCCAATAAGATATGTATTACGGATTTATCAGCAAGACTAACCACCAGTACCACCCACCACATGCCTTCCATGTCCTAACTGTGGAGGAGGTCAAATGTGAGCTTAATGGAAGGTGCAGTAGAGTATGCCAAGTGATCATAGCTTGAGAGACGTCCTCTTCCCCGAAAGGGTGTCTTATTTCAAAGGGGTTCACCTAATTTTATTAGCTGGAGAAAGGCCCTGTTGACCCCTTACGTTCAGTGACTGACTGTTTGCCAGAGTCGTGTTGCTTGATTGGTTAATAGTGCAGTGTATCCCTAGTAACCACACTTGGCTGTCCTGTGGCTAAGATGCCATGACAGGTCCCATCTCGGGCTGCAGTATTAATCAGATTTTTCTAAAAATACATTTCATTGGAGAAGTTGCTTAGTCTCTGTGACCAATCTTCTTGACTGTTACAGGTGATTTTATTGGTCTCAATGCCCTTAGCATTATGGGAAGTCCTTAAATTATGACATGCTTGTGTGGAGGAGAACCAGCCAAAAACACTAGCTGGAAATTGAGATGAGGATATAACTTGGGCAAAGCCCCTCAGATGGTCCCCATCAGCCCAGGACCTGTAAGAAGCATCTCCTAAGGTTACCCTCCAAACCTCTGATAAACTCAGGAATTCAATTTATCATTCAGAATCCATACAATCCAGATTGAACCAAGAGGTTTGAGGAAGAGCATAAAAAAAGGCTCCTTGGACATGGGAGCGGTTACTTTGCAGGATATTGTTGAGACTAGGTGGAATGTGACGGGATGTTTAGGCTTCTCCAGTAAGTTCTCTCCAGACGAGGTCAAAGGTTTTCATCAGTCTGCAGATCATCCCTGTTATTGGGCCCTCAGTAAATCAGATGATGAACTCTATAAATTTGGGTCTGTAGGCTCCAGGAATCTCTGCAGGGTGGTAAAATCAATAATGAACCTGTCAATGGTTTGCCGTGGACTAAAAACAGTCACGAGGAGGCAAGTTTCCAGTTATAAAATTGAGACATCAGGCACAAAGTGTCTCTGCTGTGGGTAGACGTATAAATGAGGCAGGAAACAACTGTAGAGCATCTGTGGATCCAAAAGACTGAAGAGACTTCTAGGAAGGCCTTCCCTGGAGTCAGCTAACCTTGAACAACAGGTTAAATCTGCATAAAATGTTGACTACTTTTCTTACATTATGTATAATACTCAAGTCACATCCAGATCTGCATCCTAAAACTTACTTTTCACTTTTGCCAAAATTTAGTTTCTTGTATAAACAGTATGCAGAGAGCTCCATCTAATGGTGGCTTTTGGCAGACAAAATTTTATCCTTTATGGCTATGCAAGGTATATGGAGCTTGGGCTGTAATAAAGATAAATGAAGAAATTGATCAGCACAGTGTTAACCGGTGAAGTTTCGAATGCAGCTCTGGATGTGACCGGAGTAGAAGACCTGATGTTATCCAAGATCAGTATCTGCAGAGTAGATTGGCATTATATGTAGATGTGTACAGCTTGACAGTCTTGGGCTGAGGTGTCACGAGTGAGCCCATGCGAGGGGGCATGTCAATCAATGTTGCAGAATCCAATACTTTACAGAGGGATCGCATGAAGAAACCAGAACCGCCACAGGATCCTATTCAACCAGTCGTTCATCTTACACACGCTGCAAAAAAAATTAAAAATGGTTAAGCATCCTTTCTTAAAGCAAATCGATACCTTATTATTATTATTTTTTTTGGGGAGACTATAAGAAATGGGTGGAAAATTCTATCTACTACACTACAGACAAATCTTACTGAGCAAAATGGCTGCCGCTGCTACACCTTTATAGAGTTATGTGGGGGGATGGGTTTTTTTTGGAATATTTTTGTGTCAAAAAGAAAAAGGAAAAAAAGAGCAAAAACCTCAGTTCCTTATGTGTTCAAAGGAGTTGTGTAATAACCTGGATTTTTCAGGCCTTTTTACTTTTTTTTGTGTGTGGTTTATGCCTGCGCCGGGCCCTTAACAGATCCTATAACCCCCTCCCTCTTGTGTACGTGTCCAATAATGTCTGTTACTTCCGCTAACGACAGATTCGCCCTCCATACTGTCCATAATGTTGGTGTGCGTTTGGGGGTCCTTCAGCCACGTAAAGACCACAGAAGTAGTAAAATGTTGTGTGTGTGTCCTGTATCGACACACACGTGTATAGATGTATGATATTTGCGCGTGTGTTTTACGTACGAATAAATCGCCATATTGAATTCTATGCTTTTTTTCCCCCACTGCCAGAATCTGTACATCGTTGAGGTGGTTTAATAAAAACGGCACCTACCACCCCCCGGGTAAATTAAAGCAGAACACTAAGCTACGTGAGATTCCTAGCTGCCGGTTTTTGGAACATTGCGCGATCTACTGCTGTTTCTAGAACTGCGCTGATAAAAGGCACGTAACTTAGGTGTGAGCGCGCCCAGGGGCCAGAGGCTGTGGTTCCATATCCCATTATTAGTGCCTTTATGGAAGAGAATCATAAATGTATTGAAGGGCCGGCGTCCACTCTTATATAAAAACTCTTAATTATTATGTAATGAAAACGTCTGCAACTTTCGAACAGACTTTGTGTTAAATTATTATTTTTTTTTTTACCAATTTCAAGATCTCTGCTTGTTGTAAGTGAATAGCAACAGTCTTGTTTACTTCTAGAGGCGGGAAGCCTGTTATTGACTGAGGGTTTGTTACATTTGGATCCATTCGAGACAATCTTCTGTGGGCCAAACACATTAGCAGAGCTTATCTCTCTCCTTCACTAATAGTTTGTTCAAGGTAATGGTGCAGGTGCCGGAATCCGGATTGTTTAGACTGGATACAATTGAAGCAAACCCCCAGCTGTGAGAAGTCTTAGGTCTACAGAGGTGTTCTGCATCCTATTTACTCACAACTAGCAGAAATCCTGAAAACAATCCGGAATTGAAACACGGACTCTAAGGAATTTGCAAATTGTTTTATTATATAATCACTTACAATATTTCTTTCTATAAAGCTGGATATCCCTTTAATTCATGGGCCTTTAAAGGCATTTTCACCACACTGTATTTCATATGTGCCCAGTATTATTAAAGAGGTCCTCTACCAGGTGGTGGTTGGATACATTCTCTACAGCAATGTCAATACCGATGTAGGGAACAGAGCAGTGACATTGACGTTCTGCTCACGAAGCAACCAAAAACCCTGTATTTGATGGTTCAGATCAGCCTTGCATCTGGTAGAGAACCCCTTTGTTATTTAAAGGGGCAGATCCATTGGTTTACATAATATATGGTTGCAAGGAACACTAATACAGTTTTCTAGGAGCTTGTGCCATCACTGATACCAGAGACATACGGGAGCTCCAGAGTTGGCACTGAAGAACGTATCGGTAAGGCTACTTTCACACTTGCGTTCGGAGTGGATCCGTCTGGTGTCTGCACAGACGGATCCGCTCCTGTAATGCAGACGATGGGATCCGTTCAGAACGGATCAGTCTGCATTATATTTCAGAAAAAATTCTAAGTGTGAAAGTTAGTCAGACGGATCCGTCCAGACTTTACATTAAAAGTCAATGGGGGACGGATTTGTTTGAAATTGAGCCATATTGTGTCAACTTCAAACGGATCCGTCCCCATTGACTTACATTGTAAGTCTGGCCAAGCGCTGCCAGACTGATGCATTCTGAGCGGATCCGCATCCACTCAGAATGCATTGGGGCCGTACGGATGCGTTCGGGGCCGCTTGTGAGAGCCTTCAAACGGAACTCGCAAGCGGAGCCCCCAACGCTAAGTGTGAAAGTAGCCTAGAAAATGTCTGCGGGAATGTGTTTTACAGAGTCTTGAGGCCTTGCTGTGCCCCCGTGATGTCACTGGTATTTAATGAACGCACAGTCTCCACCAACATATTTATGGTGCTAGTCAGCCCTGTGCTGTAATGTACGGTCTGCAACAGCTGGCTTAGCTAGAAAATAGGAGCTTAAAGGGATTGTCCAGGATTAGAAAAACATGGCTGCTTCCTTCCAAAAACAGGGACCGGGGTAGTGCTATCTTTGGAAGAAGCAGGCTATTTTTCTAAGCCTGGACAACCCCTTTAGGGTGCCTTCACAAGCGGCAGATTTTGTTGCAGAAAATTTCAGCGAATCGGCCCCATTCATCTAAATTTGGCTGGAAGCACTTGGATTTCTGCAAGTCCTATTCGGATGAATAGAACTGATTTTCAGTTGCAGAAATTTTCTGCAACAAAATCTGCTTCCTGAAGACCCCCTTAAACCCAGCAAACTTTACAGGCCAGAAATCAGCTGCTTTAACCCTTTTGTAGGTGAAATTCCAGTTTGTAACTCTGACCCAAAGAAGAGGGGAGTGATAAAGAGAGCTAATGAATGTATAATGTGGGGAGTGGGGTGGGGCATTTATGCGTCTTTGAAGACGATCTATGGAATAGGAAGGGAGACCCCTGCGAAGGGGCAATATCTTTGTTTGCTGCTGGCCAACTCGCTACCATTATTGTCTGTCTGATGTGTTTCTAAATAAATATATATATATATAAATGTTAAATATGTACCCCCTTAGGTGTCAGAGGAGATGGCCTTGTTGCATCCTTATTGCCAGAAAGGGGTTAAGCAAAGTCCTCCCTCTGTATTTTATTGGGCTGTTTTTGTGCCTTTTTTTAAATCTTGTAAAAACTTTTTTTTTTTTTTCCAAGGAAACAATATATAAAATCTTTTCCCCCTTGCAGTCTTCAGGGGGCGCTGCCTGTACAACATGTTCCTGGGGTTGTCCCTGGAAGATGCAGAGTAAGCCCAGACTCCTGGGAGTTAAGAGGGTAAATGTAACCTGATCCAGTCTTTCTCTATGTAACAACAGTTTTTTATTTTTTGTTTTTTCCCTTGTTTTTCCCTGACACAGGATGCCAAAAATATTAAAAATAAATAAAAAAGAACTGAAATTGTGTGTCTTATTAATGTGCAAGGGAGGGGGAGGGGGTAATAATGAAAATTAAAACAACTATCAGGAAAACCTGTCAACATAAGGCAAATAGAAGGGAGCAGGGGCGCCATCCTCAGCGCAAAGAACCATGGAACCTCAGTGTGTCATTGCCCTGTACCCCAAGTCAGTGTGTCCTTTGTCCAGGGCAGCATCTTGTCCAGCATCTTCAGCCATAGAAGTTTTTGGCCTCATTACAATAAAAATGATGGCACCAATAACTCCCCTCATAGCCATCAGGTGAATGCTCCTAGTCCAGCCGGTGGTTGCTCTCCCTCCTGCTTGCCTGGGATTTGAGGAGCTCTGTCTTGGTTACTGGGTGGTCCAGGTTATCAAACACTCAAGTCAAGTAAGACTAGGACATAATAATGTCTTCTGGTTGCAGCGACATGGAGGTCATTGACTAATTTGGCGCTGCGGTCTCGTTTGAGTGAGCCTGGCATGAAGCTCAGGGCCTACACCAGAAAACAAGGCTCAAGTGGTTTTCACAAGCTGCAGAGTGATGGGCAGGAGACAGGCTGGTAATTGGCCGGGTTAGTGGGGGGTCACGAGTATTGTTTTCAAAAGCTGGTCAAGTAAGAGCATTTTAATGAGGGGAGAGGAGATGGAGATGCTTTGGAACGTGAAAGGAGCGAGCTGAGGGCCTCTAGTCATTGACAGGGATTGTGCGATTCTTCCTGCACCTGTCCCCAAATGTTAGACGTTTATCACTTAATATTTTTTTATATGACACATGGAGGCCTACTACCACTATCTGGTAGAACAATGTGCAGCAGGCCCATGTACTAATTTACATAATCCTGCCTCGCACACATAGTTCCGCCTTTTCCGCAATTAAACGAGTGATTGCCAAATGTCAGAGCTTTTAAGCTACATTTACAGTTGTGAGACATAAAAATCACAGTGTCGCTATGTGACACCACATTTAATGGTTGTCACTGGGGTTAATGGCCCCTGCTCCTGCGTGACAAGAACAGATACAAAAAATAATAATCCAACTCTGCCATTATAGAATTCTGTAACCTGTCTGCTCTAAAATACCGTAGTCATTCAATAGCAATTCGTACAAATGTCTTTGGCTACACGAGTTGTCCAAAGCTTTCGGCTCTGCCGTCAAGTAGCCCTAGTCTTAGTTTCACCTTGTACTACTGGTCCCAGGAACTGACTAGAGCAGCATGCCCCTGGATGCCCAAGACTGGGGCAAAAATGACACTGGGCATCAGTGTGGGTTCTGCTTGGATGACCATGTGGCTCTGGGTAAATAAACATTTAGGCAAAGAAAATTAACCTTTATGCGACAACCATGAGCTGATCAGTTTTATAATATACTAGCTGAACGACCCGGCTTTTCTTGGGTATACTTAATCTATTTCATTTAATGTTTGTGTGTGTTGTTAAAAGATAGACACTATACAACAGTGACATCTACAGCCCCCTGCCCCGTTAACAGTGACCTCCACAGCACCCCACCACTTAACACTGACCCCCCCCCCCCCCCCACAGTGTTCCATTCCTTTAAAATTGGACCTCCACAGCAGCCCACCCCCTTAACTTTAACCTTTACAGCAGCCTTCCCCTTTAACATTGAGTTTCACAGCATACCACCCCCTTGACAGTGACCACCACAGGGGCTTGCCCCCTTAACAGTGGCCTTTACAGCGATCTGCCCCTTAACACTGACCTCCATAGCAGACCATCCACTGTGACCTCCGCAGCAGCCTGCCCCCAAGGTGGCCATAGGTCCAGTTTTAGGCAGGACAGTCCAGCTTTCAGACTCCCTATCCACCGTCTGGCGCAGGGCCTGGACGGACACAAGGATGTCCTTTTGAACAGCTCACTCTCAGACAGCAGCACTGTGCTGTCAGAGTGTGAGCTGCAGGGAGAAAGTCGCCCTCCCTCCCACCTCCTCAGCTGACAGAAGTTGAATTTTAACTTTAACCTTTCCGGACCCCTGATGTAACTGTGTGCCAAATTTCACAATTGTAAATGCGACGGTTCGGATTACTTTAGCGGACATACATACATACACTCAGCTTTATATATTAGAGCCTTATATTAGTCCGACATTCATTTCTCTGATGCAGAGCTCCAAATCTGAAGTCCATTTTCCACTGCATGAAACCACTTAGACTTTACTCAGCCTTTTTGGTTTTCCACTAGACCAAAGTTGCGGATAGTACCTGCCACTTGTTTTGTACCATCTAAGACGGGTCCAAGTAAGACAAGTCAATACCATGAAGGTCACATAAAAACCATGCTGACTACTGACTGTTCTGAGAGATCTGGCACTACATTCCATTGCTACCAGCTACACTGAAGGGGTACTGTTATATGATGATATTCTGGCATCCATCACTGGGGGGAGAATATCAGTATACTGCAGACAGATTTATTATATGCTTCACTATATAAACCATATACAGCATGCTCCCTCTAGGGATGGCTGAAGGCAGTCAGAATTTTAGGATATAACTACTATCTTTTAATTTTGGGCAATCCGAAAGGAAATCATATGAAAATGAAAAACCTTTCCAATCCGAGATGTGGACCAGAAGCGAAAATACTTTTGGGTAAGTAAACTCAGACTGGGAAAATGGGAAACCACTTTTCACTAAAATTACCCATAATGAAGTGCCCTAGTGACATTAAGTTAGGGCTCAAATGTATCCTCTAAGTGGCCTCCCCAACATGCCAATAATGAAGCTGAGACATGGATTGTCACCTAATCTGCAAATCCATGGGGTGTCACATGGAATGCCATTTCCTGCAGAGCTGAAACCTGAAAAGTTTCCCTTACTGACATATCACTCACGGGGTCATTTATTAAATGCTGTCTTTTTACGTTGGTCTTTGAAAGCCCCCACACTGCTGGAGGAAGCACCTAATTTATGACTATGCAGTCCTCCTGTATTGTGGACCGCAATTTGCATTACGTTCGTGGGCAAGAGGCCTAAATCAGTTTCTCTTTGGAGTTGGGATGAGCAAATTGATTTATCTCATTAGCCAAAGTTCTTCACCTGTGAAGAACAAAAATACAGTTGTGTGCGTGAGGGCCTAGTCGGCTTTGAACCTAGAACACAAGCGCTGCTAACCACTGAGCCACCGTGTTCCCCACATTGTATGAATGACCTAATCTAACAGGGGTCGGTATTGGTGACATGATCCCTAAAATCCCCGTTGCAGGGTACAGAAAAGAGCTTGTTTTTATATCCCAATCACTGGCTGCTGCATACGAAGCCGATTCATCACCCTCATCCTCCTCCTCCTGGTGTGAGCAGATGACTCCACATTGTGAAGTGTTGTTATTTTTGTAGACGTTTTTAATGAAGTGAGATAAAGCATGGCGGATTTCACTCTTCATTGCTGTAGTCCAAATGTGAATTTCTCAGTCATGTGTCATAAAAAATAAATAAAAATTCTGCAAATAATTTTTCGATGACTGAATATCAGAGAGGCGTTTATGCCAAATCCATAGCTGCTAGTTTACCCTTCGCCTGGGGAATGTGACATGAAGCTCATGCCCATTACTAAGTGTAGTATAATACACCATCTCCATTTACCACAGTTGCCCATGGCAAGCAGTCAGATTCCAGCATTCACTAACATGTGCAGTCTTCTCATGCCTCCTGATGCCTGAACACGTCAGTGCAGCGTGGAGAGGCAGTCTCTTGTGCAGCAGGTCCGCAATTCAAAATGGATCCTCAATAAATGAACTCTTCGCTTCATGGCCAGCTCATTAAATGGGTTGCCTCACTTCAGCAAATAGCTTTTATTATGTAGATGACGTTAATACAAGGCACTTACTAATGTATTATTATCCATACTGCTTCCTTTGCTGGCTGTATTCATTTTTCCATCACATTATACACTGCTCGTTTCCATGGTTATGACCATCTTGCAATCCACCAGTGGTGGTCGTGCTTGCACACTATAGGAAAAAGCGTCTGTTTCTCTGGTGGCCAAGACCATGGGAGTGCACATAGGCTGATGTTTTTTTCCTATAGTGTGCTAGCATGACCACCACTGCTGTATTGCAGGGTGGTCGTAACCATGGAAACGAACAGTGTATAATGTGATGGAAAAATGAATCCAGCCAGCAAAGGAAGCAATATGGATAATAACAATACATTAGTAAGTGCTTTGTATTAACTTTCTCTACATCATAAATGCTATTTGCTGATGTGAGAAAAACATTTTAAGGCCACGCTCATCTTGTCCACATGATAGGATAATATTTTTTTCCAGTCTCCTAAAAATAAACATTGTCAAAGAGGTCAGTAGCCACTGATCTCTCTGCTCTTGTGAAGCAGCAGGCAAGGTTTGCATTTCCATGTATTCTGGATATTTTAATGGATGCCTTTACTTTTGTGTCTTTCATCCAGAAAAAAAAGAGTGTGGTAGAAGACCTGACACACGCAGAGCAGTCTGGCACAGGGGAGTGACACTGGCTATGGGATGGGGGTGATCTGACGTGACCCTGCCAGGTTCAGTGTAGGGGGATTAGCAGAGGAAACCAACCTTCTATTGCCAGAGTGAGAAGAGAAATGCTAGAAACCCAAAAAAGAGGTTAGAGCATCGCCCACCGCTGAAGAGAGACTGCCCTGTTATCTGGCACAAGCCAGCCCGGCCCCGGAATGACCAGGACTACAAGACCCACCTTTGTCATAGGGTGGGGGCACAGGTCTTGTTAACCCTTTCAGGCACATTTTCTTATAAGTTTAGAAAATAGAAGAAGAAAATATCTTATTGTCATCTGTCTAAACCAAGCCACTGTGACCAAGCACCACCAACGTAGGATTATTTCAGTGGGTCCCCAAGAACAGCTGCAAGAGGAAATGGCTGAAAAATCTTACCCATCACAGGCAAATAAAAGGAAGATGTCACAACTCTTGGTGTATGGCTTATGTGCAGCAAAACTTGTGACTTTTCCCCACTAATGCCTTTGAGAAAAGGGGGGGAGGGGTTTGCCAGCAGGTAAACTATCATTTTTAACGCCAGTTTTTGGTGTGCAAAATGGCTTAATTCTAGAGTCAAAAGGGTTTTCCAAGATTTGGGACCGAGTTACGATACCAATCACAGCCGTTATACAATGTACGGCGCTGTGCTTGGTAAACATGGAGAAGGCTGCGGTGCTCACACGAGTGCTGGTGTTCTCTCAAACAGCTGATTGGCGGGGGTCCTGGGTATCCAGAGGTTAGGTCATCAGTATCACTTGGCCTAGGGAAAGCAGCGCGAGGGCCGCTGCGCTAATGTGAGCATCAATCAGATACTAATGACCTATCCAGAGTATTGTCTAGGTTGGATACAACTGTAACAAACTCTCAGCTGTGAGAAGTGCCCGATAGGTTCTGTTTACATCAGATTCCATCATTTTCAATAGCGTTATTTTTCCAGTCAAAATGGCAGACATGGAATCCGTACGGTGTATCCAGAAGAGCACAAACATGGCGGACAGACCCCAATAACCAAAGTCACTGGACTTCTATTTTTCTATAGCAAATTCATCCAGCACCAGACCCTCACTCCAGGTAATGAATAGCCAAGGCGTGCCTCTGACCTCTGTATGGCTCTGCTCTTGTGGGGCACTTACAGTACACTGGCATGTTTGATTTCCACCACTGACCCCATTGTTTCCCCCTCCAGATAAGTACCACTTAGAGGTGTCTGCTCTGCTCCCTCTCCTCCACAAGAAATAAACAACCTCTGGCGGGCACTTATCCCATAAATCTAGCCCTGCTACCATTATGAGCACACATAGAAATCCCAGCGTTGGCATACACCACCGCAGACATTAGATAAATCAATGACAGCGACTGGTTTTTCTATTGTCAGTCAATAATTGGTTCTGTAATCTGGCGGTTCTTATTGGGGCGGGTTTATTTTTCTATCTATACTTGCATATGTTCGTACATTACTGTCACACGACTGAGTGGTCATCCGCCTGACAGCGTGTGTAGCAGCTTAGTAGGGGTATGAATGTTTGTGCACCCTGTTCCTGGGAGTACCTGTAGATGAATTAGCCATGGCAAATCCTCTGCTCTTCTGGCGGGAAGCGCAGATTACATCCCGGTAATTAGAGATGTAATTAACATATCCACGTAAACACACAGATTTCCAGCTGTCCAGAAATAACTGAGGAGATTTTAGGAAACTCAAGCCATCTGATAAGGATGGAAATGTGTAACATAAGCCAAGCTCAGCGAACACGTGTCATCAGTAATGTCTTCTAGGAAATGCTTTCAGGGCCATCCTAGAGGCAGCCTTCACCTCCACTTAATGAGTAGCCGATTTCGGCTGCTCCTCGCAGAATCTAAATACAGTTTAAGCCACTCCTATGTTGTCTTGGCTGTGTGCTTAGAGCCATTGTCTTGATGGAAGATGAAGCGCATTCTAAGGTCCAGAGCACCCTTTGCTCCATTCAGCTTTCCCTGAACCCTGACCAGTCTCCCTATCCCAGCCACTGAAACACACCCCCACAGCATGATGCTGCCACTACCATGTTTTACTTTAGTGATGGTATTGGATGGTGATGCGCAAAGCCTCCAGACGGGACACTTACAATTTAGGCCAAAAAGTTCAATCTTGGTTTCATCAGACCAGAGAGTCTTGTTTCTCACAGACTGAGAGTCCTTTAGATGCTTTTGTGCAAACTCCAGGTCTTTGGAGCTCACTGGGTTCTTGGTCACCTCTCTGGGTGGCTAGCTCTACGAAGAGTCCTGCCTTATTCCAAACATCTTCCATTTAATCATTATGGAGGCCACTGTGCTCTTAGGAACTTTGAGCACAGCAGAATTTTTTTTCTGTGTACCCTCCAGATCTGTGCGTGCACACAATCCTGTCTCTGAGCTCTATTGGCAGTTCTTTCCTCCTCACAGCCTGGTTTATGCTTTGATATGCATTTTCAGCTGTGAGCCCTTATATAGATTGGGCTGTCTTTCCAAATCATGTCCAATCATCTGAATTTACCATTCAAGGCGCAGAACCATCTCAAAGATGATGAAGAGAAACGGGAGGCCCCCAGAGCAGAATTTCAAGTGTCATAGCAAAGGGTCTGATGTCCATGCTAAATTTAATTATTTTATTTTTTTCATAAACTTGCAAATATTTCTAGAATTTTGTTTTTATTTTGCCATTAAAGCGTAACTGCCATTTAATTTGTATTTATTTTTTTGCTAATGTGTAGGGACACTGACAGGAAAAAAAATGTGGATGCCTGGTGGGAAAAGGAGCCTTATGTGTTACATATACATAGTGTTATATATACATTTCCCCTTGTATTAAATATAATCTTCTACAGTATGTTTATGCTCACTGACCAGCGTGCATAACTATCCTTATATACTATATAGCAGCTTCCCCCGCCCCCCGCCTGCCTGCACGGCCTGTAGTTGGCGCTCCCGGCGGCTGGTTCATTAATCAGTATGCCAGGAGTGCAGGGGGAAGGCTCGCTGGCCATGCTGGTTAGTGAGCATATACAATAGTGTACAAGTGCATTATATCATTTTTTTTTTCCCATTCAAATTTTTTATTGAATTTTTTAGAAAGTATAAAATTACAAACAGTATAGTAAGAATGCAACAGTCCGTCACATAAGGACCAAGCATTTACATCTCGTATAGTAACAACAATACAGGTACAAAAGAAGAAAATAAACGTCTCTCTATATCTATAAAGGTATCATATTCTTGCGAGTGTCCCAAGGTTGCCACCATTTCAGGAAATTAGTAGTCGTGCCCCGCTGAAGTGAATATTCCAGGGATCTTGTATCTAAGTATAGAGTTCGGAATCTGTAGGGAGCGTAGAGCTTTTCCAGTGGAGTGCAATCAAACATTTAGCTGCAGTTCGCATGTGGAGGAGCAGCCTGGCACCCTGACCCCTAATTGATGGCAGGAATAAATTCAAGAGGAGAGTCAGAGGGTCCTTAGGGACATGGATATAAAAAATGTTTTGTATGAATCGAGTAACTCGTGTCCAGTACGACTTTATAATTGGGCAGGACCAGAAGATATGGAACAGAGAGGCTTTCGGTAGGGAGCACCGCCAGCAAAGGTCCGGAATCCCAGAGTTCATAGCGTGTAACACTTCCGGTGTATGGTAAACAGGACTTTGTTTTCCATCTTGCATTATGGGACCCAGACGAATCCGTTTTGATTCCCATAGACTTCTATTAGAACAGAGAGCAAACGGAATACCTTTTAATGGCGGATCCGCTCTTCCGTCTTATGGATTCCATTATGTTCCGTTATAACCCTGTTATAACGGAAAGCCATAACGGACTCCATAACGCTAGTGTGAACCAACCCTAAGTTATATCTAATCCTGTTCCTTTATTTCCTATCCAAACCTCCCTTGTGAATAACATGGAGCCCAACAAGTGGCGGAGATAGCAGGAGGGGAACCCCAGATCATGGTAATCGGGGGGAACAAGTGCATTATATTTAATATAAAGGGGGAATGTATATTTACTTATAACACATAAGGCTCCTGTGCCAACCAGGCGGTGAGAGAGCAGGGCAGGCAGAAGTCCGCAGCTCCCGCACAGCACGTCTCTCCTATGCTAATAGAAGACGGATAGCCCTCAGCAACACTCATTTGAGAGATCGCTGCTAAGGGACATTTCAGCCCCAGTTTTCTACCACAAATAAATGTTTTCCCTAAATAAAGTATATTACAAAAATGTTCCCAGTCATTGTCCCTACACATTAGCAAAAATAAATAATTAAACAGCAGTTACGCTTTAAGGGTTAATGAGTGCAGATTGATGGAGAAAACGTGTTTTTATTTTTATTTTGGCATATCATAAAATGTAAAAAAAAAGTGATACTGAATGCATTAAATGTGCCACCAGCCTCCAAGCAAAAAAAAAAAAAACAATCAAACAAACGCCCATTGGTCCCCACCACAGAGATATGGATTGGTGGGCATTTTTGTTTTATTATTTGTATTGTGGGTGTATGAATGGAGCCCCGGAGGAACTAGATTGGAAAAATCTCACCATGTTCTGGCTAACCTCCAGCACTCTGGCTGTGGTAAAACTACAACTCCCAAGATGCACACTTGCTTGGCTGTTCTCAGAACTCCATAGAAATGAATGGAGCATGCTGGACTCCTTGCATTTAGGACTGGGCTTCTGGGTATAAAATACTTTCCTGCCAATGATGGCCCCACACCACTTCCCCCTCCAACCCCCCCCCCCCCCCTGGCCCCACCGCATACAACCATGGTTTTGGTCCACATCCGAGCCACATTCTTTGTGTGTCGGATACGGAACCATTCACTTCAATGGGGCTACAAAAGATGCGGACAGCAATCCGTGTGCTGTTCGCATCCAACATGTCCTATTCTTGCCCGTATCACAGACAGGGACAAGACTACTCTATTGAGAGCCAGAAGTTCCATTCCAAAAAATGCGGAACGCACATGGCCGCCATTTGTATTTTTTTGCGGATCCGTGTTCTGCAGACCGCAAAGTACATATGGTTGTGTGCATGAGCCCTAAGGATGGGGTATTTAACTGTCAGGTGACATAAAAAAAATGCATGGCCTAAATGACCAGCTGTGGCATCAGAGAAGGAAGGGACACTCAGGTGACAATTTCATATCTGACAACAAAGGCTTGATTTTCACCTGGGGCAAGTGTTCAGTTTGCTGCCCTTACCCTGTATCTAAATACCCTGGCCAAGTGACTGGTTGGTACTCCTCTAGCACTGAGCACCAGCACCTAGAGAACATGCCCTGGTTGACCCTGCTTAGTGCCACCAGAGGGGAAAGTGTCCATTACGTAACAGAAAGAACCTGCACTCCTGGCAATAAGCTATTTGTGGGCAAGACCACCAGTATCTGTTACTTGCCTAGGACCCATCTAAGAGCAGGGGCATTCCAAACATAACTACCTCCTAAATGCTTTTATCATGGTACCATATTGTAGGTTACATCTCCATCACATGCCTGCACTGCTGCCCTTGTACAAGGGGCCCCTCAGACTCAAGGGCCCGAATGACAACGCATTCTCTATAGCTACCCGCTTCACTTGTATCTCCCCCCAGACGGCCGTGTGTTTGCCCTTTCAGCTTGTTAATAATCCTGATGTTGGTTTCCACTAAATTAAAGCTGGGGAATGTGCGGCGCTCGTGGCAGGTTATACCTGACTTCAATCGCTCCGTTTTGTTTTTCCAAAAGTGAAAATTCTTAAAAATAACTTCAAAAAGCCCAACATTTGTGGTGGCCGTGGTGGTGGCGAGGGTGGGGACTAGCTCGTGTTAACCAAAGATCTGTACTATATTTGAGAATGTTTACATTTCCACATCCAACTGAGATTTGCCACGTAAAATGCTGTCAGTTGCTCCTTAGAAGCAGGTTACAAACTCCCACTTTGTCAGCAGTCACCAAGGGGCATGGTGTCAGGTGCTTCGTAAAGACACAGTACAAACTGGCTCTTTTGTAATACAGGTGGATGTTTGTAGACTGTTGCTAAAGAGAAAGCGAGGACGAACTGGCAGAATAAATGTGGATCTTGACAAAGTGCCAGTTTGTGGTCTGTTGCAAGCATATGTGGCCTCACACCTCTGTGATGTCATATATTGTGCCCCACACCTCTGTGATGTCATATATTGTGTCTCATACATCTGTGATGTCATACATTGTGTCTCATACATCTGTGAAATCATACATTGTGTCTCATACCTCTGTGATGTTAAATATTGTGTCTCATACCTCTGTGATCTCATACTGTATATTGTGCCTCACACCTCTGTGATGTCATACATTGTGCCTCACACCTCTGTGATGTCATATAGTATGTCTCATACCTCTGTGATCTCATATATTGTGCCTCATACCTCTGTGATGTCATATAGAATGCCTCACACCTCTGTAATGTCATTTAGTGTGTCTCATACCTCTGTGATGTCATATAGTATGTCTCGCACCTCTGTGGTGTCATATATTGTGTCTCATACCTCTGTGATATCTTATAGTATGCCTCACACCTCTGTGATGTCATATAGTGTGTCTCATACCTCTGTGACATCATATAGTATGTCTCGAACCTCTGTAATGTCATATAGTGTGTCTCATACATCTGTGAAGTCATATAGCATCTCACACCTCTGTGATGTCATATAGTGTGTCTCATACCTCTGTGATGTCATATAGTATGCCTCACACCTCTATGATGTCATATAGTGTGTCTCATTCCTCTGTGATGTCATATAGTATATCTCGCACCTCTGTGATGTCATATATTGTGTCTCATACCTCTGCGATGTCATATATTGTGCCTCATATCTCTGTGATGTCATATAGTATGTCTCACACCTCTATGATGTCATATAGTATGCCTCACACCTCTGTGATGTCACATATTGTGTCGCACACCTCTGTGATGTCATATAGTGTGCCTCACACCTCTGTGATGTCCTATATTGTGCCCCACACTTCTGCGATGTCATATATTGTATCTCACACTTCTGTGATGTCACATATTGTGCCTCAATCCTCTGTGATGTTATATAGTGTGTCTCATATCTCTGTGATGTCATATAGTGTGTCTCACACCTCTGTAATGTCATATATTGTGCATCACACCTCTGTGATGTTATGTATTGAGCCTCATACCTCTGTTATGTCATATAGGAGGGCTGGCCAACCTGCGGCTCTCCAGCTGTTGCAAAACTACAACTCCCAGCATGCCTAGACTGCTTACAGCTATCAGCCTACAGCAGGGCATGATGGGAAATGTAGTTTTACAACAGCTGGAGAGCCGCAGGTTGGCCAGCCCTGTCATATAGTGTGTGCCTCATAACGTGGAGGTCATGGTCACATATAACATATTTTGCATTATATCTAGAGATGAGCGAATCAAAGCTGCGTGAAAAAATTAATTCGTTTTTGGTAACGAATCGCAATTTTTCCTGAATTGGCGGCTACACATGTGAGGACATGGGGTAAGGAACTCTGGGAAAGCGGGATGATCCATAATTCCATGCATGCAGCCAATCAGCAGCCAGACAGCACTGTGATGTCACAGCCCTATAAATACGGCGGCTATCTTGGATTCAGACATTTTCCAGTGTTCGGAGTGCAGAGACAGACGTGAGAAGGCGCTAGGAACAGCAATAGGAAAAAACCTCATTGTGAAAAAAAGAAACTGAAAAAACGATTTATAAGTGCAGGGAAAGGAAAGGGAACAATCATTTCACAGCATCTTAGTGCAGGAGAGACATCAGAAGGCGCTAGGGACAGTGCTAGAAAAGCGATTTACAAGTGCAGGGAAATGACAGCTCTGTCATTCCAGCAATTTGTTCTTGTTATTGGGGTGCAAGTGTTATGTTGAAAAGCCTTTAGTGGCCTATTTCAATACAAAAAGAAAAATATATACGCATTTCATTGTTGCAGTTATTTGTGCCGAAAGCGTTTAGTGGCCTATTTCAGTACAAAAATAAAAATATCTTCTCAGTTCACTTCTGCAGTTATATGTGTTGAAAATGTTTAGTGGCCTATTTCAGTACAAAAAGAAAAAGATATACACACTTCACTGCAGGGCTGTTTCTAGGAAATTTTGCCAATAGGGCAAACAATACAAAAGCGGCATTCACATTTAAAGAGGGCCTTTTATGGGTCCCAACATTGCAAGATAACCATCAGGCTGTGTAGTGTGGCGCCCAGGGATCTCACTGCACTTACTATTATCCCTGGGTGCCGCTCCATTCGCCCGCTCTGGCCCCCGGTATATTTCACGGGCTGTATGGTAATTGCTGCTAACTTTGCAACAGGGAGGAGACATCAGCTTCTCTCCTGGGAGTTCCTTCTCCCAGGCTGTGAGCTCTGCGCTGCGATTAGACAGCGCTACAGCCTGGGAGAAGAAACAACCAGGGAGAAACAGGACAGACTCCTCCCTGGTGAACCGATAGTAGCAATTACTATAGAGCGCGGAAGAAGGTAACGGGGCCACAGCGGGCGAAAGGAGCGGCGCCCAGGGATAATAGTAAGTGCATTGAGATCCCTGGGTGCCGCTGTACATGGCCAGATAGTTATCTTGCAATGTTGGCACCCACGAAAGGTCCTCTTTAAAGTCTCCACAGATCTCAGTTTGGTCACTTTCCTTTTCTTTTCAGTTTATTTACACATACCTCTTACATCCAGTGATGTCTCCTTTGATGTAGATGTTCCTTCCCTCTTCCTCATTTTCTCCTTTCAGACCTTCAGACCAAACCATCATTTTTCAGCCATTTTTCGTCTCTGCAGTTTGAAAAAAAAACTACTTTTCCTACGTTTACTACTTTTCCATCATCCTTCCATCTACTGGACAAATCATCCTACTACCCCCAATACTGTGCCGCTGTGCTCCCCAATACTATACTGCAGAAACAGATAAGCCCCCTGATAATAGTAGTACCATGCAGAGCCCCCATATAAAATACCCCTTCTTTGTGGCCTCAGTAGAAGCCCCCATAGTGCCCCCTAAAAATGTTCCAGTAAGAAGTGCCCCCATAGATGCCCCCCAATAATGTGCCAGTAAGTGCCCTGATAGATTCCCCCAATAATGAGCCACCAGAAAGTGCCCACATAGATGCCCCCCAATAATGTGCCAGTAAGTGCCCCCATAGATGCCCCCCCATTAATGTGCCAGTAAGTGCCCCCATAGATGCCCCCCAACAATGTGCCAGTAGAAAGTGCCCCCATAGATGCCTCCCAATAATGTGCCAGTAAAAAGTGCCCCAATAGATGCCTCACAATAATGTGCCACTAGAAAGTGCCACCATAGATGCCCCCCAATAACGTGCCAGTAAGTGCCCCCATAGATTCCCCACAATAATGTGCCAATAAGTGCCCCCATAGATGCCCCGCAATAATGTGCCAGTTAGAAGTGCCTCTCCATGCCCCCCCCCCCCCCAATCATGGGCCACAAGTATTGTCCCGTATAAAAAAAATAAACACTTATACTTAACTCCATGTCAGTGAGGCGATGCGGGCCTCTTCCGGCTTGTGTGCTCAGAGAACCCCCTTTAGCCGCCTCCTGGTGTTAATAAGGAATAGGATGTAATTCAAGAGCAGAGAGCTGGCAGTGAAGGGGTTAATGACAGAAAATGGTGGAGACTACACACATACCTCCACCTGCATTTCTGTACACGGGATGTTTTGGGAGGCAGACTGGAGTTGTTAGAAAGAGGCTCCGCCCATTTGACTACCAGTCTCCACCTCCTTGGGTGGCATCACACCTACCAGCAGCGACTCTATTCTAGTAACTATCCAACCAGTACAGCAGCACATGTCATATAATCCGCTTGACCTCGCCCATACAGGATCACAGGGTTTCAATGTCATCTCAGGTCTTTTACCTCCTCCAATTGCACAGCCTGTGAGTCTGACCCCTCCCACACAGGATCACATGGATGTGACATCATCACAGGTCGTTTACCTCGTCCTGCTGAACAGCCTGGAGACTGACTCCGCCCACGAAGGATCACATGGTCGTGACATCATGAAAGGTCTTTTAGCCTCCTCCAACTACAAAAAGCCTATAATGTATGGGCTCCTGGGAGGTATAGGTCACATGATGCGGGAACGTGAAATACTCAGTGAAAAAAAGCTCTTTAGCACGGCTGTGGCGGGCCCCCATCCTGGCCGGGCCCTCGGACCACGTCCGAAGTGCCTGACTGGTCAGTCCACCCCTGCAGGGGCCTAAGCAGCGGGCCGGCTGGGCCCAGTAACTAAAGGGGGGCGGGGCGAGTCGGCAGGAAAATAGGTGGCGATCCGCTCTCCACCCTGACTCTAATTATATTCTGGGGGGGGGGGGGTTTGTTGGCAATTGACCCGTTGCCTCCCCCTGCATCGGCAGTGTGACCAGCGGCCCCCTTTGACTTGCGCCCCATGCAGTGGCACCCCTCGCCCGGCCCGCTTCACTGTTGCAGTTATATGTGTTGAAAGCGTTTAGTGGCCTATTTCAGTACAAAAAGAAAAATATATACGCATTTCACTGTTGCAGTTATTTGTGGTGAAAGCATTTAGTGGCCTATTTCAGTACAGAAAGAAAAATATGTATGCACTTCACTGTTGCAGTTATTTGTGGTGAAAGCGTTTAATGGCCTATTTCAGTACAAAAATAAAAATATATTCTTTGTTCACTTCTGCAGGTGTAAGTGTTGAAAGCGTTTAGTGACCTATTTCAGTACAAAAACAAAAATATATAAGCACTTCACTGTTGCAGTTATTTGTGGTGAAAGCGTTTAGTGGCCTATTTCAGTACAGAAAGAAAAACATATACGCACTTCACTTTTGCAGTAATTTGTGGTGAAAGCATTTAGTGGCCTATTTCAGTACAGAAAGAAAAATATATATGCACTTTACTGTTGCAGTTATTTGTAGTGAACGCGTTTAATGGCCTATTTCAGTACAAAAATAAAAAATATATTCTTAGTTTAATTTTGCAGTTATAAGTGTTGAAAGCGTTTAGTGGCCTATTTAGTACAGAAATAATATATATATACGCATTTCACTGTTGCAGTTATTTGTGGTGAAAGCTTTTATTGGCCTCTTTCAGTACAGAAAGAAAAATATATACGCACTTCGCTGTTGCAGTTATTTGTGGTGAAAGCGTTTAGTGGCCTATTTCAGTACAAAAACTAAAATATATACGCACTTCACTGATGCAGTTATTTGTGGTGAAAGCGTTTAGTGGCCTATTTCAGTAAGAAATAAAAATATATTCTCAGTTCACTTCTGCAGTTATTTGTGGTGAAAGCGTTGATTGGCCTATTTCAGTACAGAAAAAAAATATATATATGCATTTCACTGTTGCAGTTATTTGTGGTGAAAGCGTTTATTGGCCTATTTCAGTACAGAAAGAAAAATATATTTGTCGCTTTTAGGGGTGTTTAAATTTGTTTTTAATTTATTTAGTTCAGCTAAAAGTATGTCAGGCAGAGAAGTGCTAGGTTATGCTGTCACGGTGGAGAGTGGGGGAAAACTCCCCACCATACAATGTAGGAGCGGAAGAGCATCTAGGCCTAAATACCGGGATATGGGGAGCAGGACACCTCCTATGCATCCCTAAAAACAATCCCTGACCTCCTGACTGTATAAGCCAACCCTGAAGGTGGGAGTGCTCATACCCGGAACCTCGGGCCCCACTAACCCTAGAGATCTTTGGTAATAATGTCAGGGCTAGGAGATGACCGGTTCATCCACGACACGTATGATCCGGAGTCTCACACAGCCCTAGCAACTGGGAAGGAGCAGACAGCAAGCAAAACACATAGCAGGTAAGAGCCCAGCGCAAAACGATAAACACTGGAACAACAGCACTTACCTGTCACAACTACTACTTTCTGACTTGTGGTTCCCCCTCTGAGGAACCCCTGGGACCCCCTCACCGGAGGTACAGACGAACAAGGGGATGTCTAGCAACCATGCCAGGCAATACACCAAACATACCAGACATTGAAAACCAAACTTGACATAACAACATATCTGCAAAACAAACCCACACCAAACATAACAACAGGTAAGGTAGGGAACAAGGAGGAGAACATAGGGAGACATTGCTAAATACCTTGATGTTCCTCAAGGAGGCCCACACTGACAGGTGAAACATCAAGAGAAGGAGCAAAGCTCCTTCTCCAACAAAGGCAGACAAACAACTGACCTCAGTCTCACAACTCCAACATTAGAAGAGCGATGAGGCCACACCAAGCTCCACCTCGTCAGTCATTCTGTCAGCAATTGATCACCGAAGCGATTGCCAAGAGACAACAGTATGCATGCACGCATCCAACAGCGCAGAAGCTGAACGTGCTCCTGGCCAAGTTGCTGGTGCTGCAGTCCTGCCCTTTCCAAGTTGTGGACTCTGCACCTTTCAGAGAACTGATGGCTTGTGCCAAACCGAGGTGGAGAGTCCCAAGTCATTTCTTTGCCAAAAAGGCAGTACCGGCCCTGCACAAACATGTAGAACAGAAGGTGCCGACGTGTGGAACTGTAACTACGGTCAGGGACAATACATGTCCTTTACGGCCCACTGGGTGAATGTGGTTCCTGCACAGCCACACCAGTAACTTGGCCAGGTGACGCCGCTTCCGCCTCCACGTTCTCACGCCATTGGTCCAGCTACAATGTCCGCCTCTGCCTCCTCATCCTTCACTATGTCCTCAGCCTCCACTGCAGGGACAAGTCACAGTGCCCCTCCAGCATTCCACATGTGCAGGGCACGGCGGTGTCACGCTGTTCTGCACCTGGTTTGCCTTTGGGAACGAAGTCACATAGGGGAGGAACTGCTCCGTGTGATTCAAGAAATCGAATCCTGGCTTTCTCCACAACTCAAAATCAGAAACCATGGTGACCGTCAACGGGAAGAACATGGTGTCGGCGCTGCGTCAAGGAAGGCTGAGCCATGCGCCCTGCATGGCACACGTGTTCAATCTGGTTGTCAAGCGGTTCCTGAAGTCTTCCACGCATCTGCAAGACATCCTAAAAATGACCAGAAAACTTTGCATGCACTTCAGCCACTCGTACACCGAAAAGCACACGCTCCTTGAGCTCCAGCGGCAGAATGGCATCCCCCAATATAGGCTGATATGCGACGTTTCCAAACGTTGGAATTCCACCCTCCATATGTTGGACCGACAATACGAACAGAGAAAGGCCATCACCGATTTCTTGATGATGCAAGCAGATAGGAGTACTCCCCTGTGTAACTTCGATGTCAACCAGTGGCAGCTCATGTGTGACACCTGCCATTTGCTCAGGCCCTTCGAGGATGCCACGTTATTTGTCAGTCACCAGGACTACGGTATAAACGACGTCATTCCACTGCTCCATGTCCTGGAACAGATGGTGGTAACAATAGCTGGTCAGGGCACTGGAGACTTGGAGCCTAGATCTCACGGCCACATGAGCCCTGAGGGGGCTGAACTGCAAGAGGGGGAAGGAGGACATTGGAGCACAGGCAATGTGTAGCAAAATGGGTGGTTTTCTACTCAGGTGACAGGAGAGGAGAAGCAGGAGCAGCCAGAGGAGCTACAGGGCGATGAGGAAGACGAGATAGAGGACCTAGACACACCGTGGCACTATGCAGTGGAGATGGAGGCAGGGAGCCCCTCCGAGTCAATTGCACAAATGGCCTGATGCGTGCTCACTTGCTTGCGTAGTGGTAGTCGAATTGTCACTATTCGGCAGAGGGATGACTTCTGGCTCGCCACCTTGTTGGACCCTCGCTACCGGTCCAAAATGGGGGCCTTTTTTACACCCACTGAGAGGGAGGACAAACTGAACTACTACATCCTATGTAGTCAGTTGGCCTCTGCCTATCTGCACCATCGTCCATCCTCTCTCAGGTCTCACTGGGGGGTCCTCTGCACTCACGTTCCACTGCCATGACTGCTGGGGAGGGGTGGGGTGGCAGGAGCAGTACTAGCTCCATCAGCAGCAGCCTGAGTCTACAGTTGCTTATGAGTAGCTTTCTTCACCCACATAGTTAGGAAACTTCTCACCAGCAGCAGCAGGTAGACCTGGAGCAGGACCTGAACCAGCAGGTGGTGGCATACTTGGACAGCACCCTGCCAACCCACATTGAAGATCTGCTGGACTACTGGCCAGCCAAACTGGATTTGTGGCCACAACTAGCAGAGTTTGCCCTGGAAATGTTGTCCTGCCCAGCCAGTAGTGTGGCATCAGAGCGGGTGTTTAGTGCGGCGGGGGCCATATTTACCCCAAGGAGAACTCGCCTGTCCACCCAAAATGTGGAGAGACTGACCTTTATCAAGATGAATCAGGCGTGGATCAGCCAGGATTTCCACCCACCAATGCCTGATGCATCTGATTAGATCATCTATGCCGCCTCACCAAACCTTGAAAAAAGAGACCGGTTTCTTCTGGCTACCTGCCTCAGCTACTACTCTAAAGCTGCCACCCGCCTGATGCCACACATCTGATGCCAAGTGCTCCTTCTTTCACCCACCTTCATCAGCGGGTACTAATTTTGGCACCCACCGCCCCACTCAGTCACCGGGTCACTTCGTGGTCTCCTGATGCTGCTACTGCCATCTCCACACTATGTCACCTTCACACTCTGTGGTCTCCTGATGCTGCTGCTGCCATTTCTACACTGTCACCTTGCCACTCTGTGGTATCCTGATGCTACTGCTGCCATCTCCACACTATGTCACCTTGCCACTCTGTGGTATCCTGATGCTGCTGCCATATCCCTGGAAGAAGCCAGGTTTACTGGCGAAACGGCGTTGGGTCAGGAGTCGGCCGAGAGATCTTTACACCACTCAGGGTATGTTTAATCTTGTCCTTGTACTTTAACCTCAATCTCTATAATTGCCTCCTTTGCACTTTGTTTGGGGCAGTTGCTGTCATGCTGTTTTGAGGTATGCTTTTTTAGCTAGCATTCTTTTTTCCCTGTTGTTATTTTCGTGCACTGATCTCCTGGCATCTCCTTGGGTCCTGCTCCTCATCTGTGTGTCCTGCCTTGTTTTATCATGCATGTATGTATTGTTCATATATATTTATAATAAAGTCTTTTGGATTTTCATATATATACGAAAGTCAGTTTCATTTTTTGGTGATTCATATCCACACTATGTCACCTTGCCACTCTGTGGTATCCTGATGCTGCTGCCATCTCCACACTATGTCACCTTACCACTCTGCAGTATCCTGATGCTGCTGCTGCCTCCATATCCACACTATGTCACCTTGCCACTCTGTGGTATCCTCCTGATGCTGCTGCTGTCACCACCTCCAGACTCGGTCATTGTGCCACTCTGTGGCGTCCTCTTGATGCTGCTGCTGTTGCCACCTCCAGACTCTGTCATTGTGCCACTCTGTGGTCTCCTCATGCTGTTACCACCTCCACACTCTGTCATTGTGCCACTCTGTGGCCTACTCATGCTGCTGCCACCTCCACACTCTGTTGTTGTGCCACTCTGTGGCCTCCTGATTCTGCTGCCATCTCCACACTCTGTCATTGTGCCGCTCTGTGGTCTCCTCTTGCTGTTGCCGCCACCTCCACCCTTAGTCATTGTGCCACTCTGTGGCCTCCTTCTGATGCTGCTGCCGTCACCTCCAGACTCTGTCATTGAGCCGTTCTGTGGTCTCCTCATGCTACCGCCACCTCCAGACTTAGTCATTGTGCCACTCGGTGGCCTCCTCATACTGCCGCCACCTCCAGACTCTGTCATTGTGCCACTCAGTGGCCTTCTCATACTGCTGCCAACTCCAGACTCTGTCATTGTGCCACTTCGTGGCCTCCTCATACTGATGCCAACTCCAGACTCTGTTATTGTGCCACTCGGTGGACTTCTCATGGTGCCCCTAACTCAAGACTGTCATTGTGCCACTTGGTGGCCTTCTCCTGATGCTGCAGCTGTCGCCACCTCCAGAATTTGTCATTGTGACACTCAGTGGCCTCCTCATACTGCTGCCACCTCCAGACTCTGTCATTGTGCCACTCGGTGGCCTCTTCATACTGCCGCCACCTCCAGATTCTGTCATTGTGACACTCAATGGCCTTTCTCCTGATGCTGCTGACGCCACCTTCAGACTCTGTCATTGTGCCACTCTACTCGGTGGCCTCCTCATACTGCTGCCACCTCCAGACTCTGTCATTGTGCCACTCAGTGGCCTCCTCATACTGCTGCCACTTCAAGAGTCTGTCATTGTGCCACTTGGTGGCCTCCTCATACTGCCGCCATCTCCAGACTCTGTCATTGTTCCACTCGGTGGCCTCCTTATACTGATGCCAACTCCAGACTCTGTCATTTTGCCACTCGGTGGACTTCTACTGATGCCCCTAACTCAAGACTCTGTCATTGTGACACTCAGTGGCCTTTCTCCTGATGCTGCTGACGCCACCTTCAGACTCTGTCATTGTGCCACTCTACTCGGTGGCCTCCTCATAATGCTGCCACCTCCAGACTCTGTCATTGTTCCACTCGGTGGCCTCATAATACTGATGCCAACTCCAGACTCTGTCATTGTGCCACTTGGTGGCCTCCTCATACTGCCGCCATCTCCAGACTCTGTCATTGTTCCACTCGGTGGCCTCCTTATACTGATGCCAACTCCAGACTCTGTCATTTTGCCACTGGGTGGACTTCTACTGATGCCCCTAACTCAAGACTCTGTCATTGTGCCACTCAGTGGCCTTCTCCTGATGCTGCAGCTGCCGCCACCTCCAGACTCTCTCATTGTGCCACTCAGTGGCCTCCTTATACTGCTGCCACCTCCAGACTCTGGCATTGTGCCACTCTGTGGCCTCCTCTTGATGCTGCCGTCACCTCCAGATTCTGTCATTGTGCCACTCGGTGGCCTCCTCATACTGCTGCCACCTCCAGACTCTGTCATTGTGCCACTCAGTGGCCTCCTCATACTGCTGCCAACTCCAGACTCTGTCATTGTGCCACTCGGTGGCCTTCTCCTGATGCTGCCAACTCCAGACTCTGTCATTGTGCCACTTGGTGGCCTCCTCATACTGCCGCCATCTCCAGACTCTGTCATTGTTCCACTCGGTGGCCTCCTTATACTGATGCCAACTCCAGACTCTGTCATTGTGCAACTCGGTGGACTTCTACTGATGCCCCTAACTCAAGACTCTGTCATTGTGCCACTCAGTGGCCTTCTCCTGATGCTGCAGCTGCCGCCACCTCCAGACTCTCTCATTGTGCCACTCAGTGGCCTCCTTATACTGCTGCCACCTCCAGACTCTGGCATTGTGCCACTCTGTGGCCTCCTCTTGATGCTGCCATCACCTCCAGATTCTGTCATTGTGCCACTCGGTGGCCTCCTCATACTGCTGCCACCTCCAGACTCTGTCATTGTGCCACTCAGTGGCCTCCTCATACTGCTGCCAACTCCAGACTCTGTCATTGTGCCACTCGGTGGCCTTCTCCTGATGCTGCCAACTCCAGACTCTGTCATTGTGCCACTCAGTGGCCTTCTCCTGATGCTGCTGCCGCCACCTCTAGACTGTGTGTTATTGTGCCACTCGGTGGCCTCCTCATACTGCGGCCAATTCCAGACTCTGTCATTGTGCCACTCAGTGGCCTCCTCATACTGCTTCAATCTCCAGACCCTGTCATTGAGCCACTCTGTGGTCTCCTCATGTTCCTTCCACCTCACCACTATGTCATAGGGCCACTCTGTGGACTTCTCATGCTGTTCCCACCCTCCCCACTTCATGACTGGGCCACTATTTTGCCTTTCGTCCTGGGTGACATCATCATTTATTTGACCCTTCTTCTGATCTGTCAGAAGGAAGGAAAAATTAGATGCACAACGGATCCTGTCTGTGTAGCAGCTGTAAGGCCTGTATGGTCCCATCAGTTATGATTTGGTAGCCAAAAGCAGGAGGGGGTACAAATCACAGAAGACATGCAAATATTCCATTCACGTGTCATCTCTGTTTTGGATCCAATCCTGTTTTTTTGGGGCTTTAGCAATACTGATGGATTACTGCACAAATGCTGACCGAGTCAAGGCACATGCTCCATAAACAGGATCCATTTTTTGGGGGTTATTGTTATGACGGATCAGAGGAAGGGCAAAATAATCAGTGAAGTCATCACAAATTTACTGCTGACACCCTCACCACTCTGTCGGGGGCTCTACTTGTATAAGCGTTTAACCCTTTCCGAATCAAGCCATTTTCACCTTTCTGCCCAGGCCATTTTTAGCACATCTGACATGTTTGACTTTATGTGGTAATAACTTTAAAACGCTTTTACTTATCCAGGTCATTCTAAGAGTGTTTTCTCGTCACATATTGTAATTCATGACAGTGGTAAAATTGAGTCAAATTATTTCATTTTCTTTTATAACAAAATAAAAAATGTACCCAAAATTTTTAAAAAATTTCCAAATTAAAATTTCTCTACTTTTATAACAGACAGTAATAACTCCAAAATAGTTATTATTTTACATTACTTAAATGTCTAATTTATATTTGGATCATTTTGTAAATGCCATTTTATTTTTTGGGGATGTTAGAAGGCTTAGAAGTTTAGAAGCAAATCTTGAAATTTTGAGGCTTACATAATAGAAACCACCCAAAAATGACCCAATTTTTTAAATTACACTTCAATACTTCAAGGTATTCAAAACATATTTTACAAACTTTGTTAACCCTTTAGGTGTTGCACAAGAATTCATGGAAAATGGAGATGAAATTTCAGAATTTAACTTTTTGGGTTGATTTAGCATTTTAATCAATTTTTTTCCACTAACAAAGCAAGGGTTAACAGCCAAAGAAAACTCAATATTTATTGCCCTGATACTGTAGTTTACAGAAACACCCCATATGTGGTCGTAAACTGCTGTACGGGCACATGGCATTGCACAGAAGGAAAGGAACACCATATGGTTTTTGGAAAGCAGATTTCACTGGGATAATTTTAAGCTGCCATGTCACTTTTGAAGACCCCCTGATGCACCCCTAGAGTAAAAACTCCAAAAAAGTGACCCCATTTTAGAAACTATGCCCCTCAAGGTATTCAAAACTGATTTTACAAACTTTGTTAACCGTTTAGGTGTTCCACAAGAATTAAAGGAAAATGGAGATGACATTTCAGAATTTCACTTTTTTGGCAGATTTTCCATTTTAATCAATTTTTTCCAGTAACAAAGCAAAGGTAACAACCAAACAAAACTCAATATTTATTGCCCTGATTCTGTAGTTTACAGATACACCCCATATGTAGTCGTAAACTGCTGTACGGGCACACGGCATTACGCAGAAGGAAAGGAACACCATATGGCTTTTGGAAGACAGATTTCACTGGGATAATTTTAAGCTGCCATGTCACATTTGAAGACCTCCTGATGCACCCCTAGAGTAGAAACTCCAAAAAAGACCCCATGACACCAGGATAAGGTGGCAGTTTTCTTGGTACTATTTTAGGGTACATATGATTTTTGGTTGCTCTATATTATACTTTTTGTGAGGCAAGGTAACAAAAAATAGCTGTTTTGGTACAGTTTATATTTTTTGTTATTTACAATGTTCATCTGACAGGTTAGATCATGTGGTATTTTTTATAGAGCAGGTTGTTACGGACGTGACAATACCAAATATGATTTTTTTTTTGTTGTTGTTTGTTTCAGTTTTACATAATAAAGCATTTCTGAAAAACATATTTTTTAGTGTCTCCATATTCTGAAAGCCATATTATTTTATTTTTTTGGGCGACTGTCTTATGTAGAGGCTCATTTTTTTTTCGGTATGAGATGACGGTTTGATTGGTACTATTTTACGGTATGTATGACTTTATGTGATGTAAGGTGTTTACCTGAGGGATTAGTGATATTTTTATACAGCAGGTTCTTAAGGACGTGGAGATACCTAATATGTATACTTTTTTTATTTATTTATGTTTTACACAATAACAGAATTTTTGAATAAAAAAATAATCATATTCTGAGAGCCATAGTTTATTTTTATTTTTTGGGCGATTGTCTTAAGTAGGGTCTCATTTTTTGCAGGATGAGATGACGGTTTGATTTGTATGATTTTGGGGTGCGTATGATTTTTTAATCGCTTGCTATTACACTTTTTGTGATGTAAGGTGACAAAAAATGGCTCTTTCTACACCGTTTTTATTTTTATTTTTTTACGGTGTTCATCTGAGGGGTTAGTTCATGTGATATTGTTATACAGCAGGTTGTTACGGACGTGGCGATACCTAATATGTATACTTTTTTATTTATTTATGTTTTACACAATAACAGCATTTTTGAATAAAAAAATATCATGTTTCAGTTTCTCCATATTCGGAGAGCCCTATTTTTTTATTTTCTGGGCGATTGTCTTAGGTAGGGGCTTATTTTTTGCGAGATGAGATAACAGTTTGATTAGTACTATTTTGAGGTGCGTATGACTTTTTGATTTCTTGGTATAAAAAAAAATGGCAATTAGGACACAGTTTTTATTTTTTTATTTTTACGGTGTTCACCTGAGGGGTTAGGTCATGTGGTATTTTTATAGAGCCGGGATTTTAATACTAGGGGGTTGAGCGCACTGCGCCACCAATGATTTGAATGGGGTGGGTGGGGGAGAGGGAGCACTGCACCACCAATGATAATTAACTCTTAATACAGGAGGCGGGTACTGGCAGCAGATCAGCGGCAGCTAACCCCTCAGGTGCCGCACCTAAGGTGTTAACGTGTTAACTGCCGCTGATCGCAGCTCCCTGTCAGAGGCAGGGTGCCGGCTGTGCGATTCTGCTGCCAGAACATGCCTCCTGTATTATGTGTTAAAGATGACCTTATATGGGTCTGGACTTAGTTAAGTATTAGGCTACACAGAGCAGTGCCCAGAGATTTCCCTGCACTTACTATTATTCCTGAGCGCCGCTCCGTTCGCCCGCTGTCCCCCCATTACTGTCTCCTGCTCCATATGCTAATTACTATCGGAGCAATGGGGAGGAGACATCAGCTTCTCTAGTGGGCGTTCCTTCTCCCTGGCTGTAGCGCTGTCCAATCGCAGCGCAGGGAGAAGGGACGCCCACTATAGAAGCTGATGTCTCCTCCCCATTGCAAAGTGACAAAAAATAGATTTTTTTATACCGTTTTTATTTTATCTTTTTTATAGTGTTCACCTGAGGGGTTAGGTCATGTGGTATATTTTTAGAGCAGGTTGTTATGGACATGGCGATACCTAATATGTCTACTTTAAAAAAAAAAATCCATTTAACACAATAATATCATTTTTTTAAACAAAAAAAATCATGTTTTAGTGTCTCCATAGTCTGAGCCATAGTTTTTTTATTTTTTGGGCGAATGTCCTAGGTAGGGGCTCATTTTTTTGCGGGATAAGGTGACGGTTAGATTGGTACTATTTTTACAGTGTTCACCTGAGGGGTTAGGTCATGTGATATTTTTATAGAGCCGGTTGATACGGACGTGGCGATACCAAATATGTCTACTTTTCTTTTTTTCACCGATGTCGGCGCATACAGCTCCTGCACCCACCCAATTTAGTAACGTCCGGTTGCGCTGTACATGTACGGCGCTGGGTGTGAAACATCTATGTGGAATCAGCTGGCAACGGTGTAAAAGGAGTGCGCTTCTTCTTGACGCTAACATTGACCTGTAAGGCTGAGTTCATACTTGAGTTATTTGGTCAGTTTTGGCCCCGTGACTGCCCAAATAAGTGAGGTGTGCAGTGATTCTAACAGCGGCGCCTGTCATCTGCATGTCATACTGACTTACAGTATTGTTTCAGGGGCGTACATAGAAATCATTGGGCCCCATAGCAAGAATCTGAATTAGGCCCCCTAACTTCGCCCACTAGCCAACCCTTGGCCCATCCCTGTGCCCCACGTTTAGCACGCAGGCCACAGGGGGTACAAGCTTACACACAGCTCCAGAGAATAAAGAGTTAAAGCAGTGACGTCACTTCCTTCTGCAAAACAAGAACGTTTCTGAAAAACATCCAGTATGCGGCAGTCCTGTGGGCGAAAAAAATGCCTTGTTGATGCTAGAGGTCAGAGGAGAATGGGCCGACTGATTCAAGCTGATAGAGGAGCAACGTTGACTGAAATAACCACTCGTTACAACCGAGGTATGCAGCAAAGCATTTGTGAAGCCACAACACGCACAACCTTGAGGCGGATGGGCTACAACAGCAGAAGACCCCACTGGGTACCACTCATCTCCACTACAAATAGGAAAAAGAGGCTACAATTTGCACAAGCTCACCAAAATTGGACTGTTGAAGACTGGAAAAATGTTGCCTGGTCTGATGAGTCTCGATTTCTGTTGAGACATTCAAATGGTAGAGTCCGTATTTGGCGTAAACAGAATGAGAACATGTATCCATCGTGCCTTGTTACCACTGTGCAGGCTGGTGGTGGTGGTGTAATGGTGTGGGGGATGTTTTCTGGGCACACTTTAGGCCCCTTAGTGCCAATTGGCCATCGTTTAAATGCCACGGGCTACCTGAGCATTGTTTCTGACCATGTCCATCCCTTCATGACCACCATGTACCCATCCTCTGATGGTTACTTCTAGCAGGATAATGCACCATGTCACAAAGCTCGAATCATTTCAAATTGGTTTCTTGAACATGACAATGAGTTCACTGTACTAAAATGGCCCCACAGTCACCAGATCTCAACCCAATAGAGCATCTTTGGGATGTGGTGGAACGGGAGCTTCGTGCCCTGGATGTGCATCCCTCAAATCTCCATCAACTGCAGGATGCTATCCTATCAATATGGGCCAACATTTCTAAAGAATGCTATCAGCACCTTGTTGAATCAATGCCACATAGAATTAAGGCAGTTCTGAAGGCAAAAGGGGGTCCAACACCGTATTAGTATGGTGTTCCTAATAATTCTTTAGGTGAGTGTATGTACAGCTGGTATAAGTTATACATCTTCTGGTATATAATATACCAGAAGATGTGTGACTTATACCATATACGTTACAATATGTACATATATAATTATAAACAGCAGATCCCCATGTTATACCACCATGCTCCATATCACTATATACAAGAAGATGTTATACCGTATACATATTATTGTATATAGTGATATGGGCCATGCTTGTGTAACCTGGGCATCTCCTGTGTATAATTATATACAGGGAGTGCAGAATTATTAGGCAAGTTGTATTTTTGAGGATTAATTTTATTATTGAACAACAACCATGTTCTCAATGAACCCAAAAAACTCATTAATATCAAAGCTGAATATTTTTGGAAGTAGTTTTTAGTTTCTTTTTAGTTTTAGCTATTTTAGGGGGATATCTGTGTGTGCAGGTGACTATTACTGTACATAATTATTAGGCAACTTAACAAAAAACAAATATATACCCATTTCAATTATTTATTTTTACCAGTGAAACCAATATAACATCTCAACATTCACAAATATACATTTCTGACATTCAAAAACAAAACAAAAACAAATCAGTGACCAATATAGCCACTTTTCTTTGCAAGGACACTCAAAAGCCTGCCATCCATGGATTCTGTCAGTGTTTTGATCTGTTCACCATCAACATTGCGTGCAGCAGCAACCACAGCCTCCCAGACACTGCTCAGAGAGGTGTACTGTTTTCCCTCCTTGTAAATCTCACATTTGATGATGGACCACAGGTTCTCAATGGGGTTCAGGTCAGGTGAACAAGGAGGCCATGTCATTAGATTTTCTTCTTTTATACCCTTTCTTGCCAGCCACGTTGTGGAGTACTTGGACGTGTGTGATGGAGCATTGTCCTGCATGAAAATCATGTTTTTCTTACCTTGCAGACTTCTTCCTGTACCACTGCTTGAAGAAGGTGTCTTCCAGAAACTGGCAGTAGGACTGGGAGTTGAGCTTGACTCCATCCTCAACCCAAAAAGGCCCCACAAGCTCATCTTTGATGATACCAGCCCAAACCAGTACTCCACCTCCACCTTGCTGGCGTCTGAGTCGGACTGGAGCTCTCTGCCCTTTACCAATCCAGCCATCTGGCCCATCAAGACTCACTCTCATTTCATCAGTCCATAAAACCTTAGAAAAATCAGTCTTGAGATATTTCTTGGCCCAGTCTTGACGTTTCAGCTTGTGTGTCTTGTTCAGTGGTGGTCGTCTTTCAGCCTTTCTTACCTTGGCCATGTCTCTGAGTATTGCACACCTTGTGCTTTTGGGCACTCCAGTGATGTTGCAGCTCTGAAATATGGCCAAACTGGTGGCAAGTGGCATCTTGGCAGCTGCACGCTTGACTTTTCTCAGTTCATGGGCAGTTATTTTGCGCCTTGGTTTTTCCACACGCTTCTTGCGACCCTGTTGACTATTTTGAATGAAACGCTTGATTGTTCGATGATCACGCTTCAGAAGCTTTGCAATTTTAAGAGTGCTGCATCCCTCTGCAAGATATCTCACTATTTTTGACTTTTCTGAGCCTGTCAAGTCCTTCTTTTGACCCATTTTGCCAAAGGAAAGGAAGTTGCCTAATAATTATGCACACCTGATATAGGGTGTTGATGTCATTAGACCACACCCCTTCTCATTACAGAGATGCACATCACCTAATATGCTTAATTGGTAGTAGGCTTTCGAGCCTATACAGCTTGGAGTAAGACAACATGCATAAAGAGGATGATGTGGTCAAAATACTAATTTGCCTAATAATTCTGCACATAGTGTATGTCAGCTGCTATTACCATCTGTTCATATATATGAGCCCACCTAATGCCCCCCAAAATGCCCAGTGTATGGGGAAGTAGGAGAAAAGCACACTGTCCTTTATGAGAACCCCCTCTCCACGTCCCATGCTCCCTCCTCCCTATGAGACCTTGATGCATACTACATGATGAACCAAACATATAGACCGGCCCCAGTTCCGGTCAGGA
Organism: Bufo gargarizans; assembly: GCF_014858855.1. Taxonomy (NCBI): domain Eukaryota; kingdom Metazoa; phylum Chordata; class Amphibia; order Anura; family Bufonidae; genus Bufo; species Bufo gargarizans. Next base: position 519,983,876 of record NC_058081.1, read on the forward strand.
GCGGTCCTTCAGTCCGGGAAGGGGGTCTGCCACTGCACTGACAGTGGCTAACTTCAGGCAGGCAGCACAAATGCAGCCCGGAGTGTCGCTCCTTCAGGTCAGTGGTTAGCCAATGGCTCAGACACAAGTGCCGCTGCGACGCATATAGGGCCACGGGCCCTATAGCAACGGCGTGGTCTGCCTATATTGGCGCCACTGTATTGTTTCACTACCCCAGCAGACACCCTATGCGTGTTACTACAAGGCACAGTGTTCTACACCCCTATAAAGGCTCTCTGCAGCCCGGAAATAGCCAATATTTAACGCAATTTGCCGCGATTAAATTCGGATTGAAGCGAATCTTTTTGTGAAATTCACTCATCTCTAATTATATCATCCAAGGCTCACTAGTGTCACGTTGCTCACACCTTAGTGACGTCACACATCTCACCTCGCGCCTCACGAACACTTCCATCACAGTTTTACCTCACTGCCCGGTCTCACACAGTCCTGGCGGCTATCCTGAAGGGGGCGGGGCTATGCGATGTGGGCGCGGCTTCAGAGCTGCGGGGGCGTGTCATCTGGCCATAGGAGGGTATATCCCGAAGGGCGTGGCCACGGAGTTACTGCTCGTAGTGAGACAAGTTCTCATCTTTGGAGTGAGCTGCTACAACACCGCTCCACGCACCGGACTGTGCACAGCCGTAACCAGGGGCCACACGGGCAGGGGGCTCTGAGAGTGCACTGTATCCATAGCACTCAGTGTGGGACTGAGCATGACATCTGCTGGCCGGTGACCCGCGGGTGACACAAGACACCCAAGTGACAGAACTCATTACAGGATTTATCTGTGGGAAGTGTCCCTTCACTTGTCCCGGGATTGGCACCCAGTGAGGTGGGGGCATTTTATTACACTGCACCCCCGGGAGAGGGGAGCCCGGATTATTACCCGAGCAGGTGACCCCCTGGGCATGCAGGTAAGTGACTCCACTGCTTTCCACCTAAATTTCCGCCCTGTCCCCAACATGTGCTGATACCCATTACACGACCCCGCAAACCTCTTCAGCTCTGTCTCCCCCAGTCATGGGGCCCCAAAGTGGAGCATCCTGAGCCCCATCTGTCTGCCTTCACTGATTATCCCCGTACAAGAGCACAGTGCCCCTAGTGCCATCATATGAGCCACCCCAAATATTAGGAGATGCCCAGGATCTGGAACATGGCTCACCGATCTGTATCTCCCCCGTTGGGATGATGTCTGCACCACTCTCCACTATGTGCATTCTTACTCCCTCTTTGTGCTGTGTACCCCCCTTATGCCATACTCTGCCTCAATAATGTGTGCCCTGTACCCCCTTTGGTGGTGTGTGGTCTGTATTCCCCAGATCTGTGCCCTGTTCTTACCTACTTCTCTGCTGTGTTGTCTGTACCTTGATAGCTGTGCCCTGTTCTTACCTACTTCTCAGCTGTGTGGTCTGTACCCTGATAGCTGTGCCCTGTTCTTACCTACTCCTCTGCTCTGTGGTCTGTATCCCCAAGGTCTGCACCCTGTTCTTATAAATCCCCCTGGTGTGTGGTCTGTACCCCCATATCTGTGCCCTTTTCTTACCTACTCCTCTGCTGTGTGGTCTGTATTCCCCAGATCTGTGCCCTGTTCTTACCTACTTTGCTATGTGGTCTGTATCCTGATATCTGCGCCCTGTTACATACCACACAGCAAATGAGTAGGTATGATCACCCATATCTGCTCCCTGTTCTTATATATCCCCCTGGTGTGTGGTCTGTACCCAGATATCTGTGCCCTGTTCTTACCTACTCCCCTGGTGTGTGGTCTGTATCTCCCAGATCTGCGCCCTGTTCTTACCTACTATTCTGCTGTGTGGTCTGTATTCCCCAGATCTGTGCCCTGTTCTTATATATCCTCCTGGTGTGTGGTCTGTACCCCAAGATCTGCGCCTTGTTCTTACCTACCCCTATGCTGTGTGGTCTGTATCCCCCTATCTGCGCCCTACACCTCTGCTGTGTGGTCTGTACCCCAAGATCTGTGCCCTGTTCTTATATATCCCCCTGGTGTGAGCTGGCGGTAAAATAAGTGGGGGTATGCAGCTGACCCTACATGTCTGAGCCTTTTTTTGGGGAACCCTAAGTTTGCCGTAGGATACACTGTATCACTAACAACCAGGGGCCCCTAGGACTCTACTCAGCTCCCACATCCAGGGGGCATTTGTGGTGACAGATTCTGTCAAGTTCTATTCCAATTCTCTATCTGTTTCTGGGAAAGCTGGGTAACAACAAATGTCCAGCTCATCAACTTTCCTAGCCTCCTGAATGGAAAATCTGCTTATTCGGTTAAAAGCGCATCCCCTGCCCCTGATATCACTATGTGACAACCTGGCAGATTTGTAATTCAAAAGTCTGGCAAACCTGGGGGGTAAGCTGTAATGGCGGCTATGTTGGTTTTTACTGATAGCTGGGAAATTTAAGAATTTGACAGAAGAAAGTGAAGCTAGGATTTTTTGGTGACCGATTTTCACACAGATGATGACACCAGCCCAGCCGCCTTCTGGAGGACGCACTTGCTGTCATTTATAATGACTTGAACCGTTTAATCCTGAGCTCAGGAAGCGGCGGGGAGAGGAAAACCGCTTCTCTTAATATGATGGAAAATATAGTACATGTAGATCCGGTGAAAATTCACTTTTATTGAACTTGCCGTTTCTGCCAAAAACAAAACACTCCTTTACATCCAGAGGCTGAAAACCTGTACAGACCTAATACTTATCACAGCAGAGGTTTTGTTACAATTCTATCCAGTGTAGAGAATCCTCTGCGCTAAACAGTCTGAAACATTTTAACTGCACTGATACATTGTAGCAAAGAAATGATCAGGACAGGAAAGAGAATTGTGCTGCTGATGTGTTTAGCTCACAGAAGATTGTCTAGACCGGATGCCATTGTAACAAACCCTCAGCTGTGAGAAATATTAGGATTGTCTTTTACTAAGCAATAGAACTTTCCATTACACAATTTCTTTACAGAAAACTAGACTGACCTTTTAAGAGGTGTTACAATCTCTGTTCGTGGGGTTGTCAGTTCATAGCTGGTCATCCACAGTTGTCAGGCTTCCCTTTGTTACTGGAGGATTTAGTAACTTTGCATTATATACATTTTATATCTCAGGTCAGTGTGGATTGTGTCTTCATATTGGAAAGAGCTGTGGTTATTGGAAACAGTCAGCAAGCTTGTTGTCAGACAGTTTAGCTGAGCACCTATAATAATGCTGAAGTGGTGGGGGTGGGTAATTCTTGGTAATAAAGATATCGCTTCCCAGAATGCAAAGCCACAGAGCAAGCTGACCAAGCAGGGAATGCTGGGAGATTTCAGCTCTGAAGCTGCAGAATTGTGAATGCATCTAACAGATTCAATTCTATAAACTGCGAAATGTACTCATGAACGTGGTTATAGCTACACTGCAAACAACGAGTGGCAGAGAAATGCCTTTCATCTGGCATCCGTTAATCCAGAAAATCTTGGACTGTGACATGAGGTGGCGTTTCAAAAGACAAGAAGACGGAGCTGAGAACCAATGAGTAATTTTCATCCAGTCATTCAAATGCAGGTCGCAGTACTTTTACTGCGCCACATTTGCTCTGGTTTGTAATTTGCATTATGGGTCAATTTATATAATGTAGTAGTTTATTGGCATGGCACAGCAGAGCTGAGTGGGTGTACACGTGCTCCCGTCATACAGATCTGTCAGACGTTATGTATTAACGCGTGGCCCTGGAATCCATATCTGTGCCTGGTCCCAGGTGATAATGAGCGTGGAGGGGGGGGGGGGTCCCTTATAGGAAAGTGATATCTGATTTACAAGAGCCATGATGTACAGGGAATGGCGGTTAGCCTCTTCCCTTATATTACAGCTCCCACGTGGGCTGCCACCCAGCTTTTCCAGACTTCTGAATGGCAAATCTAGGGCTGGGGTCATCACTCCACCTGCTGTGAAGCTACAACTTGCTTGGTGGTTGTTGTAACTCCCATAGAAGTGAAAGGAGCATTCTGGGAGTTGTAGTTTCAGAGCAGCTGGGGTGCTGGAGCTTGCTGATCTAGGGTATCTGACTCCATCTGTAGATTTATTTATTTATTTTATTCGGGGGTATGGCAAATTGTATAACAAACCCCATAGGACAGGGGCAACCTCTGCCAGTCCAGCCGTTCCCAAACTACAACTCCCAGCATGCTTTATTCATTTCTATGAGAATTCCAAGCACAGTAGAGCGCAAGCTGGGAATTGTAGTTTCACAACAGCTGGGCTGCCGAGGGTGCTGACCTCTGCCATAAGACCTGTAATGGTGGCCATGTTTGTATCTCATTTTCTCACACTCCTGAATGGCAAGGCTGCCAACTGTGCCCCAATACTGTCACCCTTGTATGTGTTCCTGTATGGCTAGACAGAAGTGCTTTTCACTAGACCTGGAAAGCAAAGTTTTAACCCAGTAGGAGATTTAATGACAGCTTTTCAGGAAATTGAAGAAATGTGGTGTTACCCCTAGCAACCAAAATAAAAAGGAAATGAAGCCATTGCCCTTCTCAGCCAATCAAGTCCCTAAAAGCTGTAACCTGATTGGATGCTGATGGAAACAAAATCACTTCCTGTCTGTCCTGTTACCCAGAGCAACCTTTGGCAAGATGAAACCTGAACTCTGGTGGTGCAAGAAAAGTATTGGCCCCTGGCTGCTATGAGCGACATCCGTTTTTCCTTTGCACCAATGAGTATTTCTGGATTGAGAGGGATGACAAATTTGCTGTGCGCTTTATCTGCTTACATGGCATATGCTGTCATCATAAGGGAAAGCCCCGCCCACTTTCAGCAAAAACTGGCAGCAGGCCTTTATATATACTATGTAATTATAGTAGTAAATCACTCCAATTCCCAGTCATCATAGCAGTGAGGCTCCGTGAAGTACAGAAGCAGCACTACTTCCATTACTTGATCTGTCCTGAGGATAGGCATCACTTTTAAAATCCCCCTTTAAAAAGCTGTGACAGTTACAGGGAGAGTGCTGCAGCAGAAAGGACACATCCCCCGATCTGCCAGCCTGAAGAGAATCGAGCAGAGCAATCCTGGACAGACCCTTTAAGCTGGCCATACACATTCAGTAGATGTCAACCTAACAGCACTCTTTCGACTCCCCCCCCCCCTTCCCCATACAGGTTGGGTTCGGCTGAGTGTGCTGGTTTGAACAGTGCAGAATATCCCCTTTAAGTGGCTGCTTGGATGCAAGTTCCTTGGAGCAGATAAGGGGGTTGTGTCGTAGGGGCACTGAGGCTGGTACATTTGTAGGGTTACTATTTCAGCCCAGTGGGAACTTCTATGTGAATTTTTATGATTTGGGCATCACAGCTGGCCATTACTTAGGACTGCCTCTAATTGCTGGCATATACTGGCCCTTTAAGGACGCCAGTAGACCAGCGTCTGCCTTTTGTACAGTACTGTAGATATGACACCGTATAATGTGGGAAAGAAACAATTCCCCATCCCATGGGACCTTACCGCCACACCTAGCTATCTGATCACCGCCTTATCTCGTGTGTGTTTTTGTGGATTAGTGTTGTACAGCTGTGATTGTCCAGATAAGTTCTGCAGACCTGCTTAATGATTAAAGTGAGCAGATAACCATCCGAGGACAGGTACGGCCAGGAATGTGGGGGAAATGTCCAAAATCCTGCCTTTTCTAAAGCCTACACATAAAGGAAAAGTCAGCACGACTGGCCAGCTACATTGTCGAGTTACATTATGACCACCATCTAACATCCAGAGTAACTGCCGTGTGCAGCACGGGCAGCAGCTAGACGGGCTGAGAGTGACTCAGTAAGGTCCTGTTAGGTTGTCACAGGTATCTGGAGCCATGCTGACTGGAGGGTGCGTGGGGGAGGAGCTATAGAGCGAACACTATGATCGAGGTGGTCCCACACATGCTCAGTTGGATTAAAGAATTAGGGGGCCAGGTTAGTAGTTGGAAATCTTGGTCATGCTCTTCCAACCAGTGTCAGATATTTCTAGCCTTGTGACGTCACGTTCTCTAGCTTGAAGACCCCATCCTCCCTACGGAAGACAATCGGCATGTATGGTTGTACATGATCTCCAAACCACACTCAACCCAAATCGTCTGAGAGTGCCTCCCACATGGATACGAAGCCCAGAGAATGCCACGAAAACATTCCCCTAAACCATAACGTGCCACCACCAGCTTGTGTTCTTCCAGCAGTGGTTGCAGGGTGTTTGTTCTCGGATGTTTCTCGCCTGACACTCCAACGTCTATATGTTCGATGAAGCAGAAAACGTGAGTCACCACAGAAGGCAACTCTGCCAATCAGCAGAGGACCAATTCTGATATTGCAGCAAAAATTGAAGCCTTTTCTGCCAATGCAACCTGGTAGCAAAGGTGCAGTGACCATTCCGTCTGCATCGAGTCCAATACACAGAAGGGTTTGCTGAACTGTTGTATTGGACACATGTCTGGTAGCCCCTGGTTCATTTTGTCATAAAGCTGCTCCACTGTAGAGTCGGTCTGCCCTCTCACATCAGTGGCACTTAATGCTCCGCAGTTTCCACGTCACTTATTCACAATGGTGCCATTTGACCACTCACAATACACTTTCACCACAGCCTCACATGAAGAGATCATGAACTGCGCAGTTTCAGAAATACCGCCACCCCGGCGAAAGCCAATAATCATCCCTTTTTACAACTCTGATAAATCCCCCATTTTACATATGAACTCAACGAGGGATATGTGTGCAGACAGCCTATCTCACCCCTTATATACCCACCAAGCCGGCTCACCACACGTGACTTCCTTCATGAGCTACACACTGACAAAAGTAGGAAGTGGTGATAATAATGGGACTGGATTGTGTATCTGACATGTTTGGTGGTATGCTGACACTCCCCAACACATACTGATCGAAGAAGGATCGGGCGTGCTGATTTTCATTGCCTCATCCACATGAGAAGTCGCCATAGATATGTCTAGCAGGGGCTTATTCCCCTCACCCCACTGAGAGCACATTCTGTGTATGGGAAAGGGTTGGAAAGAATAGTTGTCGTTTGGCTGTGTGGCACTTTTATCCAACTCGGCTGAATTTTTTGCGAAGCCCCTGCGATCCTGGCTGCAGCCAGTGTACCCATACCCTAACACACGAGGCTGGGTGCATGCACAATAATTAGTAAAAGAAAAAAAATGGATGTATAATAGTAAAGATAAAGGAAAAGGGCTTAGGAATTTTTGTGATACTAAACTCAAAGGGGTTGTCGAGCCTTGGAGCGGACAACCCCTGGAGTCCAAACCGGAGTCCCTTAACATAAAAAAACACCAGTCACCTGTCCATGATCCTGTCTTTGCTCTGATCCTGGTCCCTGCAGGGTCAGGAAGCAGCTTGATCCCGTGACCACATCTAAGACTGTGAGCAGCTGTGGGACTATAGACAGGCGAATGGTGGGTAAGTTAAGGGACACAAGTTAAGAGCCCAGTGGTTGATGGCTCTAAGCCCAGACAACCCCTTTAACTGTAGCAACCGCAAGATGACGTAAATCAAAAGGGGCATAAATACACACAATAAGATAATTCTAGCTCTTTATAAATCACCAGTCAGTCTACACATGGAATATTGGGCATAGCTTTGGACATCAGTGCACAAGAAGGCACAGCAGAGCTTAAAGGGGTTCTCTGAGACTTGATAAAATAAAATGACTTAAACTATTTAAACATTACTTTATTTTAAATATATTCCCATTTATCATTCATTACTTATGATGACTCCTTTTATCTAGGGAGCAATCATAAGGGTAAGTAAGATAGCCGCTGTCTTAGTCCTAATCACACAGCAGCACAAGTTACTTCTGAACACGGAGCTAAATAGCTGCCTGATCCTTCTCTCTGCCCTGCTTCTCAGGGATTATGGTCCTGAATATGGCTGGCCTTTAGCTGAATTTCTTTAGGAATGAAAGGAGACCTAAAGTACAGAGAGGATGGACAGATCAGACTGTGGTAATGTGGGCTGTGATAATGGAGACTGCATACAAGCGCTGCTGCTCATTACCCACATCCCCACCTCCTCTCTGTACTTAATGTCTTCTCATGACTCCATTCCCACAGAGATACAGCTGAAGATCAGCTGTGTTCAGGATCACAATTATTGATGAACGAATCGACTTTAAATGAAACATCCGAAGTCGATTTGCATGAAACTTTGTTAGAATACTGTACAGAGCGAGCACTCTGTACAGTATTAGAATGTATTGGCTCAGATGAGCTGAAGTTATTACTTCGGGTAATAACTTCATAAATTAATGTCTACTGTTAAAAACCTTTTACCGATTCGGTTCCATGGTACCACTTGGAATCGAAACAGAGTTCAGTAAAAGGTTTTTAACAGTATAAATTAATACTGTCTCCTATGTACAAGAATAGAACTACTATAATACTGCCTCCTGTGTACAAGAATAGAACTACTATAGTACTGCTATAACAACGCTCCACACGTAGTGTCCGTGCAGACATACTACAGCTCGGCTCCTGTATTGCTTGACTAATGACAATTATCTTGCTGCCTTCTGCTGGATAATTTTTGTGCATGACCAAAACCAAAGGATGAGTGACTTCAACTTCTCTAGAAAGTCTTTAGTTTTAGTCATAAAACTAAAATAAATGTCCATGTGGTTTGACATCCTGAGCAATTTCTGGGGCAATTATCAGGAGCAAGCGTTCCTAGGAAATCTGCTTTTGATAACCTTTCCCAAGAGTAGATCATCCATAAGTTACTTCTGTAAACCTCCTTCAACCTTCCCTGCTTCCATTGGTGGTTGCATCCAGAATGCAGTATTTTAGATCTATCACTATGCAGTAGAGCTCCAGATTTATTTTAAATGTAGGAGCCAAGTGATATTTTTTGGTTGCACTTGTTCTGCCTCTTTGTATAGGAACAGTAAACGGTTCATTTTTCACTTAGGACTCGGCAGTATGATTTCCCTCAGTCATTATGGGTTGCTAATCGCCCTCTTGGAACGTGACAACGTACACAAAGGCAGCAGGGCTTTGTCACAGCTGCAGTGTATGGGTGGTCTGCAAACTATAGGCACCAGACAAGTCCACTGTGCCGAGGCCAGAGGTGTGACCTTGGGGTCTTGAAGGTGAAGGGCAGCCGACTGGACAGATCTCTGATTCATTCAGAGAAGAGTAAAACTCGGGTATCTACTAGTCTCCTATCATTCAGACAGAAAAAGCTGCAGAATTGTGCATTCTCTATAAAGGAAACCACTAATAGACACCCCCCAAGTATACAGGCCTAAAGACCCAGAAAGGGGGAGCACCAAAATGCTCACACCTCTACAGGAGCAATGGTCTGGCTTAGGGATGGGAGGTTTCCAGTATTTTGATGCTGATGGCCTGTCCTCAGGATAGGGCATCAATACCTGTTGGGTGGAAGTTGACACCTGGCACCCCTGCCAATCAGCTGTTCCGAGCACCAAAAGTACACTGCTCCACCCGCAACACGAAGGATGGCTGTGTCGTTCTGGAGCTAAAACCGAACAGCTGATTTTCAGAGGTCAGGCCCCACCAATCTGATATTGATGGCCTATCCTGAGGAAATAGGAAAACCCCTTCAACCTAGGAAAGGGTATAGGCTTTCAAATGGACCCTTCACTGCTCTTGATATGTCCGCTTTAGTATCTACTTGCAATTCTAGAGCATTATGTTGTCATTCCTCTATTATTCCTACTAGAAGTTTATGAAGTAATTGTCAGCGGTCGGAAATAAAGGACCAGCTCGGGGTTATTTCCCTGCACATACCAAAACTGTAAAATCAGAGCTGCTAGTGTCTGGTAACCCCCATCTGGACCTTTATTACAGACTGCTGGCAATTCATTAATAAACTTCTAGCAGGAATAATAGAGGAATTGTAAAATAGGTGCTCCAGATTTATTAAATGAATACTAAGTAATTACTAAAACATACATGTCAGAGACGATGGGTCCAATTTAAGATGAAGACAAGAATCTAACTTGTGGTCATGTTGGCTGTGAACTTCCCTCAAGGACGTGTTTTTGGGTTTCACCCCTTCATCAGATGCCCTCTTTCAGAATGAGCATATGATGCCTTTCCGATGAGATGACCCCTTGTGTGGTGTAACATTGACTCCGGTCTCTGTTACAGTAGGGTGTATGCATTTTACGGTCAGTACACGAAATGCGTTGTCCGGATTGTGGTAACGATTGCATTACAAAATAGGTGCCAGAAATCCAGACGGTAAAGCGAAGTCGCAAAAGCAATGTTTCAGCTCCTCTGAAAGACAGCTCCATTGAAGTGTTTACTTCGCCTCAGAAGACGGCGGTGTTGACACCCAAGGAAGGGATACTGTGAGACCTTGAAACGCGTTACACTCGATGCACTCATGCCTAAAGCCAATGTTACACCACTACTGCGTTTCTTTTCATTCCTCTCCAAGGGAATAGGATGAGTTGATCTTAAAGATGGCAACTCCTACCCGGGATTAATCCTGGGTTTATTGAGGTTGAAGCCAGTACCATTGAAGTCTTCGCTTCGTCTCTAAAGGAACATGATGACTCCTGAAAGATGGCTATGCCTGAACTTGATGAAAGGAATTTTGAGACCCTTAAACGTGTTATCCTTGATACAATCACGTTTGAAGCCAATGTTTTTACACTACTGTTTCTTTGAACCTGAAAGATGGCAGCTCCTATATGCCTTGCTGTTTTGGACTGTGTGAATAAGGAGACTACCGCCCCTCCCTGCCACACAGTGTGGGCACTGTATTCTTCTGTCGCCTCTGCTGACATGTCTGTTTCAGTGACTACTTGCATTCCTCATGTAATTATTCTGGAACATCTACTTTATGATGCTGTGCTGTGCCATTCCTCTATTATTCCTTCTAGAACTTTATGAATGAATTGGCTGCCGTCTGCAATAAAGGTCCAGTTGGAGTGACACTGGCAGCACCGATTAGACAGTGTCAGACAGCAGGGACACACCGCAAACTGGTAACACCCAGATGGACCTTTTTTGTAGACTGCTGGCAATTCATTCATAAACGTCTAGTAGGAATAATAGCAGGCCAGAGTTACAAAATAGGTATAAGAATAGATGCTCCAGAATTATTTCATGGGAAATGCAAGAAGTTAAAACTGACATGTCAGGAGACGTTATTGGTCTTAATTATGATTTAACCTGAAACGAGATGATGTAATGGACAGAGAGCAGAAGACGCCCCATAATATAGATGAAAGAACTGAGATAAAATAGATAAGGTGTAAGAGGTGAGAGCGAGGAGAGGCCGCTGCCTAATAGAATCCATCTCGTCTTTGAAGTAGTGAGCTGATGAACTGTGAGAGACGCGGCATGTACAGATAGTGTGGTGAGAAAAGGCTGGAGGTGATACCAGTATTATCTCCTATTACTATTATATCAGTATTATACTATTCATGGTCTAAAGTGGATGTTGCGCCCATACAGCGGTCCCAAGGGGCAACTTCAACCCATTAACAAGGAGAATTTGCCAGTAGTGATGACAGAGTAAGGCCTCATGCACATGACTGTTCCGTTTTTTTGCGGATCCGCGGTTTGCAAAAAACGGAAGCCTCCCGTGTGCCTTCCGCAATTAATGCCCATTGTAGAAATGCCTATTCTTGTCCGCAAAACGGAGAAGAATAGGACATGTTGTTTGTTTTTTTGCGGGGCTACAAAACAGAGCAACGGATGCGGACAACACACCGAGTGCTGTCCGCATCTTTTGCGGCCCCATTGAAGTGAATGGGTCCGCATCCGAGCCGCAAAAACTGCGGCTCGGATGCGGAGCCGAAAAACGGTCGTGTGCATGAGGCCTTAGAGACATTGTTTAGGATCGCTCCATGTAAAAAAAATTGAGTCAATGTATGTATATTAATCAAGTACTGGGCCTGAATTACAGCCTGTATTATACTCCAGAGCTCTGCACTGTGAAGCGCCGTCCAATGAGTTCTGAAGCATTTGGCTGAATATGAGCAGATAATATTGCCCGAAACACTTCAGAATTCATCCTGCTGCTTTTGTCAGCAGTCACATCATCAATAAACACAAGAGAACCAGTTCCATTGGCAGCCATACATGCCCACGCCATGACACTACCACCCCCATGCTTCACTGATGAGGTGGTATGCTTAGGATCATGAGCAGTTCCTTTCCTTCTCCATACTCTTCTCATCACTCTGGTACAAGTTGATCTTGGTCTCATCTGTCCATACGATTTTCCATAACTGTGAAGGCTTTTTTAGATGTTTGGCAAACTCTAAGCTGGCCTTCCTGTTTTTGAGGCTAACCAATGGTTTACATCAGGGATGTCAAACTCGTGGCCCTCCAGCTGTTGCAAAACTACAACTCCCATCATGCCTGGGCATACTACAGCTATCAGGGAATGATGGGAGTTGTAGTTTTGCAACATCTGGAGGGCCATGAGTTTGACATCCATGGTTTACATCTTGTGGTGAACCCTCTGTATTCACTCTGGTGAAGTCTTCTCTTGATTGTTGACTTTGACAGACATACACCTACCTCCTGGAGAGTGTTCTTGATCTGGCCAACTGTTGGGAAGGGTGTTTTCTTCACCAGGGAAAGAATTCTTCGGTCATCCACCACAGTTGTTTTTCCGGGTCTTCCGGTGTTGCTGAGCTCACCGGTGCGTTCCTTCTTTTTAAGAATGTTCCAAACAGTTGTTTTGGCCACGCCTAATGTTTTTGCTATCTCTCTCTGATGCGTTTTGTTTTTTTCAGCCTAATGATGGCTTGCTTCACTGATGGTGACAGCTCTTTGGATCTCATCTTGAGAGTTGACAGCAACAGATTCCAAATGCAAATAGCACCCTTGAAATGAAGTCTGGACCTTTTATCTGCTCATTGTAAGTGGGATAATGAGGGAATAACACACACCTGGCCATGGGACAGCTGAGAAGCCAATTGTACCGTTACTTTTGGTCCCTTAACAAGTAGGAGGCACATATGCAAACTGTTGTAATTCCTACACCGTTTACCTGATTTGGATGTAAATACCCTCAAATTAAAGCTGACAGTCTGCAGTTAAAGCACATCTTGTTCGTTTCATTTAAAATCCATTGTGGTGGTGTATAGAGCCAAAAATGTTAGAATTGTGTTGATGTCCCAATATTTATAGACCTGACTGTACATACATCAATCGTGTACTAAGCCTGAATGACATCCTGTATTATACTCCAGAGCTGCATTTGGTATTCTCCTAGTGGAGTCACTGTGTATGTACAGTCGTGGCCAAAAGTTTTGAGAATTACATAAATATTGGAAATTGGAAAAGTTGCTGCTTAAGTTTTTATAATAGCAATTTGCATATATGTCAGAATGTTATGAAGAGTGATCAGATTAATTGCATAGTCCTTCTTTGCCATGAAAATTAACTTAATCCCATAAAAAACCTTTCCACTGCATTTCATTGCTGTCATTAAAGGACCTGCTGAGATCATTTCAGTAATCGTCTTGTTAACTCGGGTGAGAATGTTGACGAGCACAAGGCTGGAGATCATTATGTCAGGCTGATTGGGTTAAAATGGCAGACTTGACCTGTTAAAAGGAGGGTGATGCTTGAAATCATTGTTCTTCCATTGTTAACCATGGTGACCTGCAAAGAAACGTGTGTAGCCATCATTGCGTTGCATAAAAATGGCTTCACAGGCAAGGATATTGTGGCTACTAAGATTGCACCTCAATTAACAATTTATAGGATCATCAAGAACTTCAAGGAAAGAGGTTCAATTCTTAAGAAGGCTTCAGGGCGTCCAAGAAAGTCCAGTAAGCGCCAGGATCGTCTCCTAAAGAGGATTCAGCTGTGGGATTAGAGTGCCACCAGTGCAGAGCTTGCTCAGGAATGGCAGCAGGCAGGTGTGAGCGCATCTGCACGCACAGTGAGGCGAAGACTTTTGGAAGATGGTCTGGTGTCAAGGACAGCAAAGAAGCCACTTCTCTCCAAAAAAAAACCATCAGGGACAGATTGATCTTCTGCAGAAAATATGGTGAATGGACTGCTGAGGACTGGGGCAAAGTCATATTCTCCGATGAAGCCTCTTTCCGATTGTTTGGGGCATCAGGAAAAAGGCTTGTCTGGAGAAGAAATTGTGAGCGCTACCATCAGTCCTGTGTCATGCCAACAGTAAAGCATCCTGAGACCATTCATGTGTGGGGTTGCTTCTCATCCAAGGGAGTGGGCTCACTCACAATTTTGCCCAAAAACACAGCCATAAAGAATGGTACCAAAACACCCTCCAACAGCAACTTCTTTCAACAATCCAACAACAGTTTGGTGAAGAACAATGCATTTTCCAGCACAATGGAGCACCGTGCCATAAGGCAAAAGTGATTACTAAGTGGCTCGGGGACCAAAACGTTGACATTTTGGGTCCATGGCCTGGAAACTCCCTAGATCTTAATCCCATTGAGAACTTGTGGTCAATCCTCAAGAGGCAGGTGGACAAACAAAAACCCACTAATTCTGACAAACTCCAAGAAGTGATGATGAAAGAATGGGTTGCTATCAGTCAGGAATTGGCCCAGAAGTTGATTGAGAGCATGCCCAGTCGAATTGCAGAGGTCCTGAAAAAGAAGGGCCAACACTGCAAATACTGACTCTTTGCATAAATGTCATGTAATTGTCGATAAAAGCCTTTTGAAACGTATGAAGTGCGTGTAATTATATTTCACTACATCACAGAAACAACTGAAACAAAGATCTAAAAGCAGTTTAGCAGCAAACTTTGTGAAAACTAATATTTGTGTCATTCTCAAAACTTTTGGCCACGACTGTACATTACGTTACTTATTCTGTACTGACCTTGAGTTGCAATCTGTATTCTACTCCAGAGCTGGATTCACTATTCTGGTGGAGTCACTGTATTCATACATTACATTAGTTATCCTGTACTGATCCTGAGTTACATCCTGTATTTTACTCCAGAGTACAGTCACTGTGTACATACATTACTTATCTTGTACTGATACTGAGTTACATCCAGTATTATACTCCAGAGCTGCACTTACTGTTCTGCTTATAGTCACTGTGTACATACATTACTTATCCTGTACTGATCCTGAGTTACATCCTGTATTATACTCCAGAGCTGCACTCACTATTCTACTGGTGGAGTCACTGTATACATACATTACTTATCCTGTACTGATCCTGAGTTACCTCCTGTATTATACTCCTGAGCTGTACTCACTATTCTGCTTGTAGAGTCACTGTGTGCATACATTACTTATCCTGTACTGCTCTTAAGTTCAGTAGAGACTAGTGTAGTCAATTTATGCTTTTCTATCCAGAGTCACCCCACAAATACTATATTTTATTAAACACTGGAGACTATTAGTAATGGATGTCACTGTATAGCCATACGGAAGGACTTGTCTAATGCATCTGTCGAGAAATCCTTCTGTATACATCCCATGTATACTGCATACGTAGCGTGAATCCATCTCATATTTTAGTGCTGCACTCACAATTTAGCTGTTTTTGGGGGAAACGGTCAGCAGTGTCGTTGTCAGATACAGCCCAACAGTTTTGGGTCTGTATCTAAAAACTGTACCTGAAAAACTAACCAGTTAGTTTTTCCTTCATCAGATGGCGGTACGTTTTCTGATATAAAAACGACACATCCCAGGTTGAAATTTGCCAGAGACTGAACAAGCATGCAATGTTGGGAGATTTTAGCTATGAAGTCTGCAGAATTGTGAATTCATTTTCAGAGTAGAAGATAAGAGGTTACATGCGTGGAATGGAACTATTGCAAACCACAGACAGACGGTACTGTAGTTTTGTCCTATGGCTGTCAATACAGTGTGGTTAACGCCAAGTTCATGCTGGCACTGGCAATCTTTTCGCCAACCTGTAACCGATACTATTTTAGCGCTTCAATATTGCTATGTGTATGGTTTGGGTATGACTGAGCTGCTGGTGATACTGTAAAGGCACATTCATGAGTCTGTTGATACGATATGAGCTCTGTCAAAGTGATGGCGAGGCTGTAGGAGCACTGCCATGTGGCTGACAGTACTGTTGTATGGCAGGCTATATGGTTTGGGCACTGCCATGTGGCAGGGGCTGCAGAGAATGGCCCATGACACTGTATATAACTGGCACCATTGTCATTTAGGGTATAGTCCACTCATCATTGATCATAAGTGGGTGACGTCTGCTCATACTCATGGATTTAACCCCTGTGTTTCTACTCGCCGCAGTCGCCTATAGATACGTTTTGGGCAAAGCCTGGCGGGGATGTCAACCGTAATAAAAAGGATTTTTCAATCTGCACATGAGTATGTTCTCCCTCCCCCCTCCTCCTCCCCGTCCCACCCTCCGCTTCCTCTCCTGCCTCCATCGTCTCACATTGCCGAGGCTCCCCCTTTCCAGAGCCTCCCAGTTAATCTAGGACACATGTTGCCCCAACTTTATAAACCTTGAGGGACATTGAATGATTGCCGAAGAGTCTGGGAGGTTGAGCTCTGGCTTGGTGGTGAAGCTCAGGTTTTTGGCTGAGAACGTCACCTCAGCATCTTCTTTGTGTCAGCAGTTAACAAACCTTTGTCCTTTGACCAAATTTCAGGCAGTTTTACGTAGGGCCAAGGCGTGATGCAGTGCTGGGGCTCTGAATGTCCCCTTGTCCCTGGTCGGGACTCTGACTACCTTTTATATACATACCGGGCTCCTGCTTTGCTCTTTTATATTGTTACAGTTCTGCTGGTTCTGAAAGCCCAGCTCCACTTAAGGGCTCATGCACAAAACTGTGTATTTTATGGTCCTCAGAAAACGGATCTGCGAAAAATACGGATGATGTCCACGTGCATTCCATGTTTTGTTTTGTGGAACGGAACAGTTAGCCCTTAATAGAACAGTACTATCCTTGTCCGTAATGCGGACAATAATAGGACATGCATTTTTTGCGGAACGGAAATAAGGACCTATGGAAATGGAATGCACACGGAGTAACTTCCTTTTTTTGTGGATCCATTGAAATGAATGGTTCCGCAAACGGGCCGCAAAAAACCCAGAACGGACATGGAAAAAAAATACGTTTGTGTGCATGAGCCCTAAAACTGCATTTAAAGACCTGGTTCCATCCCTTACATGTCACTTTTAGTAAATACTTGTATTCCCCATGAAAGAACTGTTCTGGAACATCTTTTCTTAGAAGTCAGCATTGTGCTGTTCCTCTGTGATTCCTCCTGATTAATTTACAACTGGGTGTTACCATTCCACCTGTCAGAGGTTTTTCCTGCATAGTTGGGCTCTGCAAGCCCTGATTGACAGTGTTAGGCCTCTTGCACACGACCATATGGCTTTTTCAGTATTTTGCGGTCCGCAAAAAACGGATCTGCATAAAATACGGATGACGTCCGTGTGCATTCTGTTTTTAGCGGAACGGAACAGCTGGCCCCTGATAGAACAGTCCTATCCTTGTCCGTTATGCGGACAATAATAGGACATGTTCTGTCTTTGAACGGAAATACAGAAACGGAAGGCATACGGAGTACCTTCCTTTTGTTTTGGGTTCCATTGAAATGAATGGTTCCGTATACGGAACGCAAAAAACGGAACATTAACGAAAAAAAACTACAGATGATGCCCGTGTGACGTACATGTTGTATCCCTTTTTTTGCAGATCCATTGTAACGATGCCTATTCTTGTCCATAAAACATACAAGAATAGGACATGTTCTAACTTTTTTGCAGGATGTTGAATGGATACACAGAATTCTGTCCGCTATTTTTGCAGACCTATTGAAATGAATAGGTCCGCATCCAATCCGCAAAAACTGCTGCAGAACAAAAATAAGTTTGTGTAAATTGGACCTAAGGGCTCATGCACATGGCCATAAGTGTTTTGCGGTCCACAAATCGCGGATTCTGCCATGGGCATGCCACCATTTATTTTTAGCTCCTGCAGAAATGTCCTATCCTTATCCAAAAAGTGGACAATAATAGGACATGTTCTATTTTTTTTTTTTTTTTTTTTTTTGTCAAATGGACACGGAATGCACATGGAGGGATTTCTGTTTTTTTCCATAACAGAAACTGACAAAAAGCACGTTTGTGTGCATGAGCCCTAATGCAGTGATGTCGCCTTCAGTCGTATGTAACACCACCATAGATGGCTGAGCACTGTACTCCACTATCTCCGGTATTGCTGTAGAAATGAATGAAGAAATGGTACAATGCTCAACCAGCACTCCATTCAAACAGGTGACAGGTTCCCCGGTCAGAGATGGGGGTCCTAGTAGTCAGACCCCCAGGTTATAACTTGTCCTAACCAAAATATCCCTTTAAGACTAGCATTGGGCACTGAGGTGAAAGCTCACAAACCTCAGTCAGTCAGTAAGTGTATGACCAAGGTGTACCTGCCACTGGTTGCTTTGGGACTTCTGAAAAAGGTGAGGACCCTGACATGGGACATGTAGTTGTGGACCTGCTGTGGCTGATTGGACTGATGGAGGGAGTCCACGGTTTAGGAGAGGAGACTGCACTGGATGGCGCAGGTGGTTGCGGACCACTTCTGAGCTAGAGATGGTGATATGGGTGGGTCCTAAACCTGGAGTGATTACCTGAGATCCATGTGAGATACAGAGCTAGTTTTAGCTTGGTTAGAAAGATTGCCCTGTACTATAGGATGTCTGATTTTCATTTCTCACATCAAAGTGAACCTGTCACTGTGAAAATGCAGTGCAGCTTATTGCATCAGGAAGAGCGGATCGTTTTGTAGGAAAAGATTCAGTATAAGGGTGCATTCACACGACCGTAAGTGTTTTGAGGTCCCCAAATTGCAGATCGGCAAATCACGAATACTGACCATATGCGTCCCGCAATTTGCAGACTGCACATGGCAAGCGCTATATAGAGAATGCCTATTGTCTGTGGCTGCGGACAAGAATAGGACATGCTCTCTTTTTTGCGGGGCCATGGAACAGAACAACGGATACAGATAGCACACGATGTGCTGTCCGCATCTTTCGCGGCCCCATTGAAATGAATGGGTCCGCACCCGTTCTGCAAAATTGCAGTACGGATGTGGGTCCATTTATACGGTCATGTAAATGCACCCTAACCTGTATTACATTAATTCAATTGCATACATGAGACCGCTATCAGTGATAGCGGTCTCATGTATGCAGCCATATAGTAAAGGCTGTCAGTCACTGATAGGACCGCCTACTGGACTCCAAAGTGAAGAATGAGCAGGAATTTAAAAGAATGAAATACAGATTACACTGAATCATTTCCCACAAAACGATATATTAATCTACTCGGAATGTAGCCTTCAGCTCAGACGCAGTTTTCAGTGGTAGAGGTTCCCTTTAAAGGGGTTTTGCGGGACTTGTTTATTGATGATCTATGTTTATTATAGGTGATCAGTATCAGGTTGGCCAGTGGAGGCAGCACTGCAGTAACCAGGTACGGCAACTATATAGTGGACATAGAAGTGTAGTTCTGGTGCTTGGTGCTGGTGCGAAGCTTCTGAAACAGCTGATGGTTTGCTGGGAGTCAGACCCTCTCTGATCTGATATTGATGACCGATCCTAAGGGTAGCTTATGAATAAGGGCTCATGCACACGAATGTATTTTATTTCCGTGTCAGTTCCGTTTTCCTGTGGACCGTATTCAGAACCATTCACTTCAATTGGTCTGCAAAAAAACGGAAGTTACTCCGTGTATGTCCGTATTTTCGTTCCGCAAAAAAAGAACGTCCTATTGTCCGCATTACGGACAAGGATAGTACTGTTCTATTAGGGGCCAGCTGTTCCGTTCCGCAAAATACGGAATGCACATGGACGTCATCTGTATTTTTTGCGGACCGCAAAATACATACGGTCGTGTGCATGAGCCCTAAGTACCAGAAAACCCCATAAAACATGGGATAACCCCTTTAAGCCTGCTGTGAGTGCAGAGGACGTTGATCCTGTTGCTATGTCTGGTGCAGGTGCCCTGTGTTTGAAATATATAGATCAGGGATGGCCAACCTGAGGCTCTCCAGCTGTTGCAAAACTACAATTCCCAGCATGCCCAGACTCCCTATAGCTAGCAGCCTACAGCAGGGCATGATGGGAGTTGTAGTTTTACAACAGCTGGAGAGCCGCAGGTTGGTCATGTCTGATATACTGTAGATTGTCCCTCTACCACTGGAAATCACCTGTCTACTATAGACTGTCCTTCCAGCATCGGAAACCACCTGTTGACTATAGAGGCGGTCCTTCCACGACTGGAAACTACCGGTCTACTATAGCAGCAGTCCCCAACCGCCAGGCCGCAGCCCAGGACCGGGCCCTGGAAGATTAGTTTGCCGGGCCGCTGCAAATTTAGAGAAGCGGAGACGCCAGGCGCACACATCACACACAGTGGGCGGCCGTATCAGGAAGAAGGAACGCCCAAGGAAAAAAGCTGATGTCTCCTCCCTAGTGTTCCAATTGTAGTAATTAGCATACACTACTGAAGCCCTGGCTGCCATGGTAATCTCCCTGCTGCTGTCTGTACTATGCACAGGGCAGCAGGGACAGTGTAAAGTTCTAATCACCCTAATAGAGCTCTATCAGGGTGAATAGGACAAGGGATGAAAAGATCCCAGGTTCTAGCCCCTAAGGGGGGAAATATTTATTAAATAAAAAGTTAAAAAAATAAATAACAAAATATTAAGTATAAATAAAATAAACCATAAATAAACATATTACATATTGCCATGTCTGAAAAGTCTAAACTATTAAAATATCTAAAATGTGGTGAGCGCCGTAACAGAAAAAAAAAATAACCTAAGCCCCGCCCCGGTCCCTGGGAAAATTGTCTTGCATAAAACTGGTCCTTGGTGCAAAAAACATTGGGGACCACTGTACTATAGAGACTGTCCTTCTACCACCGGCAACCGCCTGTCGACTGTGGGCTATGCAGAGTGCTCTGTTGCTGTTGGCAACTGCCTGTGTATTTACTTGACAAACCAGACATGGACTATAATGTTGCTATTGGTAACCGCCAAGCTGTGTGCCCTATTTGTGTATAACTGCCAAGCTCTGTGCTACAATGCCGTGTGTAACAGTCAGGTTTGCTCCCTCTCTGATAGACTAAGGCCCCTTTCACACGGGTGAGTTTTCCGTGCGGGTGCAATGCGTGAGGTGAACGCATTTCACCCGCACTGAATCCGGACCCATTTATTTCTATGGGGCTATGCACATGTACGGTGATTTTCACGTATCACTTGTGCGTTGCGTGAAAATCGCAGCATGCTCTATATTGTGCGTTTTTCACGCAACGCAGGCCCCATAGAAGTGAATGGGGCTGCGTGAAAATCACAAGCATCCGCAAGCAAGTGCGATTTTCACGCATTGGTTGCTAGGTGACTATCAAGATGGGGACTCGATATTTATTATTTTCCCTTATAACATGGTTATAAGGGAAAATAATAGCATTCTGAAAGGGAACCTGTCACCTGCAAAACACATATTAAACCGACCACAGTACCTTACAGAATCCCCCAGTGTGTTGCTAATCGTGGTTTTCTATCCCCTTTGTGTTTCTTCATACTTGTTAAAAACGCTGTTTTAATGACGGTTGGCGCTCTCTCCGAGTCAGGCTTGAAGTCAAGGGGGCAGCGGCCTCCTTGCTTCAAGTAAAGCTAAGCCCTCCCCTTACCCCTCCTCTCTACAATTAGATGGACGTGATGCCGGGATCGCGCTCTTCTAGCGCATGCGTCGTATGCTGCCTGTTACAGCGCGATCCTCACTCACCCCGCTGCATTTTGTTGACTGCGGATGCGCCGGACAGTTAGATCGCGCGCGTCCGGCCGTCACGCTGTAACAGGCAGCTTACCGCGCATGCGCAAGAAGAGCATGATCACGGCAGCATGTAGAGAGGAGGGGTAAGGGGCGGGCTTAGCTTTACTTGAAGCAAGGAGGCCGCTGCCCCCTTGACTTCAAGCCTGACTTGGAGAGAGTGCAAACCATCATTAAAACAGCGTTTTTAACAAGTATGAAGAAACACAAAGAGGAAAGAAAAACATGATTAGCAACACACTGGGGGATTCTGTAAGGTACTGTGGTCGGTTTAATATGCGTTTTCCAGGTGATGGGTTCCTTTTAATCCAGAATGCTAAGTAAATTGGGGATGGAGGGGTTAAAAAATTTTTTTTTAACTCACCTCATCCACTTGTGCGCGCAGCCCGGCTTGTCGTCTTTCTTCTTCTTTGAGATCCTGGGTGAAAAGGACCTTTGGTGATGTCACTGTGCTTATCACATGGTCCATCACATGATCTATCACCATAGTGATGGACCATGTGATCAGCGCTGTGATGTCACCAAAGGTCCTTTTCTCCCAGGTCCTCAAATAAGAAGAAAGAAAACAAGCCGGACTACGCGAACAAATTTTTTTTTTTAACCACTCCATCCCTAATTTACTTAGCATTCTGTATTAAGAATGCTATTATTTTCTCTTATCACCATGTTATAAGGGAAAATAATAAAATTTGCACAACACCGATCCCAAACCCGAACTTCTGTGAAGAAGTTTGGGTCTGGGTACCAAACATGCCGATTTTTTTTTTTTCTCACGCGCGTGCGAAACGCATTAAAACGCTTTGCACTCGCGCAGAAAAATTCTGCATTTTCCTGCAACGCACCCGCATCTTATCTGGCCCTCACACGCAACGCCCGTGTGAAAGAGGCCTAAGGGCTTGTGCTCATTACCTCATTTTCAGTTCACTAATGTTCAAGTTAGGCATTACTGAGTCCATGTGAGTCGCTGCACCATTCTCGAGTGGGGTACCATGTAATGGTCGCAGGACACACCCAACAGTTTCTGACCCTCTTATGTACTGCCTATTGCAATGCCCTATGTCATTACTGACCACAGATAATCTTGAGTTAGGACCTTCCTCAGATGCTCCCGAGCACATGTAGTTATGTCCTTCTCCACTAGTCATTCAGGCAGAAGTGATAAATGATTACTTCTCCTGGGACAGTGGCTCGATGTCAGGTGTCCATGCTCACATTTCTTGGTATTGATCTTCCATTCTGGAATCTTTGTCATGATGCGCATTAGAGAGGAGCTCTCCTTTAATCACCTTTATACAGGATACTGCCTGTATACATTAGATGAAACTTGGCGAAACTCTAGATTTTGACTGGATTTACCAGCTATCAAAAGTATACGTGGAGCCTCCTGACAATATGTTGTGGGGACAAAATGATCTTGCATGGTTGATTTCAGAGGTTAGACTATTCAGAAACTATTTGAAGACTTGAAAAAATGTCCTAGGTGAACAGGAATGTGGATTGTCATCGGTGTCACTGAGGGTAAAGGTGATGTCTGCTCCAGAGTGTGTAATACGGCTCTCCACATACCAGACAGCGCTTCAAACCCACACTTCACCTCATGACACCTATAATAATGTAAAGATACCCTCCCCCATCCACACACCACCTTCCTTCTCAGATCTGTGTTAGGACTTGTTCATGTGACCATGTGTATTTTGTGGTCCTCCAAACACGGACACGTCTTTGACATGTGTCCAATTTTTTGCGGACTGGTTGATTTCAATCAGTCCGTGGTCTGCATTTTTTGGCTAATAATGTTCTGTCTTTTGCGGAACAGACATACCAATTCGGAAAGCACATGGATGATTGTCATCCGTATTTTGCGGACCACAAAGTTCATGCGGTCATGTGCATGAGCACTTGTATAAATCCATGAGACAACTGCTCTTATTCTGTATATATGGACACTGCACAGTACCACTTCTCTTGTCCTGTATACTGGGTGTAATTCTCTGTATCTGCTCTTATTCTGTATATATGGACACTGCACAGTACCACTTCTCCTGTCCTGTATACTGGGTGTAATTCTCTGTATCTGCTCTTATTCTGTATATATGGACACTGCACAGTACCACTTCTCCTGTCCTGTATACTGGATGTAATTCTTAGTATCTGCTCTTATTCTGTAGATATGGACACTGCACAGTACTACTTCTCTTGTCCTGTATACTGGATGTAATTCTCAGTACCTGCTCTTATTCTGTATATATGGACACTGCACAGTACCACTTCTCCTGTCCTGTATACTGGGTGTAATTCTCAGTACCTGCTCTTATTCTGTATATATGGACACTGCACAGTACCACTTCTCCTGTCCTGTATACTGGGTGTAATTCTCAGTATCTGCTCTTATTCTGTATATATGGACACTGCACAGTACCACTTCTCTTGTCCTGTATACTGGATGTAATTCTCAGTACCTGCTCTTATTCTGTATATATGGACACCGCACAGTACCACTTCTCTTGTCCTGTATACTGAGTGTAATTCTCAGTATCTCCTTTATTCTGTATATATGGACACTGCACAGTACCACTTCTCTTGTCCTGTATACTGGATGTAATTCTCAGTATCTCCTTTTATTCTGTATATATGGACACTGCACAGTACCACTTCTCCTGTCCTGTATACTGGGTGTAATTCTCAGCATCTGCTCTTATTCTGTACATATGGACACTGCACAGTACCACTTCTCCTGTCCTGTATACTGGGTGTAATTCTCAGTATCTGCTCTTATTCTGTATATATGGACACTGCACAGTACCACTTCTCCTGTCCTGTATAATGGGTGTAATTCTCAGTATCTGCTCTTAGGCTACTTTCACACTAGCGTTCGGGCGGATCCGTTCTGAACGGATCCGCCCATAATAATGCAGACGGAGGCTCCGTTCAGAACGGATCCGTCTGCATTATATTAGCAAAAAAAAGCTAAGTGTGAAAATAGCCTGGGACGGATCCGTCCAGACTTTCAATGTAAAGTCAATGGGGGACGGATCCGCTTGAAGATTGAGCCACATTGTGGCATCTTCAAACGGATCCGTCCCCATTGACTTACATTGTAAGTCTGGACGGATCCGCACGCCTCCGCACGGCCAGGCGGACACCCGAACGCTGCAAGCAGCGTTCAGCTGTCCGCCTGTCCGTGCGGAGGCGAGCGGAGCGGAGGCTGAACGCCGCCAGACTGATGCAGTCTGAGCGGATCCGCCTCCATTCAGACTGCATCAGGGCTGGACGGCTGCGTTCGGGTCCGCTCGTGAGCTCCTTCAAACGGAGCTCACGAACGGAAACCCGAACGCTAGTGTGAAAGCAGCCTTATTCTGTATATATGGACACTGCACAGTACCACTTCTTTTCTCCTGTATACTGGGTGTAATTCTCAGTATCTGCTCTTATTCTGTGTATATATAGACACTGCACAGTACCACTTCTCTTGTCCTGTATACTGGGTGTAATTCTCAGTAACAGCTCTTATTCTGTACATATGGACACTGCACAGTACCACTTCTTTTCTCCTGTATACTGGGTGTAATTCTCAGTATCTGCTCTTAATTTGTATATATGGACACTGCACAGTACCAATTCTTCTGTACTGTATAGTAGGTGTAACATTAGGATATTGTTTTTTTGTTTTGTTTTTTAGTTTTGAAATGGTTAACAGGGGTTTCTGGGTCCCTGAGCTTTGAAGGGCTCTTGGTTTTAAATAAAACAAGCTGTCTTGATGTTGGTGCTGGATTCTGTCTTTCACTTAGCTGCCTGGCACAGCTGGGGGGAGGGGAAGCAGGGGATCTGCCATCTTTCCTTCCTCCTGTTAACTCTTTCATAAGAGATCAATCACACAGAAAGGAATAGGAGGATTGGCTGAGATCATGTACAGCAGTTGGCCGCCTGTTGTGGCAAAATGTGTTTCCCAGCATGCTTGTGCGTCTGTGTTTGTTGTGTTCTTAGCAGACTGACAGATCTTAAGGTGACAAGATGCAGAGCCATCTAAACTTGGAGCCAAGACACCATGTCAGGAGCTCATCCACTAGAAGGAAACATTGCAGGGATTAAGAGTAGCAGTATGGCATCTTGGTTTTCTAAGCATATGATGTGCGTTCCTGTCCTCTGAACCTCTGTATCTAATGCTGCCATGTGATACTTTCTTGTGACCAGTGTATCCAAGCCCATCAGATGTGATACGATCTGCTGAGCCACTATATCTAATGCTATCATGTGTGATACTGTCTTGTGACCAGTGTATCCAAGCCAATCATGAGTGATATGTTCTGCTCTGCAGAGGGCATCTACAGTGGATATAAAAAGTCTAAAAAATGTCAGGTTTCTGTGATGTAAAAAAATGAGACAAAGATTTACCTTTTAATGTGACCTATAAACTGTACAACTCAATTGAAAAACAAACTGAAATCTTTTAGATGGAGGGAAGAAAAAATATTTTAAAAATAATATGGTGTGCACACCCTAAACTAATACTTTGTTGAAGCACCTTTTGATTTTATTACAGCACTCAGTCTTTTTGGGTATGAGTCTATCAGCATGGCATATTTTGACTTGGCAAGATTTGCCCACTCTTCTTTGCAAAAACACTCCAAATCTGTCAGATTGCGAGGGCATCTCCTGGGCACAGCCCTCTTCAGACCACCCCACAGATTTTCTTTCGGATTCAGGTCTGGGCTCTGGCTGGGCAATTCCAAAACTTTAATCTTCTTCTGGTGAAGCCATTCTTTTGTTGATTTGGATGTATGCTTTGGGTCGTTGTCATGCTGAAAGATGAAGTTCCTCTTCATGTTCAGCTTTCTACTTTTGTAACTGGGAGGCAGTATTGTAGTTAGGGTTGTTCCGGATATCGAATTTTCGATACCCAATCAATACTTTTGTCTGGTATCGACCTCAATACCGGGATTTGCCTTTTTTTTGCTATTGCGCAGTTTAGTATCAGAGAACATGAAGTGTGCTGCTCTCGGCGCACTCCGTGTTCTCCTCAGCAGCACAGGGGAGAAGGAGTCACTCTCTCTCTCCCCCCCTGTGCCGCTGCCACCAATTAGGAGAGAGGGGCGGGCGCACTGCGCCACCAATGAAAGTAAACGTTTAATACAAATCAAGGAGGCGGGTGCTGGTGCGTTAGATACTGGTGTTCTATTCTGTCATAAAAAAAAACACCCATTTTGGGCAAAATACTAAATTTGCAGCCTTGGCTGCATCTGTCAGTGTGAAATACACGCGTTAGATACTGGTGTTCTATTCTGTTTAAAAAAAAAACACCCATTTTGGGCAAGATCCAAAATTTGCGGAGAATGAGGAGAGCGTCGAATAAGGGACGTGGCCCCAGTCGTGGTGCTGCTTGTGGAGATCCTGTTGCAGGGAGAGGACGTGGTCGATCTGTGCAGTGGCGGGTAGCAGTTTGGCGCATGTCCTTCCACCACCGAGGATTGCAGGGCGCTTCTCTTTGCCTCCTGTTGCTTCCTCCTCCTACTCCGCTTCCTCATCCTCTACCGCTTCCTTATCCGCAGCCAGGGGTAAACGACAGCAGGCAGTTTTAAAACTTATCTGTTTGGGGGACAAACCCCACACCACTCAGGAGCTGTGCACGGGCATGGAACAACAGACCGATGAGTGGTTGGTGCCAGTGAGCCTGAAGCCTGGCCTGGTGGTGTGCGATAATAGGCGAAATCTCGTAGCAGCTCTGGAACTAGCCGGTTTGATGCACATCCCTTGCCTGGCGCATGTGCTGAATTTGGTGGTGCAGAGGTTCCTTAAAAATTGCCCCGATATGTCAGAGCTGCTGCAGAAAGTGCGGGCCGTCTGTGCGCGCTTTCGGCGTTCTCACCCTGCTGCTGCTTGCCTGTCTGCTCTACAGTGTAACTTCGGCCTTCTCGCTCACCGCCTCATATGCGACGTGCCCACAAGGTGTAACTCCACCTTGCACATGCTGGCCAGACTGTGCGAGCAGCAGCAGGCAATAGTGGAGTTTCAGCTGCAGCACGCACGGGTGAGTCGCTCTGCGGAACAGCACCACTTCACCACCAATGACTGGGCCTCCAAGCAAGACCTGTGTTCCTTGTTGCGCTGTTTTGAGTACTCCACCAACATGGCCAGTGCCGATATCTGATGTGGCACAGGAGGAAGAGGGATCATTTCATAGGGTTTGCGGCCAGTCATTCACAAGTGGCTCCGAGGGTGGGTTCCTGCACCCACAAACGCCAGGAACACAATTGTCCAGCCAGGGCACAGTTCATGAGGAGGAGGAGGAGGAGATAGAGGAGGAGGAACAGTGTTCACAGCAGGGTGGCACTCAAATCAACTCATGGCCATCAGTGGTGCGTGGCTGGGGGGATACAGAGGACACAGACGATACACCTCCCACAGAGGACAGCTTTTCGTTGCCTCTGGGCAGCCTGGTACACATGAGCGATCACATGCTGCAGTGTCTCCGCAACGACCACCGAGTTGCCCACATTCTAACTTGTGCAGATTACTGGGTGGCCACACTGCTGGATCCCCGTTACAAGGACAACATACCGTCCTTAATTCAGTCACTGGAGCGTGATCGTAGGATGCGCGAGTACAAGCGCACGCTGGTAGACGTGCTGCTGGTGGCATTCCCACCTGACAGCGGGGCCACAGTCGAAGCACAAGGCGAAGGCAGAGGTCGCCAACGCAGCTGGAGCACCTCAGAAGGCAGGGTTAGCATGGCCGAAATGTGGAAAAGCTTTCTCAGCACACCACAACAACCAGCACCACCAGCGGATATGGAACGTCTTAGCCAGAGGCAGCATTTCAGCAACATGGTGGAGCAGTATGTGTGCACACGCCTACACGTACTGAATGACGGGTCTGCCCCCTTCAACTTCTGGGTCTCTAAATTGGGCACATGGCCTGAGCTTGCCCTTTACGCCTTGGAGGGGCTGGCCTGCCCTGCAGCCAGTGTATTATCTGAACGTGTGTTTAGCACGGCAGGGGGAGTTATCACAGACAAGGGCAGCCGCCTGTACACATCTAAT
Organism: Bufo gargarizans; assembly: GCF_014858855.1. Taxonomy (NCBI): domain Eukaryota; kingdom Metazoa; phylum Chordata; class Amphibia; order Anura; family Bufonidae; genus Bufo; species Bufo gargarizans. The sequence goes on from NC_058081.1 coordinate 520,012,769, forward strand.
GTGGACAAGATCACGTTCATCAAAATGAACCAGGCATGGATCCATCAGGACTTGTCCGTATCTTGTCCAGAATAGACATGTATACCGGCACTAACCACCCATTGTTATACTACAGCGCAATTGCTCATTGTTGTATTTTTGATATTTCCCACTCTTTTGGGGTGTACCCCAATTAAAAAAAATAAAAATAAATTTAAACCAAAAACCAGTGTTGGCTACCTCGTCCTCCTCCACTGCCGACTCCACCTACACCGCTACGTCCACCGCCTCCTCAAGCTCCTACTCCATATGGACCTCCACCTCATACATCAAGATTATTTTTCATTTGTACGTATTTTATTTTATATTATGTAATTTCACTAATTTGTCTGTTACATTTTCGGGTGAAATTCACAAATTTTTGGCTGTGATATACCCCTGCTCTACCTAGTAGACAGGTTAATAAATTTCACTAATTTTTCTTTTCCATTGGTGGGTGACATTAACCCATTTCTAGCGATAAAAAACCCTAGTTCTGCATAGGTGACAGGGACTTAATTTCTAAATTTTGTCTTTAATTGGCCCTTTCATTTGATCCTTCTGCTTTAATAATTTGTCCCACATTTTAGCTTTATCACATTGCAGCAATTGACCTCCCTTGGATGAGGTCTCCCTTGCTCGCGCTCCCTCTCCAGCGTGGAACCCTGATTCGCCGCTAACCGTGATCAACATGGTAGGCGCAGAAAAGAACATTGAAAGTTGATAGAGCAGATTTCCAGTTGGATCGTGGACATCACGCCTACACATACTGACTGATGGTTCTGCCCGCTTCAACTTCTGGGTCTACAAATTGGGCACATGGCCTGAGCTTGCCCTTTACGCCTTGGAGGTGCTGGCCTGCCCTGTAGCCAGTGTATTGTCTGAACGTTTGTTTAGCACGGCTGGAAGGGGTTATAACAGGTTATATGTCCCAATCTTTTGGGGTGTACCATAATATAAACAATAAAAAATAAAACCAAAAAGCAGTGTAGGTGCAGTACGCCGACCTGCAGGGTATTGCGATGTGAGGTCACGGTTAATGGGCAAGCAAGGGTTACTCACAGTTTGTAGGAAAACCCTGGGCAGGCGTACAGCAGTGATGGAGAGGCTGGCACAGAAGTCTTCTGGGGCACTCTCTGTATGTAGGGACCAGGCCTGATGGTGGATGAGGTGCCCTGGATGTTGCAGGTGTTTAATGTGCCTGGGGCGAGGTCCCTTTAAGAAACGTGACGCCAGTGCCTGTAACGGTGGCACACCAATTTATAGTTGTAGAAAATGAGGAACACGATGGTAAGGTGAACCAAACTTTCTTCTTTACTAGTAACAGTTCAACTTTGTACAGTTGGGTGTCAATACAGTTCTATATATCAGGTTCACTTCACAAGAAGGCTTTTCACAATAATGGCAGGTATACTGTTCCTTGCAAGATACTCAGAGGGTAAACAACAAAACACTCAGATCAGGCTGTACCTTCTCCTCAGAAATTGTGTACACTGTTCATTAGAACTCCTGTCTGCTCTTATCCCAAGGCCCGGACGCCCTAATACTGGCTTTATCCTTGGTCGAAATCTTCCTCCCGTATTTATCTTTGCTTTACACTTATAATCCTTCTGCCCTTCAGCTTACTTGGTTAGCTGGTACACTGGCTCTGCTTGGCTTGTGGGAACTGCAGGTTTCTCCCAGGAGGCACACTCTTCTCATGGGGTGACTCTTCTGAGCTAACTCTGGCTCTTTATCCTCAGGCAGGCTAGGATCCTTCCACTAGCCTCCTGGTAGCAACTAGAAGCCTGGACTATCTAGCTGCATGTCAGGAGGAGGCCCTCAGCTTGTCTCTGGCTGGTGCCCTCTCACTTCTGTCTCCACAGACTCCTGACTACATACAAACTCCTCCCTGTCTGGGCCTGAACATTTATATTAGGGGCTCTCTATCTCCCTCTAGTGTCTAGGATGCTACACTACACCCTAATAGGCCTGCTATACATATCACAGGGGAACAATACATATAAAAGCATATAGAAAATACATTAAAATGGACGGTTAAATATACTGTCACTGTCCCTCAGGAGTAGGAGTACCATGTGGCCCAATTGACCCTTGTGAAGTGCCCACCTTTACCTAGTGGCACACTACATAGGCTACCTCCTCATCCTCCACCGCCACATCCACCGCCTCCTCAACCTCCTATCTACTCCATATGGACCTCGTCCTCCTAGATCAAGATTATTTTTTATTTTTACGTATTTTGTTTTTTTAAGTCATTTTCCTATCCACATTTGTTTGCAGAACACTTGCCATGCTCCTAACCTCATTTTGCTGCTATTTGCAGCCCTCTAGGTCTTTCCATTACTTTTTTACAGCCATTTTAGTGCTCAAAAGTTCAGGTCCCCATTGACTTCAAAGGGGTTCGGCGTCAAGTTCACTTTTTTGTGAAGTTCGGCCGAACCCCAACATCCAGGTGTCCTCTCAACTCTACATATTACATATCGCCACGTCCGAAAACTCCAAACTATTAAAATAAAATAAAAAATTCCTATGTGGTGAATGCCGTAACAGAAAAAAGTAAATAAAAACTGCACGATTCGCTTTTTTTTTTTTTTTGTCAACTTGTCCCCCCAAAAAATAGGATCGGACTGTTCTATTATGGGCCGACCGTTCCATAAAATGCAGAACTTTGCTTTTGTTGGTGTTTTATTTTTTCCGCGTGGTATCGAGTATCGCAATACTTTTTTATGGTATTGAAACCGAATCAAAATTTTGGTATCGAAACAACCCTAAGCAGAACTTTTTTTTTTTTTTTTACACATGTAAAAAAGAAGCAGCATGTCCTATCTTAGGGCAGAATCAGCGCTGAATCTCCCATTAAAATGAATAGGAACCAGAAAAAAACAGCTTCACGCAAGTCCATGAGTTTTCTGTGCGTTTTCCACGCAGATCTGCTTCAAAAGCCTCAAGCTGAAAATTCTACTTTGTATTGAAGCGAACACCCATTGGCTTAAATAAAAAAATTGATAGATCAGTTATTTTTAGTGCAAACTGATGATAACTAAGCATAGCATTTTTTTATGTGACGGATCAGAAGGACGGAAAGAACATGCACACAGGTGCAAGTAGCCTTGCAGAAATTCTGAGCAAATTTCCGTGCTTTTTGCACCATATTTCTAAGTGTTGCTTGCAGATTTTGTTGCAGATTTCATGCGATTTTTCTGCAATTCTTTAATTGAAAATGGTGAAATCTGCACTAAAAAATCGCACAAGCAATTCACGACATGGATTTCAAGATCTGCATGGAAGAAGAAAGTGAATGTAGATAGAGAAATCTAATCTCGTACACTTTGCTGGTGCTGTATTATGCTGCGGTTTTTCCACATGGAAAAACAGTGTGTAATCTGCAATGTGTGCATGTAGTGTTACACCACTTTTACACAAGCCTGCTTGCAATCTGTATATCGTGCGTATTTTGTGTACCGTAATCCGCTGCTAATGGTAATGAACAGGGCTATTTCCATCAGTATTTGAGATACACAGTATGTCCGAGATTTGTATTTGTTTCCAAATACGCCTATTATATTCTGCATCAAAAATGCAGAAAGGTAGTAATACGCATGTAAATCTGGATTAAATACTGAAGCAATACTGATGACAATCTTGAATCCCTGCGTATTCTGAAGCATCAATATGGACAGCGTCTTGTGGCATCTCTTACAGCAGATTCCTGGGATGCAAAGAGCAGCAGCAGGTCAGATTTTGAGGAAATTCACGGCGCTGCATGTGCCAGGCACTGGTCATTATACAGTTTCCTGCTGGAGCGTTCTAGCGATGTCACAATGGCCTATTCTGCAGAGTGGAATGCGGTCGGGGTGCAGCAATGAAATTGATCCTCATGAAGCCGCTGTCCCTAATTCTACAATAGCCACCAATCTATAAAACACTGAAAAGTAAAGACCAAAAATAACCCAAAACAATATTTTCCACATGACACATAAGCAAGTAGAGGTCACAGTGATCTATGTACAGTGGCTGCATTCTCAGTGATGTCACTGCTCTCTAGTGAATGGATAGGCTGCATTCTCAGTGATGTCACTGCTCTCTAGTGAATGGATAGGCTGCATTCTCTGTGATGTCACCGCTGATCTCTAGTGAATGGATAGGCTGCATTCTCAGTGATGTCACTGCTGCTCTTTAGTGAATGGATAGGCTGCATTCTTAGTGATGTCACCACAGATCTCTAGTGAATGGATAGGCTGCATTCTCAGTGATACCGCTGATCTCTAGTAAATGGATAGGCTGCATTCTCAGGGATACCGCTGATCTAGTGAATGAATAGGATGCATTCTCTGTGATGTCACCACTCATCTCTAGTGAATGGATAGGCTGCATTCTCTGTGATGTCACCACTGCTATTTAGTGAATGGATAGGCTGCATTCTCTGTGATGTCACTGCTGTTCTGTAGTGAATGGATAGGCTGCATTCTCTGTGATGTCACCACTGCTCTCTAGTGAATGGATAGGCTGCATTCTCTGTGATGTCACCACTGCTATCTAGTGAATGGATAGGCTGTATTCTCTGTGATGTCACTGCTGTTCTGTAGTGAATGGATAGGCTGCATTCTCAGTGATGTCACTGCTGATCTCTAGTGAATGGATAAACTGTATTCTCAGTGATGTCAACAATCTATGAGGTCACAGGATATTGCACTATAAAATTTAGACAAGGCAGTCATGACCTGGAAGACCTCCAATGGAAATCTGTGTATTTTAGATTTCTCTTCAGACACCTAGATGGAATATCTAATATATGTATATATATTTATACACACACACACACACACACACACACACACACACACACACACACACATACACATACATACATACACCCATTTATACATACACACACACACAGGTTAGGAAGCGGTCGCTATACTTCTGTCTTCTTGTTCATATTCCCTGTGGATTCTTCTCTCTGAATGTTACAATGACTGGAGCAGACCCTGGAATTCACCTCTGATTGCTAACAGCATAAAATAACATTCGCTCAGGGATTCTGTGGAGTCTGCCAAGACCAAAAACCCCAATCACATTATTTATGCCTTTGTATTATTTTCAAATTTAGGAACAAAATACAACCCAGAGTAATAAAGTGCAATAAACAAGAGTGCGACCAACCAGCCCCCTTCCCCCGCACTGGGGAATGGATCAGACCTGAATGAGGTGAGAATGCAGCACAGCTCCCAAATCTGGAATTTGGTTTGGATTACAGGAAGTTAAGCAGGGGTGGCCATGTTTGAGAGTCCCTGAAAAGGACCATTTTACTGCAATATAAATATTTTATGCTGGGGATTTGCTAGTAAAATAATGTAGAGCCTTAATATAAGGAAAAGGATAATTTAGAGATCACTAGACACGTTTCTAGTTAGACAGAACTCAAGCACATAGAAACGTCTACGGCTACTCTCACACTAGCGGCAGGCTGTTCTGACGGGTGAACAGCCTGCCGGATAGTTTTATTCTGGCCGCCTCTCGGCATGTTTGTCATTATAGTCAATCCGGCGGCACGGATCCGGCAGGTGAAAGTAGCCTAAGAACCGTACGCAAGAATGTATTCAGACCCAGGAACAATTATACCGACTCCTAGGTTTTACAAGAGCACAACTACTGTAAGGTCCGATTGTGTCAGGATCTGTTCAGGAAAAAACGGATTGTTTTTCACACAAGTTCAAGCAGTTTTGTCTGCAATTGCATTCAGTCTGTGTTTTTTCTGTCCGGATTGTATCTGGATTTCATCCATTTTTCATGTGCGTGAAGAACAATAATCTACATCTCCTAGCTACCATCAGTGAAAAACGGCTCACGCACACAAACGTATTTTTTTTTTTCCCCTTGTCGTTTTTTCTCTGCCCGTATGTTCGCATGGCCGTTCTGCAAAAATATAGAACTTGTAATATTATTGTCTGCATTAGGACAGTTCTACTAGGGGCCCGCCGTTCCGCAAGATGCGGCATCTGTAATAGTCGTGTGCATGAGCCGAAACACATTGCATCCAGAAGACTTCCGTTTTTCACACAAGCTCCATTCACTGCGTTGGAGCCAGAGCTGCATGAAAAACGCACAATATAGAACATGCTGTGATTTTTCCTGAAAGCAGAGAGGATGCGTGAAAAACGATGTTCACGTGCACAGAACCATTGAAATGAATTGGTCAGGATCCAGTCCAGATGCGATGCGTTTGCTTCACAAATCATGCCCGGATGGAACACTTGCTCGTTTGAAAGAGGCCTAGTCCTCCCTGCACACGAGTGTGCGTTTTTTTTAAACACAATTTCCAAACGGATTTTTCTGCGTTTATGCACCTAATTCCATGTGCTACTTGCGGATTGTGATCTGGCTTTGCCCTGATCTCACCCTTTACAATGCAATCTGCACTAAAAATCCACATAAACAATTGTACAGATGCTGAAATCCACAGCATGACATCAGGTGAATTTCCACCTAGGAAATATAGGCAAAGTGTAGCTGGGATCTGTCAAATCTCACTCACTTTGCTGATGCTTCTGCTTCTCTTTGAAATGAATAGGAGGCTGTTCTGAGGCATTTTTCGGAACTGATTTTCAGGCAGAAATGCTCCAAAATCAGCAACAAAAAACTGTGTGAACTGGCCCTCAGGCTGGGTTCACACCTGAGCGTTTTACAGCGCGGAAATGCTCAACAAGGAGAAACCAATGCTTCCCTATGGGAATGATTCTCACCTGGGCGTTTTACAGCGCGTACGATCGCGCTGTAAAACACCCGACGCCCCAAGAAGTACATGAGCTTCTTTGGGGCGTCTTGTTGCGCGTTCCCGTACATAGACTTTCGGGAACGCGTGACAATGGGCGTTCGCTTGTCTCTGTATGCGCGATTGCAAACGCCGGTACAATCGCGCATACAGAGCGCTCCTTTCAGAACGCTCAGGTGTGAACCCAGCGTAAGGGTGCTTTCATAGGAGACAGGTTTCATTGCAGAAATTTCTGGGACTGATTGGTTTCATTCACCTGAATAGGACTTGCCACCAAAACAACCCCATTCAGACTACATGGACATGGCCATTGCTGTTTTGCGGTCCACCAAATACGAATTCTAGCCGTGTGCATCATGTACTTTCCTGAGTCCCAAAAAATGCAGATGGGACGCGGACCCTTCATACAGTCATGTGCATGAGGTTTCAGTTTAAGGCCACAACTGAAACATATCTGCAACATATCCACACCAAAATCTGCAGTTTCTAACAACGGTTTTTGGTGCGGATTAGATGCGCTTTTGCTGCAGATCTCGCCATTCATTGCAAAAAGGTAAAACTGCAAACATCATTCACATGCCGAGGATTAAGAAATCCAAACAGCAGGTCGATTTCCACTCAGAAAAAAATAAATCTGCTAAGTGTACATTAGATTTGTGTAATGTGATACTCTTTGTTGGTATTTTACTATGATGCGGTTTTTCAGCAAAACTGCACGTATTCCGCTACGTATGTCTGTGGTCTGATGGAGCTGATTTACAGAAAGCCTTACTTGTTATGCAGTGATACAGGGGGAGGAGTGTAGGAAAGCTGGGTGGAATTGCAGTGTGCAGTAGCTGGTGAGAATAAGGCCTCATGCACTCGACCGTAGTTTTGGTCCGCGTCTGATCCGCATTTTTGGCAGATTGGAAAAATGCGGACAGAACACGGACGTCTTCCATTTGCTGTCTGCAGTATGTCCGCCCCACACATTATAGAACTTGGCCTATTCTTGGCAATTCTGCAGACAAGAATAGCCATTTCCAGCATTGGGCGCGCACATTGCCGGCATCCGTATTTTGCAGACTGCATAATGCAAGCAGTCGTGCAAACAAGGCCTAAGGGTGAAAAGCCCTGCAGGCTCCCTGTTCCCAAAGGAGACTGGGACCCCCTGATTGACCTGCATCCACCAGGACAGCACATTTTTGCCTGTTGTCTGTGGGATTGGAACTTCTGCTTCACTTGTCCATTAAACATTAGCTAAGAGATTAACCAGAGGTGAAGCAACATCCAGGACACTAAAATCACATGACTGTGGGCCTGGAGCATAGCTGTCTAGCATGCAGTAATAATACAAGTGCCTTTTGGTGTTTTTTTTTAAACCGAAATGTTATGATTGCGTATATATTATATATATCACCCCCTATATAATGTCTGGTCCACCTAGTTAACTTCCAGAGCCACAGAATTGGTTGAAAACGGGGCACCCACATGACCTGTATAATCCATCTGTTCTGAAAGCCCGGAGTATAGAACACTACTAATGAAGCAACATGAAGCTCAAGCATCACTCCAAACAGGCCAATGACACAGATGTGGAGAAGAACAGATCAGGGTTGGATTATAAAAAATGTCCCAAAATTTGAGCATCTCACAGAGCACCAATAAATCCATTATACGCATGTGTCACAACTACAAACCTGAGAAGAGAAGGCCACCCACCAGAACTCCAGACCATGTAAAGAGAGCATTAATCAGAGCTGATCAGACACCAAGGAGAACATTGAAGAAGCTCCAAAGATCCACAGCGGAGATGGCAGTATCTGTCCATAGGACCACTATAAACTGTACACTCCACTGAGTGGCCTTATGGAAGAGGGGTCAGAAAAACACCATCACTTAAAACCATAAGAAAACATGTCTGTAGTTCACCAAACAGCATGTTGCAGACTCTTCAAACACATGGAAGAAGGTCCTCTGGTCAGAAGTAGGGTTGTAGCGGGTATCGAATTATCTATACCCAATCAATACTTTTGTCCCGGTATCGGTTCGATACCGGGATTTGACATTTACCGACACTAGGCTGTGCCACTGCGCAGCCTGGTATCGGAGAACATGGATTGCGCTACTCTCAGTGTGTGTGCCATGTTCTCAGCAGCACAGGAGAGAAGAAAGCAGTCCCTCCCCCTGTGCTGCTGCCACCAATATGAGGAGAGTAGGGGCTGTGGCCACTGCGCAACCAATTAAGTATTCATTTATTAATTCAAATACAGGAGGCGGGTACTGTCTGCAGAATCATATATCCGGCACCTGACCTCTGACAGGGAGCTGCGATCAGCGGCAGTTAACCCCTCAGGTGCGGCACCTAAGGGGTTAACTTCCACGGATCGAAGCGCCCTGTCATAGAGGTCAGGTGCCGGCTATATGATTCTGCAGACAGTACCCGCCTCCTGTATTTGTATTAAAGGTAAATTATCATTGGTGGCACAGTGCACTTCCCCCAGTACTAAAAACATTGGTGGTGCAGTGTGCCCCCCCCCAACATTAGTCATTGGTGGCAGTGGCCACAGGATCCCCCCTCCTCCTCCTCATTGGTGGTGCAGTGGCAGCTTCTGATCGGAGCCCCAGCAGTATAATCCTGGGGCTCTGATCGGTTACCATGGCAGCCACTGAAGCTCTATTAGGGTAAATAGGACAACAGATGAAAATATCCCAGGTTCTAGCCCCTAAGGGGGCTAATAGTTATTAAATAAAAAGGTAAAAAAAAACAAACACCAAAATATTAAGTTTAAATCACTCCCTTTCTCAATTTTACATATAAAATATATAAACAATAAATAAAAATATTACATATTGCCACACCCAAAAAAGTGTGAACTATTAAAATATATTTTAAAAAATCTCCTATGCGGTGAACGCCATAACAGAAGAAAGCAGCAGGTAAGTATAAAAATGCAAAGTGGGATAACCCCTTTAACATTGAACCTTTTGGACATCATGGGAGACGCTATGTGTGGTGCAGACCCAACAGTCTTAATCACCCCAAGGGCACCATTCCTGCAGTGAAGCATGGTTATGACCGCGTCCTACTGCGAGGATGCTTTTCTGGAAAGCTGTTCAGGATTGAAGGAAAGATGGGTGGTAGTAAATACAGGGGAGTTCTTGAGGAAAACCTGTTTAAGGGTACTTTCACACTTGCGGCAGGGCGGATCCGACAGGCTGTTCACCATGTCGGATCTGTCCTGCGGCTATTTTGCCGTGCCGCCCCGTCCCTATTGACTATGATGGGGACGGGGCGGCGCTCCAGTGCAGCACGGCGAAAGCTGCCGGACTAAAAAGTCGGACATGCAGTACTTTTTAGTCCGGCGGCTTTCGCTGTGCTGCGCCGGAGCTCCGCCCCATCCCCATTATAGTCAATGGGGACGGAGCGGCGGCACGGCGAAATAGCCGCAGGACGGATCAGACATGGTGAACAGCCTGTCGGATCCGTCCTGCCGCAAGTGTGAAAGTACACTTAGGCTACCTGTACACGGATGCAAGTTTACAAACTATTTTCAGTGAGTTTCCGCACCAAATCCACAACAAAAACTGCATGTGTTACTTTAGTTTTTTGGGTGGGGATTTGATGCGGTTTTGCTGCAGATCTCACCCTTGCATTGAAAAGTGCGAAATCTGCACAACTGACATTGTGTAGATTTTAAAATCCTCACGGCAGATCAATTTTCTCACTGAACGAAAAAGCAAAGTGTACGTGAAATCTCTTTGCTGCTACTGTATTACGCTGCTGTTTTTCCATGAAGTAAAATGTTACGTATTCTGCAGCATATGCAGATAGCCTTAGGGTGGCATCACATGCATGTGTTTTTTTTTGTTTTAGTTTTTTTTTGGATGCAGCTTTTTGAGCCAAAGCCAGAAGTGGGAGAAGTACAAGTGCTTCTTTCATATTTCCCATTCTCTTCCAACACACGCCTGGCTTTGACTTGCTGTCAGTGAATGGAAACCTGTCCTGGGTGAATACTAATCATAGCTAAAAGGTCGTTACAGTTGCATCCGTTCTATGATCTATAAGCCGGGAATGATGCATTGTAGCAAAGCCGCAGGATAAAAGCAGGCTTTGTGCTGCTGGTGTTTTCAGCTCACCCTGACAAAAGTAGCAAACCTCTAGACGTCAAAGTAGTAAAGTAAATTGGAAAGTCTCTGTGCACTGACTACAAGCAGAGATATTGAAATGATGGACTGAGACTGTGATGATTAGGCTTTATATAGCGCCCTCATGTGGAGACAAAATTCATTACTGTGACAGCTTCATTACAGTATATACTGTGTAATCTAGAAAGATATAGTTTAAAGGAGCTGTCCAGCCTTTACCAAGTGATGGATAGCCAATCACTAGCTGATCGGCGGCTGTTTTGGGTGTAGCGCCATTGCCGGAAGTTGGTACCAGAATTAGACAGCACAGTCAACCTTTTGGTGAAGGGACATTCCCATCAATGATGGACCCACAGGGCCAGAAGCCGAACTCGCCTGAACGTCTGGTTATGGAATAATACATCAATCAGGAGTCGCACTCACCAGATCTTGCGGTCAGCCGGAATGCAACAGCCCACCTGGAGCCCTAGATCCACACAGGCTCCTAAGTATACAGTCCAATGAGCAATAGCGGAGGCAGCATGTCCGGTGAAAAAATCCCTTTTTTAGGGAACTGCTTACATGTAAGCAGTTCCCTAAAAAAGGGATTTTTTCACCGGACATGCTGCCTCCGCTATTGCTCATTGGACTGGTTATGGAATAAGACAGGAGTGGGATATGCACGGTAGCATTACAAAACGGCCGTTCAGAAGCCTAGGAAAGCTGGGTGACCACCCATGTGGGAGCCGTGTTGGTTGTGACACTTTCTCCGGAACAGGTATCGCAGAGACGCTGAATGTATTTTTTATATATATATATTTTTTTTTAGGTCAGTCTTTCATTTTTCATACGTCTGTGGCATAGGAAGGAAATTGGTTCATGTAATTGCAGCCTTAGGATCCTATACTTACCCTGGTGCGGGATCAGGATCTGCAGATACAGCTGAGGTTCAGGATTTTCCGATCTGTCGAGCTGTACATTATACTATTTATCCAGATTTTACCTCCTGCCCCCCCATAAGTACTGCAGAGTCTTGGAGATTTATGGCGCAGCTGGGATCTATTACGGAGCGTGGCCAGTGGAGTGCGCGGAGCGAAGACTTGGTTCGGATGTTAGAGGCAAGCGGCAAATTCCCACACATGATATAGGGGAGTGCTACAAATGTCTAATATATTTTTATACTTTGCATTTCAATTCCGTAACATTTTCAAGATCACTGCTTGCTGTCAGTAGCAGCAAATATTCTTGTTTCCATTCTTATGCTGTCAATCCATGTGCTACAATATTGGATAGGTCATCCATATCAAATCAGAGGGGGTCCAACTCCCGGCAGCCCTGCCATTCAGCTGTTTGAAGAGGTAGCGGCGCTTCTGTGGGCCCTGCCTCTTCAAAATTACCTGTGCACCATCTCCTTTGTAGAGGAGCAGTACTCTGCGGCAGTGTATCAGTGAGACTGCTTTGCTCACAGAGGATTGTGGGAAGTGTTAGGTCAGGACTGTGGATGTAAACCGGAATCTTCATTCACTGACAGCAAGCAGAGATGTTGAACACTGAGGACATGAAACAGTCTCTCTAAGAAAGTTGCAAAACATTTCATTATGCAGTGATTAAGCTTCATTTAGGCTACTTTCACACTTGCGTTTGGTGTGGATCCGTCATGTATCTGCAGAGACGGATCCGTTCAGATAATACAACCGTCTGCATCCGTTCAGAATGGATCCGTTTGTATTAACTGTAACATTGCCAAAACGGATCCGTCTTGAACACCATTGAAAGTCAATAGGGGAAGGATCAGTTTTCTACGGTCAGTGAAAACGGATCCGTCCCCATTGACTTAGGCTACTTTCACACTAGCGTTCGGGGCTCCGCTTGTGAGTTCCGTTTGAAGGCTCTCACAAGCGGCCCCGAACGGATCCGTCCAGCCCTAATGCATTCTGAGTGGATACGGATCCGCTCAGAATGCATCAGTCTGGCTCCGTTTGTCCTGCGCTCCGCTCAGCAGGCGGACACCTGAACGCTGCTTGCAGCGTTCGGGTGTCCGCCTGGCCGTGCGGAGGCAAACGGATCCGTCCAGACTTACAATGTAAGTCAATGGGGACGGATCCGTTTGAAGTTGACACAGTATGGCTAAATTTTCAAACGGATCCGTCCCCCATTGACTTTCAATGTAAAGTCAAAACGGATCCGTTTGCACTATCATGAACAAAAAAAATAAAAATTTTTTTTTTTTTTTTTTTTTTTTTTTTTTGTTCATGGTAATGCAAACGGATCCGTTCTGAACGGAGCCACCGTCTGCATTAATATGAGCGGATCCGTTCAGAACGGATCCGATCGAACGCTAGTGTGAAAGTAGCCTCACATTGTGTGCCAGGACGGATCTGTTTGCCTTCGCATCGTCAGGTGGACACAAACGCTGCAAGCAGCGTTTTCGTGTCCGCCTCCAAAGCGGAATGGTGACTGAACGGAGGCAAACTTTTGCATTCTGAGCGGATCCTTTTCCTTTCAGAATGCATTAGGGCAAAACTGATCCGTTTTGGACCACTTCTGAGAGCCCTGAACGGCTCTCACAAACGGAAAGCTAAAACGCCAGTGTGTTAGATGTAGCAGTCCTGTCCCGGCTGCAGACTGAGGCCTGAAGAAGCTTGTGCCCCTCTAACTGCAGTCACATTTCCGTCCCCTGACAAGCGCCCTCTGTTATAAAAACTACAAAGCTGCGCAGTTTAATTATACATTCAGGGCCGGGCTGGTTTCCTGCAGGGCAGAGCGAGCCTGGCAATTAGCTGCAAGCAGTGTGCTGTTTCTTCAGTTACAATGAGCTGAACAGAGAATGTCCTCCGGGTGTGTACAGCAGGTCTGTGAAGCAGTGCTGCCCCTCCCTGGCCAGCGGCGGGACTGCAGGCAGCACATTGTGCCATAATTATGCAGGGACACATAAGTAGGTTAAATAACTATATCGTGTAACAAGTAATGGATAGGCTGCACTCTGTGATGTCACCTCTTCTCTCTAATACATGTATAGACCACTCTGATGTCACCACTGATCTCTAGTGAATGGATAGGCTGCATTCTCAGTGATGTCACCGCTGATCTCTAGTGAATGGACAGGCTGCATTCTCAGTGATGTCACTGCTGATCTCTAGTGAATGGATAGGCTGCACTCTCAGGGATGTCACTGCTGCTTTCTAGTGAATGGATAGGCTGCACTCTCAGTGATGTCACCGCTGATCTCTAGTGAATGGACAGGCTGCATTCTCAGTGATGTCACCGTGGATCTCTAGTGAATGGATAGGCTGCACTCTCAGGGATGTCACTGCTGCTTTCTAGTGAATGGATAGGCTGCACTCTCAGTGATGTCACCGCTGATCTCTAGTGAATGGACAGGCTGCATTCTCAGTGATGTCACCGTGGATCTCTAGTGAATGGATAGGCTGCACTCTCAGGGATGTCACTGCTGCTTTCTAGTGAATGGATAGGCTGCACTCTCAGTGATGTCACTGCTGATCTCTAGTGAATGGACAGGCTGCATTCTCAGTGATGTCACTGCTGATCTCTAGTGAATGGATAGGCTGAATTCTCAGTGATGTCACTGCTGCTCTCTAGTGAATGGATAGGCTGCATTCTCAGTGATGTCACCGTGGATCTCTAGTGAATGGATAGGCTGCACTCTCAGTGATGTCACTGTGGATCTCTAGTGAATGGATAGGCTGCATTCTCTGTGATGTCACTGTGGATCTCTAGTGCAGTGTTTCCCAACCAGCGTGCCTCCAGGTGTTGCAAAACTACAACTCCCAGCATGCCTGCACAGCCAAAGGCTGTCCGGGCATGCTGGGAGTTGTAGTTTTGCAACAGCTGGAGGCACGCTGGTTGGGAAACGCTGCTCTAGTGAATGGATAGGCTGCACTCTCAGTGATGTCACCGCGGATCTCTAGTGAATGGATAGGCTGCACTCTCAGTGATGTCACCGCGGATCTCTAGTGAATGGATAGGCTGCACTCTCAGTGATGTCACTGCTGCTTTCTAGTGAATGGATAGGCTGCATTTTCAGTGAAGTCACTGCTGATCTCTAGTGAATGGATAGGCTGCGTAATGTTGATACTGTCTGTTTCTTGCAGTTTGGTCACCCTCCTGTGTAGTAATGCTTGCAGCCTGTAATGGTATGCAGTATGGGACCATATTGACGATGACCTCTATATTTCCATGTAAGGTTCAGTATCTGACTACATTTTCCCCTCTACAGTTGTGCTCATTGTGGATTGTGGGGGGGATTGTCACCGCTGCATTTTCTTCTACAGCCTGCTCTGGCTAGATGTAGAGGGTGGGAAGGGGATTTCTTTTAGATTATACTGTGAAACCGGATCCAGGGCTGGACGCTGGACTCAGTCTGCAGGTACCGCTGGCTCAGGAGCCGGCAGAGCGCAGCCAGCAGAGCCCTGTCTGCTAAACATCAGACTCTGTGCATATCAAATGTGACGGCACAAACGGCGCAGCCGAGCTGGGAGCTGCCAGGGGGCACTGGTGAGGAGAATTACATTACAGGCTCTCACTCTGGAGGACCTGTCCTGTATTAAAGGGGTTGTCCCACTAATAATATTCTAGTTTTTAAACCAGCACCTGGATCCAAATACTCTTGTAACTGCATGTAATTAGAAATTTAGTATAGCCACTGAAATCTATGTATAACTTACAAAACAAAAGACCCTCTCTGGGAAGGGTTTATATTCATCGGCAAATAAAGCCCGTTTAGGCTAATAACCTCGCTTGTCCCAGATAATAAAACTTAACTTTTATTAAGTCTGCTAAGATTTACTAGGTAAAGTTAATGTGAGCTAAAGAAAAGGTTAAAACTAACTGCCGCCCTTGTCAGTACTGAAGCCTGTATATTTTAGCTACACTGTGAGCCGGGGGTGCCCTCACACACTTGGATATTGTATTAGCAGCCCTGTACAGCACCGTCCTATGTGCAACCACTGTTCAGTCTTGGACGTGCTCTAATCAGGAATTAACTAGTAGCTAAACTGACACTGACACCAGAGTCTAGAACACTAATCGCTGCCCCCCCAACATGTTTCGCCAGCTAATCTGGCTTCATCAGGGGTAACAGACAGAATTAAATAGAGACGCTGCCTGTGGACCTTATAAGGGCTGTCTCCACCTTAGAATCAAACTAAGGGGCCAATAGGTATGAAGAATGCGAGTTGGTGAGAATAGAGTAAACCCTGCTACCAAAAGCAAGCCTACAGGTAACTGACACTAGACCACCGCTATCCAAGTGGGAGTGCCCAGGTAGGTCGGATGCGCACCCAGTATCTGCGCCAGGACTTACCTTCTTGGAGCACCACTGCAGTGCACTGCGAGTGAGCAAGAACTTTGAAGTGCCCGAAGCGCCTCTTCTCACAGTGCGCCTGCGCGTAGACTTTAGTCTCAGAGCGCATTACTCTGCCTCACTGCAGGGAAAATATAATTGCTAAGTATCTCATCGGCGGTGGTCCGAAACCTGCTGATCAGCTGTTTGAGAAGGCACCAGCACTCCTATGAGCGCCCCAGCCTTCTCCCTGCTCACCAAGCACAGTGCCGTACATTGTATAGCGGCTCTGCTTGGTGTCGCACTCGGCCCCATTCACTTTTAGGAGGCTGAGCACAATGCCAAGCACAGCCGCTATACAATGTACGGCGCTGTGCTTGATGAGCACGGAGAAGGCAGCAGCGCGATCAGGAGCGCCGATGCCTTCTCAAACAGCTGATCGCCGGGGTCCCAGATGTCGGACCCCCACACATCAAATACTGATACTATCCTTAGGATAGGTTATCAGAATGAAAATCCCGGGATAAACCCTTCAAACAAGCAGCACATTGATTGTAATGGGCACTTTGTAATCCTTCATTCCCCCTGAGGTGGCACTGCAGGGAAATTGAACACTTACTGTGGTTACCCCGTAGATAACAGCTGATCGCTGGGGGTCTCAGAAGAGGACACTTACAACAAGTAGGGATGGGCCAAATCACAGATTACCTCAAAGGATTCAACTGGAGTTAATGAATATACATATGTATGTAGTCAACCCAACCAACAACTGGCAAGATAGTCTGCTTGGCTACTTATGGGACTCCCCAACCATGGCCTCTTCATTGGGCCCTACTCACTAAAACCCCATTGTCTAACGTGGTACCAAGAGCACTTTGTACATGTAACACGGCCTCTTACTGTATGATCACCCTCCAATTCTTATCCTAGTGCTTACACTTTAATTTGTGGCTTGCACCAGAACCTGGGCACATGGAGGCTATTACAGTAGAGGCCGATCTATTATTACTGTGGTCGGGTTACTGAGGGGATATTATTAAATTATTCCTGCTAGGCCAAAGTACAAGGAAACTGTACTGTGCACAACCCATTAATATTGGGTTGATTGCTCCCCCTATAGGTCAGAACAAAATTCAAAAGCAGTTTGTGGATGCATGAAGACTGCCTGGTAGTAGCTTATCTCCCCTTGTCTACCTGTTTATGGTGTAGTTGGTAGTACTTTGCTGTATATCGGTAGCTGTGGTGCTAGCAGGATATAGGGGGGTGCAATGCTGTTTGGGAGACTTCTGCCCATCCCCTACTATTTTAGCCCATGTGCTTTAAAGGCAATTTGACCTTTTTGGCCTGGCATTTCTGAGCAGATGGGGGTCGGCCCTGTTATTTTAGTGTTCTGACTAATGGCACAGCATAAGACTAAGGTTATGTGGCAAGTAACCCCCCCCCCCCCCCCCATAAAAAAAAAGTGTAATTTGTCACGGGTGACTTTGGTCATCTAAGACCACACTGCACAACCAGTAATGTTTGAGATCGCTCGTGATGTGACTGTGCCCAGAAAAATCCAAACCTGCTGGATTTTTGGTCACACATTGCAAGTAACTTTTCCAGTTCAACGTATGGCACGTGCACTGGCGATTCCCTTGCAACACAGCAATTTTCTTTAGTGCCTAATGGGTGTTGCAAAACCTAAATCTAATGCGACTCAGACAGATCACACCCAAAAATAGTCAAGTTTTCACATCATGTTGTGTTCTAACTCCACCACATTAATCATTACTTGTACTGTTGGTATCGCCACGTAGTCCTCACTTAATAATGTCTCTGCCTTCCGCCCCTACAGAACCGAAAATAAACTACTTGACCTTCCTTGGACTCATCCAGACACAGGCACTTGTGAGATAAGGATGCTGTGAATACTTCATTTGTATCTTCCACTGCTCCATCATTTGTCTGCACAGCAGTGAATGGCAGGGAAAATAAACTATTAGATGGGGCCCCTTTAACTTAGTGGGTGCTCCTGGTAAGGCCAGGCATCCAGAAGGAGCCGCTTTGCCCTCATCCTAACTTTTTGGGTTATTTTTATTGCAGTACATGGGCACTTTTTTTGCCCAACTACAAAAAAAAAAAAATGAAAACACTGACTGCAGTACCCTCTTGACCCCTCGTTTTGGAATTTCTGGTGGTGTATGGAGGACCCCTTACAGTGGTACTGAGACAGACAATAGAGCCCTGGTTGAGCTTAGTTCAGTGGAAACATGGTGGATCTGTGGCCTCCTGTACTCAGAGATTGAAAGTAAAGTTGGCCGTAGATAGCGTCTCAAAGAAAAATTCCACCCACCAAAAAATAAACAAAACACATAGAAACAGTTTGTTTCCCCCCCCCCCCCCCCCCCCCCCACCATACCATATGCACTTTAGGTGGGTTTTTTAAGTCAGTATTTGAATTGTTTCTGGCTTTTTTTAACCTATAGAGAAGGGGAAGAAAAAAAAAAGCACCAAAGCTTCAACATGCTGTGTATTGAAAAGAAAAAAACAATTAAGATTTTTTTTTTTAAAACCACAAACTAGGCTAGTCTGCTCTGCATTTCAAGCTTCCTATAGACTTGCTTACATCTGGAGTTTGCATCTTTACAGCAATACACATGTGGAAAAAACAAAAATATTGTTTTATGCCTTAAAGTAACATTCTGGGTGCTCCTGAATGCAGGGCTGCACCTAGCGCCTTTCTGCTGCCTGAGGCAAAAACTGAAACTGTGCCCCAATGTCAATTTCTTAACCCCCCCCCCCCCCCCCTACGGTTAAATACCTACTTGGAAAACATTACATATAGTGCTTCCCAATACTATACTGCAGAAACTGATAATTCCCCTTTGTTGCCCCCCTACCCATATGTTACTTTTACCTTGCGTGTTCCTTTTTAAGGTGCTGATCTACAACTGAGCAGGTTTCTATCTATGCAAAATGTACCCCAACGAGTCATACCGTACCCAGTCAGTGGGGGCAAGTTCAGTGGTACCAGTGTAGTATGGGCCTATATCATGGCTGATAGCGGACTTTGAAGGAACTGTCATCCACAGAAAACACTGCATATGTTTACTAGTGAAGGGGCCCTGAACCTCCCCAATAATATCCCATTGTAATAACTAAATAGCTCCTGGAAAATACAGATGGGAAACACATTCTAGCAAACTGTTGTAGCTGGGTCTAGCCCCCCCCCCCCCCCCAACAAAAAAATAAATAAATTTAAAGTGGTGGTCAGGGATCAGAGCTGAGCACGGACATATCCCCATCCACTAGCCAAGCCTCTGCCTAGCTAACCCATGGAGAGCCCCGGCACAGCAACACATCTCCAAAAAAATGCCCTTTACCTGAGCGATTCAGCGCAGGGCAAAGTAGAGCATCGGAGCAGAAAATGCTCCGATGTTCACGTGGGCCTGGAGGGGGTCAGCTCTGAACTCAGACAACCCCTTTTTAATTATTAAATTTAGGTGACTGAATAGACTAGTACAGGGATCAGCAACCTTCGGCTCTCCAGCTGCAGTGAAGCTACAACTCCCAGCATGCAAACTTACTCTGCTATAACCTTTTTGTAACTCCTACAGAAGTGAAAGGAGGATTCTGGGAGTTGTAGTTTCAGAACAGCTGGAGGTTGCATGACCTTGGTCCTAGCAGTCTGACCCCTTTCATAGATGGGGGGGGGCGCTGCATTACACCAAGTAATTCTTCCCTATACTGGAGATATTACATCAGAAGTCTCCCTGTTGCAAACCTACAGCTACCATCTTCTCCTGACAGCCAAAGGCTGTAAGAGCATGCTAGGGGTTGTAGTTTTGCAATATCTGGTGACTTTCCACCCTGTCATTGTAATAACACACGCAAACAGCAGATTTCTCAAAAACATACATCATATTTCCTCTTTTATTATATAAATATCCGTTTAACCTTTTAACTGTAAGAATATAAAGAGTTTCTTGGAGGATCTTTTATACAAATTCACAGACAGTACAATGAAATTCGGCACGTTTTTTTCTAGGTGAGATCCAACTGTGGAGATGTTCAGGAAATGGATGGGGGAGGGGAAGGTTATTTCCAACAGAACAGAAAATACCAGTCACTTTTTTTTTCAAAAAAAATTCTAACCAAGCTGAATGTGATCCACAGAAGAGAGGAAGTGAGAACAGAATTCAACCCTAATCTGAGAACGACCATGGATTGTGCTCCCACCATATAAAACGCCTCAAAAACAAAAAATAAAAGGTGCACTCATGATGATGATGGGGAGGGGGTACAGTCTGATGTTTGCATATATAATTTGACTATCGTCATCAGTTGGCGCTCGGCTTTGCACATCCTTCAGCAGCAAGAGTTATGAAAGGCAAGTTCTGCACTTCAGTTCTACAACTCAGATTGGTCAGGAGCAAAAAAAATTGGAAATATTCCGCCCTCAACAGGAGGCGGCCCCCCCGAGGATTGTGGGAAATCCAGGAAATACCAGTCTATGAACCTTAACTAGTGGGGGGGGGGGGGGGTTAAAGGGGTATTCTAGTAGTTTCGGGGTATCCCATATCTACAATGTGCATGCTCCACCTGACACTGTTTGAGGAGACCCCCGCCGATCGAATGGTTATCCCTTAGAGCAGGCATGCTCAACCTACGGCCCTCCAGCTGTTGTAAAAATACAACTCCCACAATGCCCTGCTGTAGGCTGTTTGGGGATGCTGGGAGTTGTAGTTTTGCAACAGCTGGAGGGCCACAGGTTGAGGATAACTTGAAATTACTGGAATACCCCTTTAACTTTAATACAGTATTAAAACCAGCGGGGGAGCTGTAGTTGTGCGGCCTTCATAATGTTCATGGACTCTTCTCCCACCCATCTGGAGGAGCCCCAGGGACTAGACTGCCACAATCTTTATAATGGGCTCCACTGCAGCTTGCCCCTAGTGGGGTGTTCTACATAAGGGGGTGACTGCCCTAAAGACAGCAACCCCCCAATACTACAGAACTTATCAGCCCTAGTTTTGGCACTCTGTTCTGGATAACTGAGGAAATAGCAATACTTTTGCAAAGAACTAGCAGGTAGTGACTGGGTTAAGGGGCCAACTGCAAATTGTTCCACACATAATGGGGGGGGCTAAAGCATGATTATTCTAAGGCTGGGGTCACATGTGACTGAATAGCTGCGGATTTATGTGCGGTATAACCGCAGCGCTGTACAGTACCAGCGAAGTGGATGAGAATAAAGCAGCGATATCACGGCCTTGAAATCTGCAGCATGTCAATTTATTTAACGGATTTCTCAGTTTCCATTGGAGAGGGTGAAATCTGCTGGCTTTTCCACTGCCAAAAACGCATGTATTACATGTTTTTGCAGCAGAATTCTCAGTCACGTGTGTCCCTGACCTTACAGAACCGATCAAAAAAGTCTCGTTCTACCAGGACGCAGAAATGTCTACAGGAGCAAACTAAAGACAACATTGTTCCAGTTTAGGCACTAAAAACAAACAGAAGAGGGCAAACTCAGCTTTCCAGGACCTAAAAATAAAATAAAATTTAAAACGAGGTAGCCGACCTTCAGGAATATCGAAAGTAAAGGGCCCCGTCTCCGGGGCCAGGGGGAATGTGTTGGATAAAGTTTCTCCTACTTACAAAACAAACATAGAAAAAGAAAACTTAAGAAATGTTACGGGTGCAGCTCCCATTAACCCTTCCTTATACTGTAGAAAAGGGACAGGTTGTTGGCATAAGTTAACCACATCCGGATGCCTCTGCTGCCCGGCTATCACAACCACCTTTGTGTTATTAGTGTGTGATGTCAGAGGCTGGCAGCCTGCTCAGTGCCGCTCTACTCGGCAGATGTCGGTGCAGAGCTCTGTAGCTGTCAGGATGGTGGCAAGTGTCAGGCCTGAAGGGATCTCCATAGACCTCTGCCCAGCACCATGATGGATCAGACCACAGGGCACTGCTAGTGGGTAACCTATGCCACAAACCGGGAACTCCTTTCCTTCAAACCTCTTGCAATACCAATGGTAGCAACCCCTGTTATCAGCACTGCCAGAACGGCTAATGCCACTTAGCCCTGACACCTTACATGGCCCTGTTCTGCTCCCAGCTCTTGTGGCCCTACCAGGCAGTATAATGCATCAGTCAAGTCCTAGAAAGTCTCTTGAGTGGCACAGAGCTGGGCACGGTGGCCCTCACCTGACTTTCTCACTCTCGGTCATCTGCCACAGCCCCAGGTTGAGCACTTTGAGGCAAGGCAGCTGTGTGATACGCTCCAGTCCCCTCTTGGTGATGCGGGTGCACCCATACAAGTCAATGCCAGTCAGCTGGTTCAGGTGCTCGGCTATAAGCTCCAGGCTCTTGTCGGTGATGCGGACACACTGGCCGATGTTCAGGGTCCTCAGGCTATGCATTTGCCGCACCATCCGGTTGATGCCGTCGTCGCTGATGTGACAGGAGCAGAGGGACAGGGACTTGAGTCCGTAGAGGCCCTGAGCGATGTACGCTAGGCTTTGGTCACCCACCTTGTCACAGAAGGAGACGTCCAGGCCGGTGAGGCGCAGGAAGCTGCCCATGGCCAGGTGCATGATGCCAGTGTCACTGATGTTGTCGCAGCTGCGCAGGTTTAAGCTCTTCAGTCCCCGCATGTGTGACAGGTGCAGCAGTCCCGCGTCCGAGATGCCCCCGCAGAAACTGAGGTTGAGTACGCGGAGCCCTTGCAGCCCCCGGGAGATGTGCTTGAGGGCCAGGTCTGTCAGTTTCTGGCAGTCCTGCAGGGTGAGCTGCTCCAGGCTCAGGCAGCCCTCGGCGGCGCTGCGGGTCATTCCAGCCAGGTGACCAATGCCAACGTCGGAGACATGGCGGCAGCTGCGCAGGTTGAGGCTCTTGAGGCCGTGCAGCCCCCAGGCGATGAGCAGCAGGCCAGTGTTGGTGATGTTGGAGCAGCCACCCAGCTCCAGCACCTCCAGCCGCTTCAGGTACTGGGCGATGCGGCCCAGGCTGCTGTCCGTGATCTGCTTACACAGGCTGAGGTTCAGGGAGCGCAGGGACGAGATCTCCTGGACGAAGGCGTGGCCCAGGCCGTTGTCGGTCAGGTTGTAGCAGCCGCTCAGGTTCAGGCTCTCGATGTCGGGCAAGCCCTGGATGACGTAGCTGAGGGAGCGGCGCAGGCTGAGGATCTGCACGCGGCGGATGCCCCGGGCCTGCAGGCTGGGGAAGAGGGAAGGGTTGGCGCGGCGGAGGTGCAGCTTGGCCTCGGTCCCCCGCCACACGGACTTGTGGTAGGCCGCGTCCCGCCAGGCCACGCATACCTGAGCCGCCCGGCCCTTGTCTCGGACATCCAGGTAGCTGAAGATCATCGCCAGCAGCTCCGGGAACAAGCAGGAGATGTGGGTCTCCATTCCGGCATCCCCCTGACTAGGCCGCGGCCTGGCGAGCGTCGTGCTGCCTGAGGCGACGGAGGCGGTGCTGTGTGTGCGTACGGAGAGGAGCGCGCTTCTGCGCCTTCAGTCTCTCGTCAGCCCGGCCTCGCCGTCCAGATCATCGTGGGGGGCCCGGCATAGCTCTGACGGTCGCTGCTCGGCTCCTTTCTATCTCACGTCAGCGAATGCAACCGCCGGCCGGAGCCCTGACTGAACCGTTAACACGCGACGGGCTCGCTGCCGTCCTGTTACGTGCGCGTCTCCGACGCCACCGCCAAGAGGGGGCGGAAGAGTCCGCTCTGAGCATGCGCGGCGCCGCGGCTGGCAGACAAAAAATAAAAAAGGGGCGTTGTGGGCGTGCCTTCCAGTCAGACGAGCCGAAATGGGTCGCCATTGAACATGCGCAGCGTGGTGCGTGCTGAAGCTAAAAAGAGGGCGTGGTCGAGGGCGGTATTTAAGCCTTCTTTGTCTCGGGTGCAATAGGCTTGTTACCATAGCGACTGTTCCCCCACCTTTTCTTGGTTGCCTTCCTGTTTAACCCTTTCTTGGCAGGAAAAGAGTTGTAGTCACTTGGGTGTGAGAAAGTACAAGCTCGTGTCACCTCATGTGAGCAGAAGCCTAATGGTCTCTCAGACCTGGCAGGACGTGAAAAATAAAAAATAAAGTGATAATGTTATAGATACACTATACCAGTGGTCTCCAGTTGCTGGTGAACTATAATTCACAGCATGCCCTGACAGTCACCGCGCTAGATGATAACCAGGTCAGGACCATATGACGACGTTTATAGCACACAGGATAGCAGCCGCCTGCCAGTCACGCCGGGTCTTTTGCGAGATAACCACAAGTAGTTGCACTCACACGACCGTAGGTGTCCCGTTGCCGTATTGTGGATCTGCAATTCACGGGCACCGTTCCGTGTGCATTCCGCATCACGGATGTGGAGCCCATTCACTGTAGTGCTTCCGTAGGGTTCCGTTCCGCAAAAAGATAGAACATGTCCTATCTTTTTGCGGAACGGGCGGAGTGAATGGGTGCGTGATCCGCTGAGGCTGCCCTACGGTCGTTTGTTCGTGCATTGCCGGCCACGGGGCGCACATGTTTGTGTGCAGGAGACCTCATACCAATACGCCTAGTCTCATTTATGAAGTGCTGTGGATTTTTTTTATAAATTGTCGAAAAAAGAAAGAGCGAGAAGGAAATTGTCTAATTGAAAGTCTAAAAACAGGCAAACTTGATAAATGTGTCCCAAAGTGTTTTGTAACTATAGCTTAAAGGGGTTGTCCACTCCTTTAAAAGTGATGGTCTATCCTCTGGATAGACTATCTCTATCTGATCAGCGGTGTTCTGCCGAAAGTCTATAGCTTGCCGAAAGTCTATAGCGGAAGTGACGTGGTGCGCTGCACAAGCGCACAAGCGCACTTCCACAAATCATCAGAATCATTGTCTTAAAGTGACAGTCACCCGCAGTAAAATACAGCATCTACATTAATTTGTACCCTCGCGGGCTCGCTTCGCTCGCCACGCATCGGGCTCGGCCTCGCTGCGCTCGGCATTTAGTAAAGCTGACTCTATGCCGCCATTGATAGTAAAGAAGGAAATGGATGGTAAAGAAAGGGACTATTCATCTCTTTCTTTACCATCCATTTCCTTCTTTACTATCAATGGCGGCATAGAGTTAGTTTTACTAAATGCCAAGCGCAGCGAGGCCGAGCCCGATGCGTGGCGAGCCTGCGAGGGTACAAATCAATGTAGATTAATGAGCGCTGGGAAGGGGGGTGGCGGCGGAGCTGTGTTTTAATGGCGATGACTGTCACTTTAAGAAAGATATACCCTTAAGTCTGCGCACGTGCGGTGTGCGAACAACTGCAAGGGAGACTGCAGGAATGCTTCGCTGAAGTACGCTTGCGCAGCGCACCACGTCACTTCCGCTATAGACTTTCAGCAAGCTATAGAAATCTGGCAGAACAGCGGCACCCCTGCCGATCAGCTGTTCTGCAGTGGCTCCAGGGATGGAACTACACAGCGCCACCCATGGTGCAGTTCAATAGGAGCAGCGCTGCAGCACCCAGCTCCGTATACTGCACGATGGACGGAGTTGTGTAGTTCTGGTTCCATTGGAAACTTTGGGGCATGGTGGATTGTCAGAGGATTCTCTGCTGAAACCCATGGATGAATAATCCTTTAGGGCTCATGTACACAAACTTATATTTTGTTTTGTCAGAACCATTCATTTCAATGGGGCCACAAAAATAAAAAATGACTCGGTGTGCATTCCATATGTCTGCAAGTGCGTTCTGCAAAAAAGTAGCACATGTCCTATTCTTGTCCGTTTTGTGGACAAGGACAGGCATTGTTACAATGGATCTGCAAAAAAACGGATTTAACACGGACGTCACACTTTTATTTTGCAGATCCGTGTTTGGCGGGCCGCAAAATACATACGGTCGTGTGGATTAGCCCTTATAAAGCTGATTAGTGGGGGCGCCAAGGGCTGGACTCCCACCTATCTGATATTGATAACCTATTCTGACGATAGGCCTGGATATTCTGAATTCAGAAAAAGCTTTAAAGGGGTTCACCGAGAAGTAAATGCTACATGCAATTCCTACATCCCTGAGGGCATGGATTGGCTGGCGGTGGTGACAGGCAGGTAGACAGCAGGTCACACGTCTGGCAGAGACAGGAGCTTGGCAGAGAATCTTCCACCCTGCGTGGCCCTCTAAGGGTCCATTCACACACCGGCAATGTGCGTTCTGCATTTTGCGGACTGCACATCGCCAGCACTCTCATAGTAAATGCGGACAAAAATAGGATATGTTCTATTTTTTTTGCGGAACGGAAGTGCGGATCCGGATGTGCGGACAGCACATTCCGGCCCCATTTAAAATGAATGGGTCCGCACCTGTTCCGCAACCCATTTTGCAGACGTGTGAATGGACCCTAAATGTGGGTTCTGGTCATGGAGAAACCCTTTAATCCTTGTAGAACGAAAACTTTCTGGCATACTTTGACCCAGATGGGGTAAACGTAGACCTGCAGCAGATCTATCACAGGGGCTCTGGCTGAATGTGGTGCAGGGTCCAGGGATAGACGCTTTTCGCTGACCCTCTACCAGCTGTTGGTTGAGTTAGGCCTTAAGCCCACGACCGTTTTTCGGGTCCGCATCCGAGCCGCAGTTTTTGCAGCTCGGGTGCGGACCCATTCACTTAAATGGGGCCGCAAAAGATGCGGAGAGCACCCCGTGTGCTGTCCGCATCCGTTGCTCCGTTCCGTGACCCCGCAAAAAAAAATATAGCATGTCCTCTTCTTGTCCGTTTTGCAGACAAGAATAGGAATGTCTACAATGAGCCTTCCGTTCCGCAAATTGCAGGAGGGCACAAGGGGAGCTTCCGTTTTTTGCGGATCCGCGGTTTGCGGACCGCAAAAAAACTGAAAGGTTGTATGCATGAGGCCTTACTTTGAGACAGATTTTTATGCCAGAGTTGTGGCACAATATTGGTGCAGCATAATGGAAAAATGCGTAGAAACCCTAGATGCTCTTTGTGCCATTTTTACACCGATTTTGGCATAGGCACATAAGTAAATTTGGGGGAAATTTATCAAAACTGGTACAAAGGGAAACTGATTTAGTTGCCCATAACAACCAATCAAATTCCAATTTAGCGCTTCTTTGTAAAATGAAAGAATCAATCTGCTAGGGACAACTATGTTTTACTTTACATCAGTTTTTGTGTTTTAAATACCTTACCATTTTCAAGATCTGTGCTTGATGCCAGTGAATATGAACTTTTTATATATATATATATATATATATATATATATATATATATATATATCCAGAGGCTGAAAACCTGTTCTGACCTAAATATTTCTCGCAGCTGAAGGTTTGTTACAATGTATCCAATCTGGACAGTCCTCTAAACACATCCTCAACACAACCTGTCTGCTGTTTAGTCCGTTTTCTACAATGTATCAGTGTATTGTCCAGGCTATCTACCTCAGGGCTCATGCACACGGCCGTGGTCATATTGTGGCCCGCAAATAGCGGGTCCCCAATACACGGGCACCGGCTGTGTGCACCGCGCATTCACTTATATGGGTCTGCAATCCAGGGGATGCGGTGCGGAACGGGGGCACAGATCGGAAGCCCACGGAAGCACTCCTGGGTTTTCTGTTCGTGCCTCCGCACCGCAAAAAAGTAGTGCATGCGGACAGTTTGATGCGGATCACGGATCCCTTTCAATTTGAATGGCTCCGCGATCCGCATGCGGCACCCCCCCCCCCCCCCCCAGTCCGCAGTACGGGCCCGGCATGAGGCCTCAGGATTGTCTGGCCTGGATGCTATTGTAACAGATTATTAGCGGATGTAATAGGACATGGTTTCAGGCTCTGGATGTATTTTTATTTCTCACACTTATATAGTGTTGACATATTCCGCAGCGTTTTACAGACATGCATCATGGGAAGATGTAGATAAGATTTACATTCACTGACAACAAGCAAGATCTTTGATATTTAGAGAACTGAGGTTCATCCTCTGCTGTGATGTAAAAATTGGAGGAGTAACAGCAGAGCGCTGACTGTGCGTGCAACCGTCTGTCTGTCTCTATCAAACACTTAGGCCTCATGCACACAACCGTATGTATTTTGCGGTCCGCAAAAAATGGATCCGCAAAAAATACGGATGATGTATTTTGCGGTCCTCAAAAAATACGGACAATAATAGGACATGTTCTATTTTTTTGCGGAACAGAAATACGGACATACGGAAACAGAATGCACACGGAGTAACTTACGTTTCTCCATGACCAGGACCCACAAAAACAGAACAGACACGGAAACAATATACGTTCGTGTGCATGAGCCCTTAATCCACAGGACAGAGAAAAAATGTCTGAAGGCTGGGACCCCACTGATCACAAAATCAGGGACTGTCTGTTCTCCGATTTGAATGGAGCAGCGATCACTCCATTCCGCACTGACCCTCCTACCCACGTGGATCATGGATAACTGATTGCTGTTGGAGAACCCCTTTAAAGTCTGTCCGAGTTATGGAAACAGCCAGCATGTTATCCCATAGCTATTCTGAGAATTCTCCTCTGAGACGTTTATGGTATATCGATATGATGTGCCATAAGTGTCAGATCGTTGCAGGACCCCCTCCTATCTTAAAGGGGTTGTCTCATCTCGCTGTTACTAAGACATATGCGGCTTCAGAAACAGCTTGCTGTGCTACACTGTTTCCATAGCTTTCATGCAGAGCAATGAGAGCTACCGAAATAGCAGAGTGCCGGAGCACCGCTCTGCTGTTTTCCGGCCGCTAGTTGGTCGTGACTGTGTCTCTTCTCACCTTAGTAATGGCGAGATGCAGTGGCATAGCTAGAAATCACTGGGCCCCACAGCAAATTTTTGAATGGGGCCCTCCTCCCCCAGTAATTTTTTTGCAACCCCTTCCATTCATGCCGCCCCCATTCCTGTGGCCAGTAAAGATCGCTCTCTCAGACCAGGGCCAGCAGATGTTCCATCCGTTTCCTACACTGTCTATACTGTCACTGTATATCATTTCATTATGTAATACTGTTGAGGGGGCCCTGACCAAATCTTTTAGTCCTTCTCTTCCTAAATAGGCCCCCTTCTGGGTCAGGGCCCCAAAGCTGCCGCTTAGGAAGAGGCTGCAGCTCTAAACAGGGCACCGCGGCCTCTTCAGTCAGCTGCCAGGAGTCGGACCCCCACTGATCTGACATTAATGACCTATCCTGAGGGAAGGCCATCAATATTAGGCTATATGCACACGACCGTATGTGTTTTCTGGTCCGAAAATACGGAACCGCAAAAAAAAAAAAACAACATCCATATGCCATCCGTTTTTTTGCGGATCCATTGTAACAATGCCTAAAACGGACAAGAATAGGACATGTTCTATTTTTTTTCCGGGGCTACGGAACGGACATACTGATGCGGACAGCACACTGTGTGCTGTCCGCATTTTTTGCGGACCCATCCGCAAAAAAAACAGAACAGACACGGAAACAAACAACGTTTGTGTGCATGTAGCCTTAAACTGGAAAACCCCTTTAAGGCTTCATTCACTCTTCAATGAATCACGGACATGTGCTGTCTGTGTTCTCCATGGACAGCACACGGATCTATTGTGTGTTCACACAGTGGTACTTTGGCCCATGATTTGGACCAGGCATGCCCATTGAAATCCATGGGGGAGATTTATCAAAAGTACTAGCTTAGTTTTCCATAGCAACCATATTCGGTCTTTCATTTTTCAGAGCTCCTTTGGAAGATGAATGGTGGAGTCTAATTGGTTGCTATGGGCAACTAAGCAAGTTTTACTTTAAACCGCAAAAAAAATAAAACGCACAAATCCTCACTACGTATCTTGGTTTTGGAGCAGATTTTGTGTTTATGTTAACAATCCCATTGAAGTCTATGGGCAAAGTCACAATAAATAAGGTGCAGAATCGCACTAACAATTGACATGCTGTGGATTTCAAAATCCGCACAGCAGGTCTATTTCCGCACGGAAGGAAAAAAGTGAAGTGTACATTTATTGGTCCTATATTACACTGCTGTTTTTTTGCACAGAAATCAGAGTGGAAAAAAACGCTTATCGCATAGAACTAGTTTGTGTATCTCCAGCTAAAGCTTTTTTCTTTTTTTTAGGGTGCATTCACACGACCATATAAATGGATCCGCATCCGTTCCGCAAATTTGCGGAACGGGTGCGGACCCAATCATTTCAATGGGGCCGCAAAAGATGCGGACAGCACACCATGTGCTGTCCGCATCCATTGTTCTGTTTCCAGTGGCCCACAAAAAAGATAGAGCATGTCCTATTCTTGTGTGGAAGCGCGGACAAGGTTAGGCATTCTCTATATAGCGCTGGCCATGTGCGGTCCGCAAATTGTGGAAAGCACACGGCCGGTACCTGTGTTTTGCGGATCCACAATTTGCGGACCGCAAAACACTTACGGTCGTGTGAATGCACCCTTGCCCTAACCAGTTTGAAGAAGACATCTCCCTCTAGTGGACATATGATGAGCCGCAGCCAATGTCCTGGGATTATAGTTTTATTTTATTAGATTATATAGCACCAACATATTCTGCAGCGCTGCACAAAGACAGCCATTGTTCACATCAGCAAGTGAATAAAAACTGAGCATTGTACAAAGTGTATTTATATTGCATCTGTCTGATTTGCTAATTAATCCCAATTGATCCACCATCAGTCATCAGCAGACAATTCTGCAAATCGATCTGATTGAGTCTCCTCCTGCTTAGGGCTCTTGCACACAAACATGTGTTGACTGTGCCCCCCAATTTGTGGTTCCCAACGCTTGGCACAGGCAGCACACTCTCGTGTGGATGAGCCCTTATACAAGACTTTATATCTTTCAGGAGGTACTTCCTTTAATCCGCCAGTAGAGGTCACTCCATGCAGGCTGATCTCTGCACTAATGCTGAGAGCAGGCCAACTTCTGTCAATCAGAGCTGGAAATGTGAATAAACAGCTAAGATTAGATCAGAAAGGAGTCCAATCAGATCCCATTAATTCAGTTTTCTTTACAAAAGTCACGTTTTGTTCACCGAGGATGTAAAAAATACTGATGTGCTTTGGTAATGGGTAAAGTCATGTCTGGTTTGCCAATGCAAAAGATTAATCCCGATAGCGGATGGGGCATGGGTTCTGTCCAATGACATTTTGTCATATGTCATTTCCTCTCTTACAGAGGCAGGTAACCCATTACTGGATGTTAGAAGGTCCGCACCGTAATATAGCATAACCACTGCACCAGTGGCGTAGCTAGAAATGATTGGGCCCCACAGCAAATTTTTGAATGGGGCTCCATCCCCCAGTAATTTTTTAGCGACCCTTCTTCATGTCGCTCCCATTCCTGTGGCTAGTAAAGATCGCTCTCTCAGACCAGGGCCGGCAGCTGTCCCATCCGTTTTATACAGTCTATACCAGTGATGGCGAACCTATGGCACGGGTGCCAGAGGCGGCACTCTGAGCCCTCTCTGTGGGCACCCGCACTCTGGAAAAAGTCTATGGTGTACCAATAAGCCTTAGACTTTTCCTGCCATTCATCAGCGAAGGGCGTGCTATGAACGGCATAGTCAGAGCACTGAATGTAGGCAGTTATTATAGCTAAATGATAAAGTACATGGAAGATACACTATATTGGTATTCAGGTTAAATTGCCGTGTTGGCACTTTGTGATAAATAAGTGGGTTTAGGTTGCAGTTTGGGCACTTGGTATCTAAAAGGTTCACCATCATTGGTCTATACTGTCACTGTATATCATTTCATTGTGTAATACTGTTGAGGGGGCCCTGACAAAATCATTTAGTCCTCCTCCTCCTGGATGGGCCCCTTCTGGGTCAGGGCCCCAACGCAGCCGCTTCCCCTATAGTTACGCCCCTGCACTGCAAAAATACTGGATGGAAAATGTCGACTCTCAGTGTACAACCTATGAGTGTCCGACTGTTGGAAAACTGTCACTGTCAGCATGCTGAGAGTTGTAGTTTCCAACAGCTGGAAACTGGTGCTGTACAAATTGGTAATATCACCATTCTTATTCTATCGATATCCTGTTCTGCTGTTTCATAGTCATATCCGTTTCTGGGGAAAGCTGAGTGACAGCCAACATCGCCGCCATCACTCCAGTATGGGCATTGTTACCCAGAGTTACTTCATGGTAAATCTAGTTATGCAGAAATATGGTCGTGGGAGCTGCGTCCTTCCATGGAGCAGGGAATGAATCGCTGCATAACTAGACCCAATTGCTCTTCAGGAGACTGAGAAAGATGGATGACAACCTCTATGGAAGCTGTAAGGCGGCTATATTAGTTGTCCCCTAATACCGCTACCAGAAACAGATAAAACAGAATGGAATTTTTACAGCTCGGATAAGCCAGGATTGTTGTGTGATGGGTATTGCTGTAGGTGCAGGATGGTCACATTCCAGGCTCTTTCCAGATTTCTGCTCTGGGGCGAATAGTGTGAGAACAGTCACCTGTATTTTTAGCACCAGGGTGAAGAGCGAGACCATGGAGGATGGGGGGCAGTCAGAGGACACAATTCCTGGCATCCAGAGGGGGATCCAACTGGAACTTGCATTACCCATCCACTATAAGGCCATTACATGCCCCCTAATAAATTCACATGGTTGCACTGAGTCACAAGGAAAATCCACCATAGATACAAAAAACGTGTCGCTCGTTGTATTACGCTGCTTGTGTAGCTCTCGTCCATGAGAAACAGTGTAAGGCCTCATGCACACGACTGTTCCGTTTTTTTGCAGTCCACAAAGTGCGATTCCGCAAAACATAGAAGCCGTCCGCGTGCCTTCCGCAATTTGCGGAACGGAACAGGCGGCCCATTGTAGAAATGCCTATTCTTGTCCGCAAAACGGACAAGAATAGGACATGTTATATATTTTTTGCGGTGCTACGTAACGGAGCAACGGATGCAGACAGCACACGGAGTGCTGTCTGCATCTTTTGCAGCCCCATTGAAGTGAATGGGTCCGCACCCAAGCTGCAAAAACTGCGGCTCGGATGTGGACCAGAACAACGGTCGTGTGCATGAGGCCTAAGGCTTTCACACTTGCGGCAGAGTGATCCGGCAAGCAGTTCCGTCTCCGGAACTGCCTCCCGGATCCGGCAAAACGTATGCCAACTGAAGGCATTTGTAAGACTGATCAGGATCCTGATCAGTCTTAAAAATGCCTGATCAGTCAGAAAAATGCATTAAAATGCCGGATCCGTCTTTCCGGTGTCATCTGGAAAAACGGATCCAGCATTTATTTTTTTCACCTGTTTTTCGGTCTGTGCAGAAGGACGGATCCGGCCTTCCGGCACTAATACATTCCTACGGGGAAAAAAATCGGCATTGAGGCAAGTGTTCAGTTTTTTTGGCCGGAGATAAAACCGTAGCATGTTGCGGTTTTATCTTTTGCCTGAACAGTCAAAAAGACTGAACTGAAGACATCCTGATGCATCCTGAATGGATTACTCTCCATTCAGAATGCATTAGGATAAGGCCTCATGCACACGGCCGTTGTTTTGGTGGCTCGGATGCGGAGCCATTCACTTCAATGGGGCTGCAAAAGAAGCGGACGTCCCTCCATGTGCTGTCCGCATCCGTTGCTCCGTTCTGTGGCCCTGCAAATAAAATACAAGTGTGAAAGTAGCCTAGTTTTTAGTACCATAGTTTTTATAAGGGGGGAAGCAAAACTGACATGTTAGGAGAGGTTATAGGTTCTCTTTAAAGGGGTTTTCAAGGTTATGGATGAAACCCAGAAAAACCTGTAAATCCTTTTTGTCACTGATAACACCATAAACTATTTAGGAATGCCAATGTTATGCCTGCATAAATGCCACCCTACCCTGGAAAAACAAGACTTTTTGCCTGGCCCATTACCCTTTCTATGGGTTGTGACAACCTGCACCTTCTATACCACATCCAATAAAAAAACAAAATATATCAATAAAGGTATCAAATAATTAGATATAAAATAAAATAATGTAACAGCAGACTAGATGGACCAGGAGGTCTTTTTCTGATCTCAATCTTCTATTTTCGGGCTGAGAGGAAGATAGGTAGAGAGTCATGATGCCAATGTATACTATGGGGGGAGGTTAACAAGGGCTGGACCCTACTGTCTGGTGCTCACATTACGGCAGCTCATCCGGCACGCTCAGTTGGATATGTTTCCATAAGAGACACCAAAAAAAGATCATAAATCTCCCTCCGCGCGGCGTCATTGTATGAGAAATCGCAGCGATGCGGCACCGGTGATGTCATATAAAAATGAGGCAGAACGTTTACATTCCACCTGTTCCTGGCACTACAACCCCCATTATCCCTGAATAAAGTCTGTGCCACCAGCTTCCATGGACACACAACATCTGCCGTCCAGGTGAGAGCAGCGACGCAGGTACAGAGGCCGGCCCTGCTCAAATAAACAGACACAAATCTCCATGACAGGCTGGCACACAGTCAGGAACGAAGGCCCAAATACACTAGAAATAACTCCCTTGCTTATATCTGTATCTGGGAAAGCTGGGTGACTATGGCCGCTATTACAGCTCTCACTGGGATTATCACACAGGGGTTCATTATATCTGGTGAGAGCAGGGAATTAAAATGGTTCTCCTCAGGATAGGTCCTCAATATTAGATCGGGGGGTCCTACACCTGGCACCCCCGCCGATCAGATGTATGAAGTCAAGGCACGCACAGTGCGCGCATGCTGTCTCCTGTCTCTTTCCTGCTAGCTGCTGCTATGTCTATGGCGAGCAGGAAGAGAGAAGGGAGACGGAATGTGCGCACTTTCAGACCCCCCTGCTGAACCGATATTGATGACTTAGGCTTCATGCACACGACCGTAAAACATGCGCAGACTGGTAAAAATGTGAAAAAAAATCAAAACTGATCCGTTTGTCCGTATGACAAACGGACAGACAGATCCCTTCTTGAAATGCATTTGTAAGACGGATCAATCTTAGAATGCAATCAGTTGGCATACGTTTTGCCGTATCCTGAGGATAGGTCGTTAATGTCAGATTGATGGCGGTCTGACACCTAGTGACACCAGGTGTATGGGAGCCGTGTGCAGTAACCCGCCATGACCCCTACGCTGTGAATGGACCTCTGCTTCCTGCTCCATTCACTGCAGAAAACAGCTGATCGGTAGGGGGTGTCGGACCCCCAACAATCAGATACTGATGACCTACACTGACGATAGGTCATGAATATGTGGAGCCTGGAAAAGCCCTTTAACACTTTAATGACCAGGCCTGAAAAGACATTCATGACCAGACATTTTTTGATTTGTTAGACTACCAAAATTATTTTTGCAATGTTTTTTTTTTTTTTTTTACGTGACACCATTAGCGTTTTATTAATATGATTTTCTGAGATTTTTTTTTCTTTTTTTAGCTTTATTTTGGGAAAACTGCCAAAAACAAAATTATAGCCTCTTAATTTTTAAATATGAGAACTGACCAAAATAAATTATTAAAATAAGTTGCCTATTTTGTGTTGGTCATTTTGATATAAATTATGTATAGTTTTGCATGAATTGGCTGACTATGGCAATGGCTTTGGTTGGTGTGGGTGTTTTTATTTTGTTTGTATTTTATTTATTTAATTTTTACTTTTTTTTTTTAGGCTACTTTCACATTAGCGGCAGGACAGATCCGACAGGCTGTTCACCCTGTCAGATCCGTCCTGCCATTATTTCGCCGTGCCGCCGCCCCGTCCCCATTGACTATAATGAGGACAGGGGCGGAGCTCCGGCGCAACACGGCAGTGCACGGCGAGAGACCGCCGGACTAAAAAGTCAGACATTCGGTACTTTTAGTCCGGCGGCCTCTCGCCGTGCACTGCCGTGCTGCGCCGGAGCTCCGCCCCTGTCCCCATTATAGTCAATGGGGACGGAGCGGCGGCACGGCGAAATAGAGGCAGGACGGATCCGACAGGGTGAACAGCCTGTCGGATCTGTCCTGTCGCTAGTGTGAAAGTAGCCTAAAATATATATATCATTAAAAGACCTCTGGGGGACACTAAGGCCTCTTCCACATGAACGTTGTGCATCCGTTTCGTGCATTGGGGACCGCAATTTGCGGTCCCCAATGCACAGGCAACATCCATGCAGCGGCCGGGACTAATCGAGACAAGTTCTATTTTTTTTTGCTGTGCGGAGGCACGGACAGAAATACCACTGAAGCACTCTGTAGTGCTTCCGTGGGGTTACAATCCGTGCTTCCTTTCTGCATCTCCGTGATTGCGGACCCATTCAAATGAATGGGTCCACATCTGTAATGCGGAGTGCACACAGGCCGGTGCCAGTGTATTGCGGACCCGCCGTGTGCAAGAGGCCTAAGGGGGCTGGCACACAGTGTAGTTCTGAAGGATCTGTGTTGGGTCCGCGTGTCCGCTTTTTGCTGTCCGTGTTTCACTGACACTGCACAGGTGAAAAATAATTTTCAAAGCATCTCTTCCTAATGATCCTTGTTGCATCCATGGTTTTCACTGACCAGTAGACTATAATGGGCGTGATGCATCCATGCCAAAAAAACAGACCCATGGACCGTGGTAAAACACTGTGAACATCACACACGTTAAAATCAATAGGGACGTGTGCTGTCCATGGAGAACACGTACAGCACACGTCCGTGAAACACTGATGTGTGAATGAGGCTTTACTTACCAATGTTCTAGTTATTAAAATAGGGGCATCTAAGCCACACCCAGAAAAGCCCACTTGGGCCTGGGACAGCCCAAATTTGCCAGGACCTCCTCTGAAAATTTGAGACAGTCCCAGAAAATTTGGGAAAGTTGGCAACTATGCAGCTGTAGCATCCATCCAGGAGACCACTACAGCTGTCACTAGAGCAGAAGAGAGGGACTGTGAAGAAGCTCAATGCAAACAGCACTTCAGAGTGAAGCTCCACCTCCTGGGCATTTGGAGGAGCACAACCTGGCAGAATAAAAGTTCATATTCTCACTACTCCTCATAATAACTCCACAAACTGTATGTTTGTACTGTTCATCTCAGCCCCTACTTAGTGCTGGCAGCAGTTTCCATTCCATTCAGGATCATCTTCTGGTCATGGATAAAGGTAAAGAGGTGACCTTGGTGATCTGAGACCACCACTTTCTAGAATGAAAGGGCCATGTAGACCACACAAACCCTTTTGGCACCACTCAGCAAGTTGTCATTTAGAATCTGATGAAATGTTCTCAGTGAAGAACCATTTATTACGGTACAATTCCTTGAGTCATTCAGAGAAAGTCCTGTTTATGGTCTAGGTAAATTCCTGATTATATTACAGTTGGTTGCCGAATTATCAGATTTTCTGGATTAACAGATACCATATGAAATTAATTTTTATCTGTAAAAGAAGCAGTATTGGGGTCTTCAGGGAGGCAGAGGGTTAAGTCTATACTTCCATGCACAGCTGCAGACTATGTGTATTTATCCTGGACGGTAATGAGTATGATCTGATGTATACACTCACAGGCGAGGTGGTGACGGGGGGGGGGGGGGGGTTGGGGGGGGCCTCACACTTTGGGGAGATCGGCTGCTGGGGAAATTTGACACATGCCAAGTATGACTTTCTTTGCTGTGATGAATCCAAGACTTTCCTGCGATTGTGTTTATGTATTTCGAGGTGCTAGTTAGATAAATGCGGAACAGCAATGGGTGCAGACACGAGGCCTTATCTCTGGGTCTGGATGCCATTTCATCCTATGACATCATCTGCAGTCAGGAATCCTAAGGTTGGATCGGTACAAAACCCAGAGCGACAAGCAGCTGCGTTATATCACATCATGGATTTGTCACCTTCCTGTACACTGGGTCCCCTGGGTGCCCATTACTGTGCCAAGTTCTACATCGGTGCCCAATGTAGTCAAGTGCATGGGTCTGCAAGCCTCATGGCCGTTCAGGCAGTCTGTGGCTGTGTGTGGAAAAGCCCAATTTTTCCTGCATATCTATACACTTCAATAGTTTGCTCTTGCGAAGTAGTGCAAAATAA
Organism: Bufo gargarizans; assembly: GCF_014858855.1. Classification (NCBI taxonomy): domain Eukaryota; kingdom Metazoa; phylum Chordata; class Amphibia; order Anura; family Bufonidae; genus Bufo; species Bufo gargarizans. The sequence continues at coordinate 520,050,953 of NC_058081.1, forward strand.
TAGACATTTCTAAAATCCCAACTGCATGAAATAATATAAACGAGGGGATCTAATATACAGGGAGGAACCAGGGAAACACTTTCTGGGTCAATATTGTGAATCTAATAATGCAAATCTATACCTCAGATCAGAGGGACTGTCCCTCCAAAAGAGGGACAGAGGGAGGTCTGCTGTCTACCTCTGTAAGTAGCTGTCTCTCTGGGCTGTGACTGTTTCCCCCTGTGTTTGCACTTTACAGGGTGTGTAGCAGTCTCTCTGGTCTGTGGCCCTCTGACCCTGCTATGAAGGATTCTCTCTGGCCTGTGACTGTCTCACCCTGTATATTGCAGTCTCTGTGGCTGTCTCACCCTTTATGTAGCAGTCTCTCTGGCCTGGGACTGCTTCCCTCTGTATGTAGCAGTCTTTCTAGCCTGTCTCGCTCTGTATGTAGCAGTCTCTCTGGCCTGGGACTGTTTCCCTCTGTATTTAGCAGTCTCTCTAGCATGTGACTGTCTCTCTCTGTATGTCGCAGTCTCTCTAGCCTGTCTTCACCTGTATGTAGCAGTCTCTCTAGCCTGTCTCTCTCTGTATGTAGCAGTCTCTCTGGCCTGGGACTGCTTCCCTCTGTATGTAGCAATCTCTCTGGCCTGTCTTGCTCTGGATGCAGCAGTTTCTATGGCCTGTGACTGTCTCTCTCTGTATGTAGCAGTCTCTCTGGCCTGTCTCCCTCTGTATGTAGCAGTCTCTCTGGCCTGAGACTGTCTCCTCCTGTATGTAGAGGTCTCTCTGGCCTGTCTTGCTCTGTATGTAGCAGTCTCTCTGGCTTGTCTCCCCCTGTATGTAGCAGTCTCTCTGGCTTGTCTTCCCCTGTATGTAGCAGTCTCTCTGGCCTGGAACTGTCTCTCCCTGTATGTAGCAGTCTCTCTGGCCTAGGACTATCCCCCCCTGTATGTAGCAGTCTCTCTAGCCTGTCTCACTCTGTATGTGGCAGTCTCTCTGGGCTGGGACTGTCTCCCCCTGTATGTAGCAGTCTCTCTGGCCTAGGACTGTCTTTCCCTGTATGTAGCAGTCTCTCTGGCCTGTCTTGCTCTGTATGTGGCAGTCTTTCTGGCATGGGACTGTCTCCCCCTGTAAGTAGTAGTCTCTCTGGCCTGGGACTGTCTCCCTCTGTATGTAGCAGTCTGTCTGGCTCTGTATATGGCAGTCTCTCTGACTTGGGACTGTTTCCCCCTGTATGTAGCAGTCTCTCTGTCCTCTCTGGCTCTGTATGTAACAGTCTCTCTGGCCTGCGACTGTCTCCCCCTGTATGTAGCACTCTCTCTGTCCTCTCTCGCTCTGTATGTAGCAGTCTCTCTGGCCTGTCTCGCTCTGTATGTGGCAGTCTCTCTGGCCTGGGACTGTCTCCCCTGTGTTTGCACTCTGCAGGGTCACTGGCCCCAGAACACAGTTGAGTTACTTCCCCAGGTAATAAAATGTTAATGAGAGCGGAGCAGCAGGAGGGGGTGTAGTGTAGTGCCGCGGGTTGGGCACTGGGGGGAGGCAGAGAGCGACCCTCTCCTGACTGGCTTTGGCAGGACCCTCACTCATCAGACTCACCAGTCTCCTTCTCACACAGGGACCCCTGAGCTGCTGGAGATACGCGGAGCGCTGCTGTCCGGGGGGCAGCATGAGGGGGAGCTCGCCGCTGGTTCTGCTGCTGGTCACTGCCCTCCTGCCCCTGGTTGGGGCCAACTCTTGGTGGTAAGTACCTGGGGGCAATAGGAGGTTAGCACCGAGGACACGTAATGAGGGTGTAGTGACTGGCATAGAAATGGGTGGACTAACAAGAGGGGTTTAGCGGGGCTAGCATCATTGTTGTATTCAGGTATTGGAATACCTGTACCAAGAGTGTCAAGTGCAGTCTCTGCCAGGTGAGGGTGGAATAAGGAGGGTGAGGGGATTTTAGGAATTTTTTGGGGGTTACAGCAAGGAAGTGTTCGATACGTTATTACAAGATGGTGAAATCCAAGTTTTGTGTGCAAGGGGCAGATGACAGTGTATGATGGGGGGAGGGGGTAACTGAGAAGGGGGTGATACATGGTTGTTCAAAAGTGTGAAATGCAAGCTCTGTGTGCGTGTATGGGGGGTGGGGGTCTTGTGTAATATTAGTAACAGACAAAGGAAGGCTTTGATACATTGTTGCAAATGTATAAGCTGCCCAAAAGATGTCTAGCATAATTAGATATGGGAGGGATGTTATATTATTACATATGAGACCAGGAATAAATACACAGATCATGAAGTGCAGCTCCCTGTACAGATGACAGGTGAGATACATGAGAGAATGAGTCTATAGAATGGGAAGTGTAAGCTCTTGTGCTCAGGGGAGGCAGGTGAGAATGGATACTATCACTTGATACTTTACATCTCCTTCCTATGTATCCTCTACAGACAGTTATGTTGTTTGTCCCCCTTATATACAGTGAACCCACACCCTAAATACCCCTGCACATCATATGTCTCCTCTTTCTAGTGTCTGTAGTGTGTATTAGTGCTCATGCACACGACCGGATGTATTTTGCAGTCCGCAAAAAACGGATCCGCAAAAAAAATACGGATGACGTCCGTGTGCATTCCGTATTTTGCAGAATGGAGCAGCTGGCCCCTAAGAACAGTACTATCCTTGTCTGTAATGTGGACAATAATAGGACATGTTCTATTTTCTTGCAGTCCGGAAATACGGACATACGGAAACAGAATGCACACGGAGTAACTTCTATTTTTTCTTTGCGGACCCATTGAAGTGAATGGTTCCGCATACGGTCCGCAAAAAAAACAATACAATCGTGTGCATGAGCCCTTATACAGAGACTCTTAGGCTACATTCACAGGACTGTGCCCCCCCCCCCCCCCCAAAAAAAATAACCCCCGCAAAACGGTCAGTTTTTAACACCCATTTTTTTATGGGTGCCTTTCTGAAGAATGGCCATTAAACCCCCCGCCCCCCAATGTCCTGTTTTTTTGATAGACGTTATTCACGGGCTGTTAATAAAGCTGCCGTGTGAATAGACCCAAAGACTTCAGTGGTTCTGAAAAAGCAATGTGACATGTGAATGTTCCCTTAGGCCCCTTTCACACTAGCGAGTTTTCCACGCGGGTGCAGTGCGTGACGTGAATGCATGGCAACCGCACTGAATCAGTTCTGCGTTCTGTGAAAAACGCAGCATGTTCTATATTCTGTGTTTTTCACGCAGCCCTGGCCACATAGAGGTGAATGGGGCTTCAGTGAAAAACGCATTGCATCCGGAAGCAAGCGCGGATGTGATGCGTTTTTCACTGATGGTTACCAAGAGATGTTGTTTGTAAACCTTCAGTTTTTTATCACGTGCGTGAAAAACGCATCAAAACGCATTGCACTCACGTGGAAAAAACTGAACACGATCGCAGAAAAAACTGACTGAACTTGCTTGCAAAATAGTGCGAGTTTCCATGAACGCATCCGGACCTAATCCGTGTGAAAGAGGCCTCAGTTAGAGGAAATAGTTTTTTGTAGTAGACTACCCCTTTAATAGCTGGTACCGTGTATATGGTGTGCAAATATCTTGACTGTTCTGGGCAGAGGTACTCTTTAATTTTCTGCAGTCTGGCTGTTCTCAGCCTCTTCTCTGTTTTTAATTTTTAGGTCATTGGCCCTAAACCCAATCCAGAGGCCAGAAATGTATATAATTGGCGCGCAGCCTCTGTGCAGCCAGCTGACCGGTCTCTCCCCTGGTCAGAGGAAGCTATGCCACCTTTACCAGGACCACATGGTATACATTGGGGAAGGGGCCAAGACAGGGATTAAAGAATGTCAGCACCAGTTCAAACAGAGGAGATGGAACTGCAGCACGGTGGATAACGCGTCCGTCTTCGGAAGAGTCATGCAGATAGGTAAGAGCACCGGAAATCTACAGATCGCCCCGAAAAACAAGTCCTTCATCTTAAAGAGGACCTTTCATCTGTTTTACTTATAGGCGCTAAATACCTGTACTTGCGGGATGCTAATGCTGCCACCCGTTTATTTTTTTAAACATCGCTCCTACGCCCTCCTGAAGATCTCACGCTCAGTATGTAAATCTCAGTACCTGCTCTTATTCTGTATATATGGACACTGCACAGTACCACTTCTCTTGTCCTGTATACTGGGTGTAATTCTCAGTATCTGCTCTTATTCTGTACATATGGACACTGCACAGTGCCACTTATCTTGTCCTGTATACTGGGTGTAATTCTCAGTATCTGCTCTTATTCTGTATATATGGACACTGCACAGTACCACTTCTCCTGTCCTGTATACTGGGTGTAATTCTCAGTATCTGCTCTTATTCTGTATATAAGGACACTGCACAGTACCACTTCTCCTGTCCTGTGTACTGGGTGTAATTCTCAGTAACTGCTACTATTCTGTATATATGGACACTGCACAGTACCACTTCTCTTGTCCTGTATACTGGGTGTAATTCTCAGTATCTGCTCTTATTCTGTATATATGGACACTGCACAGTACCACTTCTTTTGTCCTGTATACTGGGTGTAATTCTCAGTATCTGCTCTTTTTCTGTATATATGGACACTGCACAGTACCACTTTTCCTGTCCTGTATACTGGGTGTAATTCTCAGTATCTGCTCTTATTCTGTATATATGGATACTGCACAGTACCACTTCTCCTGTCCTGTATACTGGGTGTAATTCTCAGTATCTGCTCTTATTCTGTATATATGGACACTGCACAGTACCACTTCTCCTGTCCTGTATACTGGATGTAATTCTCAATATCTGCCCTTATTCTCTATATATGGACACTGCACAGTACCACTTCTCTTGTCCTGTATACTGGGTGTAATTCTCAGTATCTGCTCTTATTCTGTATATATGGACACTGCACAATACCACTTCTCCTGTCCTGTATACTGGGTGTAATTCTCAGTATCTGCTCTTATTCTGTATATATGGACACTGCACAGTACCACTTCTCTTGTCCTGTATACTGGGTGTAATTCTCAGTATCTGCTCTTATTCTGTATATATAGACACTGCACAGTACCACTTCTCCTGTCCTGTATACTGGGTGTAATTCTCAGTATCTGCTCTTATTCTGTATATATGGACACTGCACAGTACCACTTCTCCTGTCCTGTATACTGGGTGTAATTCTCAGTATCTGCTCTTATTCTGTATATATGGACACTGCACAGTACCACTTCTCCTGTCCTGTATATTGGGTGTAATTCTCAGTATCTGCTCTTATTCTGTATATATGGACACTGCACAGCACCACTTCTCCTGTCCTGTATACTGGGTGTAGTTCTCAGTATCTGCTCTTATTCTGTATATATGGACACTGCACAGTACCACTTCTCTTGTCCTGTATACTGAGTGTAATTCTCAGTATCTGCTCTTATTCTGTATAGGACCGTGAGTGTCAGGGACTGCAGTTTGGGTCAGTGTATTGTGAATGGCAGGGACTGCAGTGTAGTTCTGTGAACTATTAGCTCTAGGGACTGCAGCCTGGTTCTATGGTTGAGTTGTGCCATGATTTAGGTGCAGACATTGGTATAAATACATGAAGGAATCGGGTTGATTAAGAAATGGCATTTGTGAAAAGTGAAGTTCAGTAAAACCTAGGTGGTCATTGAGTAGAGGTCCAGAAAGGTCCAAATCCTTTCAGTCATATAATGAGGAAGTGGCAGAATGTGGGTTAAAAGGCAAAAAGTCATAAATGGAAGCGTTGTCATTAAGATACGGCATGCTGCTGTATAGCAATGTAGATTCAGAATGGTGGAAAAAGTGGGGTACAGGGAAGAGGACAGAAAAGAAGTGGATATACATTTAAAGGGAACCAGTCACTGGGATTTTGTGTATAGAGGACATGGGTTGCTAGATGGCCACAAGCACATCCGCAATACCCAGTCCTCATAGCTCTATGTGCTTTTATTGTGGAAAAAAACGATTTGATACATATGCAAATTAACCTGATATGAGTCAGAGCTTGAAAATATGACTCTTCTCTAGTCACACAAGTAAGATATGACTCTTTCATGTTAATTTGCATATGTATCAAATAATTTTTTTTACACAATAAAAGCACACAGAGCTATGGGGACTGGGTATTGCGGATGAGCTAGCGGCCATCTAGCAACCCATGTCCTCAGCTCTATACACAAAATCCTGGTGACAGGTTCCCTTTAGAAGGGGTTAAGTAGGTGAGGTGCAGCTCCATGGCTTGAGTCCCTGCATGAGGTTGGGGTGTCATGCATTACTGGGGTTACACTATCACATTCAGGGGCATAGAGTTGACTCTGGTGAGGCACTTTGTTGGTATATTAGGGGGGTTTGGATGTCTGCAGCCCCCTCCCCCATGATTAGCAGAACATTTCAGCCTTTGATTTGAGGTGTGAGGTCTCATTGTCTTAAATCCTTTTGAAATGGAGAGAGTCTTCTGGATCAGGGCTGAGACTGATACCACATAATAAAGATAGGTGTTAAAGGGGCAGTACACCTCTCTTGCATTCCTAATCCTATGATGGGGATGGGGCAGGGGGATTACTGGCACCATTGTTACTACATCAACCACTTTCCCCTTCAAGAGTTCAAGCAAGACAAAAACAAACAAGTAGCTCCTAGGAGCCTATGTGACTCCTCAAGATCAGTGCTATTGAACCTACATTAGCTGTAACTGCACATGGCCGTGCAACCTCCCCCATGCAGATTGAGACCCTATAGTTCATTATAGGAGGGTCTCTCATTGGAGAAAGTTATTTTCTAGTGTGCGGTGTCAACTGATTGATTAATAGTTAGGACAATCCTTCATCCATTGCTCACCAATAGATGCCATACCCAGAGGCAAACATTCTCCCAGCACCTGGACCCCTCCTAACACCTTATCAGCACCCATAATATATCCCTTAGGATACCCCTTTATCTCCTCAGTCCCGTGCCCCGTGGATTCCTGCATATTATCAACCCAAACACAACACGCCCTACGGGATTTTCACCCAGATAACCTGGCACCAGGATTCCATAGATGCACCGCCGGCATTGGCCACACAATGGCACTGTGGAGCCATTGCACTGAGTTATAATATAAGACAGGTACCTAGCAGCCTGACTCCTGCCCCCAGGGTCGCCCAGTGCCCCTCAGCCTGTGTCAGTACCAAGGCAGCCGCTGCCTGTGATATGTAATGAACACTTTATCTGTCATCACTCTGCTGATATCAGCTGCAAAAATGCAGAGACCTTATGCCTTGAGGTGCAGACTGATTGGTATCTGATGTGTTTTACATAGTCCACAGTGTGTTGTCAACTGCATGAAAAGGTCAGGACAGCAAACAGGTACTGTGTGCCCCTGACAGACAGCCGGGACCCTCTGGCTCTTGTAGTACAAGAACTCTCAGCATGGCCTGCAGCTAAGGCTGGGAATTGCGTGATGTGCAATCAGAAGGATCAGTATATTACAGCTGATAAGTATAGACACCTACCTGGGGCGGGAAAAAAAATGGCAGTATAAATCCTAAAAATTGTATAGGGATATATGCCACTCACATTGAACTTCATAGTAAATGTTTATGCAGTAAGCACCCCCTACTGGTGGCTGCACCGGCCCAGATCTATGTGTAAACTTTTTATATTCAAAATAAAAAAAAGTGAATAAATGCATTTCTGCTTGACCTGGACTAATACCCCTCAATGCACCTCTTCATTTAATGACCAAAGAAAGGCACGTAAGTGTTATGTGCAAAACAGTGCACCCCCTGACCGACTCAGTAATTGCTTTATGAGCAAATCTGACAGGTAATGGGAGATCCACTCACTGCAGGCTATTGCACACTTGTATTTGGGCATTGAGTAGGAGCCCACCTAGGCTGCCGTAACTATCATTGTACAGTGAAATCCATTCTCAATACGTGTGCTTGGGTCAGTGTTCACACTTGCCCTGATTATGTACAGTCCCACGCTGGAGTAGCTGCATCCACAGGCAGTAGTGCCGCGGCCTTCTCGCTGTTTACCGCAGGCCCAATGACGTCACGACTAGTATCAATGGCCTGGGCGGGGCTAAGCTCTGTTCACTTGAATGGAACTTAGCCCCACCCAGGCCATTGATACTAGTCGTGACGTCACTGGGCCTGCGGTAAACAGCGAGAAGGCCGCGGTACTACTGCCAGCACCGCTGCCTTCTCAAACAGCTGATTGGCAGGGGTCCCGGGTGTTGGACCCCCGCCAATCAGATGCTGATGATCTATCCAGAGGATAGATCATCAGTTTAAAAAAAACTACAGAACCCCTTTAAATGAAAGGTGCGTTTGGAAAGTCTTCAGACCTTTTTACTTTTTCACATTTTATGTTGCGGCCTTGTGCTGAAATAAAAAAAAATGTAATGTTTCCCATCAAATCTGCATTCAGTACCCCATAATGGCAAAGTGAAAACAGAATGTTCAAAATCTTTTCAAATTTATTGAAAAGGGAAAAACTAAAATCTTGCAGTGACCGAAAGAGGACCTTTCACCACTCCTGACATGCCTGTTTAATTAGCGTCATGCATTTCCTATGTAATAACAATTCTGGAACATCTCTATATCTCTGTGTTGTGCCATTCCTTTATTATTCCTACTAGAAGTTATAATTGCATTGTTGCATGAAGCTGTTAAACCAGGCATCTCAGGAGTGGTAACAGGTCCTCTTTAAGTATACAGACCCTTTCACACTGATTAGAGCCTCCAGTCTTCTTGGGTATGAATGCCACAAGGTTTACTCATCTGGATTTGGGGATTTTTTGTCTTTCTTCCTGTAGATCCTCTCAAGCTCTGTCATGTCGGATGGGGACCGTCAGCGGACAACCATTTTCAGGTCTCTTCAGAGATGTTCGATTGGGTTCAAGTCAGGGTTCTACTCAAGGACATTCACAGAGGTGTGCCTAAGGCCTCATTCACACATACGTGGATTTTTACGGACCACGGTCTCTGACTCTGTGCCACCGCTGTACAGTAATAAACTCGTATTATCTCTATGAGTGTATTACTGTACAGCGGTGGCGGCACAAAGTGCACGGCATCATAGCAACCAATGACGCCGTGCACTCAACAGGACGTCAGGATGGGTTTTCACTGTGGTCCGTGAAAATCCACGTATGTGTGAATGAGGCCTAAGTCACTCCTGTGCCGTTTTGGCTGTGTGATTAGGATCATTGTCTTGTTATCTGACTCTTTGAAACTGATGACCCATCGCTGCTGCCACCACGATGCTTCACTTTACGGTTTCCGCTAAACATAACGCTTAGAATTAAGGCCAAAAAGTTCAATCTTGGTTTCATTAGACTAGAGAATTTTGTTTCTCAGTCTGAAAGTCCTTTAGCTGCTTTTTTTTTTTTTTGTTGCAAACTTTAATTTGTCTTTTACTGAGGAGAGGCATCTTTATGGCCACTCTGCCATAAAGCCCAGATTGGTGGAGTGATGCAGTGGTGGTTGACCTACTGGAAGTTTCTCCCATCTGTACATAGGATCTTTGGCGCTCAGAGCGAACATTGGGTTCTTGGTCATCTATCTTTTCAAGGCCCCTTTCCCCTGATTACTTAGTTTGGTGGGGCGGCCAGCTCTAGGAAGAATCCTGGTTGTTTCAGACTTCTTCCATTTAAGAATTATGGAGGCCACTGTTCTCTTGGGAACCTCCAGAGCAGCAGACATTTTTTGTACCCTTCTCCACATCTGTGCCTCCACACAATCCTGTCTCTGAGCTCTACAGGCAGTTCTCTCCTCCTCTTGCCTTGGTCTTTGCACTGATATGCATTGTCAGCTGTGAGACCTTATATAGACAGGAGTATTTCCAAATCATGTCCAGTCATCTGTATATACCACAGATGGACTCCAATCATGTTGTAGAAACATCTCAAAGATGATCAAGAGGAATTGCAGGCCCCAGAGCTAAATGTCAAAGGGTCTGAATACATCATGAGACATTTTAGTTTTTAAATTGCAAAAATTTCTGAAAATTCTGTTTTCACTTTCTCATTATGGGGTACGGAGTGCAGAATGATGGGGAAAACTGGCTATTTTTTTTATTTTAGCACAAAGCTGTAAAAGTGAAGACTTTCCAAATACATTGCAACTCTATTTTGTAATTAATGTAATTCAGTTTTGCAGTGTGTTCCGTCGATTGGTAGAAAATGCACCAGAAACTCGGCACATCTGCAACGTGTGGCAGCACCCTAAGGAGCAGTGTAACTGTATCAATTGGATAGATTTTCAGCCTTGTCTGTAAACTGTGTTCCCATCCACTGACAGCAAGCAGAGGTGTTGAAAATGTCAAGAAAAGCTCTCCAAACCTGGCGATTTTTGCTGGTTCAGTCGACCATCTAATGTGTATGACGTGCTTCTGACGGCTGATGTCGGAGGAGATGGGGTTCTGGGATGTTGGATTTTAATGCCCCGTTTATTTTTTCCCCCGGGTGATAATTCAAGGTTTCTGGTAGAGGCTTTCTCCCCTCTCGCCATTCACTAAATGCTTGCTCAGCTGACAGTTATCTCATGTATGGTCAGCTTTAAGGGCCTTTACACTGCCTGATGTTCAGACAGATTATCACTAACGAGCATTTGTGCGAACGCTCGTTAGCAATAATCTGCCAGTATAAAGGTGTTTTGATTACCCGATGAATGAGTGAAACGCTCGTTCATCAGGTAATAGGAGCATTGGTGCGGTCACCTAAATCTTCCTTTGTCGGCAGCAGATCGTGCTGCCTGAACAACAATTAGCTGGAGAGCCCCTTTAACAGGAATCTGTCACCAGGAAATTCACTGTTAAACCAGGCACAATAGGGATCATTTACTAGAGACCTGCTTTTTACGCTGGCCTTTGATGGCCCCTCTGCTGCCAGAGGAAGTGGCTAATTTATGACTAGACACAGGCCTCGCCATAAATTAGGTGCGCCTGGAGTGAAAACTACAGCAGCCTCTGATTTGGAGTAGTTTCCACTCCTCTTTTACGCCTGTATCCAGGAGTAAATGTTAGTAGCCATTCCCTAGTGGCGAGGACGGCATAAAAATGCCTGCGCGTCAAAATTTGATAAGACTTATTCAATGCAAAAAACTGGCTTAGTGATTATAGCAAATGACCACCAATGCCTTGTAGTGGTAGCTCAGCTGAATGTAATGATAAATTTCACTTATAGGAGATAAAGTTCTTTTAATCCATATGCAAATGAGCATTTAAGTGCACGGAGGGCGAGCCTGAGACACTTTGTTCGCCCTTGCTCCTCCTGCTTCCTCTGCCAGCCCCTCCCTCCCCCTTACTGATTGACAGGTCCATGTAAGATGCCCTACAAGTAGTGTTGAGCAAACCTGCGATTTTCAAGGTCGGCGTTCAGGTTATCTAAGAATTCCGTAATGGATTCTGTTATAACGGAATTCTATGGTGGCATGCACCAGGGAAGCCTATAAGAGGTCTCCGTAATAGAAGCCTATGGCCAGCACCCAAATGCCGAACTTGCAAATAAGGCATAATACTAGGCATTGTGTCATTTTTTTTTTTTTTTTTTTACAGAGAATCTTCTGGTGACAGATTCCCTTTAAGCATTAATTACATAACACTGGATAAGCCCTGTCAGTCTGCAGTGACTCTGTCAAAGTCATCATACCTTGCTGTCAGTGAACTGCCTACACATCAAGATGTCTTCTGGTCCTGACCATCATTTTTCCATCTTGTCTTCATTTGCAGGAAGCAGAGAAGCAGCCTTCACATATGCCATCAGCGCAGCAGGAGTTGTGAATGCGATCAGCCGTGCCTGCCGGGAGGGGGAACTGTCGACTTGTGGCTGCAGCCGAACTACTCGTCCCAAAGACTTACCACGAGACTGGCTATGGGGGGGCTGCGGGGATAACGTGGAGTATGGCTACCGCTTTGCCAAGGAATTTGTGGATGCCAGAGAAAGGGAGAAAAACTATCCGAAAGGGTCGGAGGAGCAAGCAAAGGCTTTAATGAACATCCAGAATAACGAAGCTGGCCGCAGGGTAAGTCAACATTAGTTCACTAAATATACCGTTAAGCCAGTTTGTTGTTCCCCATTATCAGCCATTTCATGCTGGGTAGAGACTGACTGTAGCATGGGATGACAAAGTGCAGAAACATCCCTGCCCCCCATGATTACTACTTTGTCACATATGTCCAGTGCTGAAAACGGCCAGAAACATTTACATCCATATGTGTGACCAACATCAGCTGTTCCTGTTATTACACCAGCACTCTAATATAACCTGACATGGCCCTTCAAGGGGGTTTCCACGTTTTATGTAAATAAAGCTTAGTGTCCCTGTACTTTAACCTCTTCCTGACACAGCTATTTTCTGTTTTCTACTCTTTGCCTTCCAGGTGTGATAACTTTTTTTTATTTTTCTGTTCACATAGCCAAATCAAGGCTTGTTTTTTTGTAGGATAAGTTTTACTTTCTAATGGCACCATTCAGGGTGCACCTAGCCTTTCTGCTACCTGAGGTGAAAACTAAAACGCCCCACGCCAAATTGTTAACCTAACCCCTTCCCTCCAGCCCTACTGTTAAAGACATACTTGAAAAACATTACATACAGAGCTACAAAATATACAGGGTAATACAGCACCACATACCTCTTACATCCAGTGATGTGTCCTCTGATGTAGACATTCTCTTTCCTTATCTTCTCAATTCAGAGAAGACCACCATGATGATTTCTTTCAGCCATCTTTTGTCTCTGCAGAGTTTGACAGACATCTTAGTTTCCTACTTTTTCATCATCCTCCTACCTTCTGAACACCCCATCCTGCCAGCCCTAATACTGTGCTTACTGTGCTCCCCAATATTATACTGCAGAAACAGTCCCCTGAAAATACTAGTACCACACAGATAATGCTCCCTTCAATAATTAGTGATGGACGAACATCGGCCGGGACATTTCGCAAACGCGCATTCCCGATCAAATGTTTGCAAACCGCGCGTTCGCGGCGGGCCCCATTCACTTTAATGGCAGGCGAACCTGAAAAACCTTCAGGTCATATTTGCAGCCAGCAAATACTTACTGGAAGTGCACAAATAGTCCAACAACATGGACAGTGTATTTTAATCAGGGGCCATTTTTATGCGTCTTAAAGGGAAACTCTCAAAAAATGTGCCCTGCTGGAGCCAAGAAAATTGATATTTTAGGCCACAGGAGTACAGGCCCCAAAAATTAGGCATTCACCGGACAGAAAAGAACAAGTGATTATGTGGCTGGAGGTATATTAGACGGTCAGTGGATAACAATTTTACTGTAGGCCAGTACAGGCCCCAAAAATTAGGTATTCACCTGACAGAAAATGTTTTTTATGCCGCTGTACATGCATAAGACAAGGACCATTTTTTGGTGGCAGATATGTGTGGGCTGGCATAAGGAAATTCAATTACACGTGGTCGCCACAGGTGTTGAATTCCTCCGAGATCCATGCCTCATTCATTTTTAGAAATGTGAGGCAGTCCACACTGTCGTGAGCTAGGCGAGTGCGCTTAGCGGCCACAACCCCCCCTGCTGCGCTGAAAGTCCTTTCGGACAGGACACTCGACGAGGGGCAAGCCAAGAGTTCCATGGCAAATTGTGCCAGCTTTTTGTGTTTGTATCGGGGGTCTAAATATGTTGTCACCCAGTACTTGTCCTTGCCCTTTATGCTTTTTATACCGGGGTCCCTCTTCAAACACTGGAGCATGACGGCCCCCATTTGCACTAAATTGGAAGCGGTGGAGCGCCCTGGCTCCTGCTCATCGCCCATGTCGAATGTCCCCCTCAAAGCCTTCTCTTCTTGCTGCTGCTCCTCCTCCTCCCCCCAGCCACCATCCTCCTCTGACTCCTCTTCCGACTACTCCTGCTCACTTGTCTCAGATGGAATAGCCCCCACCTGGGAATTCATTCAGCATTGCGACTTCCTCATCTTCCAGCTCCTGCTCCTCGACGGCTTGATCAATGACACTACGCAATACACGCTCCAGAAAGAAGGTGTAAGGTACAATGTCACTGATGGTGCCCTTAACAAAAAATAGTTGTAGAGTCGCACTCACCAGATCTCAAGGTCATCCGGAATGCAACAGCCTCCCTGGAGTGCAGGATCGGTGTGGCTCTTGGCTTCCAGGCACAACAGCTGCAGCTCAGCATGGCAACGTCTCACTTGGCACGTCAAATAGGTTCTGGGAAGCTTGGGGGGTGCAGCGGAAGAGAAGTCAGCCTTTGAGAAGACAGAGGATGGAGTAGGAGGAGGAGAGGCAGGCCTGCATGCAGTCCGTGGCGGTAACACCAAATCCACACGGGTGCCACGGGTAACCTGCTTGACGGCCGTCAGAAGGTTCACCCAGTGGGCAGTAAAAGTTATGTACCTTCCCTGCCCGTGTTTGCTAGACCACGTGTCTGTGGTCAGATGTATCTTGGCACCGACACTGTGTGCCAGAGATATATTCAATTGCCGCTGAACGTGGCCATATAGCTCTGGGATGCCCTTCTGGGAGAATTATTTCCTTCCTGGGACCTTCCATTGCGGTGTGCCAATGGCCACAAATTTTCTAAAGGCCTCTGAGTCCACAAGTTTATATGGCAGTAGTTGGCGGGCTCGCAGTTCTGTCAAGCCAGCGGGCCACGGAAGCCTGCCTTCTGCCAGATGAACGCGACGACGACACGGTGGAACGTGTAGTGGAGGATAAATGGGGGAAGAAAGGAGAAGAGGCAGGACGTGGAGCACCGGGAGTGTGGCTTTGTGGGTTCTGACGGCGTTGCTCCCAGTGGGCTCGGTAAAGGGAAGCCAGGTGCCTTCTTAAGGCGGTCGTCCCTAGGTGAGTGTTGGGCTTACCGCGACTTATGCGTTGACAGCACAGGCTGCAGATGGCAACACTACTGTCAGCAGCTGACACGTTAAAAAAAGCCCACACTTCGGAGCCATGTGCCGGCGTCCTGGGAGCGCAAGATGTGACCGTGCATGGTAGATGGCTCGCTCCAGATATATTTGCAGTCTGCTTTTTGCCTCCTGTGCACTGCAAGTTCTGCCTGCTTCTCCTCCTTCTCCTCCCTATCTGCTGTTTTGTCTCTCCCTCTGAACTCCCCTCCTCTTCCTCTCTTGTGGGCACCCACGTGACGTCCGTCGACACGTCATAATCGTCACCTTCACCACCATTGACATTAGAGATCTCGGAGTAGGCAGCAACAGCAGAGACCACCCTCCTTGGACTGATCTGGGTACTGTCGTCAGACCGCTGGGTGGCGGTCGTTGCTACCTCCTCTTCCTCATCCGATGCCAAGAATGGCTGAGCATCGGTAAGGTCTGGAAATAGATGGGAAAATAATTCCTCTGACTCGAGTGGAGGGGCTATGGTGGTGGTGGTGTCTTTGGGGGTGTACACAGCAGAGAGTGAGGAGGGTGCAGATACAGAGGATGAGGAGGGTGCAGAAGCGGAAGGTTGAATGAGCCACTCAACCAACTCTGGTGCGTCCTTTAACGTAATCGCACGCACCTTCTCCAACTTCCCAGTTAGGCTCCGGCCTGGTGCACCTAACCGACCCCTACCACCCCTGCGGAACGTCCTGCCTCTTCCTCTGCCTGTCATTTTCAAAATGACCCTGTGCCAAAGTCCCTAGAGAAGAGCAGTATTTGTGGAAGCATGTATATCGCAGGCCTCAATCAGTATTTTGTAGAAGCGGGTATATCGCACCCCTCAATCAGTATTTTGTGGAAGCTAGTGTATCGCAGACCTCAATCATTATTTTGTGAAAGCGGGTATATCCCACCCCTCAATCAGTATTTTGTGGAAACGGGTATATAGAACACCTGAATAAATATTTGGTGGAAGCATGTATATCGCACCCCTCAATCAGTATTTTGTGGAAGCAGGTATATCGCTCCCCATAATCATTTTTTTGGGGGGCAACAGGTATATCACACCCGTTGCAAATAGTTTTTCCAATAACGCTTGTCCCTCTATCTAGCTGCAGTATCGCAGCAGAATCGCACACAACTGCTGCACAATACAAATGCACTATAACAGGGATGGCCAACCTGTGGCTCTCCAGCTGTTGTAAAACTACAACTCCCACCATGCCCTGCTGTAGGCTGATAGCTGTAGGCAGTCTACGTATGCTGGGAGTTGTAGTTTTGCAACAGCTGGAGAGCCTCAGGTTGGCTATCCCTGCACTATAATATACTTTCTATGTTAGAAAGTATGTTATAATTATATCACACCTGTCGATACCACACCTATACCAGTCCTTAAAAGGACTTTTGTGGCCCTATTAGCTAGCGTTTGGTGTCCCTAAGTCTGTCCCTGCTCCACAAAGCAACCTCTCCCTACACTGGCAAAACACAGAATGTAAAATGGCTGCCAGATCAGGTTCTGGTATTGGGTGCAGGTGTGTCCATGTGCTGAAACGTCTCAATTGCCTGTCCTGTCTCACCTGATTGTGTCATGGGTCAAATGTCGGCACAATGCAAAAGAATATGGCGCATGCGAACATCGCCATGTGTTCGCATGTTTGGCGAATCACGAACAAGCAAAGACCGCCGCGCGAACCGCAAGGTCATCTCTATCAATAATTATTGGTACACAGCTCCCTAAAAAATAACTGTTTTCAGCAAATACTGCCCCTGACACTTAAAGTGCTGTTAACAGTGTCCTCCAAAAATTATTGTGCCAACCTCATACTGAGCCAGGGCCCCCTAAACTGTAACAGTCCTCCGAAAAGTCCCACCAATCTTAATAATTATCTGCCAGAGTGTACTATCTGGTAACAGTGCTCCCAATAGTAGTAATGTCCCTCATCTTGCTCCATAAGTAATAATGCCCCCACAGTGCCCATACTAGTAATAATGTTCCTCAAAGTCCCCCAGTAGAAATTAAGATTACAAAAATGCCCCCAATAGTAGTAATTCCCCCTATAATGTGTACCTGTATAGAAAATATCCAATTATAATGTATGACAGTACGAAAATGCTCCCTTATAAAGCGTGCCAGTACAAAATGCCCCCTTTTAGAGCCCCCAATGTCCCCATAGTGCTTCCCTTAGATAGAAAATAATGACCCCCCCCCTCCCATTGTGACCCTACAGCATGGTGCCAAATAAAAACAATAACGAAAATACTTACCTCCATTCTATTGTCAGTGATGTGGTGCAGGACACTGACCTCTTCCAGCCCATGCCCTGAGCTGTATACTGCCCAGATCAGGCAATGCTATGAAGATATAGTTAACAGGCACTAGGACTAAAGCATATTAGAGGGAATGGGAAGGGGGGGGGGAAGAGAGACATTGCTCCCATGCCCCGCCACAGCATTCAACTGTATTGCTGTCCTGAAAACAGCAATACAGTAGAATATGCAGAGATGAGCACTTCCACAATGGAAGCGCTTATTGCCCATGGCCGTTCTGCTGCCCACCAGTTGTCGCTGCCTGGCCTGTGGCAATCGCCTCGCCTCATTGGCTGTGCACCCCGAGCACCATTTAATATTCCATATGATGTAGTGGGAAGTTGGAAAAAAATTCTAAATCGGGTGGAATAGGAAATGAAACTGAATTCATGCAATTGTTTTTTTGTGTTTCAATTTTACGGTGTTCCCTATGTGGTAAAACTGTTAATATGTTAATTAATTCTGCAGGTCAGTATGATTACAGCTATATCAAATTTTATATTTCATTCTTATGTTTTAATAGTTAAAAAAATTGATAAAACTTTTAAAAACATTTTCTTTGCATTGCTATATCTGCGATGTATTAATTTTTGATCACTTTTTATAAAAAAAATTCAGACGGTGAAGTGACCAAAAAACTGTGATTTGGCAGTTTTGATTATTTTTGCATTTTTTATTCATCATACAGAATAAATATCCTTTATATTTTAATTAATAGTTTGGGCATTTTTAGACGCGTCAGTACTAATGATCTTTACTTTTACTTTTTTGTTTATTTTTATTTGTAAAATGGAGAAGGGGGGTGATTTTATTTTTGTTCTTTTTGGGTTTGTTATATTTTATTTTTTACCTTTTATTTTTATTCTCCAAGGGGACTTCAACATGTGATCATTAGATCGCTTATACCATAGACTGCAATGGTTTACGATTGCAGTCTATGGGAAAATCACTGTATTCCTATAAAGCCCTGCTTTAGGCAGGGCTGGATAGGAACTTTAATATGGCAGGCCTCGGAGCCTTCAGAAGGCCCCAAGCTGCCATGGAAATCCAACAGCTCACATAATCTCCCTGCGGGGGAGGGTGTTTGTCGTTTGGTCACCAGGAGCTCAATGCTTCCAGTAACTACTCAGATGCTGTGGTTGCAATTGACCATGACATCTGAAGGGTTAAAAGTCTGTGATCGGAGACAGTATGACCTCTTTCTCCTCGTTCTAGGAATTTGTGGGGTTTTGGCACAAACCACTACTGATCAAAACTTTTGATTTGTCACTGACATTTCCAAGTTTTTTTTTTTAACCCCTTCCCGGCCTCTTTACATAATTTTACATTGGCAGTCAGGCATTTAATGGTCACCTACTCACAAGCACAGCGGACGCCATAGCCGCCGAGTGCCTGCTGTTTTAAACAGCAGGCACCCAGGACTAATGTATGAGGTCAATGATAACGTTGATTGCACACATTTAACCCCTCAGATGCTGTGGTCAAATGTGGTGAGAATTGGGGGAACCGGATGGTATGTGCAGCCTTTGTACTCCTGAGGGATACAAGGTTGCTGCACATTAGTTCCTATGGAGAGCCTGCCTGTGGCAGGGCTCCATAGGAACATAGAGCAATTTCCATAGACTCCAATGCTAATGGTTGCTTGTTATAGTTCCCTATAGGAACTATTAAAAAGTGTAAAAAAAAAAAATATATATAATAATAAAAAATCCCAAAACATAAAAAAATATTATATATATATATATATATATATATATATATATATATATATATATATTTCAAATTTTCCTAATTTTTTAATTAGAATGCAAGAAAAACTATACATATGTATGTGGTATCGTTGTATTCGGAGAATGAAAGTAAAAGGTCAGTTTTACCGCATAGGAAACGCTGTAAAACCAAAACCCATAAAACTGTGGCAGAATTGTGGTTTTTTAGAAACATGAATATTCTCAGTTACTGACAGCAAGCAGTAATATTTACACTAAGTACTTTTCAGATCGGTGGGTCCCCCAGAGTGAGCTGCTGTATGTAAAGTCTGTCAGCTCTGGATATGGTATAGGGGGGTTCTGGAACAGAGGGATCTCCCTGAATACTTTAATATAGCTTCTGGAAAGGGGAGAGAAGTTGACATAGACAGAAGGTGACAGATCATCACCTGTTGGAGATTACATCCCAGCATCACCAGCCGGAGATCAGTAGATTCAGCTGCCGGGAAAACAAAAGGCATTCAGCTGACACAACATAAGGGGTAGGTACCCTGGAAAAGTGACAATGGGGGTCATTTACAAAGAACACTATGCCAATTTTTGGTGGAAAAAAGGTCGCAATTTTTAAACACCCGTGCAATATTTTGTCATACAAATTTAGTAACATTTATGGCTGGAAATGGGCATTAGAGTGGAGTTAACCTCCAGTCAGAGGCTGGAGTGTTTTTTACTCCAGGGGCAGAGACTGCAGAAGGTGTGACTAATCTATAACTAGGTACACGGCTTGTTATAAATTAGGCACATGCATCAACAGTGCCGCGGAGAATCGAAAAACTGGAGTAAAAAGCCTGTTCTTTCACACTAGCATTATTCTTTTCCGGTATTTAAATCCGGTAAAGGGTCTCAATTAGGGCTAAAACGATTACTCGATTGAATCAAGTAATTCGACAAAAAAAATCCTCAATGCAATTTTTTGGCATCGAAGATTCATTTGTGGCACGTGACCACGGAGCGGGAGTGAAGCGGTTGCTCTTATTCCCGCTCCGTGGTCTCCCACTGGCCCACAATACTCACCTCTCCAGCATGGTGCTGCACTGACCTCCTGATGTACGCACGCCGTGACCTGACACGCTGTATGACGTCAGACGCAGCGCGGAATGATGGAGTGTCGGCAGCGTCCCTGCTGGAAAGGTAAGTTGGTGCGACTAAGGCCAGGCTCCCAGAGTGCACAGCGTCATAGCAACCAATGACGCTGTGCACTACGGGTGTCAGGAGGAGCAGGGGGAGAGCTGCTGGCACAAGGTGGGTGGCAGAGCTGCTGGCACAAGGGGGGTGGGAGTGCTGCTGGCACAAGGGGGGTGGGAGTGCTGCTGGCACAAGGGGGAGGGAGTGCTGCTGGCACAAGGGGGGGGGGAAAGCTTCTGGCACAAGGGGGGAGGAGAGCTGCTGAATCTGGGGTAGGGGAGAGCTGCTGGCACAAGGGGGGGGGGAAAGCTTCTGGCACAAGGGGGGAGGAGAGCTGCTGAATCTGGGGTAGGGGAGAGCTGATGGCACTGGGGGAGTGGAGCTGATGACACTGGGGGATAGTGAAGCACTTGGGCTGACCACACAGGGGGGAACGAAGGGTGTTGGGGGCTGATGGCAGGGGATCTGATGAGTTTTTATAAAGGAAAACAGTCAATTAATTCATTTTTTCTTATTAGAATACTCGATTAATCGTAAAAAATAATCGCTAGAATACTCAATTACTCAAATAATCGTTTACTGCAGCCTTAGTCTCAATACCGGAAAAAAAAGCGTCCTCTGGATAGCTCATCAGTATCTGATCGGTGGGGGTCCGACATTAGGGTTCCCCACCAATCGGCTGTTTGAGAAGGCACCAGCTCTCACATAGTGCTGCAGCCTTCTCTCAGCTTTGCCTAGGCCAATGACGACACGTTCATCGGTCACATGACTTGGGCACAGCTTAGCCCCATTGAATTGAATGGGGCTGAGCTGCGATACCAAGCACAACCTCTATCAAATGGACGGCACTGTGCTTGGTGAGCAGGGAGAAGGCTGCGGTGCTACTGTGAGCACCGATACCTTCTCAGACAGTTTATTGGGGGGGGGGGGGGGTCCAAGGTGTCGGGTGTCTAAAAATTTGATTAAAGCGGGTTGTCCCAAGTTTTTATTTTTTTGTTACTACACTGCTAGGACCCTTGTAAAATGATAAAAAAAATTCCCTCCCTGCGCCTCCAGCACTACCCCTCTGTCATCTTCCCTGGACTGCAGTCAGAGAAGGATTGTTTGGCGGCAGTGGTGATGTTCCATGTACCACTACAGCCATTCACTGGACTCAGCAGTGTACGGCATCAGACCGGAGGGGCCAGTCATTGTCTATAGTGGTTTATGGAAGTCACTAGGGATGAGCGAATCGACTAGAATGCTTCATCCGAAGTCGATTCACATAAAACTTTGTTAGAATACTGTACGGTGGTACCTTGGAACCGAACCCTAGTTCGATACAAAGGGTTTTTACAGTAGAAATCAATTTACAAAGTTATAACCCAAAGTCTCGCGAGACTTCACGAAGAAATAACTTCGGCTTATCTGAGCCAATAGATTCTAATACTGTACAGAGCGCTCGGTCGTACAGCATTCTAATTAAGTATTGTGCAAATCAACTTCAGATGCTTCGTCCCTAGAAGTCAATTCGCTCATCCCTAGAAGTCACCACTGCATCCAAACATTAAGTCACTGGCTGCAGCCTGGGGAAATGACAGGGGTGGCACTGGACTGGAGCAAGAAGGGAAGTTTTATTTATTTATTATTATTCCACTAGGCCCTTTAGTAAAAATAATAATAATAATAATAATAATAACATTCCCTTTAAGGAACGTGATAGGACTTCCTAAAGATATGTTTTTGGGCCACTAAAAAAAGAGGTTCTGTACCTTGAGGGGAGGAAGGTGATGGTAGCAAACCCCCTCTTTGGCAGGCCTGCGAAGGCAAGCATACTTACCTGCTTCCCGCGGCTGGTTCTCCACTCTTTCTCTCCTTGGTGTCTGTTGCTCCACTGCGCACCTAGGATGTAAACTTCTGTATTGACGAAGGGGAGCAGGTCAACGCTGGGAGTGCAGCCGAGGCTGGAGAGAGAAAGAGCAGGGAGAGAGCTACAAAAAGCGGGTAAGTATGCTTCTCTTTGCAGATCTGCCCATTGTCAAAAACCTCCTCAAAGGTGCACAACCCCTTTAAAACTCTGAAGTATGTAGGATGACCTTTTGACCGTGTTTTCAACCTGCCATACGCATGAGCTGGTGTCCAGATGCCCTATTTGTTGGATATTGCCGTGATTGGTCTATCGAGTGGCATGCTTATGTCTATGCAGACCGAAGAGGGCAGCACAGTAAGCAGTCCTTCTGATAACAGGATCAGGCTGCAGCTATCTACTGGATATGGACCGCAGGATGCATGGGGCAGGCTACGGTGATGACACGTGATGGTTGCCACTCTACATATGGGCAATAGTCATCTAATATCAGTCATTTCAGCTGTGCGACGCCCAATGTTAGCTGGTCACTTTGCAGAAATTGTTAAGACCCAATGGGCAATTGATATGAACAGTTTGTCAAGCTGAAAACCCATCCTGATACATTGTAACAAACAGGAGAGGACAGGAGAGATTTGTACATTGATAAATTCGCCACCAAGAGGATTGTCTTGACTGTGTACAATTGTACCAAACCCTCAGCTGTAAAAAGTTTTATGTCAGGATGGGTTTTTCGGCCTCTGGATGTAAACAAGAATTTGCGCAATCACTAACGGCAATCGGACATCTTGAAAATGGCGAATATTTAATAGGCAAAGTGTGTTACAAAGTTTCTGGACTTTTTTGACACATTAAGCTTTTTATTCAATACTAGAAATACAGATGGGGAGACCAACCGCCATAACACTGATGCAGATGTCCACCAATAACCAGCATGTATCTCTTCCTCTGGAAGGACACCTCGTGGTGTCCACTAATGTCACTGCAGACTATGGTATGTACATCAGGAATGTCATCTGCTCTGGAGGTCACAGTGGCTCCCTGCCCTGGCCATAAACCAGGCATACCAGCTACAATTACAATCTCACCTACACCCCCTCCAGTCTCACTGTAATAAACCGGTCACATAAGGCTGCAGATCATCACACCTCTCTGCAGCACATATGTTGTCTTTCCAGGCTTTTTCTCCTTTTTTGTTTTATTCCCATTCTACCTCCTCTTGACTTTATGGCCCTCTTTTCTTTTTGTGTATGTCCTGCTCTGTTGTTCCAGCACTTCCTTTCTTTTCAGCTGCCCTCCTCCCCCTACCATTAACTGCGGACCCCCATTCAAGTTCCTCACCCCCTCCCTGTTTGCCTTACCTGGGATTTCTCTGTACCTCCTCTGTGTTTGACTTTCAGGATCTCATCTAGCAACCAAGTGATACCAAGTTCAAAAGGACATAAGCCGGCCATTGACACATTTCGCTGTGTATCCACTATCGGTACGCACATGAACACAGATTAGATACTTTACTTTTCATCACAAAAAGTAACCAGGTTGTTACCATAGACCTGGGGGGTATTCATCTTTTTAAATAGGCAGGTCCCCCTGCCACTACCTCACTGCTGGGACCACCCATCGGCTATATCCCCATTCGATTATAGAAGAAATGCAGCATCACATGGGGACCACTGAAAAGACCAGTCTGTCTGCATGATGCATCGATACATCAGGTCATTTTTGTATTGGCCTGACTGCTCTGGCTAATGGAACAGGGACCTAAACGGGAGACCCCTATACAGTCCTGCATGCTGTTATAGCACCAAAGGGGTTAGGGTACCATCCTCCTAGTGGAATGACACCAGATCAGAGCTTTCTATGACTTACTATGTAATTTCTATAGTAAGTTACTTTGTACGGCTGAAAAAAATCCTCATGAGGTGGAAGCCAATGTTTCCTCATCTTAGGGAAAGCATTCCCTCCCTGGACCACGACCCTTCTCCAGAAATCTAATAATTATAACCTCAGGTAGAGAGTTCCATAGTCTCACTGCTCTCACCTTAAAGAATCCTCTTCTATGTTTGTGTACAAACCTTCTTTCCTCTAGACGCAGAGGATGTCCCCTCGTCACAGTCCTGGGGATAAATAGATGATGGGAGAGATCTCTGTACTGACCCCTGATATATTTATACATAGTTATGAGCTCTCCCCTCATTCGTCTTTTTTTCTAAAGTGAATAATCCTAATTTTGATATTTCTGGGTACTGTAGTCCACCCATTCCAGTTATTACTTTAGTTGCCCTCCGCTGAACCCTCTCCAGCTCTGCTATGTCTGCCTTGTTCACAGGAGCCCAGAACTGTACACAGTGCTCCATGTGTGGTCTGACTAGTGACTAATAAGCCCTTTTACCCAGTGTAAAACTTGTAATATTTTCTTTTAATTCTTGCTCATTCTGGGTTTAGATGTCCAGTGGGTGGACCTACTTAGTGACCGCTATCCGTACGCAGTCATACCAGGAAGGCTGTCAGTAACTCAGTAAGGCCACCTTCTGGACACTTAACTATAGAAAGAGCAGGGATTTAACTGAATACAATACAGGCTATGTTGAATCTTTTCCTATAAAACTATATATCCGCTCAGCTCATCTTGCTCTATCACATGCTGCCCACAGATGAGACTGCATGTTCAAAGTGACAGGTTCCCTTTAACTTTCCCCGAACCAGATATAATACCTTGACAGAAGGTGAGGACTTAAGAACTTGGGGATTGTGATTGTAGGAGGAAATGGCTCTTTGAATTCAGAGCCTGAGCTGAATGGTCTCCTGGCTGGCCTGCCATACTCACCTAAGCCTTGTGTAAGTGCATTGTGTCAAACTAGCTGACCTCAGGCTGGTCTGCACCCCCTTGCCTCTGAGATCTGAGACCCCCTGCGGGTGACCTAATTGCCAAGTTCCTACATGAGGAAATAGTCCTTTTAATATGGAAATACTGAGAAGTCTCTTTGGACAGGCAGTAGCTGAGGCAAACACTAAAAGTTTGTGGAAAATCCTTATTTTGTTTCACATATTCTTCATTTCATGTTGTGTTTCTGTATGCGGTTTGTTAATTAAAGGACTTTTTTGTAAATAAAGCTTAAAGGGGTTATCAAACCCCTAAAATGCCTCCAAATATGCTTGGGCCCCTCACAGAGATTGTACTTACCTGGCTCCCCGGCACCCATGTCGCTTCTGACGGCCGCCTCTGCATCTTCCCGTCGCCCACGATGTTAGGGAGTCTTGTTTCTGTCGCAGCCTACTATTGGCTGCCCCCGCGACCCCCTGTTCTTGTGAAAGGTGGGGTTCCCGGCAGTCAGACCCCCCCACCAATCTAACAGCTATTCCTATCTAGTAGACTTCCCGTATTCTGCCGTTACTGATTGCATAGGCACAGAAGCTGTGCTTGTCCGATTGGGGCAGGGGCCTGGCTGTTACTGACAGCCAAGCTTCTGCTGTAACCACAAGAGGTGGCTCCCTCTCTGAACCCATCAGCGATGTGATTTCAGGGTGCCGATTGTTGTCATGGCAGCCGGAAGCCCGAGGCCCAGTTATTCATTGATTCAATGAAGTACGATACAGCATGTATTTTACTGCATTGAAACAACCATCAGAACCTCAAAAGTTGAAACTAAAAATAAAATTAAAAAAAGGACATATTGGGTATCACTGCGTCCATAATGACCAGTTCTATAAAATATCACACGATCTACCATGTCAGGTGAATGCTATGGTGAACTATGCCGCCCAAAAATCATAATATTTATACAGCGCTAACATATTCCGCAGCTCCTTAGAGCCAATAAAAATGGCACCTTATCCCGCCAAAAAATTAGCCCTCCCATTAGATCATTTCCAGAAAAAAATATGTCTCTCAGAAAATGGAGTAACTTTTTGGGGTTTTACACTGTAGAGCAGGAATAGTCAACCTTCGGCACTCCAGCTGTTGTGAAGCTACAACTCTCAGCATGCTCCTTTCACTTCTGTGGAAATTCAGAGAACAGCCAAGAAAGTGTTTTACAATAAGTGGAGTGTCGGAGGTTGCTGATTCCTGATGTAAATTTACAGCTGGGGCACTGCAAATGTAACCTGGCATCGGAGAACCATTCCAGCAAAATCTGCCCTCAAAAGCCAAATGGCACTCCCTCACTTTTGAGCCCTGTCAATGGCCCCTAAAGCTGATTATGACAACTTATGCGTTTTTGCCGTATTCAGGAAAAATGGGTAACAGATTGTGGGGTGGTTTTTCTTCTGTTCCCCCTTATGAAAATGAAAAATTTGGGGCTAAAGCAACATTTTATTGTAGAAAATGTAATTTTTCATTTTTACAGCCAGTGGTCTCTAAATTCTATGAAACACCTGTTGGGTCAAAACACTCACTATACCCCTCAAAAAAATTATTGTACTGTCCAAAATGGGGTCACTTTTTGAGGGTGTTTCTACTGTAGGGGCACCTCAGGGTTTCTTCAAATGTGACATGTCACCCAAAAACCATTCCTCTAAAACCATGCTCTCCAAAAACCATATGGTGCTACAGCCACATAAGGGGTGTTTCTGTAAACTGCAGAGAAAATAGATTAAAATCTGCAAAATTATTTTTTTTTAATTTCACCTAAAATTGCAAGCCTTCTGATGTCATAAAAATAAAATGATATTTACAAAATGATGGCAACATAAGACAGACATTTGATAAATGTGTATTAATAACTATTTTGTAAAGTTTTAAAAGCAGAGAAATTAGAATTTTATAAATTGCTAATTTTTCAAAATTTTCAGTATTTTTTTAAATACAGGTAAAACATGTGCACCCAAATTTTACAGTACAGTGTGTCACGAGAAAACAGTCTCAGAATGGGTTGGATAAGTAAAAGCATTAGTGATCATCGAGCATGCTCGGGCGAACACCTGTTTGGCTCAAGCATCTGGATGCTCGGCACATGGCGGTACTCGGCCAAGTACCGCATGTGCTCGAGCGCAATGCTAGAGTGAAAAACTTTTCAGAGACCCAAAAGTCCTTTTAAGGACTATTGTGTGTGACAGCAGCAATAAATATTTTTAGCGCATCCTGCGCTAAATAGCGTATAATAGGCCGCTCCGGATAGTTAAATTATCCGCGCCACATCTCCTGTGTAAAGTGTGCGGATCCCAAAAATATCTGACATCCAGTGTACTTTTTCAATAGACTGTGTTCGCTGCGTACAGTGACATTACCAGTGCCAAATCTCCAGTGTAAAGTGTGCGCTTACAATTTTTATCTGTGACATACAGTGTACTTTTTATGTAGACGCTTTGGACCGTGACATTACCGGTGTTAACTCTCCTGTATAACGTTTTCTCATCCTAAATACCTGGCCAAACAAGTGGTCCCACACTCGGATATTCCGAGGACCTCTTTTCCTCGCCATTCCTTGATTTGGCCCTCTCGCCCAGCATGCTTGAAGAGGGACAGATCTATTTAATGAGGTGGATGATGATGAGACACAGTTGCCAATAACTCAACAGCAATTGCTGTCTCAACAGGTTGAGGAAGAGGATGAGACACAGTTGTCAGTCACTGAGGTTATGGTCAGGTCAACAAGGCAGGAGGATGAACAGTGAGAAAGTGGACAAGGAGGTGGTGGACGATGAAGTCACTGACCCAACCTGGGAAGGTGGAAAGCCGAGCGAGGACAGCAGAGGGGGAGGGGGTCTGCAGCATCGCAACAGGATGGAAGAGGCAGTGGGGTGGCAAAAGGGAGAAGGCGGGCCACACCAAACAGGCCCGCAACTGTTCCACGGAGCACCCCCTTGCGGAAATCTCCCTTCCGCATTCTGTTTTTAGGAAAGTGCAGACGACAAAAGAATTGTAAATTGCAACCTGTGCCATACAAAAATAAGCAGGGGTGTGAACACTAGCAACCTCATCACCACCAGCATGATCCTCCACATGGCATCAAAGAACCGTAATAGGTGGGCCGAACGCCTGGGTCCACAATCTGTGTCTGCGGGTCACACCACTGCCTCCTCTTCCCCGGTGTTGCATGCTGGCCAATCCCCTGTCCAAGATGCAGGCCGGGATGCCTCCCGCCCTGCGCCTGGACCTTCGCAAACACCATCAGCGACCACATCCACTTCTGTGTCCCAGCGCAGCGTCCAAATGTCCTTACCCCAGGCCTTTGAATGCAAGCGCAGATACCCAGCCACCCACAGGCCATAGCACTAAATGCGCAGCTTTCCAAATTACTGGCCCTGGAAATCTTGCCATTTAGGCTTGTAGACACTGAAGCTTTCCGCAGCCTGATGTCGGCGGCCATTCCGCATTACGCATTTCCCGGAATGGCCATGCCTGCCTTACACCAACGTGTCCCGTAACATCACACGTGCCCTGACCAATGCAGTTACTGGGAAGGTCCACTTAACCACAGACACATGGACAAGTGCATTCGGCCAGGGACGCTACATTTCCCTGACTGCACACTGGGTGAATATTGTGGAGGCCGGGAGCGAGTCATACCCTGGGATGGCACAGGTGCTACCGACGCCAAGGATTGCGGGCCCTACGTCGATCAGGGTTTCCACCAGCACCTACGTTAGTGGCTCCAACCCCCACTTCTCCTCATCCGCCTCCTCCCCCACTTCCACCTCCGAATTATCCGCGTGCAGCACCAGTCAGTCATCAGTCGGTAGCTGGAAGCAGTGTAGCACTGCAGTGGGGAAGTGGCAACAGGCCGTGCTGAAGCTGATATGCTTAGGGGACAAAGGCACACTGCCGCAGAGCTGTGGCAGAGGATAAGAGACCAGGCTGAGCTGTGGCTATTGCCACTCAACCTAGAACCAGGCATGGTTGTGTCTGATAATGGCTGTAACTTGGTTGCGGCTTTGGAGCTCGGCAAGCTCAGACACATCCCATGCCTAGCCCACGTCTTAAACTTAGTGGTTCAGCAGTTTCTCAAAACCTACTCCAATTTGCCTGAGCTACTGGTGAAGGTGCGCCACGTGTGTGCACAATTCAGCAAGTCATCGACAGCTTGAGCCAGCCTGTCAACGCTGCAGCAGCGCTAGAAATTGCCAGCTCACCGGCTGTTGTTGGACGTGTGCACATGCTGGAACTCGACATTCCACATATGTCAACGGTTAAGCGGAGGGGAAAACGCCAAATACACCCCACAACGAATAGACAACAATCTAGGCCTCAAAAGCTAAGAAAGAGGGATGGTGACCTCCTAGTAATCCGTAGGCCTTTCCCTAACTCCTGCCAGTATCAGCAGATCCTGATGGTGGAAATACTCATACACCGGATACCTAAAGCCCTGCTAAAACTGACGAGCCCTAGGATAGATAGCAGGGGATGAGACAGCTGGTTCCTTCCAGAATGAAGGAACCTGCATCTCCCTGAGGCCTAGAAACAACACACATCAGATAATAAAAAAACTGCGAAGGCAACAAGTACTTAGCTTACAGACGTATGGAGAAGCAGGAGATCCAAGACAAACCAGCGCTAGCAACTCCAAGCAGAAACTATCAACCGCATTGTCAGCAGTGTGAGGTGGATGTAAATAGAGCCTCATCACTGATGACAAGTGGCACCAGAGGAGAGGTGAGATCCTGCCAAACAACATCATACATAGAGGAAAACAGAGAGACCTGTCAGATAGCCTCATGTGCAGCAAGTTTATCCGATCTTCTCACCTCTCTCACAGGAGGGACCATGACAACATGTTGGCCAGGCTTTGTAAGCAGCAGAGGGCAGTAGTGGAATATCAGCTGCAACATGGTCGTTGCCTTTCCAGTCCGCTTCCGCTATTCACAAGCGAGGAGAGGGCATGAATGTCTGACCTCTGTGAGGTTTTAAGAAACTTTGAGGAATCAACACAGATGTTGAGTGGCGATAACGCTATTATCAGCATAACCATCCCACTTCTGTGTCTACTCAAACGCTCGCTGCTCACAATTAAGGACGATGCTTTGCATGTGGAAGAGGTGAAAATGGGAGAAGACATTACACAGGGTGATGGCCAGACCACCCTCAGTTGGTCTTCTCAGCGCAAATTGGATGATGAGGAGGAGCAGGAGACGGTTGCCTCTGCTACAGAGGGTAGTACCCATGGAAGTTTAATTCCATCTCTTAAGCGTGGGTGGGCAGAAGAGGAGGAAGAAGATGAGATTGAAAGTGATCCTCCTGATGACAACAGCGAAGCCTTGCCTGTTGGTACTCTGGCACACATGGCTGACTTCACATTAGGCTGCCTTTCCAGTGACCCGCGCGTTATACGCATTTTAGACAACATGGATTACTGGTTGTTCACCCTTCTCCCCCCACTACAAAGAGAACTTCTTATCTCTCATTCCTCTGGTGGAGAGGACAAGAAAAACGGTGCGATACCAGAAGATCCTTGTTGAAAGATTGCTCCAAAAATCTTCATCTGACAACGCTGGCGGCAGAGTCCATAGTTCCTTGGCCAACCGAGGAGGGGAGACAAGGGGAACATATAGCAGTTCCAACAGAGGCAGGGCAACACTTTCCAAAGCCTGGGACAGTTTCATGACACCCCGCCAGCACCCTCACCCTGATACGCGGCCTAGTGTCACAAGGAGGGAAACTTTTGGGAAAATGGTGAAGGAGTACATAGCAGACCGTGTCAGTGTCCTCAATGATCCCTCAGTGTCTTACAACTACTGGGTGTCCAAGCTGGACATGTGGAACGAACTGGCGCTCTACGCCTTGGAGGTGCTGGCCTGCCCTGCCGCCAGCATTTTGTGTGAGCGGGTATTTAGTGCTGCTGGTGGCATTATAACAGATAAGCGTATCCGCCTGTCAACTGAAAATGCTGACAGGTTAACTCTTATAGAAATGAACAAGGCCTGGATTGACCATGACTTCTCTACTCCACCAGAGGAAAGCTGATGAACGTAAAGGCACTTTAAATGTGGCTTTTATGGTGTATTGAATACACTGTATTCCCATGCACCCCTTCCACCACAAACAATTATTCTCTTCCATCATATCAACATGCTAATTCGTCTCATATAATGCCCTCGCATATATGCCCTTCGCATATAATGTTTTACAGGGTAAGCTCAGCTGCAGGCCCTCACATATAATTTTTTAGAGAGTCAGCTCACCTACAATGTTTTACAGGGTCAGCTCAGCAGCAGGTCCTTGCATATAATTTTTTAGAGAGTCAGCTCACCAGCAGGCCCGCACCTACAATCTTTTACAGGTTCAGCTCACCAGCAGGCCCTCACCTAATTATACCTAATAGGTAATTTGCGCGCATGCTACCTTGCTTGGATGTGGTAGCCATAGCTGTTTCTCAGGTTCCCTCTCCAGAATCAAAACCTGATTCCCCGTTACCAATGGTCACCGTGGTTCGCTCTGAAAATAACATCGAAAGTTAATAGTTAATAGGGCAGACATCCGAATGGATCGTCGGCGTCACAGGGACGTAACCAAAGTGGCAGCAGGCCCTCGCCCATAATGTTTTAGATGGTCAGATCAGCAGGCCGTTGCTCCAAATGTTTTTGAGGGTCACCAGCAGGCCATCAATCATAATTTTTCAAGACTGTGTATGATGCCCTCCTTTGTGTAACAAAGGGTGTATTGTAGTGCCGGTTCTTTGTAATTTTTGGCAGCCCTGTCACTTAGTGCATAGGCTTTATGAGTGTAGGAGTCCCACTACATGAACAATTGTATCACAATGTGATTGAGGCCCTCCTTTATGTGATATACAGGTTATATCGGAGTGCCTCTTCCTTGTAATTTTTGGCAGAACTTGCACTTCATATACAAGTAAATATACAGGAAAGAATGTTTCCGAACAATTTTTCCTCTAAAATCTATTTTATCTTCGGTTTTGTGCGTATTATTGTCAGTCTGTAAAAGTGGCGTACTACTCGGACAACATCGTTCCCAGCAGCGACCTGGGAGTCCAAGATGCATCCAGACATCCTCCCCATGCTGTTCCCAAACCATTTCGGTGGTGGTTCCATAAATTTCTGACCTTTTTCTTTGAACCAGGCACCCTCCCCTCTTCAGAGCAGGGGTGCCTGGTTGAATGCTCGGGTTCTCCCATTGACTTCCATTATACTCGGGGGCCCGATGTGTTCGCCCCGAGCACTATGGTGCTCGATCAACACTAAAAAGCATTCCTAAGTTACTACCGTCAGATTTGCAAAAGTAGGTGGTCAGGAACATGAAAACTGGCTGTGTCAGGAAGGGGTTAATCACTGCAGGGTGAAAAATTCTGAAACTTTATAATAGGCTTTGTGTCAATTCGACACTATCTTAAAGGGAATCTGTCACTAGCAATTTACCCCAATTTTTTTTCCATGAATCAATGTTTAATAGAGTACCTTTTTTCCATCTGTCTTGTTCTTTTTTTTTTGTGAGTCTCTGAAGGGCCGTGCCCGGCTAAATTTGAAAACTAATAACGCCTCCAAGTTCATCTAAATCACCTCCCAGAGGCACGGCTAAGTGCTCAACACCCCCCCCCCCCCCCCCAGCGCCCTGGGTGGGCACTTCAGAGGGGCGTTCCTGGGCACCGTGGAGAAAGAATAACGCCCCTCTGGGCCGTCAGTCATCTTATCACTGCGCCTGCGCGGGATTTGGGATGCCGGCGAGAGGAGGATTGGGGTGTTTGCCGCAGAGCGTGGCGCGGGGGGGGGGGGGGGGGGCGGGTGTTGAGCACTTAGCCGCGCCTCTGGGAGGCGAATTAGATGAACTTAGAGGCGTTATTCGTTTTCAAATTTAGCCGGGCACGGCACTTCAGAGGGGCGTTCCTGGGCACCGTGGAGAAAGAATAACACCCCTCTGGGCTCTTTACAGCGTCATTTGCATATCATAAGAATCAATTTTTTTGAAGAAATGACAAGACTCACAATAAAAAGAACAAGACAGATGGAAAAAAGGTACTCTATTAAACATGGATTCATGAAAAAAAAAAATTGGTAAAGTGCTAGTGACAGATTCCCTTTAAAGACCTCTGCTTGCTGTCAGTAAGTATATATAGTTTCAGTGCTTTTCTGTGCTGCACCATTAGTGGACATATCGGTATATAGTCGCAGTGGTGCTATAGTATGGAAGCACAGCACAACCTGCTGGCAGATACCAGTCACTGCACTGGAGAGAACTGGACAGCTCTATTTTGCTTTTCATTGATTGCTTTTTAAATTTATAATAAGCTGCCATATGATATATCAACCAATGGAAAAATTAAAAAATCTTAAATAGTAAAATTAGAATTGAGAATTTGTTATTGTAAAATTGTTCCCATAAAATGTAATGACAGCATTCACCACTTGGGGGCAGTAGAGCTTGAGTTACCATGGAGCATTTGACTGCTTCATATTCACTAATTTCACCCAGAAAAGATGATCCTGACCTGTTATTGAAATTATTTTTACACCAATTATTATTTTTTGCAATACTTGACCCTCCATTTTCTGTCTTCTCTTTTAGGCTGTGTATAAACTAGCAGATGTTGCTTGCAAATGTCATGGAGTCTCCGGATCATGTAGCTTGAAGACTTGCTGGCTGCAACTAGCCGACTTCCGCAAAGTGGGCGAATACCTGAAGGAAAAGTACGACAGTGCAGCCGCCATGAGACTGAACCGCCGCAGCAAACTCGAGCAAGTGAACCAGCGTTTTAACCCACCCACTTCAGAGGATCTGGTATATCTGGACCCCAGCCCAGACTATTGCCTCCGCAATGAGACCACAGGCTCCCTGGGAACGCAGGGGCGCCTGTGTAACAAAACCTCGGAGGGGATGGACGGCTGTGAGTTGATGTGCTGTGGACGTGGTTACGACCAGTTCAAGACAGTGCAGGTGGAGCGCTGTCACTGCAAATTTCACTGGTGCTGCTTTGTGAAATGCAAAAAGTGCACAGAAATCGTGGACCAATATGTGTGCAAGTAACACAGCGCCACTGTGTCCCGTCACCACCACCTCCATACACACCTGTGCCCCTTCACCATGCACCCAGCGCCCCTACCCCCGGCACTTGGGAGGGATGCAGACATATATATGTATAGGATATAAAATGAAATCTATATGTGTAGATATATATTTTTATATGTGTATAAAGGAAAGGAACTGGGTGAACGGCACTGACTGCCAGGGACGGACAGCACCGAAGGGGATGGGAGGTGTATAATTTAAGAAATGCGTGTGTTGGACTCATTGCTGTCTGTGGCTGGCAATATGGCAGAGAGACTGGACTGGCAAAGGCAAATGTGTGGACGGCCATGTTGAAAACCCTTTGTCGGCACTTTGGTACTACTTTTATTGTTTCCTGTGAAGGAATATTTCACTTGTAATGGAAGGAATCCATAAATGATCAGCACCCCTGGATGGATTCTCCAGCAGCCGGATCTAAACATATACAGCAATCTGACTGGCGTTGTATGGAAACTGCAGACTATCACATTCATCATATGTAAGAATGCCTGTGCCATCATGTTTCTTGTATCCCTGTAGTAAAGAGTGGACTGAGCGGTATGTGCCCATTGTACCCTGTAAGGCATGGATCACTGAAGAAGGGGTATTTCCCTCTAAAGTTTGAAGAGAAATCCTTGAAACATTCTATGCAGCTATATCTGATCCTGGGGAATAGGATTGCCGTGACCATTGTCTCATGGACCTTCTTCAGATCTTCCAGAATCCTGAGCAGCATATTTACCTGGTCATGAAACTATATCCCAACTTGAGCAAGCAAATCTGTACAGGAGACTTTCCTAGTCCCGGGTTGTCAACCAGCTTTCCCAGCATACGATAGAACTGAAAAAGGGCATCTGTCAGCAGATTGGTACTTAGGAAACGGGCCGAACTGTTGTTTGTGCGATTGGCAGCTGAAGGCGTCTGTGTTGGTCCCATGTTCATATGTGCCCGCATTGCTGAGAAAAATGAAGTTTAAATATATGCAAATGAGCCTCTAGGTGCAATGGGGGTGCTGCTGTTACACCTAGAGGCTCTACTCTCTCTGCAACTGCCGCACCCTCTGCACTTTGATTGACAGTGCCAGGCTGTGTAAACTTCATCACACCTGCCTGGCCCTGTCAATTAAAGTACAGAATAGAAGGTGGCTGGAGAGAGAGAGCTGAACCCTCATTGCTCCTAGACGATCTATTCTATTTATTAAAACATAATTTTTCTCAGCAATGTGGACACATATGAACATGGGACCAACACAGATCCCGTCAGCTGCCAAGTGCTCATGTAACAGGTCAGCCAGTGTCACAGGTACAAATCTGCTGACAGATGCCCTTTAAGCAGCTTGACAGAAGCAGAGAAAGAGCAAATTTATATTTACTAGGGTTTTTTTTTTTTTGCTGAAGGATGAAAACTTATTTTCCCTTATATCTTTAGATTCCCACTATTGGCTTTAGGAGGCAGACTGGCACACCATCTAATTTATATGGGAGCTCCGACTTGCCTCTCACAGCAAATGTAGTTGGTTTTGAGTGCCCAATGCTTTTGATCTCTGCGAGACGGTCACTGCTAGACCCTTCTGGCGGCAGAGTTTCTCTGCATTCACAACACATCCACACTCGGCCGACAGATAGCTAGTGTATGTCCAGTCTTAAAGGGGTTGTCCCACCATTACGTGTCATATCTATTTCATAGGTCATAAAAAATGAAACATCGCTGCCATTTACATGCTATTAAAAAAGGTCCAGTGAGAAATTGACATTAACTTGCATAGTATGGCGCCACCTGGTGTTCAAAGTGTATAGCAATGTGCATATCCATCTACTGATCTGAGTGCTGCTGAAATCACCTGTTCAGTCACTGTCCACTTAGTCTACTTTCACACTCGCGTTTTGGCTCTCCGTTTGTGAGATCCATTCAGGGCTCTCACAAGCGGTCCAAAACAGATCAGTTTGCATTCTGAATGGAAAAGGATCCGCTCAGAATGCATCATTTAAATCTCCATTCCGCTCTGGAGGCGGACACCAAAAAGCTGCTTGGAGCATCTTGGTGTCCGTCTGACGAAACTGAGCCAAACGGTAAATGTCTTCATTGGATCAGCGTCTAAATGTTTTATGGTCTATAAAATGATTTACTGATGGGACAACCCCTTTATTCTCCAACTTCTTCAGTTG
Source organism: Bufo gargarizans (assembly GCF_014858855.1). Lineage (NCBI taxonomy): Eukaryota > Metazoa > Chordata > Amphibia > Anura > Bufonidae > Bufo > Bufo gargarizans. The sequence goes on from NC_058081.1 coordinate 520,086,937, forward strand.
CTATTTTGAGTGCACACAATTTTAGTACTGCATTACAATACTGCTTAAAAAATATATATAAATGCACAATCCTTGAAATCAGCAGGGAGATACTCGGGGATACGCTACTTATTACAATAAAAAACCCTGGAGAAAATACAAAGGCAGTCACCATTAACCCCTACAATGCTGGCCTAGCAATTCAGGGGTTAATTTTAACCTCAAGATCGTTAGTAATTTGTAATTTTAAAATTTTATTTATTTCATTTTTGTTTTATATCATTTTTTATATAAATATATATATTTTTGGGTACAGGAGATAAAAAAAACAATAGTCTGACACCAGCGCAGGGCAACAACGTGTGTAAATATAATCAGCGCTTCCTCTGAGGATGGAAAAAACAAACCGTTTTTGTATAGATCATTTCTTTGCTTTGTACGTTTGACAATACCATACAAATTGTACCACAAAAAAAAAAAAAAATTACAACCACCAGTGTCCTTTGTATTTTGTGCTGGTTTATTGCTTCTCTCAAATAGAAATTCTTGAAAAAAAAACAAAAAACTGTATTCTGGAAAAATCTATATCTTTAATGTCAATTAAGGCTACTTTGACACTCGCGTTTTGTGTGTATCCATCATGAAGGGATCCGTTCAGATAATAAAACCGTCTGCATCCGTTTAGAACAGATCCGTTTGTGTTATCTTTAACATAGCTAAGACGGATCCGTCTTGAACACCATTGAAAGTCAATGGAGGACGGATCCGTTTTCTATTGTGCCAGATTGTGTCACTAATAACGGATCCATCCCCAGTGACTTACATTGTGTGCCAGGACGGATCTGTTTGGCTCAGTTTTATCAGACGGACACCAAAACGCTGCAAGCAGCGTTTTGGTGTCCGTCTCCAAAGCGGAATGGAGGCAAACTGATGCATTCTGAGCGGATCCTTTTCCATTCAGAATGCATTAGAATGCAAACTGATCCGTTTTGGACCACTTGTCTGAACGGATCTCACAAATGGAAAGCCAAAATGCCAGTGTGAAAGTAGACTAAGCTAGAATGAATGGAATCTGATAGGTGCCAACTGCTCAGACATCCTGGATTACTGGACTGTCTATAGAAATTACTGGTAACGCACAGTTCTGCTCCTGTCTCACCTTTCACAATATGAAATTCATAAATGCAGCAACTGATCAAGAAAGTCTAATAACATTTGTCCTTCTAGTTCAGCCTGTTCTCCCCCAAAACTGAGCCAGAGGAAGGCAAAAAGCCTCAGGCGGTAGATGAAGCCAATATTAAGAAAAAACAATTCTGCTTAAAGCCTCATTCTTAGGCCTCATGCACACAAACATATTTTCTTTCCATGTCCGTTCTGTTTTTTTTGCAGACCGTATGCAGAACCATTCATTTCAATGGGCCCCCCCCCCCCCCAAAAAAAAGGACGGTGCTCCGTGTGCATTCCGTTTCCGTATTTCTGTTCCGCAAAAAAATAGAACATGTCCTATTATTGTCCGCATTACGGACAAGGATAGTACTGTTCTATTAGTTCCGCAAAATATACTGACAGGGAGTGTTCCACAGGATTGGCGCATGGCAAATGTGGTGCCAGAATTCAAAAAGGGTGCAAAAACAGAGCCTGGAAACTATAGGCCGGTAAGTTTAACATCTGTCATAGGTAAACTGTTTGAAGGTTTTCTAAGAGATGCTATCTTGGAATACCTCAATAAAAACAAGCAAATAACATCATATCAGCATGGCTTCATGAGGGATCGGTCGTGTCAAACTAATGTAATCAGTTTCTATGAGGAGGTAAGTTCTAGACTTGACAGCGGCGAATCAATGGATGTCGTATATCTGGACTTCTCCAAAGCATTTGACACTGTATCACATAAAAGGTTAGTATATAAAATGAGAATGCTCAGACTGGGAGAAAACGTCTGTATGTGGGTAAGTAACTGGCTCAATGATAGAAAACAGAGGGTGGTTATTAACGGTACACACTCAGATTGGGTCACTGTCACTAGTGGGGTACCTCAGGGGTCAGTATTGGGCCCTATTCTCTTCAATATATTTATTAATGATCTTGTAGAAGGCTTGCATAGTAAAATATCAATTTTTGCAGATGACACTAAACTGTGTAACGTAATTTACACTGAAGAGGACAGTATACTGCTACAGAGGGATCTGGATAGATTGCAGGCTTGGGCAGAGAAGTGGCAGATGAGGTTTAACACTGACAAATGTAAGGTTATGCACATGGGAAGGAATAATGCAAGTCACCCGTACATACTAAATGGTAAAACACTGGGTAACACTGACATGGAAAAGGACCTAGGAATTTTAATAACAAACTAAGCAGTAAAAACCAGTGTTAGGCAGCTGCTGCCAAGGCCAATAAGTTAATGGGTTGCATCAAAAGGGGCATAGATGCCCGTGATAAGAACATAGTCTTACCACTTTACAAATCACTTAATCGGACCACACATGGAGTACTGTGTACAGTTCTGGGCTCCTGTGAACAAGGCAGACATAGCAGAGCTGGAGAGTGTTCAGAGGAGGGCAGCTAAAGTAATAACTGGAATGGGGCAACTACAGTACCCTGAAAGATTATCAAAATTAGGGTTATTCACTTTAGAAAAAAGACGACTGAGGGGAGATCTAATTACTATGTATAAATATATCAGAGGTCAGTACAGAGATCACTCCCATCATCTATTTATCCCCAGGACTGTGACGAGGGGACATCCTCTGCGTCTGGAGGAAAGAAGGTTTGTACACAAACATAGAAAAGGATTCTTTACGGTAAGAGGAGGGAGACTATGGAACTCTCTGCCTGAGGAGGTGGTGATGGTGAAGTCACTAAAAGAGTTCAAGAGGGGCCTGGATATATTTCTGGAGCGTAATAATATTACAGGCTACAGCTACTAGAGAGGGGTCGTTGATCCAGGGAGTTATTCTGATTGCCTGACTGGAGTCGGGAAGGAATTTTTCCCCACTTTGCTTCTACCTCACAGTTTTTTTTTTGCCTTCCTCTGGATCAACTTGCAGGATAACAGGCCGAACTGGATGGACAAATGTATTTTTTTTGGCCTTATACACTTTGGGCCAGATTTATCACGACTCTGACAGCTCACTCCACTTTAATATATGGCTAAAGTCAGTTTTAGCCAAGTCAGATTTATGATCGGCCCTTTAAGACTGTAATAAATGTGGTTTGACGGTAGCAGTTTATCCGTCAGTAAGCAGCTTTACAAAAGTCGCACATCTTTACGAAAAAGTCGCATGTTTTTACGAAAAAGTTGCATGTTCTATTAAAAAGTCTCATAAGATAAGCATGGTCCTCACTGGAGTGAAATTGCGCATTTTTTTGTGACTTTTTAAATAGTTCCAATAGTAAATCTGTCTACATAAGAAAACATGCCCACTTTCAGAAAACTGGCGAGCATAGTGCAGAGCAAATTTGTGCGCAGTTTTAGTGTTTGCGCATTTTTTTTCGACTTTTTCACTCCATTATTCTGACTTGAGCTAATGATAAATCTGGCCCTATGTTACTATGTTACATCTCCTAGCAGCCTTCAGTGAAAAACGCATTGCATCTGAACTGCATCCAAATGCAATGTGTTTTTCACTGAAGCCCCATTGACATATATGCGACCAGGGCTGAATAAGGGCAGAATATACAACATGCTGCGATTCTCACGCAACGCAGAACTGATGTGTGAAAAAAACGCTCATGAATGGGTCAAGATTCAGTGCGGGTGCTATGCTTTCACGTCATGCATTGCACCCGTATTTGGCTCAAAATCAATGATGGAAATCACTGACTGTGTGAATAAGGGCTCATGCACATGACCGCATGCCCTTCGAGCGGGCGGCCCGATGCGCACAGTATCATAGTAACCTATGATGCTGTACGCACGATGTATGCTGCTCTGGGACTTATGGCCCGCTCACGGACCGTATGTCTCGGAGGGCATACGGTCGTGTGCATGAGCCCTAAGACATTACTCCACATCAGGCAATCAGAATAACTCCCTAGATTAACGACCCTTCTCCAGTAATCTAATCACTAGAGATGATTGAATTGGTTCTAACAAATCTAATTTGTTCAAAGTCACCCTCATGGAGCACAGTTGGGCTGGCCTGAAGAGGAATCGGCAGCGGTGGTGGCTTCAGATGGAGAAGTGCCACCTCAACTTCTGGGTGTACTCGGATATCAGCTACACATGCGCAGCGCAGTTGGTGTCTGTACTGCTCAGGTAGCAGCAGGAGATCTTCTGACCTTGCACCGCTACTCTGAGCAATGGCACAAGCGCGAGATATTGGCCCTATCAATCAAGGGGGAGCCTCCTGAGCAATGGGGCCAGCTCCAGGAGGCTGACTTTGAACCAATTAGAAATGATTTGGTCATCTCTACTAGTAACTATAACCTGTATTAGTATTACCCTCCAGAAATCCATCCAGGCCCCTCTTGAACTTTTAGTGAGTTCACCCTCACCACCTCCTCAGGCAGGGAGTTCGGTGTAGATAAAGAAGAAAAGGCTGTATGCGGTGCTGCAAAGATGTAGAGTTCCAGAACAGCGTGACTGGTTTCCTGTACCAAATAAAGTGTTCATCCTATTCTGGAACTTTTCATCCTGGCAATGCCTCACACAGCTTTTTCTTTTTTTCCTACGTCGAGGTTCATTTATTGACGTCTCTGGCAGGTACCACAGCTGGAGAGGCAGTGTGCAGCAGCAGGATCGTCACTACATCAGTGGGGCCATTGTGCACCGAGCACAAGTGCGGTGGGTGAGTAGCACCTTGTCTGTAGAGCATCCCCTCTCCTTCTTTCACATAGGTCTCCTGGCAGAGAGTTCCATAGTCCCAATGCTCTTAACTCAATAGAGAAGTCTCCATTTCCCCCCCCCCCCCCTTATACAGGGAGTGCAGAATTATTAGGCAAATGAGTATTTTGACCACATCATCCTCTTTATGCATGTTGTCTTACTCCAAGCTGTATAGGCTCGAAAGCCTACTACCAATTAAGCATATTAGGTGATGTGCATCTCTGTAATGAGAAGGGGTGTGGTCTAATGACATCAACACCCTATATCAGGTGTGCATAATTATTAGGCAACTTCCTTTCCTTTGGCAAAATGGGTCAAAAGAAGGACTTGACAGGCTCAGAAAAGTCAAAAATAGTGAGATATCTTGCAGAGGGATGCAGCACTCTTAAAATTGCAAAGCTTCTGAAGCGTGATCATCGAACAACCAAGCGTTTCATTCAAAATAGTCAACAGGGTCGCAAGAAGCGTGTGGAAAAACCAAGGCGCAAAATAACTGCCCATGAACTGAGAAAAGTCAAGCGTGCAGCTGCCAAGATGCCACTTGCCACCAGTTTGGCCATATTTCAGAGCTGCAACATCACTGGAGTGCCCAAAAGCACAAGGTGTGCAATACTCAGAGACATGGCCAAGGTAAGAAAGGCTGAAAGACGACCACCACTGAACAAGACACACAAGCTGAAACGTCAAGACTGGGCCAAGAAATATCTCAAGACTGATTTTTCTAAGGTTTTATGGACTGATGAAATGAAAGTGAGTCTTGATGGGCCAGATGGATGGGCCTGTGGCTGGATTGGTAAAGGGCAGAGAGCTCCAGTCCGACTCAGACGCCAGCAAGGTGGAGGTGGAGTACTGGTTTGGGCTGGTATCATCAAAGATGAGCTTGTGGGGCCTTTTCGGGTTGAGGATGGAGTCAAGCTCAACTCCCAGTCCTACTACCAGTTTCTGGAAGACACCTTCTTCAAGCAGTGGTACAGGAAGAAGTCTGCATCCTTCAAGAAAAACATGATTTTCATGCAGGACAATGCTCCATCACACGCGTCCAAGTACTCCACAGCGTGGCTGGCAAGAAAGGGTATAAAAGAAGAAAATCTAATGACATGGCCTCCTTGTTCACCTGATCTGAACCCCATTGAGAACCTGTGGTCCATCATCAAATGTGAGATTTACAAGGAGGGAAAAACAGTACACCTCTCTGAACAGTGTCTGGGAGGCTGTGGTTGCTGCTGCACGCAATGTTGATGGTGAACAGATCAAAACACTGACAGAATCCATGGATGGCAGGCTTTTGAGTGTCCTTGCAAAGAAAGGTGGCTATATTGGTCACTGATTTGTTTTTGTTTTGTTTTTGAATGTCAGAAATGTATATTTGTGAATGTTGAGATGTTATATTGGTTTCACTGGTAAAAATAAATAATTGAAATGGGTATATATTTGTGTATATATTTATTAAGTTGCCTAATAATTATGCACAGTAATAGTCACCTGCACACACAGATATCCCCCTAAAATAGCTAAAACTAAAAACAAACTAAAAACTACTTCCAAAATATTCAGCTTTGATATTAATGAGTTTTTTGGGTTCATTGAGAACATGGTTGTTGTTCAATAATAAAATTAATCCTCAAAAATACAACTTGCCTAATAATTCTGCACTCCCTGTATTGACAGCGCTAGACTTTACATGGGCACTGAACATCTTCCATGCTCGGCAAGCAGCAGAAGACGTGGTGCACATGCATTAGAACTTGCAGTAGACGTGAAGTCTAGTGCAGTCAATCTCAGTGGGGTGGGGTGGGGTGGCTGTGTTTGAAACAGTGGAGGCATCCGTATTGAGGTTCAGGGGCATTGCTGGAATAAAAAATTAAAACTCAAAAATCATAAATCGCCATGTCGTCAAAGGGTTAACTCTAATTTGCCACTTCTCTGCACTTATCCAGTTGCAGTTGATAATCTGACACTTGTTTCTATTAATACAATGTAAACTGAAGTGGAAAACCAATAACGAGACTCCTCGGAATAAGGAAAAAGCTGAATTAGGCCTTTTCACCAGTCTGTATCAGTGATGACATCAGTATTCCATCCGTTAACATGTCCATGAAGGTAAGTGTTACCATCCGTTTTCCATGTGCACCACTGGGCTGAAGTATTGTGTTCTGGTGTTTCAGCTGCATACGCTACATACGCAAGAAATCAGAGCGCAGCAGCCACGCCATCACCATAGACATACATGGGTATTAGTGTGGGCAGCAAAGAGCCTGGTGACTATAAACATTGTCATGGGTTGCCACCTTTGCCACAAAGCAGTTTATAACATTTCTTCTAGATCTGCCCTGTTCACCTAGTGTCTTTCTAAAGAAGTGTATGGGGAAATGCTTGTAAAAGATGCCATACCTAGAGTAGGGTTGGGCGATATCAAATATATTCCCCCAATAACTATATATATAATGAGAAATACCCATTTATCCCATAGTATGGGGGCCACAAGGAGACATTAGTGTATACTGTATGAGGGCCACAAGTAGACATTACTCTATATTGTATGGGGCCACAAGAAGACATACTGTATGGGGGCCACAGGAAGACATTATACTGTATGGGGGCTACAAGAAGACATTGCACTGCATGGGGGCTACAAGTTGTAGCCCCCATAGAGTATAATATCTCCTTGTGGCCCCCATACAGTATAATGTCTCCTTGTGGCCCCCATACAGTATATCTTCTTGTGGCCCCCATACAGTATAATATCTTCTTGTGGCCCCCATACAGTGTAATGTCTCCTTGTGGCCCCCTTACAGTGTAATGTCTCCGTGTGGCCCCCATACAGTGTAATGTCTCTTTGTGACCCCTATACAGTATAATGTCTCCTTGTGGCCCCCATACAGTGTAATGTCTCTTTGTGGCCCCCATGCAGTATAATGTCTTCTTGTGGCCCCCATACAGTATAATGTCTCCTTGTTGCCCCCATACAGTATACTGTCTTCTTGTGGCTCCCCTAACAGGATATTGTCTTCTTGTGGCTGCCCCATACAGTATACTGTCTCCTTGTGGCCCCTATACAGTATACTGTCTTATTGTTACCACCATACAGTATGTCTTCTTGTGGCCCCCATACAGTGTAATGTCTCCTTGTGGCCCCCTTACAGTGTAATGTCTCCTTGTGGCCCCCCATACAGTGTAAAGTCTTCTTGTGGCTCCCCTAACAGGATATTGTCTTCTTGTGGCTGCCCCATACAGTATACTGTCTCCTTGTGGCCCCTATACAGTATTCTGTCTTATTGTTACCACCATACAGTATGTCTTCTTGTGGCCCCCATACAGTTTAATGTCTCCTTGTGGCCCCCTTACAGTGTAATGTCTCCTTGTGGCCCCCCATACAGTGTAAAGTCTTCTTGTGGCCCCCATACAGTGTAATTTCTCCTACTGGCCCCCATACAGTATAATGTCTCCTTGTGGCACCCATACAGTGTAATGTCTCCTTGTGGCCCCCATACAGTATCATGTCTTTTTGTGGCCCCCATACAGTATAATGTCTTTTTGTTGTCACCATACAGTCTCTCCCACCACCCCCGACCCACACATCATGTGACCTCTACCGCAGCGCACCTTGACCTCTACCCCAATGCAGTGGTGTACATAGAGAAGTAAGGGCCGCATGGCAAGGATCAAACCAGGCCCCCCACACAGGACATAAGGGTTTCTGCCTAAACTCCTTTCAATGACCCTTGGGCCATTTTTTTCATTTGCTAAGGCTAAATGCACACGATCAGGATTGCATGCGGATTTGCGTGCGGAAAATCTGCACTGTAGGTCATGTACATTGTATTCTATGAGAATTTGAAATTCTCAGTGCACACGATGCAGATTTTTTCCGTGCGGATTCTGACCTGCGGTGCGGATTTTATTTCTTTTTCCTGACCGGATTTTCTTCATTCATTTTCTTCAAACCGCACTAAATCCGCATGCAAATCTGCATGCAAATCTGCACCAATTGATGCGGATTGACCGCACAGATTTGCCTGCGAACACCTGTGGATTTCAGTGTGTATGCTCCGCACATGAATCCTGAACGTGGGCATGTACCCTTACCCTGGTTTCACACCTAAGCGTTTCTCAAACGTGCGTTTCTATGCGCGTTTTTGTCGCGCGTTTTTATGCGCGTTTTTTGTAATAGTAAACGCGCGTTTGACGCGCGTTTGGGTGATTGACAGCAGTGTTGTCCAAAGAGTCTATGGCCCAAACGCGCGTCAAACGCGCCAAAAAAAGCTCCTGTACTTGTTTGAGCGTCGGGCGTTTTACAGCGCGTTCAAACGCGCTGTAAAACGCAAAAATGTGAACCAGCCCCATAGGGAAGCATTGGTTTTCATGTGTTGCACGTTTTACAGCGCGTAGGAACGCGCTGTAAAACGCTCAAGTGTGAACTTAGGGTTAAAGTTCTTTCTTTAGAGGTTAGAGTCCTGACTAGAGTTGAGCGGACACCTGGATGTTCGGGTTCGGCAGGTTCGGCCGAACTTGGAAAAAAAAACGAAGTCAATGAAGCCATTGAAGTCATTGAAGTCAATGGGGACCCGAACTTTTGGCCACTAAAATGGCTCTAAAATAGCCCTGGAAAGAGCTAGAGGGCTGAAAAAGGCAGCAAAATGTGCTTAAGAGCATGGCAACTATTCTGCAAACAATGTGGATAGGGAAATTAATTTAAAAAAAAACATAAAAGACCTTAAAAAAATTTAAATTAGGAATGATGTAGGAGGAAGAGGTCGAGGAGGCGGTGAATGGGTGGATGTGGCCGTGTAGGCTCACATGGCGGTCTAGGTGGAAGCAGCGGCGAAGGAGGAATAGGTAGCCAACACAGATGTGTGTTATTTTGCATTTTTACATAGGGGTATCCCCCCAAAATATTGGGACATATAAAAAATAAAAAATAAAAGGAATAAGTGCACTTGAGTACAAGGATGGATGGTTGAGGCTGTTAGAACTGTCTATTCTGCACAAGGTACAGACAAGTCTTGTGGGATCCAGGCCTGGTTCATTTTAGGCTGGGTTCAGACCTGAGCGTTTTACAGCGCGTTCCTACGCGCTGTAAAACGCTCAACAGGCAAGAACCAATGATTCCCTATGGGAATTGTTCTCACCTGAGCGTTTTACAGCGCGTACGATCGCGCTGTAAAACGCCCGACGCCCCAAGAAGTACATGAGCTTCTTTGGGGCATCTTGTCGCGCGTCCCCGTACATAGACTTCAGCAGGAACGCGCGACAATGGGCGTTCGCTTGTCTCTGTATGCACGATTGCAAAAGCCCGTACAATCGCGCATACAGAGCGCTCCATCGCGAACGCTCAGGTCTGAACCCAGCCTTAATGAACGTGAGCTTGTCCACGTTGGCTGTGGACAGGCGGCTGCGTCTGTCTGTAATGACGCCTCCTGCCCTGCTAAATACACGTGCAGAGAGTACACTGGCTGCAGGGCAGGCCAGCACCTCCAAGGCATACAGGGCAAGCTCTGGCCATGTGGACAATTTGGAGACCCAGAAGTTGAATGGGGCAGAATCATCAGTCAGTACGTCTGTCGGGAATGTTCTCAGGAGCGCGTCTACCAGCGCATCTTCCGATCACGCTCCAGTGAGGGAATTAAGGATGTCACATTGTCTTTGTAACGGGGATCTAGCAGGGTGGTCACCCAGTAGTCAGCATACGTTAAAATGTGGGCAACTCTGCTATTGTTGCGCAGGCACTGCAGCATGTAGTCGCTCATGTGTGCCAGGCTGCCCAGAGGTAAGGTGGGAGGCGTATTGTCTGCGTCCTCCGTATCCCCCCAGCCACGCACCAGTGATGGGCCCGAGCTGCGTTAGGTGCCACCCCGCTGTGAACATGCTTCATCCTCATCCTCCTCGTCCTCCAGTAGTGGACCCTGGCTGGCCAAATTTGTACCTGGCCTCTGCTGTTGCAAAAAAACACTTCTAAAAGACTGGCCTGAAAGTGTTAGAGATGATCCCTCTTCCTCCTCCTCGTCCTGGGCCATATCCTCTTCCATCATCTCCCTAAGTGTTTTTTCAAGTAGACATATAAGTGGTATTGTAACGCTGATAACGGCGTCATCGCCACTGGCCATGTTGGTGGAGTACTTGGAACAGCGCAACAGGGCACACAGGTCTCGCATGGAGGCCCAGTCATTGGAGGTGAAGTGGTGCTGTTCCGCAGTGCGACTGACCCGTGCGTGCTGCAGCTGAAACTCCACTATGGCCTGCTGCTGGTCGCACAGTCTCTCCAGCATACGCAAGGTGGAGTTCCACCTGGTGGGCACGTCGCATATGAGGCGGTGAGCGGGAAGGCCAAAGTTACGCTGTAGAGCAGACAGCCGAGCAGCGGCAGGATGAGAATGCCGGAATTGCGCACAGACGGCCCGCACTTTATGCAGCAGCTCTGACATGTCGGGGTAGTTGTGAATGAACTTCTGCACCACCAAATTCAGCACATGCGCCAGGCAAGGGATGTGCGTCAAACCGGCTAGTCCCAGAGCTGCAACGAGATTTCGCCCATTATCGCACACCACCAGGCCGGGCTTGAGGCTCACTGGCAGCAACCACTCGTCGGTCTGTTGTTCTATACCCCGCCACAACTCCTGCACGGTGTGGAGCCTGTCCCCCAAACACATCAGTTTCAGAACGGCCTGCTGACGTTTACCCCTGGCTGTGCTGAAGTTGGTGGTGAAGGTCTGTCGCTGACCGGATGAGGAGGTGGTAGAAGAGGAGAAGTAAGCCAAGTAGAAAGAGGAGGCAACAGGAGGCAAAGAATGTTGCCCTGCGATCCTTGGCGGCAGAAGGACGTGCGCCAAACAGCTCTCCGCCTGGGGCCCAGCTGCCACTACATTTACCCAGTGTGCAGTTAGGGAGATATAGCGTCCCTGGCCGTGCTTACTGGTCCACGTATCTGTGGTTAGGTGGACCTTGCTACAGATGGCGTTGCGCAGTGCACACTTGATTTTTATCGGATACTTGGTTGTGCAGGGAAGGCACGGCTCTCTTGGAGAAGTAGTGGCGGTTGGGAACGACATACTGTGGGACAGCAAGCGACATGAGCTGTTTGAAGCTGTCTGTGTCCACCAACCTGAATGACAGCATTTCATAGGCCAGTAGTTTAGAAATGCTGGCATTCAGGGCCAGGGATCGAGGGTGGCTAGGTGGGAATTTACGCTTTCTCTCAAATGTTTGTGAGATGGAGAGCTGAACGCTGCCGTGTGACATGGTTGAGATGCTTGGTGACGGAGGTGGTGGTACATCCCCTGTTTGCTGGGCGGCAGGTGCCAACGTTCCTCCAGAGGCGGAGGAAGAGGCCGAGGCGGCAGCAGCAGAAGAGGCCGAGGCGGCAGCAGCAGAAGAGGTAGCAGGAGGGGCCTGAGCCCTTTCTTGGTTTTGAAGGTGCTTACTCCACTGCAGCCTGTGTCTGGCATGCAGGTGCCTGGTCATGCAGGTTGTGCTAAGGTTCAGAACGTTAATGGCCTCGCTCCAGGCTCTGATGGCACAGCGTGCAAACCACTCAGGTTTTGTCGTCAGCACATTGTGTGAAGAAGTGCCATGCCAGGGAACTCCTTGAAGCTGCCTTTGGTGTGCTCGGTCCCTGGTGGCGGTGGCCAGTAGCAGGCGAACTGTTTTGGCGATGGCTGCTCTGCCTTTGCACCCTGCTCCCTCTTTTGCTACGCTGTTGGCTCGGTCTCACCACTGCCTCTTCCTCTGAACTCTGAAAGTCAGTGGCACGACCTTCATTCCATGTGGGGTCTAGGACCTCATCGTCCCCTGCATCGTCTTCCTCCCTGACCTCCTTTTCGGTCTGCACACTACTGAAAGACGCAGCAGTTGGCACCTGTGTTTCGTTATTATCAGAGACGTGCTGAGGTGGTATGCCCATGTCCTCATCATCAGGAAACATAAGTGGTTGTGCGTCATGGGGAAGGGCTAGGTAGATGCCCTTGGGAAACCCTGCCAGCAGATTCTTCAAACAGCATAAGAGACGTGATGTCAGCAGTACATAACAGTGTGTTTTATAACTCGCCGCCGCTGTTCTCTTAAAATAAAGACGTATAATATGCTAATGAGCCTCTCAGGCATGTCCAAACTGCGGCCCTCCAGCTGTTCCAAAACTACAACTCCCAGCATGCCTGGATAGCTTACAGCTATTAGGGCATGCTGGGAGTTGTAGTTTTGCAACAGCTGGAGGGCCACAGTTTGGACATGCCTGCTAGGTGCTATGAGGACATTGCTGCAGCACCTCGAGGCTCCTTCTATTCACCCTTTGGCAGTGGCAAGCCCATGTCCAGTTGATTGACGTCCGAGTTCTCCTCTTCGTCCCGTAAATCCCGCATCTGCGCTGAATACTAAACGGGACGGCGCAGGCGTGGGATCAGGGGCGTTACGATCGCGGTGCGACAGCGACCAGAGGTGGAGGCGGGACATGGGCGTGGCTGGATGCGGGACATAGGTGGGGCCTGGAAGGGGGCCCTCCCTCCCTTCTGTTCGGGTTTGGCTTGAAGAAAAGGTGGCAACCCTATTACCTCATAATATACACACAAAGATGCCACATGGCGCATGCTAATGAGCTGATTCGAGTCCGGCGCTATGTCATTGGGTCCAGTGCATATTTCATTCAGATCTATAGCCACTCCCCTGCCCACCTGCTGCTGATCCCTATGGAAACAAACTGTCATTAAGCAGCAGGTGGGCGGGGAGAGTCAGGAGCTCATGAATATTCATGACTCATCATTATCAGCTGGAGCTTTTCAATACAAGATGTTGGCAGATTGACTGGGTCAATTAAATAAAGTGACCCAGCATTTTGCTAAAAGAATCAGCCACTTATTTATGTTGCCCTTAGTTAGGACACCATAAAACTGGTGACAGGTTCCCTTTAAATAGAGGCTGGGTCACATGCTGCAGTTGGCCAATCACAGCCATGCCAATAGTAGGCATGGCTGTGATGGCCTCTTGGGGCAAGTAGTATGATGCTTGTTGATTGGCTGCTTTGCAGCCTTTCAAAAAGCGCCATAAAAATCGCCGAACACTGAACCCGAACTTTTACGTAAATGTACGGGTTCTGGTGCCGAAAAACCTACAGTTCGGGTTCGCTCAACTATAGTCCTGACCAAGTTTTCACCCCCAGTAGAAGAGGAGATAATCCAGACTGGGCCCCATAGCAGTCGCATGGTCTGCCGCTATGATAGTTACGCCCCTGCCCCCATGTAGTGCTGGAAGAAGAGCACCATGCTCTGGTAGATGTTGTAGAGTTGTTTGCTGCATCCCCCGTCAGAATAAGCTATCAGGCAGCCCTGTGCCAGCAGGCCGGTGGGTGTGCAGTCCAGCATGACAGCGGCATGGAGAATGTAGTGCAGAGCGTAGGTGTACAGCACAAAGGAAGGTGGCATGGTGCCGGGTCTACCTCACATCAGGTTACACATTTATACCCTACACTGCATCTGGCACCCAGCAACACGTGAGGGGGAGGGGCTGGAGTGGAGACCCCATGCTGCTGGCAGCTTCATTTCATTAGTACACACCGCATTTGTTTAAGCAGTGACCGCTGTCAGATGGGACTACTTCCATTACATCACTAAAATACAGCGGCTGATCAGGCAAAAGAGAAAACCGTAGCATGCCGGATCTGTTTTGCCTGATGACACCGGAAAAACAGATCCGGTATTGCAATGCATTTTTCTGACTGATCAGGCATTTTTCATCATGATCAAGATCCTGATGCTGCAGTATTTCCTCCATCCAAAACGCCGTTCAATGACTGAACTTAAGACATCCTGATGCATCTTGAACGGATTTCTCTCTATTCAGAATGGATGGGGATGAAACTGATCAGTTCTTTTCCAGTATAGAGCCCCTGTGACGGAACTCAGTGCCGGAAAAGAAAAATGCTAGTGTGAAAGTACCCTAACACGTGGATTTATGTGCAGAAATGCAACAAAAAACAGCACAAAAAGCTGAATAAACTACACTGCTGCGTGAATAAAGCCTTACACTGCAGCACACAGACGTGATCCTTGACTTAACACTGTGTTGTGGAATCTGAGCCCCAGGCTGCAGTACTGTGCCTGTCACACACTGGAGCGCACAGCTATGATCAGCAACTCCAACTTAGGCCCCATGCACACAACCGTAGTTCGGGCCAGCATCCGAGCCGCAGTTTTTGCGGCTCGGGTGCGGACCCATTCAGTTCAATGGGGCCGCAAAAGATGCCGAGAGCACTCCGTTCCATGTCCCCTGCCCAAAAAATATAGCATGTCCTATTCTTGTCCGTTTTGCGGACAAGAATAGGCATTTCTACAATGGGCCGCCCGTTCCGCAAATTGTGGAAGGCACACGGGCGTCTTCCGCTTTTTTGGGGATCGAAAAAAACGGAACGGCCGTGTGCATGAGGCCTTAGCTGAAATTCAACTTCTGTCTTAACAGAGGTGCAGGCTACTGCCCTGTCATTCCACCGTGCTTTACACTGAAGCTCTGCAGTTCACATTGGCTGCAGTCTATCAGCAGGCGCTCAGCAGCACACTGGCCACTTTCCAAAGGAAATAATATAATAGAGCTGATTCCCATTATAATGGGAACAGAATGCTCACAACACAAAGTAAAACAATGGTGGGAAAAAAAATATAATGATTTCTTGGTTATATCTGCTCCTAGAAAAGTTGGGTAACAACCAATATGGCTTCCATTACAGCCTCCCAGGGCTCATCTTGCAGTTTTTTATGACTTTCAAATGGCAGATCTGCTTCCCTATGTGGAAGCATGGTACAGGAGAAGTGACTTAGGAAGGGAGGTGCGTGGTTGCTCTAGCTACTATGGAACTACCAGGTCCACGGCTTGAGGGATTCCAGCCTTTAGATGCCGTGGTACAGCACAACCATGGCATCTAAATGGTGGCGTCCAGGTTAAGACTAGCTCCCCCGTGCAGCGATCGGGGAAGACGGTCATTCATTCTAATTCGCTGAGTCTCTCTAAAGAGACCCAGTGTATTAGAGCTGCAGTTCTGATGTTGGCCAGCAGGTGGCAGGCCAACATAGGATAACAGCAATTGGAGTTTATACTGTAGTTCTATGGAAATACAGTATAAGCTGTAAGAAATCTGAGTGCTGCATATTGTAGCCTCCTAGAGGGAGGGGCTACAAAAAGTGAAAAAATATAACATTAACAAATTAAATTGAATAAAATGTGATCAAAAAGTCACAGACACAAAATGGTATCAATAAAAACTACAGATCGCTGCGCAAAAAAATCAGCCCCATACATCTCTGTAGACATAACTATAAAAAAAGTTACGGGGTCTGAATATGGTAAATTTTTCTCTAAGTTTTTTTATTTTTTTCAGTATTAAAACGCAAGAAAAACGATACATATGTGGTATCGCTGGATTCGTACTGAACAGGAGAATAAAGGGCATAAGTCAGTTTTACTGCATAAAGAAAGCTATTAAAAAAAAAAAAAAAAAAAAAAAAAAACTGTGGCAGAATAGTTTTTTCCCCCCAATTCCACCCCATCTATAATTTTTTTTCCCTGCTTCCCACTACATTCTATGCAATAATAAATGCCTAGGCAGCAGTGCGGGTGTAACGTTATATTTCCCTACCTCGTGAGGTTTCCCTACCCTCGTCACTTCCGGTCATGATGTGAGGAGGTGTGCCGCGCAGGCGCACAATGACGGGTTAGGGAAATTTCACAGCAGAGTGCGCATGCGCCGGCAGTTAGGATAGGGAAAAATTATGGGCCAGTGCGCAGGCGCGGTGATCGGATGGATGTTCTCAGCTGGACACTGGCCGACACTGCGCATGCGCCCAGAGCCTCACCAGCGGTTAGGGAAGGGAAAAATGACGTACGGGCCAGTGCCTTTTTCCCTACCCTAACCGCTGGTGAGGCTCCCAGCGCATGCGCAGTGTCCAGCTGAGAACTGGCCCATAATTTTTCCCTACACTAACCGCCGGCAAGGCTACCGAGGCATGCACACTCTGCTGTGAAATTTTCCTACTCCGTCGTTGTGCGCCTGCGGGGCGCGGCACACCTCCTCACGTCATGTCTCACGAGGTAGGGAAGTATAACGTTACACTGGCATCAGGAGCGACATGGTTAGCGGGGGAAGTATAACCTGTATGAGGTGCCTGGATAACCCCTTTAAATGGTGGCATTGGAAAGTACAACCTGCCCAGCAAAAAACACGACCTCCTACAGCTATGGAAACTGAAAAAAAAAATATATATAAATAATTATGACTCCTGAAAGATAGGGAAGAAAAATGAAAACCAAAAAAAAACCTCAGGTATTCAAGATGCAACTTTATTCCCTTAGGAAGGTTGTAAAAACAATCACATGAACAGTAGCACTATACATTATGGAGTACCAAGATGGCTGCAGCAGGCTTCACTCTCTAGTATCCGGACTTCAGTGACCTGCGCCCCCAGTGTTTCCCGTTGCTGTGTGGAGTCCGTATACCTCCGTGTCCCCCCCCGGTATTCCGCTCACACGTCACTGCCATCCATTATCCGACCCACTTCATTACACAATAATAATATAAATCCCTGTGATGTGGAAACCGTCCGCCCCGCTCTACATCCCGACATGCAGTGCGAGACAGTGTGGGTTCTGATTGGCTAGCGCCTGAAGGCGGGAACAGGGAGCGGAAACAGGCACAGGCGGTGGAGACAGCTGTTACAGAGGGAGAGAGGGTGGGTGATTGTATGTGTGTGTGTGCATCATAGTTCCATATTATACTCCTATAATACAATGTATGTACAGAATTCTTCAATATAGTTCTGTATATACACACTATACTCCCGTATAAAGCGTTATACTTCCATATACTGTATATGAATGTTAGTCATTCCTATTGGGTATGTAATTCCCCTAATAATACTAATACATACATTGATCCCCTGTGTAATAAAGTATATGTGCATTATATAAAACTGATATGTACTTTATATACTTATACATTATAGTACAGAAACCCTTTTACACACCAGATGCACTTTTTTAGGGTCCCTTCACTTTTCCGAGACCAGTTGCCTTCACCTGAATGGGGCTTGCAAAACTCCATTAAAATGAATGGAGCTGATTTTCTGCCACGGAAAATTCTGCAACAAAATCCACCAAGTGTAAAAGCGCCCTAAGGGCTCATGCACACGACTGTATGTATTTTGCAGTCTGCAAAAAATACGGATGATGTCCGTGTGCATTCCATGTTTTATGGAACAGCTGACCCCTAACAGAACATTATTATCCTTATCCGAAATGTGGACAATAATAGGACATGTTCCTTTTATTTTTTGCGGAACGGACATACGGAAACAGAATGCACACGGAGTAACGCTCTTCTCTTTTTCTTTTTTTTGGTACCACATACAGTCTGCAAAAAAAAGGAATGGACACGGAAAGAAAATACATTCATGTGCATGAGCCCTAATGGTGATGGTTCTGTTCCCATTAGTGGCCCCATTGTGGAGAAATTAGACAAAAAAAAAAAAGTGAACTCCATTGCTTCAAACTGTTGCATAAAAATAAAATAAAAAAAAGTACAAAAAAAAACCACAAAGGTGCTAGTTTTTGTAAATCTCCACTAACCTCATCGTCGGTAAATGATAACTGCCTAAATAATAACTGGACCCCATTCTTATAGTTTTTTGTTGGCTCTGATTTTCAGCTGGGGATTGACAATGTCTGTGGGTCAGACAGGAGACAGAATGAAACCAGGGCAGATGGGATCTAATGGAGGTGGATCTGCATCTTTCGGACAGGTAGCTTTATGTTGGTTTTCCCAAACTAACTTTGGCGCAAGTATGACTTGCTGATGTTTGCAGCATAATCACAAGGGTATTTTATCCTGCTCACTTCTGATATTATCCTTTCATATAGTACAGCAGGAGTCTCCCAACCTGTGGCTCTCCAGCTGTTCCAAAACTACAACTCCAAGAATAACCTGACAGCTTCACTGGGCCCGTCTGGACACTATCACGCTGGGTTCACACCTGAGCGTTTTACAGCGCATTCAAACGCTCAACACATGAAAACCAATGCTTCCCTATGGCCCTGGTTCACACTTGAGCGTTTTACAGTGCGTTTGAGCGCGCTGAAAAACGCCCTACGCTCAAAAAAGTTCTTGAGCTTCTTTGGGGCGTCTTGTCGCGTGTTCCTGTACATAGACTTTTGGGAACGCGCGACAATGGGCGTTCGCTTGTCTGTGTGTGCAATTGCAAACGCCCGTACAATCGCGCATACAGAGCGCTCTATCGCGAACGCTCAGGTGTGAACCCAGGGTCAGGGTATGCTGGGAGTTGTAGGTCCGCACCAGCTGGTCAGCCACAGGTTACTAACCGCTGGTGTTATTGTTTTACCCTGTAATGTCTTCAGTGTGTGTGTGTGTGTGTGTGTGTGTGTGTGTGTGTGTGTGTATATATATATATGTATATGTATATGGTGCTTGAGAAAGGCTCAGTATTGGAGCCGAAACGTTGTACCGCAAGGTTGATTAAAGACTAATTTTACTTCTTCAAGACCGGAGTGCCGTCCTTTTTCTGGATTTATATATATATATATATATATATACATTTTTTTTTTTTTTTGCAGCATAAGTACACTGCAGAGGAATATCAAGCCATACAGAATGCTTTACGTCAGAAGCTTGGACCAGAATACATTAGCAGCAGACAAGCAGGAGGAGGTCAGAAGGTAGGTAATGGCTGTCTTATAAAATACTGTCTAAGGCAGTGGCTCCCAACCTTTCTTACCTTGAGAGTCACACTCAATGCTGAGACATGGTGCATGCCACACAGAGATTGTAGAAGCCATATAACCAATATGGCAGCCCCTACTGCCCCCAACCCCTTGATTACTGATGGCTACACTCAGCCCAGCAATCTCTCACTGTCCCCAATTATTGATGGGCACACTCAGCCCAGCAGCTCCTCACTGTCCCCAATTATTGATGGCCACACTCAGCCCAGCAGCCCCTCACTGTCCCCAATTATTGATGGGCACACTCAGTCCAGCAGCCCCTCACTGTCCCCAATTATTGATGGGCACACTCAGTCCAGCAGTCCCTCACTGTCCCCAATTACTGCCAATGAGGTCTTCCTTAGCAGCTCACGCCAGGCAGAGGGAGAATGCAGGCTTGGATGCAGGTAACACGAGAGGTGGAATTAACTAGCTCACTAGCAAGCAGCTTCACCTACACAGAATGCTGTGACGCTGGCCAGCAGCAGGTCTGTAAAGGCGGTGGAGTCCTATAGTTAGGCATAGAACAGCGGGTTATGACTCTTGTACAGGCGTTATTACGACCTCTGGCAAGCTAAATGTTGAATATGTGAAAACATTGTATATTTACTGCCTTTTCAGGTTTGTTACATTGAAGGACACAGGGTGATCAGTTTGGCCAATGAAATGTTTGGATACAATGGATGGTCCCATTCTGTAACTCAGCAAAATGTTGGTGAGTGTCGGTAACTTTGTATCTAACGATTATTAACCCCTTAACGCAAAATGCCGTGCATGTACGGCGGTGGATGCATTGCCAGAATGCATTCCGCCGTACATGCACAGCGGGCTGATCGGGCGGGAGCAGGAGCTGCCCCCGCCCGATCATTGCAGGGGTCCGGCAGTCGCTGGTAGCCGGGCCCCTGCTGTATCTGGTGTTTACAGCGATGCCGGCGGATTAACCCCTTCTATGCCGCGGTCAGCGCTGACCGCGACATGCAAGTGGTTTGCGGCAGGTGAAGGAGCGATGTGTGACAAGGCAGTCTGATTCCGTGCAGAGGCTGCCCAATGCCTTGCATCGGGACCTGCCATCTATGGGTGCCCAGGAGATCCAGCCTGCGTCTCCTAGGCCAGCGGTCCCCAACCGCCGGGCCGCGGCCCAGGACCGGGCCCTGGGAGATATGTTGCCGGGCCGCAGAGGAGAGAGGAGCGCAGACGCCAGGCGCATGCGCGGCCGACGCGTTCATCTTGCCAACATTAGTGGAGACGGAGGGAGGGACGGAGAGAGGGAATCCCTCCCTCCCATGACGCGGCCGCTGCAGAGCCCAATACAATGAGCGGGCTCTGAGGCGCCGCACCACTGCCACCAATGAATATGTCTCTAATATTAAAGTAGGAGGCGGGACGGGGGAGGGTTTACCGCTGCACCGTCTCAGCTAGTGCGCTCGGCAAACGGCAGCAGCGGCAGCCTCCTCCTCCCCTTGACACTTGTGTTCTCAGACCAGTCCCCAGCCATTAGTGATCCGGAAAGCACAGGTACCCACACACTGTCCCACAGATGGGGGTCACCTATTATTAATCTGAGGTACATGGTGCTATTACATTAGTACCCCATGTACCTCAGATTAAAAGTATGTGGCCCCCAAGCACATCATCAAATAATGGGCAACATTGGGTAAACCATTAATATGAGGTACACATAATGAGGTTTCTTACTATTAATGTGAGGCACATGCAGGTCCAAATTGATAAAACAATGTGCCTCATATTAACAGCATGTACCTGATGCCATTAACCCCATGTTGTCCATTATGTTAAGCGTGGTACTTGACGAGGTTGCTATTAATATGTGGCACATGGTTTCATCAATTTAGAATCCATGTGCCTCACATTAATAGCCAGTAACCTTATCATACTGTGGTACCCAACACTAGCCTACACATTAACCCCATGCTGCTCAATGTCCATTATGTCAGGAAGTACTTGCTGGTGTTACTATTAATATGAGGCACAAGGCTTTATCAATTTAGACTTTGCTTCACATTAATAGCAAGTGACCCCATCAAGTACCTCCTCACATAATGGGCAATTGATACTTTGCAAAAAATAAAAAATACTCACACGTTAACCCCATGCAACATGTGGTTAACGTGTGAGTATTTTTTTTCTTCATGGTATCGAATTGGAGTTGCAATACTTTTTTTTGGAGTCACATTTAAATAATAAATGTAATCGTTATATAGTGTTATATATCTTAATATGCACCTTGTGTTTTGTCGTGCGCGTGAATCAGTCAGCGCTGACCAGCACCCCCATAAACCCCGCCCACCCCCTAAGCCCCGCCCCAGAACACCCGCCTCCTGTATATGAATAAATGAGAGATTAAAGGGTCTACCTTCAGAAACTGCCGCCGCCGAGCGCGTCCCTCCAGCCCGCCCATCTCCTCCTGAATATGATCCTCCTTGTGAGCGTATGTATTCTGCGCATGCGCAGTGAATGTCTGACCGCTTCCTTGCTCAGACATCTCCACTGCGCCTGCGCGATGACGCCATAGTGCTCCGAGGAACAGGCGCAGTGGAGATGTCTGAGCAGGGAAGCTGTCAGACATTCACTGCGCATGCGCCGAATACAGGCGCTCACAAGGAGGATCGCATTCAGGAGGAGATGGGCGGGCTGGAGGGATGCGCTGGGCGGCGGCAGTTTCTGAAGGTAGACGGAGCCTCTAGGTGCTAATGACGCCCCCATAGCACCTAGAGGCTCATTAGCATATTAATAAAAGTTCTTTTTTTAGCAAAACGGCTGCCCCAAAAGCAATTATATTAGGATGGTTGGGCAGAGCAGACACTAGCGGATCGCTAGTGTCTGACAGCTAAATATGTGACACCGAAGTGGTAGAAACCCTTTAAGCTTCTTTGGTGGCGCAGTGGCCACAGCCCCTCCCCTCCTCTTGTCCCCTGTCCTTTCGTTGGCGGCAGCAGCAGCAGCACAGGGGGAGGAGACACTGCTTCCTTCTCCCCTGTGCTGCTAAGGGGAACACGGAGAGCGCTGTCAGCAGCGCGATCTGTGTTCCCCATACGCTATCGGAATATCGGCAAAATAGATGCCGATACCGATAGTGGTCAAAATCCTCAATATCTGCCGATAATATCGGTAAATCCGATAATCGGTCGATCCCTAATATATATATCGCATGATCCACCCCCTCTGACCCTCTGATAGACACCATAAAAAATAAAAAGCATTTTTTGTCACCTTACATTAAGTTGGCCTCCACTGTAGATAGCCTCATTGCTGCCATCCGTGACACCTTCCAGGTGCAGGATGATTCACCTTCCCCACTGACCACTATCCTTTTTCCATCCAAAACAGGCCTCGAAGGTGTTTCCTCGCCATAATGATTTTTGGGTGGTGGTTTCTAAGGCTTGGGATCATCCAGACACGTGTTTTTCCACCCCTAAAAAGCTGGATGTTTTATATCCATTCTGAGCGGATTGTGTATCCACATGGGCATCCCCTCCTAAGGTCGACCCACCAGTGGCACGGGGTCATCTCTCCTGTTCCCTTAGCAGAGAGGTTCAAGCGGTTCTGCTCGAATATTTTTGTGGTCCCCAGAAACAGATTCCTCCGTCTCTAGCGGTTTCGGATGGAATCCCTTCGTTCCGTAATTGCTCCTCTACAACGGGGGGAATTCCCTTCGGCCGTAGATATCCAGGACGCATACCTTCACGTCCCCATCGTGCGGAATCATCAGCGCTTCCTGAGGTTTGCAATTGGAGACTATCATTACTAGTTTGACGCCCTCCCGTTCAGGCTGGCGACTGCGCCTCGGGTCTTCACAAAAATTCTGGCCCCTCTAATCGCCCTGCTCCGTTCCAGAGGCATCTTCTTTATGCCTTATCTGGAGGACATTCTCATCAAGGCTTCCTCTTTCACCCAGGCGTCAAACAGCGTAAAGATCACGCTGGAAGCCCTTGCACGTTTCGGCTGGCTGGTCAATCTTCAGAAGTCATCTCTGACTCTCTCCAGACAACAGATTTTTTCTGGGTATGCCTCTGGACACGGAAGCGGCACAAGTTCGTCTTCCTCTGGACAAGCAACTGGCCTTACACCGCTTGATGAGGGTTCTTCTTGACTGCAGGCTTCCGTCCATTCACCTCTGTATGAGGACGCTAGGGAAGATGGTCGCCTGTTTCGAGGTGATTCCCTTTGCCCAGTTCAACTCTCGCATATTCCAGAGAGTGATCCTGTCCTCCTGGGACAAATCGTCCGAGAGTCTGGACTATCCCATCCGCCTCTCTCATCAAGTGAGGTCGTCCCTCTGGTGGCTCTCGGTTCCAGTTCTGGGAAGGTCCTTCTTTCCAATATCCTGGACGGTTGTTACCACCGACGTCAGTCTGCAAGATCGGGGAGGAGTGTTCCCTCCCAGGACAGTCCAAGCCACATGGTCTCAGTCGGAGTCCAAGCTTCCAATCAATGTCCTGGAGCTCAGGGCGATTCTTTTATCCCTTCGACACTGGACCCACCTCCTGAGGGGTCGCCCGGTCAGAGTCCAGTCAGACAATGCCACAGCGGGGGCGTACATCAACCACCAGGGGGAACGCGCAGCTTCGCGGTGATGCAGGAATCTGCCAAAATCTTACAGTGCTTCGGAGACCCACGTACCAGCAATTTCAGCAATCTACATACAGGGTGTGGAGAACTGGACTGCGAACTTCCTCAGCAGGTCGACAATAGATCCAGGCGAGTGGTCCCTCCACCCAGAGGTGTTCGAGGCGATCTGTCTACGTTGGGGTCGCCCGGACGTGGACTTGATGGCCTCAAGACTCAATCGGAAACTTCCCACCTTCCTCTCCCGAGCAAGAGATCCGGAAGCTTGCGGCGTGGACGCCCTGATCTCCCGTTGGCAGGAGTTCTCCCTTCTTTTCTTGTTTTCCCCCCTTCCCTCTCCTACCGAGGGTTCTACGGAAAATCAGGATGGAGGGCATTCCGACGATCCTTGTTGCCCCGTATTGTCCCTGTCGCACGTGGTACGCCGACCTCCTTCTAGGAGACGTCCCATGGTCACTGCCACTCAGAGACGACCTTCTTTTGTAGGGACCGGTCTTCCATCAGAATTCAAGGTCTCTTCGTTTGACGGCGTGGCTATTGAAACGCCATTCTGACGCAAAGAGGTTTTTCGGCGGATGTCATCCGTACTATGATTCAGGCCAGGAAGCCTGCATCGTCTAGGATCTATTACAGGACCTGGAGGTCCTTCCTGGGTTTCTGTGAAAGCCGGAACATTCCCCCACTTCGTTTTTCTCTCCCCATGGTCCTGTCCTTTCTTCTGTCAGGGTTGGACCTTGGTCTGGCCCTTAGTTCTTTGAAGGGTCAGGTGTCGGTGCTTTCTATCCTTTTCCAGCGCCCTCTGGGGCCTGTAAGAACTTTTCTTCAGGAAGTGGCACATACGGTTCCTCCGTACCGTCCTCCTTTACCGCCTTGGGATCTGAATTTAGTCCTCTCAGCGCTCCAGGCTTCCCCCTTTGAGCCCTTGCGGGAGATTTCACTCCGACTCCTGTCCTGGAAGGTAGTTTTCCTTGTAGCTATCACATCCATCAGACGGGTGTCCGAGTTGGCGGCGCTCTCTTGCAGTGAACCCTTCCTGGTTCTTCAGAAGGATAAAGCGGTTCTCCGGCCCGTTCCTTCCTTTCTTCCGAAGGTGGTCACTGACTTCCATATCAACGAGGAAATTGTCCTTCCCTCACTGTGTCCCTCTCCTTCACACCCTAAGGAAAGGGAGTTACACCATTTGGATGTTGTCAGAGCTCTGAAGATTTATTTAGCAGCCTCCGGTCCCTTCCAGCGTATGGACTCCCTTTTTGTCATTCTGGAGGGTCCCCGCAAGGGATTGGCAGCCTCCAAGGTGGCAATTTCACGTTGGATTCGGGCTGCAATTGCGGAGGCATACAGCGCCCGTGGCAGGGTTCCGCCCTTAGCTGTCATGGCTTATTCCACCAGAGCGGTGGGCACATCTTGGGCTCGGAGGAATCGTGCTTCAGCTGCACAGTTGTGTAAGGTGGCTCCTTGGTCCTACTTACACACATTCCCAAGATTTTACCAAGTGCATACTTATGCATCGGCGGGAGCTGCCTTGGGCCGCATGGTCTTGCAGGCATCAGTTTCTTAGATGCCTGCAGGGATGCTTGCTTCCATGGGTCTGTGGTTTTTTGCCTCCATGTGGACTGCTTTTGGATGTCCCATGGTTCCTGTGTCCCCCAGTGAATATGGGCGAGAAAATTAGATTTTTGTAAAACTTGCCAGTAAAATCTATTTTTTTCGCTTTTTTTGGGGGGGACAGCACCCACCCAGTATTGTTGTTCGGCCACAGTTGTGACAGTTGCTGGTTAGAACCCCCTTTGAGTCCTTGGTATGGTTGGTGTTCCATGTTTTTTCGTTGGTTGGCTTGCTTCTCCTACTGCTTGTGCACAAACTGAAGCTCTCTCTCCAGGCTGGCCATAGCTGCCAGGGGAGGGGCTAACAGCTTTTACCTAGTGTCAACGCCTCCTAGAGGACATAGGTATACCCACGGTTCCTGTGTCCCCCAATGAAGAGCGAGAAAGAGATTTTACTGGTAAGTTTTGCAAAAATCTAATTTTTGTTGTTACCTTGCTTCACAAAAAGTGTAATATAGAGCAACCAAAAATCATCTGTACTCTAAAATAGTACCAACAAAACTGCCAAATTATACCGTTGTTTCCAAAATGGGGTCACGTTTTTGAAGTTTCTACTCTAGGGGTGCATCAGGGGGTCTTCAAATGTGACATGGCAAGTTAAAATTATCCCAGTGAAATCCAAAAACCATATGGTGTTCCTTTCCTTCTGCGCCCTGCCGTGTGCCTGTTCAGCAGTTTACGACCACATATGGGGTGTTTCTGTAAACTACAGAATCGGGGCAATAAATATTAAGTTTAGTTTGGCTGTTAATCCTTGCTTTGTTAGCGGAAAAAATGATTAAATGAAATTCTGCCAAAAAAGTGACATTCTGAAATTTCATATCCATTTTCAATTAATTCTTGTGGAACACCTAAAGGGGGTAACAAAGTTTGTAAAATCAGTTTTGAATACCTTGAGGGGTGTAGTTTCTAAAATGGGGTCTTTTTTGGGTGGTTTCTATTATGTAAGCCTCACAAAGTGACTTCAGACCTGAACTGGTCCTTAAAAAGTTTTTATTTTATTTTTTGTGTGAAAATTTCTGAAAAATTTCAAGATTTGCTTCTAAACTTCTAAGCCTTGTAACATCCCCAAAAAATAAAATATAATTCCCAAACATGAAGTAGACATATGGGAAATGTAAAGTAATAACTATTTTATATAAGTTATCACTATCTGTTTTAAAAGCAGAGACGTTGCAAACTTTTTCCAAAGTTTTGGTAAATTGGGTATTTTTTTTTTTTTTTGAATAAGAATGAAATATTTTGATTCAAATTTACCAGTGTCTTGAAGTACAATATGTGATGAGAAAACAGTCTCAGAATGGCCTGGATAAGTAAAAACGTTTTAAAGTTTTCACCACATAAAATGACACATGTCAGATTTGCAAAAATCAGTCTGGTCCTTAAGGTGAAAAATGACCCGGTCCTTAAGGGGTTTAAACATCCACCAACATCTTGTTACTAAATTATTTCTCTTGTAGATTTTGTGGACTTGAGTAATGGCAAGTTTTACGTCGGAGTGTGTGCTTTTGTTAAAGTCCAGCTAAAGGTAAATTCTGTATTCTATTAGGCTTTTTCTCTTCACGGTTCCTCTCTGCACAGACAGAGAAGCTACTGTTCATTTATCAGGTATTAGAAGGCCAATAACATCAAATATGGGCCATATATCATTGTACTTATGTGCATTGAAGTAGGGCTAAAGGCGGGTTTACACGTCCCAATGTTACAGCCGATTGTCTGGAAGGAAGCGTTCCTTCCCGACAGTTGGCTTCCCGTTCAGTTAAGGAGACCGTGCATTTACATGCAGCAATCTCCTTCACAGTATGAGGACGAGGGGTCGCTATTGCAATCGCTCGTCCCCATATAGATGCACTGTTTAGACAGCACGATCTGCTGCCCAGAAACGATGAATGGTGGTGCCTGCACGAACGTCAGGATCAACCGCTGAACAAGAATTTTGCTTGTTTATCGGGTGATCGGCTGCACATTTAAATGGACAGATTGTTGGGAGCGAGCTTTTGTAGGAATAGTCATTCTCAATAATCTGCCCGTAAATCGGGCTGTATAAATCCACCTTAACAGTAAGGATGAGTGGTTTGAGAAGCAAGTAGCTAAAGTCACCCTTGACTTTCATTTGTATTTTGCATGACACCTAGGATGGCTCTTATCATGAAGATGTTGGGTATGGTGTCAGTGAAGGGCTGAAGTCTAAAGCTCTTTCTTTAGAGAAAGCACGGAAGGAGGCTGTAACAGACGGGCTGAAGAGAGCACTCAAGTAAGAAAGATATGAAAATCTTGTGTTTTGACGTTTTTAACATTATGCAGTTGTCTCATTTGAGACTTTGTGTAGAGCAAATATAATTATCTTAAATAAAAACTCAGAATCCCACAAATGACTCCTTTATATTTTTCCAGAACCTAAAACATGCATAGACATAATTTCAGTATGACTTGTGTTTGTTTACTGTCTTAGGTGCTTTGGAAATGTTCTTGGAAACTGTATAATGGACAAGGATTACTTACGTGCTGTGAATAAACTTCCAAAACTGGTGAGTAGTTATTAAAGGAATGTAAAGTGTAATTTTTGATTCTAAACAACTTCCATAGATCAATAGTTAGAAGTGAAGATCAGAAACTTCGTACTATATCTTGTTAGAGAAAAATGCATCTTTCCATTTCATCCACCACGACGGCCACAATGAGAGATGACCCTTGACCTCTGTAGGTGCAGGAACACGGAGAGAGTTTAAATCTATCTCCCACCCCTCACGCCCTCAGTGTTTTCCTGCCCCTACGGGAGTTAACACATGGAGAGAGTCCTCCCCTCAGGGAGGTGAAGAATCAGAATGTTACCGGTATCTCCCGCTGTCCTCCCGTGGCAGGGGCTAAGTCTGGACAGTGGGAGCAACAAGGACCCTCGTCCTGGCTCAAGCTTGGCCCTGTGGTCCTTCCCATATGGCGGGCTTCTTTTCTCTGCTGGAAACAGCAGCAGCTGGGTGTCTGAACGGGACGCGCACTGAAGTGTGGCGTCTTACGGATTCTATGAAGCCGGCTGGGGGGATGGTGCGGCGCATGGAGCACTTGGTTATGCGGGGACCATGCGGCGCATGACGCGCTTAGCATGATCTTGCAGCGCATTGAGCACGCC
This sequence comes from Bufo gargarizans, assembly GCF_014858855.1. Classification (NCBI taxonomy): domain Eukaryota; kingdom Metazoa; phylum Chordata; class Amphibia; order Anura; family Bufonidae; genus Bufo; species Bufo gargarizans. Next base: position 520,115,810 of record NC_058081.1, read on the forward strand.
GAGGCTTCTTTATCCCAGGGGCGCTGCTGGATGACGTAAGACGCCGGGAGATTTAAAAAAAACAGGGCGCTCATACAGAATCTCTCTCTGCATCTCCGCTGTGATGTCCGCATCGGAAGCACCTACTCCCCCGACTGGAGGGCCCTGATCCCTCTGCTACCGTGAGTGCCCTATGTGGGTGGATGTTATATATACACAGTACAGACCAAAAGTTTGGACACACCTTCTCATTCAAAGAGTTTTCTTTATTTTCATGACTATGAAAATTGTAGATTCACACTGAAGGCATCAAAACTATGAATTAACACATGTGGAATTATATACATAACAAAAAAGTGTGAAACAACTGAAAATATGTCATATTCTAGGTTCTTCAAAGTAGCCACCTTTTGCTTTGATTACTGCTTTGCACACTCTTGGCATTCTCTTGATGAGCTTCAAGAGGTAGTCACCTGAAATGGTCTTCCAACAGTCTTGAAGGAGTTCCCAGAGATGCTTAGCACTTGTTGGCCCTTTTGCCTTCACTCTGCGGTCCAGCTCACCCCAAACCATCTGGATTGGGTTCAGGTCCGGTGACTGTGAAGGCCAGGTCATCTGGCGCAGCACCCCATCACTCTCCTTCATGGTCAAATAGCCATTACACAGCCTGGAGGTGTGTTTGGGGTCATTGTCCTGTTGAAAAATAAATGATGGTCCAACTAAACACAAACCGGATGGAATAGTATGCCGCTGCAAGATGCTGTGGTAGCCATGCTGGTTCAGTATGCCTTCAATTTTGAATAAATCCCCAACAGTGTCACCAGCAAAGCACCCTCACACCTCCTCCTCCATGCTTCACGGTGGGAATCAGGCATGTAGAGTCCATCCGTTCACCTTTTCTGCGTCGCACAAAGACACGGTGGTTGGAACCAAAGATCTCAAATTTGGACTCATCAGACCAAAGCACAGATTTCCACTGGTCTAATGTCCATTCCTTGTGTTCTTTAGCCCAAACACGTCTCTTCTGCTTGTTGCCTGTCCTTAGCAGTGGTTTCCTAGCAGATATTCTACCACGAAGGCCTGATTCACACAGTCTCCTCTTAACAGTTGTTCTAGAGATGTGTCTGCTGCTAGAACTCTGTGTGGCATTGACCTGGTCTCTAATCTGAGCTGCTGTTAACCTGCGATTTCTGAGGCTGGTGACTCGGATGAACTTATCCTCCGCAGCAGAGGTGACTCTTGGTCTTCCTTTCCTGGGGCGGTCCGCATGTGAGCCAGTTTCTTTGTAGCGCTTGATGGTTTTTGTGACTGCACTTGGGGACACTTTCAAAGTTTTCCCAATTTTTCGGACTGACCTTCATTTCTTAAAGTAATGATGGCCACTCGTTTTTCTTTACTTAGCTGCTTTTTTCTTGCCATAATACAAATTCTAACAGTATATTCAGTAGGACTATCAGCTGTGTATCCACCTGACTTCTCCACAATGCAACTGATGGTCCCAACCCCATTTATAAGGCAAGAAATCCCACTTATTAAACCTGACAGGGCACACCTGTGAAGTGAAAACCATTTCAGGTGACTACCTCTTGAAGCTCATCAAGAGAATGCCAAGAGTGTGCAAAGCAGTAATCAAAGCAAAAGGTGGCTACTTTGAAGAACCTAGAATATGACATATTTTCAGTTGTTTCACACTTTTTTGTTATATATATTATTCCACATGTGTTAATTCATAGTTTTGATGCCTTCAGTGTGAATCTACAATTTTCATAGTCATGAAAATAAAGAAATAAAGAAAACTCTTTGAATGAGAAGGTGTGTCCAAACTTTTGGTCTGTACTGTGTATATACATATATATACAGGGAGTGCAGAATTATTAGGCAAGTTGTATTTTTGAGGATTAATTTTATTATTGAACAACAACCATGTTCTCAATGAACCCAAAAAACTCATTAATATCAAAGCTGAATATTTTTGGAAGTAGTTTTTAGTTTGTTTTTAGTTTTAGCTATTTTAGGGGGATATCTGTGTGTGCAGGTGACTATTACTGTGCATAATTATTAGGCAACGTAACAAAAAACAAATATATACCCATTTCAATTATTTATTTTTACCAGTGAAACCAATATAACATCTCAACATTCACAAATATACATTTCTGACATTCAAAAACAAATCAGTGACCAGTATAGCCACCTTTCTTTGCAAGGACACTCAAAAGCCTGCCATCCATGGATTCTGTCAGTGTTTTGATCTGTTCACCATCAACATTGCGTGCAGCAGCAGCCACAGCCTCCCAGACACTGTTCAGAGAGGTGTACTGTTTTCCCTCCTTGTAAATCTCACATTTGATGATGGACCACAGGTTCTCAATGGGGTTCAGATCAGGTGAACAAGGAGGCCATGTCATTAGATTTTCTTCTTTTATACCCTTTCTTGCCAGCCACGCTGTGGAGTACTTGGATGCGTGTGATGGAGCATTGTCCTGCATGAAAATCATGTTTTTCTTGAAGGATGCAGACTTCTTCCTGTACCACTGCTTGAAGAAGGTGTCTTCCAGAAACTGGCAGTAGGACTGGGAGTTGAGCTTGACTCCATCCTCAACCCGAAAAGGCCCCACAAGCTCATCTTTGATGATACCAGCCCAAACCAGTACTCCACCTCCACCTTGCTGGCGTCTGAGTCGGACTGGAGCTCTCTGCCCTTTACCAATCCAGCCACGGGCCCATCCATCTGTCCCATCAAGACTCACTCTCATTTCATCAGTCCATAAAACCTTAGAAAAATCAGTCTTGAGATATTTCTTGGCCCAGTCTTGACGTTTCAGCTTGTGTGTCTTGTTCAGTGGTGGTCGTCTTTCAGCCTTTCTTACCTTGGCCATGTCTCTGAGTATTGCACACCTTGTGCTTTTGGGCACTCCAGTGATGTTGCAGCTCTGAAATATGGCCAAACTGGTGGCAAGTGGCATCTTGGCAGCTGCACGCTTGACTTTTCTCAGTTCATGGGCAGTTTTTTTGCGCCTTGGTTTTTCCACACGCTTCTTGCGACCCTGTTGACTATTTTGAATGAAACGCTTGATTGTTCGATGATCACGCTTCAGAAGCTTTGCAATTTTAAGAGTGCTGCATCCCTCTGCAAGATATCTCACTATTTTTGACTTTTCTGAGCCTGTCAAGTCCTTCTTTTGACCCATTTTGCCAAAGGAAAGGAAGTTGCCTAATAATTATGCACACCTGATATAGGGTGTTGATGTCATTAGACCACACCCCTTCTCATTACAGAGATGCACATCACCTAATATGCTTAATTGGTAGGCTTTCGAGCCTATACAGCTTGGAGTAAGACAACATGCATAAAGAGGATGATGTGGTCAAAATACTCATTTGCCTAATAATTCTGCACTCCCTGTGTGTGTGTGTGTGTGTGTATGTATGTATGTATGTGTGTATATATATATATATATATATATATATATATATATATAATGTAAGTTTGAAATTGGCTGATATTTGGTTGTGCTCTTTTGTCTTCAGGGCACAAGAGACTCTAGATCAAAAGTAAAGCCTCTAAAGTGCAATGCACTGAAAACTAAGAAAAAATTATGCAGATCCTGCATGTCCGAAATTCTGAAAGAGGAACAACCAAATATAATTTCAGATGTTTTTTCTGAGATGAAGTCTTTCATTCATAAATAAATTAAATCTTCCTTAGCCTCTATGTCTACTCCCAGCACTCCTAATCCTCTGGATAACAAGCCAAGGCTTTTCGTTCAATCCTCTGACCAAGAGGACATTGAGGAGGGCTCCGCTTCTTCTAGACAAGTTTTGGAGAAGGATCTCCTCTCAGAGGGAGAGATCAGAGATAACTATAAAAAAAATATTTTTTCTCTTCTGAGGACATGGCAGATCTGTTGAAAGCTGTAAGATCCACAATGGGTATCAAGGACAATCCTAAACCTCGCACTCTGCAGGATAAGATGTTTGGGGGTCTTCGCTCAAAAAGATCCACTGTATTCACTATAAATGAGAATATCAGGGAAATGATTATGGAGGAGTGGCTAGATCCGGAAAAGAGACTAGGTGTCTCTAAAGAATTCAGAAATAGACTATGTTTTAATCAGTCAGAATATAAGGTATTTGATATTCCTAAAGTAGATATACAAGTAACCAAGGTTGTGAAAAGAACAGCATTACCCTTTGAAGATTCCTCCCAGCTAGGGGATCCTATGGATCGCAAAGCTGATGGTTTACTAAAAAGGTCTTGGGATTCTATGTTTGGAGTAAAAACGAACATAACAGCAACTTCGGTTGCTACAGATATGTCCATCTGGTTAGCAGAGCTAGAGGATCATCTAAGAAATAAGACACCTAGAGAAGATTATTATAAATCCTATACCTACCAACTGCTTTTCAGGCAGATGCCTCTGCTGAGTCAATAAGGTTTTCTGCTAAGGATGCAGCCCTCTCTAACACAACACGCAGAGTTTTATGGATGAAGGCTTGGTCGGGAGATAAGACGTCAAAAGCTAAACTATGCTCCATACCCTTTTCAGGAGAATTTCTGTTTGGACCTACTTTAGATAAGATACTAGAGAAAGCAGACGATAAGAAAAAGGGATTCCCAGAGGAGAAATAAATAAAGAAGAAGCCCTTTTGTCAATTTCAATCTCAACCAAGAGGGGAAAGGGGAAATTGGGCCGATGGAGTTATCCCAAAGGGGGTAGAGGCAGAGGATTTTTTTCTTAATCCCCAGAATAGACAAGGGAAGAAGCAGTGACGCCAGACTGGGAGGCAGATTGCAGAGTTTTCTTGTTCACTGGAGCCAGATCACCTCAAACCCCTGGGCACTAGACATCATTTGCAGAGTTTTCTTGTTCACTGGAGCCAGATCACCTCAAACCCCTGGGCACTAGACATCATTGCTCAAGGCTACAAGATAGAGTTCTCTTCAGTGCCTCCAGAAAGATTTCTGATCACTACCCAAAACAGGGGAGTTATAACAAAAATTTGGCAAGGGGTTCAAGAATTACTCAGGTCAGGTGTAGTCCAGAAGGTTCCATATACAGAGAAGGGGAGAGGTTTTTACTTAGACCCTTTTCTAATAAAAAAAAAAAGCCTGATAACACCTTACGCATGATAATAAATCTGAAACCTTTAAACAGATTAATTACATAGAGAATATTCAAGATGGAGTCGATTGTCTCAACAATACCGTTAATCCAAGAAGGGGCGTTTATGACTTCAATAGACTTGAAGGATGCCTATTACCACGTTCCAATCCTCCCAGAAATTCCTAAGATTCGCGGTAAAAGATCAAAAAGGAATCCTTCATCACTTCCAGTATGTAGCCCTCCCGTTCGGCATCTCATCGGCACCAAGAATATTCACAAAGTTAGTAGTAGAGATGGTTGCATCCTTACTCAAAGAAGGAATCATTATTATCCCCTATCTAGACGACTTCTTAATAGTTGGCAAATCAGAAGAAAAAAGTTTGTGGACCACCCAAAAGGTTTTAGACACTCTTTCAGCTCTAGCATGGATTGTAAATCTAAAGAAATCTACTCTAACTCCATCTACAAGGATAAGATTCCTAGGCGTAGAGTTAGATTCCAGATCTCAGAGGACATATTTACCCCGGGACAAAGCAGAAGCCCTCCAAGAGAACATATTACACTTTTGAGAAGGCTCACAGATGTTCCATCAGGGAGGCTATAAGTCTATTAGGAAATCTAACTTCCTGTTTGATCTTGGTTCCTTGGAGTCAGGCTCACACAAGAGTGACAAAGACCTGGATGCTAAAAGAATGGAATGGGAGACAATCAACTCTAGACAAAAAGTTCCAGATACCACTAAGAGTAGAGACCGATCTCACATGGTGGAAGTTAAAGAGAAATCTTCAGGGTACAGACTGGTTCAGACATCCAGAGGTACAGATCATAACCGACACCAGTGCCGCGGGCTGGGGTGCAAATCTAGGTGGTCAGTTTCTTCAGGGAATTTGGCCCAGCGTATAAGAAGAAAATCCTCAAACTACAGAGAACTATATGCAGTTCTCAGGACTATCTTGGAAGGGGAGAATCTTTTAAAAGGCCAACACCTGAAAATACTCTCCAACAATGTCATGATGGTAGCATACCTGAAACACTTGTACTGGGCAGAAGAAAATACACTTTCATTAACAGCAGTCCACTTTAAAGGGTTCCGAAAATATAGAGGCAGATTTTCTAAGCCGGAGAAGGATAGACGGAGAATGGTCCCTAAATCGGGATATCTTCCAAAAAAGAACATCCAGGTGGGGTCGGCCAGAAATGGATCTATTCTCATCAAGAGAAAATGCTCAGGTGGATCTTATTTGTTCACTAAATCCAAGAGACAGACCAAGGAAAAATAATTACCGTTAAGTCTAATTACGGTTTTTCCCCTCACCCACGACGGCACCACGAGAGATTCTCCCCCAAAGATAGGAAACCTGAAGTACAAAAAGGCAGAGACTCCCCTCCATCTTCAGTATGGTTTCCTGTCTTTGGAGGGGAAGCCTGTTGTACATTCTTCTCTCCCCAGGGTTGCCCTTAGTCACCTGCGGTCCCCGATCTTGACACGCAGCACAGTGGTGCGCGGTAGGGCCAGCAGAGGCGTAATGGCTGGAGGCTCCTGAGCGCTGACGGGCATGATGCTTCCGTGCTATTAAAAGGCTCCGCTCTATAGTGAAGGAAGCTCTAATCCAGAATGAGGCCTGGAGCGCATGTATGTGTCACGACGCATCATGTGACGTTGGGGGAGGTTCAGATAAGAGCACAGAACCCAGAATTGAGTGTTTGCAGCAGCGTTCCTGACAGAGCAGGACCGTTTTGAAATAGTGCGGTAATCGTCTGGCATCCACTATGGAGGAAGAAAGGAAGGACACAGCTGAAGATCCAGTGTCCACTCCGACCTTGGTACCTACTGGAGGGATGAGAGGCCTATGGCCATGTATACTTATAATTTCTTTCATGGCATTCATGTGTTTTCCAGGGAAAGCGTAAAAAAGCTTTGGCTAAAAGGAGAAATAAAGAATGTGCCATATGTAGATGTTGTGCCGGCATACATACATAATTCCTCTGGGTAGCCATCTTATATGCTTCTGGCATATGTAAAAAAACTGTGAACTCTCATCTTCCTGAAGCCTGGGTCGCCTATGATATAGATGGACACTTTTATTACCACTACTCTTTGAGGCCAGCTATAAAAGGTCATAAAAGCTATACCAGGCCCAGCTCATCCTGTTCTTTAAGATAAGATCAGCTCGCTGTCAAGCCTGGCTGGAGCGTGACGTCATTAATTTCCAGGTCTGGTTTGAGCAGAGCTAATAGCCCTTAATTAGCTCTGGGCATAAAACCAGTCCACTTTCATATTTCATTTATGAATCAACTTATGCCCTTTCTGACACCAGATCTAGGCTCTACAGAGTATTGTGGTTAATTGGGTATCAAATATGACTAGAGGATGTGATTCCGTAGCTGACCTATGGGTGGTAGAAGAACTACAGGTCCCAGCATTACCGTGTGTGGTCTCATTCTGTATGTAAATAAATAAGGATCGCAAATATGTATTCTGTATAAAAAAATGCTGATGTATCAGGGAGATACAGGCTTAAGTATAATCCTCATTGTAGGAACTGAACTTTGATGGGGTCATAAAACACTTGGGGGCCAATCCCTAAGCTGCACAGTCCCTCTGCTGCCATTGGCTGACAGGAGTAAGTCTCCTGCCCATGGGAGAGTTCATAAAAATCCATGGACAAGGACAGAGGAGAGAGACCCATGGAACATCACCAGACACTTAATTGGACATTGACGGCATATCCCTGTATCAGAAGAACTTTGAGGGTCTCCCCTGATACATACTGAAAAGGGGTTTGCAAGGATTCAAAAAGGACATATGAACGACCATCTGAAACCCTCCAGAGAAACAAAGTATTCTTTCATCTTTTTCCCTTTCATTTGAACTGTCGTGATTATTTATATTGTTATTATTATTCTGTAGATTTATAGTCATTTTCATTAGACTTGTATGCACTGCTTTTTACCGCTTATTAAAGATTATAAAATCTTACTAGCCAAGTCTTCCATATTCTAAGCTGCTGAACAACGTACCTTGCCTTTGAAGAGACGTTACCAGGTAGTTAGTTAAATTGCATTTAGGAATTGTAGCTGGGGGTGATTGACTGCGGTTGGTCAGTAAGTGATATCCGGATCATCCACTAATCTGTGTGATAGTGAATGACCCGGATAGTCGGCTCGTGGACCGGGAACCCACGTGGTGGCAGTTACCGAAGTATAGTGGGGGGGTGTTAGCCGAGTGGTAATACCCCGGTCACGTGAGGTCTCTGTGTGTGCGCAGACTCCGTCACAGACCACTACGTCACAGCTGTGGGATCCGGAGCGGTCGGATCCATAGTTCGTGACAGATGTTCCCTGGCTTCTGATTATGAGACAAGGCTGTGCCAGACCTGCATTGATAAAACGGTGGCGGAGGAGTCGCCATCATTTTATAAATGTCTTCAGTCGCTAGTCAAATCCGAAATTGACCCCTCCCTGGCTTCGAGAAAGATCAGTACATCTAAGGAGCAGAGGCCTAGGAAAACGTAAGCCTCTAGTAATATTTCCTCAGATTCAGAAGAGGGGGAAGATTTCCAATCCTTGGAGAATCTTTATTCGGACGACTCCTCTTACTCTTCTGGAAATGAATGGAAGGAGATGGGAAGGCCCTTTTTTCCAATTGAGGATGTAGATCGTTTATTAAAAGTGGTTAAATAAACTATAGGAATAGAAGATTCTATTGAACCAAATTCAGTGCAGGATATAATGTTCGGTGGCCTTTAAACAAAACATCTAAGATCTTTCCCGGTTCATAAAAATGTGTCAGCATTGATTAAAGGGGAATGGAAAAAGACCTAACAAGAGGGTTTATATTTTAAAACATTATAAAGAGAAAATATCCTTTTTCTGAAAAGGCTGCAGCTCCCTGGAATAAAGCACCTAAAATAGACGTTGCCATTTCCAAAGTAGCTAAAAAGACATCCTTACCTTTTTGAAGACCTGGGATCATTAAAAGATCCCTTAGATAAAAAAAAGCTGACAGTTTTTTAAAGGGTGCCTGGGAAGCATCTACTTCTTCCTTCAGACCTTCTATTGCCTCAACCTGTACTGCTCGTTCCTTAATAATCTGGTTGTCGGATCTAGAAGATCAATTGAAAAATAAATGTCCTAGGGAGGACATTTTAGCAGTACTTCCAACTATAAAAAACGCAGATTTTTTGGCGGATGCCTCGGCAGATGCAATTAAGTTAGCGGCTCGTTCCTCTGCTCTGACCAATTCTGCACGCAGGGACTTATGCCTGAAAAACTGAGTGGAGATCTGCAGTAAGAAAAGAGGCTTTGTGCTGTGCCCTGTGAAGGAAAATATCTTTTTGGTTCATCATTGAATGAGTTGTTAGAGAAAGCAGCTGAAAAAAAGAAGAAATTTTCTGTAAAAAATAAAATAAAAAATTTCTTTTGTTCCTTTCAAACTCATAGAGAAGGAGAGAAAAGAGACAGACTTTAAACCTAGATCCCAGAGAAGGGGGAGAGGTTTCTTCTTTAACAAATCCTTTAGAGATGAGAAAAAAACAAGTCAACAATGGTGCCACGTGGGAGGAAGATAAAAAAATGTCCTTCCTGCATAGACACTTTAAGTTAGGGACTAAAACTGGAATTCCGCTCTCTCTCCTTCCGTCGAGATTTGTAAAAACAAAATCCACCTGGATAGAAGAGAAATATATATTATCAGAAGTTCTGTCCCTAAAGGAGAAAAATGTATTGGTACCAGTACCAAAGTGTCAGGACGGAGAAGGGTTTTACTCTCCTTTTTATAGTCAATAAAATGGGTCTTGCAGAACCATTATAAATTTGAAAAAGCGAAATTGGTTCTTGCTGGTAAAAAGATTCAAAATGGAGACTATAAAATCAGTGATAAATCTTTTTTCCAGAGTGCTTCATGGCACTGTTAGACTTAAATGATGCTTATTCTCATGTCTCTATAAATCAGGAGCATCAAAACTATTTACGGGTAGCAGTGGAGATAAAAGGGGTCATCAACCACATGCAATTCCAGGCCCTTGAAATCAGGTTACCAATGGCTCCCGGGATTTTCACCAAAGTGGTGGCAGAAATGTCGGCACACATTCGAGAAAAAGACATACTCTTTATCCCATATCTAGATGATTTTTTTAATTGTAGAAGAGACCAAGAAGGCCTACAGCAGAGCAGTGCAAGAGGTCCTCCAGATCCTGGAGAAGTTAGGTTGGATCCTGAACAGGGAAATATCGAAACCGAATCCTCTTCAGCTTCAACAATTCCTAGGTCTGATTCTAGATTTCAGAAGGCAGATGTGTTTTTTGCCACAATAAAAAATCTTAAACCTAAGAACAAAGATGGAGACCTTGATCAGATGTCCAAAAATTTCATTGAGGAAATGTATGTCTATTCTGGGAAGCCTAAGTTCATGTATTCCTGCGGTCATGTGGGCCCAATTTCACTCAAGGGACCTTCAATGGGAGATATAGACAGCTTGGCAGGGGGGAAAACAACCCTTAGAATTAAAAATAGAGATTGGCAGGCGCGCGCGTTCACAGGATCGGCCGGTAAACGAGTGCATCTACAGCCTGCCAGCGGCGATCGTTCGGCGTGTGTTTTTTTTTTTTTTTTTAACCCCTAAAAGCAGGGTGGATTTGATTTAAAGCAAACCGATTTAAATCACTAGTCAGTAAGGCTTGATTTAAATCATTAGTTTTTTACATAAAGATTCATATTTGGACAATTTTTTCTGTTGTACTTAGGAGAAAAATAATCATTACCTTAATAATAACAATTTAAATAGGATTTATTCAACTGAAACAATAACATTACAGCATGTTATTTGCTTAAACATCCATGTTTGTTGCAGTGTTTGCATTTTGCACGCATGCCTGCCTTACCGATAGGTAAAGGAACTTCATTAAAATATTGCCAAACTGGGTCTCTTTTACGGCCTGCTGCCATTATAGTTTTTTTCCCTCAAAGGAAAGAATGTGATAAACCTCAGTTCATACACACAAAAAGATCCAAAGACTTTGTCTGTCTGTGGCTGTGCAGTACTGTGCTCAGAAAGTTTCACTTTCATTTTGTAGTACTCCTTGTCTGCTTGCCTTTTCCTCCTTACACTTAGTTTCACTTTCTTCTTGTGCAGATCTATTCCACTCCAAACAATCAGAAAAATATTGTTTATATTCTATTCACTGAACTTTAAACTTAGCACTGAAGGGGTTGATTCTGTATTTATAGGTTTGTAGAAGTTAGGATTAAGATTTTTTTCTCAACTCTTTTCATGTTATAAATTCAGTTTTGAGAACTCCAAAATTAAACCAAGCATCTGTGATAATATCTTGTAGGCAGAGAAACTACCCAGTAATCTTACAAAAACCACTGGAAGAGCATGACATTGTGAATGGATTAATGATATTTAACAAAAAAATTAAACATATACAGCCTTATTCTACATAATTAAAAAAAAGTAATCTTTATTTCATAATGAAATAACCTTTGGATGGTAATATATTTCCCTCAAAAAGCATTTTATATTAAAAAATCCGATTTTAAATAAAAAAAATCTGATTGAAATAAAAAAATCCGATTTATTTTTATTTTATTTTTTAAATCATTGATTTTTATCCACCTTGCCTAAAAGGTATATTAGACGCTGTTTTGATAACAGAGTCTAATATACCTGCTACCTGGTCCTCTGGTGGTCCCTTTTGCTTGGATCGACCACCAGAGAACACAGGCAGCTCTGAAAAGTAGCACCAAGCACCACTACACTACACCCCCCCCCCTTGTCACTTATTAAACCCAGATCACCCCATAATAAACTCCCTGATCACCCCCTTGTCATTGATCACCCCCCTGTAAGGCTCCATTCAGACGTCAGTATGTGTTTCGCAGATCCGCAAATGCACGGATCCACAAAACACGGACACTGCGAATCCGCAAAACACGGACACCAGGCAATGTGCTTTCCGCATTTTGCGGATCCGCACATTGCCAGAACTATATAGAAAATGCCTTTTCTTGTCCGGAAGAATAGGACATGTTCGATAGGCTCTACAAAAAACGCAGTGTTCGCCCGATCAGGCTTGATCTTGTGCGCACACTTGCGTTCAGTCCACCCCACCGCAGTGACAGAATCTTTTTTTTCCTGATCACTGCAAAAACACCGTAAAATCGCTGCGGCGCTATATAAAGATCACTTTTGAGGGGTATGGCAAGTTCATAGAAGATTTTCAGTTTTTTTGGCACAAGTTAGCGGAAATTTTTTAATTTTTTTTTTCTTAGAGTCTCATATTCCACTAACTTGTGACAAAAAATAAAATCTCACATAAACTCGCCATACCCCTCAGGGAATCCAAATGCGTAAATTTTTTTTGACATTTATATTCCAGACTTCTTCTCACGCTTTAGGGCCCCTAAAATGCCAGGGCAGTATAAATACCCCACAAATGACCCCATTTCGGAAAAAAGACACCCCAAGGTATTCGCTGAGGGGCATAGTGAGTCCATGAAAGATTGAAGATTGAATTTTTGTCACAAGTTAGCGGAAAGGGAGACTTTGTGAGAAAAAACAAAAAAAAAATCAATTTCCGCTAACTTGTGCCCAAAAAAAAAAAAACTTCTAGGAACTCGCCATGCCCCTCACGGAATACCTTGGGGTATCTTCTTTCCAAAATGGGGTCACATGTGGGGTATTTATACTGCCCTGGCATTTTAGGGGCCCTAAAGCGTGAGAAGTTGGGCAATGTGTTTTGGGGTGTATTTTTACATATAACCATGCTGGGTGAGAGAAATATCTCTCTATAATGACAACTTTGTATAAAAAAAATGGGAAAAGTTGCCAGCATGGGTATATGTAAAAATACACGCCAAAACACATTGCCCTACTTCTTCTGAGTACGGCGATACCACATGTGACACTTTTTTGCAGCCAAGATGCGCAAAGGGGCCCAATTTCCAATGAGTACTTTAAGGATTTCACAGGGCATTTTTACAAATTTGGATTCCAAACTACTTCTCACGCTTTAGGCCCCCTAAAATGCCAGGGCAGTATAAATACCCCACAAGTGACCCTATTTTGGAAAGAAGACACCCCAAGGTATTCCGTGAGGGGTATGGTTAGTTCATGTAAAATTTTATTTTTTGTCACAAGTTAGTGGAATATGAGACTTTGTAAAAAAAAATAAAAAATTTCCGCTAACCTGTGACAAAACATAAAAGCTTCCATGAACTCACTATGCCCATCAGCGAATACCTTAGGGTGTCTACTTTGCGAAATGGGGTCATTTGTGGGGTGTTTCTACTTTCTGGGCATTGTAGAACCTCAGGAAACATGACAGGTGCTCAGAAAGTCAGAGCTGCTTCAAAATGCGTAAATTCACATTTTTGCACCATAGTTTGTAAACGCTATAACTTTTACCTAAACCAATAAATATACACTTATTGCATTTTTTTTAATCAGACATATAGAACAATAATTTTAGAGAAAAATGTATATAGAAATGTAGTTTTAATTGAAAAATTTTACAACTGAAAGTGAAAAATGACGTTTTTTTTGCAAAAATTTCGGTAAATTTCGATTAATATAAAAAAATGTTAAAATCTCAGCAGCAATGAAATACCACCAAATGAAAGCTCTATTAGTGAGAAGAAAAGGAGGTAAAATTCATTTGGGTGGTAAATTGTATGACCGAGCAATAAACCGTGAAAGTAGTGTAGTGCAGAATTGTAAAAAGTGGTCTGGTCATTAAGGGGGTTTAAGCTAGGGGAGCTGAGCTGGTTAAGGAAGTTGTCAGTGACGGATCCATGGGTTCTCCCAGCAACCCACGACCTTCTTTCTCAGGGGCCGGTGTTTCACCCTCAGGAAGATAGTCTCCATCTGACGGCCTGGAACTTGAAAGGCAGCTTTTAGCTAGAAGAGCTTTTTCTGATGAATTAATAAATACTCTCTTGAAAAGTAGGAAGAAAATGACAGTTTCCATCTATGCTAGAGTCTGGAAAAAGATTTTTTTTGTCATTTGCAGAGTTACACTTCACAGACCTTCCATGTCCAGCTCCAGTTACTAAGATCTTGGAGTTTCTTCAGAAAGGGTTGCAGTTAGGGTTGTCCCCCAACACCTTAAAACTTCAGGTTTCAGCACTATCGAGCCGAAATTTTTAATGAACAGATTGCAGCAAATGCATGCGTTGTATGATTATTTTTTTTTTAATCTGTCACTAAAACAGCTTTGAAATTGTCACCAAGAGTATCTCCTTGGGACTTGAATCTTGTTCTAAATGCCCTTACTAAACCTCCTTTTGAACCTATTGAGCAAATTCCAATTAAGATGTCTCTTAAATTATGTCTCTTAGAGGCTCTTACCTCAGCTTGTAGAATTAGTGAGCTGCAGGCGATCTCTATTAATGTACCTTACACTACCATTTTAGACGATAGGGTTGTTATCAGACCTGACCCCACATTTGTTCCAAAAGTGGCCACTAGGTTTGATAGGTCTCGGGAGATTATCCTTCCATCTTTCTTTGAGAATCCAACCTCAGAGGAGGAAAAGGCTTTCCGTTGTCTAGATGTTAGGAGATGTTTACTTCATTACTTATCTAAGACTAAAGATTGGATGAAGTCCTTCTCGAAGTTTATTATTTTTTCAGGGAAAGAATAAGGGTCAGAAAGCATCTAAAAGAAACCTTGGCAAGATGGATTACTTCCGGAGTATCCCTGGCCTATTCATCTTCTGGAAATGAACCTCCAAAAGGCCTTCATGCTCATTCTACTAGGGCAGTGTTTCCCAACCAGTGTGCCTCCAGCTGTTGCAAAACTACAACTCCCAGCATGCCCGGACAGCATTTGGCTGTGCGGGCATGCTGGGAGTTGTAGTTTTACAACAGCTGCAGGCACACGGGTTGGGAAACTCTGAGAAACACTGTACTAGGGCACTCTACCTCTTGGGCGGAAAAAGCTGCTGTCTCTATCGAGGATATCTGTAAAGCAGAGGTCTGGTCTTCACCTTCTACCTTTTTCAATCACTATCGTCTGAAGTTGAATTCACCTTCTGATTTATCTTTTGGTTCTAAGGTGCTTTCAGCTATTATCCCACCTAGGATTTCCTTGGTTATCTATCTCGTGGTTCTGCCGAGGGTGAGGGGAAAAATGAAAATGACTCTTACCAGTAATTGGATTTTCCTGGACCCACGACAGCACCCATATTTCCCTTTTCTTTGGTGATGGGGTGATTATTCACAGGTGTTGCAGCAAAAATATAAAATAAAAAATACATGATACTAACCTTTAGGGTTGTTGCGGGTATCGAAATTTCAATACCCAATCGATACTTTTGTCCCGGTATCGATACGATACCGGGATTTCCGTTTTTTCGATACTGGGCTGCGCTTCTGCGCAGTCTAGTATCTCTGAACATGAGCGCGCTGCTATCGGCGCGCTCATGTTCTCTCTCAGCAGCACGGGGAGAAGGAAGCTGTCCTCCCTCCCCCTGTGCTGCTGCCGCTGCCACCAATGAGAAGCGAGGGGCGGCAATGAGAAGCGAGGGGCGGAGGAGGAGCGGCAATGAGAAGAGAGGGGCGGAGGAGGGGCGGGCGCACTGCGCCACCAATGATGGGATTATTTCCACACAGAGCGGCGCCCAGCGATGTCCCAGCACTCACCATTAGTCCTGGGCGCCGCTCCGTTCGCCTGCAGTGCTCCATTACTGTCTCCTCTCCTGCTCCACATGCTGCTGATTACTATCGGAGCGATGGGAGGAGAAATCAGATTCACTAGTGGGCGTTCCTTCTCCCTGCCCTGCGATTGGACAGCGCTACAGCCAGGGAGAAGGAACGCCCACTAGTGAATCTGATGTCTCCTCCCATCGCTCTGATAGTAATCAGCAGCATGTGGAGCAGGACAGGAGACAGTAATGGGGCACTGCGGGCGAACGGAGCGGCGCCCAGGACTAATGGTGAGTGCTGAGACATCGCTGGGCGCCGCTCTGTGTGGCCCGATAGTGAAAGTCTGGACTCCTATACAGTAGTCAGTCTTTAACACATACAGGAGGCGGGTGCCGGCAGCACCCGCCTCCTGTATAAAGAGGTAGTTATCATTGCCCCCCCCCCCTCAACCCACCCATCCCATTAAAATCATTGGTGGCACAGTGCGCCTGCCCCTCTCAACCCCCCAGTATTAAAATCATTGGTGGCAGTGGCCACAGGGACCTCTTTCCCCCTACAGAAGCCCTGGTTGCCATGGTAACATCCCTGATGCTGTGTGCACAAAGCACAGAGCAGCAGGGACAGTGTGGAGTCCTATTCACCCTGATAGAGATCTATCAGGCTGAATAGGAAAAGGGGTGAAAGATCCCAGGTTCTAGCCCCTAAGGGGGAAATAGTTATTAAATAAAAAGTGTAAAAAACAAACAAACAAAAAACACTAAAATATGAAGTATAAATCACCCCCTTTTCCCAATTTCACATATAAAATATATAAAATAATAAACATATTACATCGCCACGTCAGAAAAGTCCAAACTATTAAAATATATTAAAAAAATCTAGATGGTGAATGCCGGAACAGAAAAAATAAAATAAAAACTGCGCGATTCGCCATTTTTAAAAATGAGGAATGCACGTGGCTTTTTTTGTTTATTTTTTTCACGTGGTATCGAATGGTATCGAGTATCGCAATACTTTTTCATGGTATCGAAACCGAATCAAAAAATTGGTATCGCAACAACTCTACTAACCTTATGGGACGGAGTTCCTCAAATCCTTGGGAAAGACATACTGAAGTTGGAAGGGAGTGTCTGCTTTTTTGTACTACAGGTTTCCTGTCTTTGGGGGCAGATCCTATCTTGTGTGGTGCTGTCATGGGTCCAGGAAAATCCAAATACCGGTCAGAGTAATTTTCATTTTCTCCCAGTGTTAGGCTCCTTTACCTCCCCTCCTTAACTACATTGCGTCCACTATTTAAATCACTAGTCAGTAATGCTTGATTTAAATCATAGTTTTCTACATAAAGACTAATTCTTGCTGGTATAACTTATAATATGCAAGTAGATGAAGCTTTTTAGAATAACAACTTTTCATATTGGTCTGATTAGGTTGATTCTGTATTCATAGGTTTGTAGAAGTTAGGATTAAGGTCTTTTTCTCAACTCTGTTCATGTTATAACATTTTAGAAACATAGAATGTGTCGGCAGATAAGAACCATTTGGCCCATCTAGTCTGCCCAATATACTAAGTACTATGGATAGCCCCTGGCCCTATCTTATATGAAGGATGGCCTTATGCCTATCCCATGCATGCTTAAACTCCTTCACTGTATTTGCAGCTACCACTTCTGCAGGAAGGCTATTCCATGCATCCACTACTCTCTCAGTAAAGTAATACTTCCTGATATTACTTTTAAACCTTTGCCCCGCTAATTTAAAACTATGTCCTCTTGTAGCAGTTTTTCTTCTTTTAAATATTCTCTCCTCTTTTACCTTGTTGATTCCCTTTATGTATTTAAAAGTTTCTATCACATCCCCTCTGTCTCGTCTTTCTTCAGCTATACATGTTAAGGTCCTTTAATCTTTCCTGGTAAGTTTTATCCTGCAATCCATGTACCAGTTTAGCTCTTCTCTGAACTCTCTCCAAAGTATCAATATCCTTCTGGAGATATGGTCTCCAGTACTGAGCACAATACTCCAAATGAGGTATAGAAACACAGCCTCTGCTGTGAAGAAGAGGCATGTGATCTCTGCAGAGTCAAATTCAGTTCTGAGTACTGCAGAAGTAAACCAAGCATCTGTGATAATATCTTGTAGGCAGAGAAACTGCCCAATCTTACAAAAACCTCTGGAAGAGCATGACATTGTGAATGGGTTAATGGAAAATAATTAAACATATACAGCCTTATTCTACATAATTAAAAAACAAATCTTTATTTCATGATGGAATAACCTTTGGATGGTAATATATTTTCTTCAAAGAGCATTTTATATATAAAAAAAAATCTGATTTAAATAAAATCTTAATTTTTTATTTTTATATATTTTTATTTATTTAAATCATTGATTTTTCTCCACGCATTGCCATCAGTAGGATCAGGCTGGCGGCCCCATCCGGGACAGTGACCAAACCGAAATAATCAGTTCCCTATTACAAAAAAAAAACCATTTAACACAGTGTTCTTAAGTGCTTAAATACTGAATGCTGCTTCCGCAGTGGATTGGGAACCCCATGATGTCATTGATGACATCGCTGAGATTCCCTGTGCATATGGGACTCCCAGTGACGACATGAGCTGCATCTTTTATCTGTATATGGGTGCAGTAAGGCATGTTTCCTGCTAACCTGTGATCCATAAGAAAACTAAAATTATCAATTAAGAAATACAGTAAAATAAAATAATTAAAAATTAATTAGATGTGATTAAAAAAGCACCCCTCTGCGTCTGACACAAAAGAAAACGGATCCATCCCCATTGACTTACAATGGTTTTAGAGACGGAGATGTGAAAGTAGCCTTAAATGTGTTTCACCTGTAAAAAGGAAAAAAACACAACCACTGCAAAAGTGCAAGCATTTAAAAAAAATACATTTTAATTGCACCAATTGAATACAACCTAGTAAGTTTCCTATCTGCCTCCATGTTGAATGCAGAACTACACTACTGAATTGCATAATGTCCTACATTCTTCAGCTTCTTCTGAAGGTGTGCTACAACGAGCTAGGGTAACTGAATCTCTTTTCTATGTGTGTTTTGTATGGAGATATCATAACAGCTAGTCCTCTGCTCCCCATCCATAGACTTCTATGGACAGCATATATCCTGATCCCACAGTTAACTGATAGTATCGTCTCTCAAGAGAAGGGTGAACAATCAGTTCAGGAGGAAGTGGCTAATAAGTGGTGATGGAAGATTCTTATATTCACTTGTACTATTGCTTTATGAAAAGTTTGATAAAATGACAGTGACCATTTAAAGAAACGCCTACAAAATATTTGGGTAACTACCTGGCTGATATTGCAATAAGTTGTTTAGGACGGAGGCACTGAAAAGCTGAACTGTCATGTGGCAGATTTACTGTGGATCTGTGGAAATCTGTGCATTTTCAGTTCTGCTGCATGCTCATTGTGTTGAGGAAATTCCATGGATTTTCACAGAGGATTTATCAATATAGCTGGAAATCCACAGCAAAATCTGCATGTAGGATTTGTTTTTTGCTGTGTATTTAAAACGAGATATGTGGTTTGGTGGATACACCCAAACAGAGAGGCATTTCAACACAGACAGAAAATGACATTAATAATGGTAAAATAATTTCATTCCTTTTCAGCCTCAAGGTGAGCTGGATTTGGCTCAAACAAAGCGTAAGGACTATGATGTTACACTTGAAAAGGCACGGTATAATAGTTTCCTTCAAGAACAGAAAACTGTAGACAGAACACATCAGGATCCAGCAGCCCTGGAAAATACCAGAGGCAGTGACCAGTCTCCTACCAAACTACATCAAGAGGATTATACAAAGATTCATAGTGAAAACAACCTTAGTGGCTCCAGGTACTTAGATGCATGTCAAAGACTGTATAGGGTGTCTTCACTTGCTCCAGGCTTCTTACCGGCATCCTCTACTGCCAATGAGGATGCCGGTAATCTCTCTGAAGAGACCCAGGGTATTGAAGCTGCAATTCTTATTTTGTCTAGCAAGTGGCAGGCCAACATAAATGAACAATTCTGTACCAATATGGATATATTATAAACATTATGGTACAGAATAAAAAAATTATAGTTTTGTACCCTCAAACACGAACTACAAAACCATTAAAAAGTAAAAAAAAAACCCTGTTAAATATGTAAAAAAAAAAAAAGTTTAAATCATCCCTTTACGTAGAATAAAAAAAACAAAAACAAATATAAACATTATGGGCATCACCGCATCTGAAAACGCCCGTACTATTAAAATATATTAATATTTTCCCACTACAGCGAGTAGTGTAACAGAAAAAAGGGTCAAAATGGCTGATTCGACTTTTTTATTTATCTTTTTATTTATTTTTTTTCGCTTCCCTTACCCAAAAAAATGTAATAAAATGGTATCAATAAAAACGACAGATTGTCCCGCAAAATATGAGCCTGCGCACAGCTCAGCTACAATTTTTTTTTTTTTATGGGGGTCAGAATATGGTGATGTAAAAAAACGTATAATTTTTTTCAGAATTTTTATTTATTTTTATACTATTTAGACATTAAAAACCTATACATACTGTATGTGGTATTGTTGTAATCGTACTGACCCAGAGAGAATAGGGCACATGTCAGTTTTGCCACACAGGGAAAGCTGCCAGAACAAAACCCGTAAAACGGTGGAGGAATTTTTTATTTATTTTTTCCAAATCCACCCCATTTGGAGTCTTTTTTCCCGCTTCCCACTACATTGTATGCCATATTAACCACCTCCGGACCGCCTAACGCAGATGTGCGGTCCGGAGGTGGCAGCCCTGCGCTCAACGACGCATATACGCGTCATCTCGCGAGGGCCGGGATTTCCTGTGAACGCGCGCACACAGGCGCGCGCGCTCACAGGAACGGAAGGTAAGCGAGTGGATCTCCAGCCTGCCAGCGGCGATCGCTCGCTGGCAGGCTGGAGATCCGAATTTTTTAACCCCTAACAGGTATATTAGACGCTGTTTTCATAACAGAGTCTAATATACCTCCTACCTGGTCCTCTGGTGGTCCCTTTTGTTAGGATCGACCACCAGAGGACTCAGGTAGGTCAGTACAGTCGCACCAAACACCACACTACACTACACTACACCCCCCCCCCCCCGTCACTTATTAACCCCTTATAAACCCCTGATCACCCATGATCACCCCATATAAACTCCCTGATCACCCCCCTGTCATTGATCACCGCCCTGTCATTGATCACCCCCCTGTCAGGCTCCGTTCAGACGTCCGTATGATTTTTACGGATCCACGGATACATGGATCGGATCCGCAAAAAGCATACGGACGTCTGAATGGAGCCTTACAGGGGGGTGATCAATGACAGGCGGGTGATCACCCATATACACTCCCTGATCACCCCCTGTCATTGATCACCCCCCTGTCATTGATCACTCCCCTGTAAGGCTCCATTCAGACGTCCGCATGATTTTTACGGATCCATGGATACATGGATCGGATCCGCAAAACACATGCGGACGTCTGAATGGAGCCTTACAGGGGGTGATCAATGACAGGCGGGTGATCACCCATATACACTCCCTGATCACCCCCCTGTCATTGATAACCCCCCTGTAAGGCTCCATTCAAACGTCCGCATGCGTTTTGTGGATCCGATCCATGTATCCATGGATCCGTAAAAAATCATGCGGATGTCTCAATGGAGCCTTACAGGGGGGTGATCAGTGACAGGGGGTGATCACCCTGATTACCCTGATCACCCCCTGTCATTGATAACCCCCCTGTAAGGCTCCATTCAGACGTCCGCATGCGTTTTGTGGATCCGATCCATGTATCCATAGATCCGTAAAAAATCATGCGGTTGTCTGAATGGAGCCTTACAGGGGGGGTGATCAGTGACAGGGGGGTGATTACCCTGATCACCCCCTGTCATTGATAACCCCCCTGTAAGGCTCCATTCAGACGTCCGCATGCGTTCTGTGGATCCGATCCATGTATCCGTAAAAAATCATGCGGATGTCTGAATGGAGCCTTACAGGGGGGGTGATCAGTGACAGGGGGGTGATCACCCTGATCACCCCCTGTCATTGATAACCCCCCTGTAAGGCTCCATTCAGACGTCCGCATGCGTTCTGTGGATCCGATCCATGGATCCGTAAAAAATCATGCGGATGTCTGAATGGAGCCTTACAGGGGGGGTGATCAGTGACAGGGGGGTGATCACCCTGATTACCCTGATCACCCCCTGTCATTGATAACCCCCCTGTAAGGCTCCATTCAGACGTCCGCATGCGTTCTGTGGATCCGATCCATGTATCCATGGATCCGTAAAAAATCATGCGGATGTCTGAATGGAGCCTTACAGGGGGGGTGATCAGTGACAGGGGGGTGATTACCCTGATCACCCCCTGTCATTGATAACCCCCCTGTAAGGCTCCATTCAGACGTCCGCATGCGTTCTGTGGATCCGATCCATGTATCCATGGATCCGTAAAAATCATGCGGATGTCTGAATGGAGCCTTACAGGGGGGGTGATCAGTGACAGGGTGGTGATCACCCTGATTACCCTGATCACCCCCTGTCATTGATAACCCCCCTGTAAGGCTCCATTCAGACGTCCGCATGCGTTTTGTGGATCCGATCCATGTATCCATGGATCCGTAAAAAATCATGCGGATGTCTGAATGGAGCCTTACAGGGGGGGTGATCAGTGACAGGGTGGTGATCACCCTGATTACCCTGATCACCCCCTGTCATTGATAACCCCCCTGTAAGGCTCCATTCAGACGTCCGCATGCGTTTTGTGGATCCGATCCATGTATCCATGGATCCGCAAAAAGCATACGGACGTCTGAATGGAGCCTTACAGGGGGGTGATCAATGACAGGCGGGTGATCACCCATATACACTCCCTGATCACCCCCTGTCATTGATCACCCCCCTGTCATTGATCACTCCCCTGTAAGGCTCCATTCAGACGTCCGCATGATTTTTACGGATCCATGGATACATGGATCGGATCCGCAAAACACATGCGGACGTCTGAATGGAGCCTTACAGGGGGTGATCAATGACAGGCGGGTGATCACCCATATACACTCCCTGATCACCCCCCTGTCATTGATAACCCCCCTGTAAGGCTCCATTCAAACGTCCGCATGCGTTTTGTGGATCCGATCCATGTATCCATGGATCCGTAAAAAATCATGCGGATGTCTGAATGGAGCCTTACAGGGGGGTGATCAGTGACAGGGGGGTGATCACCCTGATTACCCTGATCACCCCCTGTCATTGATAACCCCCCTGTAAGGCTCCATTCAGACGTCCGCATGCGTTTTGTGGATCCGATCCATGTATCCATAGATCCGTAAAAAATCATGCGGTTGTCTGAATGGAGCCTTACAGGGGGGGTGATCAGTGACAGGGGGGTGATTACCCTGATCACCCCCTGTCATTGATAACCCCCCTGTAAGGCTCCATTCAGACGTCCGCATGCGTTCTGTGGATCCGATCCATGTATCCGTAAAAAATCATGCGGATGTCTGAATGGAGCCTTACAGGGGGGGTGATCAGTGACAGGGGGGTGATCACCCTGATCACCCCCTGTCATTGATAACCCCCCTGTAAGGCTCCATTCAGACGTCCGCATGCGTTCTGTGGATCCGATCCATGGATCCGTAAAAAATCATGCGGATGTCTGAATGGAGCCTTACAGGGGGGGTGATCAGTGACAGGGGGGTGATCACCCTGATTACCCTGATCACCCCCTGTCATTGATAACCCCCCTGTAAGGCTCCATTCAGACGTCCGCATGCGTTCTGTGGATCCGATCCATGTATCCATGGATCCGTAAAAAATCATGCGGATGTCTGAATGGAGCCTTACAGGGGGGGTGATCAGTGACAGGGGGGTGATTACCCTGATCACCCCCTGTCATTGATAACCCCCCTGTAAGGCTCCATTCAGACGTCCGCATGCGTTCTGTGGATCCGATCCATGTATCCATGGATCCGTAAAAAATCATGCGGATGTCTGAATGGAGCCTTACAGGGGGGGTGATCAGTGACAGGGTGGTGATCACCCTGATTACCCTGATCACCCCCTGTCATTGATAACCCCCCTGTAAGGCTCCATTCAGACGTCCGCATGCGTTTTGTGGATCCGATCCATGTATCCATGGATCCGTAAAAAATCATGCGGATGTCTGAATGGAGCCTTACAGGGGGGGTGATCAGTGACAGGGTGGTGATCACCCTGATTACCCTGATCACCCCCTGTCATTGATAACCCCCCTGTAAGGCTCCATTCAGACGTCCGCATGCGTTTTGTGGATCCGATCCATGTATCCATGGATCCGCAAAAAGCATACGGACGTCTGAATGGAGCCTTACAGGGGGGTGATCAATGACAGGCGGGTGATCACCCATATACACTCCCTGATCACCCCCTGTCATTGATCACCCCCCTGTCATTGATCACTCCCCTGTAAGGCACCATTCAGACGTCCGCATGATTTTTACGGATCCATGGATACATGGATTGGATCCGCAAAACACATGCGGACGTCTGAATGGAGCCTTACAGGGGGTGATCAATGACAGGCGGGTGATCACCCATATACACTCCCTGATCACCCCCCTGTCATTGATAACCCCCCTGTAAGGCTCCATTCAAACGTCCGCATGCGTTTTGTGGATCCGATCCATGTATCCATGGATCCGTAAAAAACATGCGGATGTCTGAATGGAGCCTTACAGGGGGGTGATCAGTGACAGGGGGGTGATCACCCTGATTACCCTGATCACCCCCTGTCATTGATAACCCCCCTGTAAGGCTCCATTCAGACGTCCGCATGCGTTTTGTGGATCCGATCCATGTATCCATAGATCCGTAAAAAATCATGCGGTTGTCTGAATGGAGCCTTACAGGGGGGGTGATCAGTGACAGGGGGGTGATTACCCTGATCACCCCCTGTCATTGATAACCCCCCTGTAAGGCTCCATTCAGACGTCCGCATGCGTTCTGTGGATCCGATCCATGTATCCGTAAAAAATCATGCGGATGTCTGAATGGAGCCTTACAGGGGGGGTGATCAGTGACAGGGGGGTGATCACCCTGATCACCCCCTGTCATTGATAACCCCCCTGTAAGGCTCCATTCAGACGTCCGCATGCGTTCTGTGGATCCGATCCATGGATCCGTAAAAAATCATGCGGATGTCTGAATGGAGCCTTACAGGGGGGGTGATCAGTGACAGGGGGGTGATCACCCTGATTACCCTGATCACCCCCTGTCATTGATAACCCCCCTGTAAGGCTCCATTCAGACGTCCGCATGCGTTCTGTGGATCCGATCCATGTATCCATGGATCCGTAAAAAATCATGCGGATGTCTGAATGGAGCCTTACAGGGGGGGTGATCAGTGACAGGGGGGTGATTACCCTGATCACCCCCTGTCATTGATAACCCCCCTGTAAGGCTCCATTCAGACGTCCGCATGCGTTCTGTGGATCCGATCCATGTATCCATGGATCCGTAAAAAATCATGCGGATGTCTGAATGGAGCCTTACAGGGGGGGTGATCAGTGACAGGGGGGTGATTACCCTGATCACCCCCTGTCATTGATAACCCCCCTGTAAGGCTCCATTCAGACGTCCGCATGCGTTTTGTGGATCCGATCCATGTATCCATGGATCCGTAAAAAATCATGCGGATGTCTGAATGGAGCCTTACAGGGGGGGTGATCACCCCCCTGTCATTGATCACCCCCCCCCCCCCCCCCCCCCTGGTAAGGCTCCATTCAGACATTTTTTTTGGCACAAGTTAGCGGAAATTTTTTGTTTGTTTTTGTTTTTGTTTTTTCTTACTAAGTCTCATATTCCACTAACTTGTGTCAAAAAATAAAATCTCACATGGACGCACCATACCCCTCACGGAATCCAAATGCGTAAACATTTTTAGACATTTATATTCCAGACTTCTTCTCGCGCTTTAGGGCCCCTAAAAAGCCAGGGCAGTATAAATACCCCACATGTGACCCCATTTCGGAAAGAAGACACCCCAAGGTATTCCGTGAGGGGCATATTGAGTCCATGAAAGATTGAAATTTTTGTCCTAAGTTAGCGGAAAGTGAGACTTTGTGAGAAAAAAACAAAAAAAAATCAATATCCGCTAACTTATGCAAAAAAAAAATAATAATTCTAGGAACTCGCCATGCCCCTCATTGAATACCTTGGGGTGTCTTCTTTCCAAAGTGGGGTCACATGTGGGGTATTTATACTGCCCTGGCTTTTTAGGGGCCCGAAAGTGTGAGAAGAAGTCTGGGATCCAAATGTCTAAAAATGCCCTCCTAAAAGGAATTTGGGCCCCTTTGCGCATCTAGGCTGCAAAAAAGTGTCACACATGTGGTATCGCCGTACTCAGGAGAAGCTGGAGAATGTGTTTTGGGGTGTCATTTTACATATACCCATGCTGGGTGAGAAAAATATCTTGGTCAAATGCCAACTTTGTATAAAAAAATGGGAAAAGTTGTCTTTTGCCAAGATATTTCTCTCACCCAGCATGGGTATATGTAAAATGACACCCCAAAACACATTGCCCAACTTCTCCTGAGTACAGCGATACCAGATGTGTGACACTTTTTTGCAGCCAAGGTGGGCAAAGGGGCACATATTCCAAAGTGCATCTTTCGGATTTCGCAGGCCATTTTTTACACATTTTGATTGCAAGGTACTTCTTACACATTTGGGCCCCTAAATTGCCAGGGCAGTATAACTACGCCACAAGTGACCCCGTTTTGGAAAGAAGACACCCCAAGGTATTCCGTGAGGGGCACGGCGAGTTCCTAGAATTTTTTATTTTTTGTCACAAGTTAGCGGAAAATGATGATTTTTCTTTTTTTTTCTTTTTTCCTTACAAAGTCTCATATTCCACTAACTTGCGACAAAAAATAAAAAATTCTAGGAACTCGCCATGCCCCTCACGGAATACCTTGGGGTGTCTTCTTTCCAAAATGGGGTCACTTGTGGCGTAGTTATACTGCCCTGGCAATTTAGGGGCCTAAATGTGTGAGAAGAACTTTGCAATCAAAATGTGTAAAAAATGCCCTGCAAAATCCGAAAGGTGCACTTTGGAATATGTGCCCCTTTGCCCACCTTGGCAGCAAAAAAGTGTGACACATCTGGTATCGCCGTACTCAGGAGAAGTTGGGCAATGTGTTTTGGGGTGTCATTTTACATATACCCATGCTGGGTGAGAAAAATATCTTGGTCAAATGCCAACTTTGTATAAAAAAAATGGGAAAAGTTGTCTTTTGCCAAGATATTTCTCTTACCCAGCATGGGTATATGTAAAATGACACCCCAAAACACATTCCCCAACTTCTCCTGAGTACGGCGATACCAGATGTGTGACACTTTTTTGATGCCAAGGTGGGCAAAGGGGCACATATTCCAAAGTGCACCTTTCGGATTTCACCGGTCATTGTTTTTACAGATTTTGATTGCAAAGTACTTCTCACACATTTGGGCCCCTAAATTGCCAGGGCAGTATAACTACGCCACAAGTGACCCCATTTTGGAAAGAAGACACCCCAAGGTATTCCGTGAGGGGCATGGCGAGTTCCTAGAATTTTTTATTTTTTGTCGCAAGTTAGTGGAATATGAGACTTTGTAAGGAAAAAAGAGAAAAAAAAAGAAATCATCATTTTCCGCTAACTTGTGACAAAAAAAAAAAAATTCTAGGAACTCGCCATGCCCCTCACGGAATACCTTGGGGTGTCTTCTTTCCAAAATGGGGTCACTTGTGGCGTAGTTATACTGCCCTGGCAATTTAGGGGCCCAAATGTGTGAGAAGTACCTTGCAATCAAAATGTGTAAAAAATGGCCTGCAAAATCTGAAAGGTGCACTTTGGAATATGTGCCCCTTTGCCCACCTTGGCAGCAAAAAAGTGTGACACATCTGGTATCGCCGTACTCAGGAGAAGTTGGGGAATGTGTTTTGGGGTGTCATTTTACATATACCCATGCTGGATGAGAGAAATATCTTGGCAAAAGACAACTTTTCCCATTTTTTTATACAAAGTTGGCATTTGACCAAGATATTTTTCTCACCCAGCATGGGTATATGTAAAATGACACCCCAAAACACATTCCCCAACTTCTCCTGAGTACGGCGATACCAGATGTGTCACACTTTT
The DNA here is from genome assembly GCF_014858855.1 of Bufo gargarizans. Taxonomy (NCBI): domain Eukaryota; kingdom Metazoa; phylum Chordata; class Amphibia; order Anura; family Bufonidae; genus Bufo; species Bufo gargarizans. Next base: position 520,143,746 of record NC_058081.1, read on the forward strand.
TTGCTGCCAAGGTGGGCAAAGGGGCACATATTCCAAAGTGCACCTTTTGGATTTCACCGGTCATTTTTTACACATTTTGATTGCAAAGTTCTTCTCACACATTTGGGCCCCTAAATTGCCAGGGCAGTATAACTACCCCACAAGTGACCCCATTTTGGAAAGAAGACACCCCAAGGTATTCCGTGAGGGGCATGGCGAGTTTTTAGAATTTTTTATTTTTTGTCGCAAGTTAGTGGAATATGAGACTTTGTAAGAAAAAATAAAAAAAATAAAATCATCATCATTTTCCGCTAACTTGTGACAAAAAATAAAAAGTTCTATGAACTCACTATGCCCATCAGCGAATACCTTAGGGTGTCTACTTTCCGAAATGGGGTCATTTGTGGGGGTTTTCTACTGTTTGGGCATTGTAGAACCTCAGGAATCATGACAGGTGCTCAGAAAGTCAGAGCTGCTTCAAAAAGCGGAAATTCACATTTTTGTACCATAGTTTGTAAATGCTATAACTTTTACCCAAACCATTTTTTTTTTTGCCCAAACATTTTTTTTTTATCAAAGACATGTAGAACAATAAATTTGGCGAAAAATGTATATATGGATGTCGTTTTTTTGCAAAATTTTACAGCTGAAAGTGAAAAATGTCATTTTTTTGCAAAAAAAATCGTTACATTTTGATTAATAACAAAAAAAGTAAAAATGTCAGCAGCAATAAAATACCACCAAATGAAAGCTCTATTAGTGAGAAGAAAAGGAGGTAAAATTCATTTGGGTGGTAAGTTGCATGACCGAGCGATAAACGGTGAAAGGAGTGTAGTGCCGAAGTGTAAAAAGTGCTCTGGTCATGAAGGGGGTTTCACCTAGCGGGGCTGAAGTGGTTAAATGGTGGCATTAGAAAGTACAGCTTGATCTTCAAAAAATAAGCCCTAAATAAAAAAGTTATGTCTCAAGGAAGATAGGGAAGAAGAATGAAAATGAAAAAACCTCCGGTATCCTAAGGGTTCAAGCTTCTTTGGTGATTTAATTAAGTGAAGGGGCCAATGTCTGTAACTTATGCTAGTTTCATATCTGTGGCGTGTATTCTGGCAGGCTGTTCCGGCAGAGTGTAATGGGTTCTGGTGGAGACCCTGCTTCATTACGGCAAAAACACATAGAATCAGTCGGACACAAACTGCTGCACACTGCAGTTTTGTATCCAGCCGATTCCTGGCATTGTAAGCATGCTGCAGATGTGAAACTAGCCCTACACACAGCAGTACTGCATACACACCTGACAAACACAGCCCTCCTACATGCACACTTAAAACCCTGCTAAATGCACCTAACAAGCATAGCAGTACAACATGCACACAATGACAGCTATGCTACATACACACACAGCTATGCTACATGGAGTCACACTCACAGTTCCTGCAACACACATAGACATCTTTTAATAGAAATAGGTTGCATCGTTTAATAGAAATACGGTACCGCTGTGCTGAAGGTCCTCAGAAAAAAAGCTGAGGTACTGCAAAGAACTTACATGATATCACTTGTGGACTGGGCCAGTCGACATCACTCATTTTCCTGCACTTACTGTCTAGCTCTGCCAACTTGTGACATCATTGCAGATCCTGGCAGTACACAGTTAGATTATACAGCATGCAGCATTATCAGAGTTTGCAATACATCAACATGTATGGTCACCCGGAAAGGAAGTTTGCAGGAATTTTTTGGAAATATAAAAGCTGAAAGTGTGCAAATTTTTGTTTTGATCTCTTACAACTGTATATCTATGGATATATATAACTAACTGGATTTGTATTACAGTAGCCTCTACGTTTTCTATGATGCAAAATGTCTTGAAATGTATTTGGTTTACTTCAAATTCTCAATGATTTATAAAATCATGATCCATATAAATATTGTCCTAAAGAGGTTGTCCAGTTTTAGCTGCAATGGTGACGTCACATTGATAACACATTACTTCTGACAGAATTATTAGCCTCAGTGGTGTACTGAAGAGGCCAGAGATTGGCTGCAGCGGTCACATCTACATGCCGGTGTTCTGCCGAAAGTCTATAGCGGAAGTGACGTGCTGCGCAAGCGCACTTCCACAAATCATCAGAATCATTGTTTTAAAGTGACAGTCACCTCCAGTAAAATACAGCATCTACATTAATTTGTACGCTCGCCACGCATCAGGCTCGGCCTCGCTGCGCTCTGCATTTAGTAAAACGAACTATGCCGCCATTGATAGTAAAGAAGGAAATGGATGGTAAAGAAAGAGGCTATTCATCTCTTTCTTTACCATCCATTTCCTTCTTTACTATCAATGGCGGCATAGAGTTAGTTTTACTAAATGCTGAGCGCAGCGAGGCCGAGCCCGATGCGTGGTGAGCGAAGCGAGGCCGAGCCCGATGCGTGGTGAGCGTACAAATTAATGTAGATTAATGTAGCTGTATTTTAACGTAGATGACTGTCACTTTAAGAAATCTATACCCTTAAGTGTGCGCACGCGCGGTGTGCGAACTACTGCAGTGGAGGCTGCAGGAATGCTTCTCTGAAGTACGCTTGTGCGCTTGCGCAGCGCACCACGTCACTTCCGCTATAGACTTTCGGCAAGCTATAGAGATTTGGCAGAACACCGTCACTGCTGCAGTCAGTTAAACTGAGCCCGGCCAGGAGCCCTGGAGAGGCAGTGCTGGATCTGTCGGGTAAGTAGCGTTTAGATCCCATGTGTTGTCTTGTATCTTCCTGAAATTGGACAGTCCCTTTTAAGCAAATCAAATTATGTTGAGATTGTGGAGGACAAAGTGCTAAAAACCCATAAACGTTTGTTATTATACTTGCAGTTCTGGATTTGGATCAGCAGGTCTTGTAGTTCAGCCAGGGATGGATGCCACATATCAACGTAAACTGCGTCAAAAGCAGCTGCAGCAGCGATTCCGTGAAGAGATGGAGAAAAAGCAGTTACGGAATTCGACGACCTCTGCAGACCTAGGACAAGGTGGTAAGAGAACTGCTGACTGGAAGCTGGAAGTGAATTGTCACCAGAGAGATTTCTACTGAAAGCATCTGCAAAATCTTACTAGATCTATAAATACCGGCTGCATTTGTAGGGCCATGCTGGGTCCTTTGGACCATTCAAAATTGTGTTGGGGCCTCGTGCATTAAATGAGTCTGCGTAGTACTAGCGTGTTACATGAGTGCTTTCATTACATGTGATTAGAGATGAGCGAATTGAAGTTGACGATGTGGAATTCGATCCGAATTTGAGGAAAAATTCGATTCGCACCTAATCCAAATTTTCTCACTCTTCGTAGTAACAAATTGCATTTTTTCCTAAAATGGCTTCTGCATGTGTGAGGACATGGAGCAAGGAACTCTGGGAATGCGGGATCACCCATAATGCCATGAATGCAGCCAATCAGCAGACAGCTAGCCCTGTGATGTCACAGCCCTATAAATAGCCTCAGCCATCCTGGATTTTGCCATTTTCCAGTGTACTTGGTGCAGGGAGAGACATCTGCAGGGGCTAGGGACAGTGCTAGGAAAGACTTTATTGTTTGTGCTAAACAATTTACAAGTGTAGGGAAAGGATAGGGAGGAATCGTTCCACAGCATTTGTGAAGAACAGGGTTCAGTAGGGGAGGTTACAGCCTGGGTAATAGGAACAATCCTATTACACCTTGCTGCACTGACTGGGGATCCAAATTGCCATTATACAGCTTTTGTAATTCCAGCAAACCGTTCTTGTTATTGGGGTGCAAGTGCTGTTTGATACAGCCATTAACAGGGTTTATTACAAGGAAATAATTCTATGTCTTATTTTCCCTTGTGCAGTTAAATGTTCTAAAGCATTTTTTGGCTTGTATTAGTGGGAAAAAAGGGCTTATTAGCCGTTGTGTGGTGAAGTGCGAAAATTACAGCCCTTTTTGGCGTGTATTAATATATTTGCCGTTCAGCAGTGCGGTTATATGTTCTAAAGCCCTTTTTGTTGTGTATTAGTGGCAAAAGAAAAATATATTTGCCATTCAACGGTGCAGTTATATGTTCTAAAGCCTTTTTGTGGAGTGTATAAGTAGAAAAAAGATAAATATATTTGCCGTTCAGCGGTGCAGTTATATGTTCTGAAGCCCTTTTTGTCATGTATTAGTGGCAAAAGTAAAACATATTTGCCGTTCAGCAGTGTAGTTATATGTTCTAAAGTCCTTTTTTGCGTGTATTAGTGGCACAAAAAAAGTATTTGCTGTTGTGTGGTGAAGTGATAAAATTGCAGCCCTTTTTGGCAGTGTATTAATGGGGGGAAAAAGGGCTTATTAGCCGTTGTGTGGTGAAGTGAGAAAATTACAAACTTTTTTTGGGTGTTTTCAATTTCCTTTTTAATTATTTATTTGATCTAACAGTATGTCAGACAGAGAAGCGTCAGGCCCTGCACAGGGAAGTGGCAGAGGCCTAAATGTTTCTGGCACAGGTCACAGCAGAGTAAGGGGGCGTGGCAGCAGGAGTCGCAGCGAGAGCCCTGAGCTCCCGGTGTCATCTAGCGGTCGTGTCTTGACCAGCAACCCAGTGGTTCCTGAATGGTTGAATCGGTCATCCACTTCGTCCCAAGGGATATTGGACACCCCCAGTCAAGAGTCAGTGGGTTCGTGCCCTCACCTGTCCTCAACCTGCCTCTGTCCTTTTCTGTTCCCTCAGCCAGAGAATTATTATATGCTGTGGGCTCAGCCCCACTATACAGCGAGGACGAGCTACTAGAGGACAGTCAGCAGCTACTGGCCAGCCAAGATGTGGAGGAGACATCCGCCTCTTCCTCTTCTAGGCGGGCAAGTAGTAACGAAGAGAGTGGCGTGGGAGCAGGTATTGCAAGTGGTGGGGCTCCTGACCCAGAGACCGTTGAGGAGGACATCAGTGACGTGCAGACAGTACTCTATGATGATGATGTAGCTGATCGCACTGGGGAGCCTGGTGAATTAGGGGCTTCATCATCATCATCGGGAGAAGAGGGTGGCAGCTTGCCCGTGAGGCAGCAGCGGAGCCAGCAAGCTGCTAGCATAGCCGGTAGTCAGCAGAGTGGCAATAGTGGGAGGTCGGTAGCCAAACGTGCCCAGAGTAGACCACCCGCTTTGCAGGAGCATACCTGCCTGCAAAGTAGAGGTGCACCAGGTTCACGTAAGCAGCGGCGGTAGCAGTCAGTCAGTGTGTAGTGTTGGGGGTACAATCACCTACTCGGCGGTGTGGCAGTTTTTTGTTAAGCCATCGAGGAGGTGAACATGGCCATATGTAGAATGTGTGGGCAGAAGGTGAAGCGTGGCCAGGGTGCCAATGTTGGCACCACAGCCCTGTGTCAACATATGCAGTGTCACCATAAATGGTTTGGGAGAACCGTGGCTCCAATGTGGTGGTACAGCCTGCCGCAGCAACCGCTGTATCACCCAGTGGCATGCACCCGGTTTCAGTCAGTTAAGGCTCCACCACCTCAGCCGAAGGAAGCTGTCTGTCCTTCCCATCATCTGCTGGTCCTGATGCTCCTGCTCCTCCTCGTCAGTCATTCCGTCAGCAATCGATCACTGAAGCGATTGCCAAGAGACAACAGTATGCGTGCACTCATCCAACAGTGCAGCAGCTGAATGTGCTTCTGTCCAAGTTGCTGGTACTGCAGTCCCTCCCTTTCCAAGTGGTGGACTCTGCACCTTTCAGAGAACTGATGGCTTGTGCCGAGCCGAGGTGGAGAGTCCCAAGCCGTCCTTTATTTGCCAAATAGGCAGTACCAGCTCTGCACACACATGTAAAACAGAAGGTGGGCCAGTCCTTGAGCCTGTCGGTGTCTGCCAAAGTGCACGGCAGTGCCGACGTTTGGAGCTGTAAATATGGTCGGGGACAATGCATGTCCTTTATGACTCACTGGGTGAATGTGGTTCCTGCACAGCCACACCAGCAACTTGACCAGGTGATGCCGTTTCCGCCTCCACGTTGTCACACCGTTGGTCCTGCAACAATGTCCGCCTCTGTCTCCTCATCCTCCACTGCAGGGACAATTCACAGTGCCCCTTCAGCATACCAAATGTGCAGGGCACGGCGGTGTCACTCTGTTCTGCACCTCGTTTGCCTGGGCAAACAAAGTCACACAGGGTAGGAACTGCTCCGTGTCCTTCATCAAGAAATCGAATCCTGGCTTTCTCCGCGACAACTCAAAATTAGAACCATGGTGACCGACAATGGGAAGAACATGGTGTCAGCACTGCGTCAAGGAGGGCTGAGCCATGCGTCCTGCATGACACACATGTTCAGTCTGGTTGTCAAATGGTTCCTGAAGTCTTCCACCCATCTGCAAGACATCCTAAAAAGTACACCCTCCTTGAGCTGCAGCGGCAGAACGGCATCCCCGAACATAGGCTGATATGCGACTTTTTCACCCGTTGAAATTCCACCCTCCATATGTTGGACCGACTATATACGAACAGAGAAAGGCCATAAACATTTTCTTGATGATCCAAACGGACAGGAGTACTCCTCTGTGTAGCTTCGATGTCAGCCATTCGTGACACCTGCAGTTTGCTTAGGCCCTTTGAGGAGGCCACGTTATTTGTCAGTCACCAGGACTACGGGATGAACAATGTCATTCCACTGCTCCATGTCCTGTAACAGATGCTGGTAAATCTGTCTGGTCAGGGGACTGGAGACTTGGCGCCTAGATATCACAGCCACATGAGCCCTGTGGGGGCTCAACTGGAGGAGGACATTGGAGCACAAGCAATGTGTAGTGAAATGGGTGGCTTTTACACACAGGTGACATGAGAGGAGGAGCAGGAGCAGCTACAGGGTGATGAGGAAGACGAGGCAGAGGACCCAGACACACTGTGACAGTATGCAGTGGAGATGGAGGCAAGGAGTCCCTCCGAGTCACTTGCACAAATGGCCCGATGCATGCTTGCTTGCGTAGTGACAGCTGAATTGTCACCATTCAGCAGAGGGGTGACTTCTGTCTCTCGCTACAGGTCCAAAATGGGGGCCTTCTTTACACCCGCTGAGAGGGAGGACAAACGGAACTACTATAGAGACATCCTATGTAGTGAGTTGGCCGCTGCTTATATTCGCCATTGTCCATCCTCTCGCAGGTCTGAACGCAGGAAGGGGGGGGTCATGTTCCTCTGCGCTCACGGACCTGAACCAGCAGGTGGTAGCATACTTGGTGGCATACTGTTAACCAACATTGAAGATCCGCTGGACTACTGGGCAGCCAAACTGGATTTGTGGCCGCAAAGTTTGCCCTGGAAAAGCTGTCCTGCCCGGCCAGTAGTGTGGCATCAGAGCGGGTGTTTAGTGCGGCGGGGGCCATAGTTACCCCAAGAAGACCTCTCCTGTCCACCTAAAATGTGTAGCGACTGACCTTTGTCAAGATGAATCAGGTGTGGATCAGCCAGCATTTACACCCACCAATGCCTGATGCATCAGACTAGATCAGTGATGGTGAACCTTTTAGAGACAGAGTGCCAATCTTCAACCAAAAAACCACTTATTTATCGCAAAGTGCCAACACAGCAATTTACCCTGAATATTACAGTCCGATATAGTACATCTTCTATGTACTTTATCATTTGGCTATAATAACGTGCCTACATTTAGTGCGCTGCTTGTGCTGTACATAGTACGCTGATGAATGGCGGGTAAAGTCTAAGGCATATTGGTATGCCTTAGACTTTTTCCAGGGTGCGGGTGCTCACAGTGCCATAGGTTCGCCACCACTGGACTAGATCATCCATTGTGCCACACCAACACTTTGACAAAAGAGACCGGTTTCTTCTGGCTTACCTGCCTCAGCTACTATTCTGATGCTGCCACCCGCCTGATGCCAAGTGCTCCTTCTTTCACCCACCATCTTCAGCTGGTACTCGTGTTGCCATCCACCTCCTCACTATGTCACCTTGCCACTTTGTGGTCTCCTGATGCTGCTGTCACCTTCACACTATGTCACCTTGCCACTCTGTAGTCTCCTGATTCTGCTATCACCTCCATACTGTCATTGTGCCGCTTTGTGGTCTCCTAATGCTGCTGCTGCCACCTCCACACTGTCATAGTGCCACTTTGTGACCTCCTCCTGATGCTGCTGCTACCTCCACACTCTGTCATTGTGCCACTCTGTGGGCCCCCTGGTGCTGATGCTGCCGCCACCTCCACACTTCATTGTGCCACTCTGTGACCTCCTCCTAAAGCTGCTGCTGCTTCCTCAAGACTTTGTCATTGGGCCACTCTGTGGTCTTCTCATGCTGCTTCCACCTCACCACTATGTCATAGGGTCACTCTGTGGACTTCTCATGCTGTTCCCACCCTCCCCACTTCACGCCTTTCAGCCTGGCTGACATCATCATTTATTCGACCCTTCTTCTGATCTGTCAGAAGGAAGGAAAAATGAGACACACAATGGATCCTGTCTGTGTAGCACCTGTAAGGCCTAGATGGTCCCATCAGAATTGTCTTGTGATTTGGAAGCCAAAAGCAGGAGTGGGTTCAAAACACAGAAGACATGCAAATATTCCATTCATCATATCTCTGTTTTGGATCCACTCCTGTTTTTTTCTGGAATTAGCAATAGTGATGGATTACTGACCAAATGCTGACCGAGTGAAGGAGGATCCGTTTTTGGGGGGTTATTGTTCTGACTGATCAGAGGAAGGGCAAAATAATCAGCGACGTCAACACAAACTTACCGCTGACACCCTCTCCACTTTGTTGGGGGGGGCTCTACCACTGTATAGGCTCTCTGCAACCAGGAAATAGTTTTTTTTTTTACGCGATTCGCAGCAAATTAATTCGTATTGAACCAAATTTTTTCAAAAAAATTCGGCGAACTTGCCTCATCGAATTTTAAAAAAATTTGCTCATCTCTACTTGTAATTGATGCACAGGACACTTAGGCCTCTTTCACACAAATGATACGGATTGGCTCTGGATGCGTTCAGTAAAACTCGCACTATTTTGCAAGCAAGTTCAGTCAGTTTCGTCTGTGATTGTGTTAAGTTATTCAGGTTTTTTTCCACGCAGGTGCAATGTGTTTTGATGCGTTTTTCACACGCGTGATAAAAACTGAAGGTTTACAAACAACATCTCTTAGCAACCATCAGTGAAAAACACAATGTATCCGGATTTGGTTTCGGATGCTATGCGTTTTTCACTGAAACCCCATTGACTTCTATGGGACCAGGGCTGCGTAAAAAATGCAGAATATAGAACATGCTGCGTTTTTCACACAACGCAGAACTAGTGCGTGGAAAAAACAACGCTCATGTACAGAGACCCATTGAAATGAATGGGTCAGGATTCAGTGCGGGTGCTATGCATTCACTTCACGCATTGCACCTGCCTGGAAAACTCACTCATGTGAAAGGGGCTTTATTTATAACAATCGCACATTTCTCTCCTGTTAATGGGTGGATATATTTGAGTGTAAATGTACTATTCTATTTTCAAAACTCAAATTAACCCCTTAAAGATAATGAGCTGCTTAACCGCCTCCGGACCGCCTAACGCAGATGTGCGGTCCGGAGGCGGCAGCGCTGCGCACAACGACGCATATACGCGTCATCTCGCGAGACGCGAGATGACGCGCTATGCGGCCCGCGCATGCGCAGTTCGGGCCGGCATTTCGAAGAGGACCATTTCGTCATCAGCTTGCCAGCCAATGATCGCGGCTGGCAAGCTGATGATTTTCAAAAAATCCAATCACAGAGCCAGATAACAGATCATATTTGTAAATATGATCTGTTATATGACTGCCTGCTCCTCTGCTGGTTCTTTTCGTCGGTTGGATCCAGCAGAGGAGCAGGCTACACAGTGAGTACACCAAACAGCACACTTTAGCCCCAGATCACCCCCCTGAACCCCAATTAACCCTTTGATCACCCCTTTGTCAATCACTAGTGAAAGGAAAAAAGTGATCAGTGTAAACTGTCACATTTTTTTTTTCACTGGTATTGACCGTTAGGTTTTAGGTATAGTTTAGGCCCCTTGGTTAGGTAGTTAGCGATCAGTTAGCGCCCAGGCCACCACACCGCAGTCGTTATTCGCTGATTAGCGTATCGCTAATCAGCATTTGTACTTTTATAGTATCTGGAAGTGATCAAAACTGATCACGGTCAGATCTATAATTGTATTAGTGTCACTTTAGTTCGCCCTCCACCCAAAACGCAGTGTTTGCCCGATCAGGCCTGATGGGTCGCCCACACGTGCGTTCACCCACGCCCGCCCCACCGCAGTGACAAAAAAAAAATTTTTTTTTTGATCACTGCACAATCACTTTACACGCACTGCGGCGATAAAAAAATCAGTTTTGATATTTTTTATCAACCGCAGCGGCCTCCGGTACTTCGCTAGCCTCCCCTTTGTAAGACAGGCTTGCTTTTTTTTTCTTGGGTAGTCTCAGGGAATACCCCTAAATTTAGTTGCCCAAAATGTCAAACAGGGGTTATTCCTCTGAAGAGGCCTACAGGCTTCTGACCCAGTCGGATGAGGAGTGGGAACCCTCATCTGATGAATCCAGCGGGTCAGAATACGAACCTGTAGAAAGCAGTGGCTCTCTGACCCAAAGTTCGGACGAGGAGGCTGAGGTCCCTGATACCACCAGGCGTACCCGGCCCCGTGTCGCTAGACCACAGGTTGCGCAGGATCCGCTTCAAGAGCAGCAGAGTGGGGCTGGTGCTGTCGGATTACGTGGTGAGGCATACACCAGCAGCCCAGCCCTCCCTCGACCTAGTACCAGCACTGCCGTACAACCTGGTGAAGTAGCGAGCACCAGAAGGGCAGTTGAAGCTGGTACGGTGGCACGTGCAGTAGTGACCCCGTCGCAGCCACCGCAAAGACGTGCCCGTAGAGCCCCTAGAATCCCTGAGGTGCTGGCAAACCCTGATTGGCAGTCCCCAACTTCAGCCGCACCTGTAGTTCCCCCTTTCACCGCCCAGTCTGGAGTTCGGGTTGAGACAGCTCAGATCGGTTCGGCCCTGGGATTTTTTGAGCTGTTCTTGACTGCGGAGCTCTTAGACATAGTTGTGGCCGAAACAAACAGGTATGCCACACAATTTATCACCGCTAACCTGGGAAGCTTTTATGCCCAGCCTTTCCGGTGGAAACCAGTCCAAGTTTCCGAAATTAAAACTTTTCTGGGCCTCCTCCTCAACATGGGCCTGACAAAAAAGCATGAATTGCAGTCATATTGGTCCACGAACCCAATTCATCACATGCCCATATTTTCTGCTGCTATGTCCAGGGCACGTTTTGAGGCCATCCTGCGTTTCCTGCACTTTAGTGACAACACCGCCTCCCGTCCCAGAGGCCACCCTGCTTTTGACCGGCTCCACAAAATTCGGCCCCTCATAGACCATTTCAACCTGAAATTTGCAGATTTGTATACCCCAGAGCAAAACGTCTGCGTAGACGAGTCCCTGATACATTTTACCGGGCGCCTTGGCTTCAAACAATACATCCCATCCCTCTCCGGGAACGGATTAGGGAAGATCTTAAGAAATGGTCGAAAGGGCTGCACACATAGTTTGGCAGATGCGCCATTTTCAAAATGAATATTCTCCCTCTTTCAGACCCTTCCTATCAAACTACCCGCTAGCTTTTTTAACAAGATGCATGGAGACATATTTAGGTTCATTTGGGCGAAGGGTAGCCCGAGACTTGCCAGATCTCTCTTACATGTACCGAGGGACAAAGGAGGACTAGGAGTACCTGACTTACGTAAATACCATTCAGCTTCCCTGCTTCAGAGGACAGTGGATTGGTGTAGGCATTTACAGCTCAAGCAGTGGGTATCAATTGAACAACTGTGCTCGAATTGCCCATTAGGGTCCCTACCTTGGGTGACTTTTAAACTACCTTCAGCCCTAGCTAACCATCTCACAATTGGACCCACTATCTCACAGTTCCATAGAATTAGAGAAAATCCTCTGATCTCCCCCTCCCCCTCACCTTTATTTCCCATCTTGGGAATCCCACTTTCCCAGCGGGATGCAAGGGTGGTCCGTTCTTGCAGTGGAGAACTAATGGTAGATCCCGAGCCCCTTCTTCAGAACCTCAGGTAGATGGCGCTCTTATGACGAGATCCTAAGTATAACAGATCCCTGCTCTTTGGGCTTCTGGAGAGCTAGGCAGTTGACGCACTTTCTATCTTCTATTCCGAACTCTACGGGGTATGATAGGGCTCTCACATCGTTTGAGAAAATATGTGTTGGGGTAGGCGCCTATAGACATTCCCTTTCTGAATGTTATCAGTCTTTGATAGCTCCTCGTCAGGACTACCTTCCTCCGTTTGTGGCTAAATGGTCACAAGACCTAGGTGTTAACATCCCCTCCGACCACTGGTTAAAACTCTTCACTCTACTGTACAGGGCATCCATAGCGAGTAGGTTCCAAGAGGCGGGATACAAGATAATGTCCAGGTGGTACTACGTTCCAACCAGATTGCAGAAAATTTTCCCATCTGCGTCTCCTAATTGCTGGCGCTGTGACTCCGGTATGGGCTCCATGTTACACATTTTCTGGGAGTGCCCAAAAATTCGTCCTTTTTGGCAGCTGGCTCATAAGACCCTGTCTTCAATTTTCCGACTCACGATTCCATTCACCCCTGGTTTCTTTTTATTATTTTTCTCGGATCTGCCAATGAGTGTGCTCCGGAAGTCCTGTCTGTGCTCCCTGGTGATAGCGGCTAGGTCTTGTATCCCCGCGAGATGGAAACGCTCGGTGCCTCCGACTGTCGGGTTTTGGATCCAGAAGGTAGAGGAGATCCGGAGAATGGAGGAACTTACCTCTCAGCTGAGAGCCAAACATAAAGCCTTTCTTGATTCATGGGCTCCCTGGTTTTCTTTTCAGGAGTCGCAGGAGTTCCAGGACCTTCTGGTCTAATTGGTGGATTCCACTTGATACTTTTTATTTACTCCTTATGTGATATCCTCTCCCTCCCCCTTTAATGTCTACTGTTTGTGTGTATTGTCATCCTTCACCTGTTGTTACTGTCTCCTTTTTATTTTTATGGGCCAGTTATAAAGGGTCCTTGCTTGGGCGAGGTGCCTTCCATTATGCCACAAGTGCCATAAGATATTATTATGGGAATTGTTGTTTGGTGTAATTTAATTTTATTTTTTATGCTATATTTTTATTACAAGGATTGTATGTCCTTACGATTGCATATTTGGACCTTGATATTTGCTTAAATAAAGAATTAAAAAAAAAAACAAAAAAAACAATACATCCCAAGCAAGCGCGCCCGGTATGGGGTCAAATTGTATAAGCTCTGTGAAAGGGCCACAGGCTATACCCACAAATTTCGGATCTATGAGGGAAAAGATCAGACCCTGGAGCCGGTCGGTTGCCCTGACTACCTGGGGAGCAGTGGGAAGACAGTTTGGGACTTGGTGTCACCCTTATTCGGCAAGGGGTACCATCTTTATGTGGACAATTTTTACACAAGTGTGGCCCTCTTTAGGCATTTGTTTCTAGAACGGATTGGCGCCTGTGGTACCGCGCGAACTAGTCGCGCGGGCTTCCCCCAACGGCTCGTTACCACCCGTCTTGCAAGGGGGCAGAGGGCCGCACTGTGTAACGAAGAACTGCTCGCGGTGAAATGGAGAGACAAGCGTGACGTTTACATGCTCTCCTCCATTCACGCAGACACGACAATACAAATTGAGCGAGCAACCCTGTGTCATTGAAAAGCCCCTCTCAGTCCACGACTATAACCTTCACATGGGAGGGGTGGACTTCAATGACCAGATGTTGTCTCCGTATTTAGTTTCCCGCAGAACCAGACGATGGTATAAGAAGGTGTCTGTATATTTAATTCAATTGGCTCTGTATAATAGTTTTGTTCTCTACAGTAAGGCTGGGAGAACTGGATCCTTCCTCAAATTTCAGGAAGAGATCATCGAGAACCTCCTGTACCCAGGAGGTTCCGTGGCCCCATCCACCAGTGTAGTTAGCCGTCTACACGAGCGACATTTCCCCAATGTCGTTCCTGGTACCTCAACCCAACTGTCACCCCGAAAAAGATGTCGTGTCTGTAGCAGGAGTGGAATAAGGCGTGACACCCGCTATTTCTGTCCTGACTGTCCTGACCACCCTGCCCTATGCTTTAGAGAGTGTTTCCGGAAGTACCACTCACAGGTACACTATTAGCATAGGGATCATCTCACCAGGACAGGCACACAGGGCTATTAGGGCCCATTCACTCACACAGCTGCTGCAAACGTCTCCTTTCACATGGGACAAAGTGCATAACGCACTTCGCCACATCTTTGGGCGATTTGCGCTTTGCACATTGACCCATGGGGAAGGAGAGGTTTGTTCTATAAAGGTAAAAAAAAAACACCAGTAAGCAAAAAGGTTAATGTTCAGTTAAAAAAGTTAAAGTTTATATGTTCGGTTGCAAAGTTAATAAAATTATTGCGTTGCGGCCTTTTTTTTTTTTTTTACCTTCCAGGTGGACCAACCGATCGATTAGCTGCAGCACTGATGTGCATTCTGACAGAAGCATTGCGCTGCTGTCAGATTACACGCAAGTCGGTGTATGCGGCGCTGCAAGACGAGATTTTCTCCTCTGCAGTAACAGATACGTTTGCCGACGCATACGAGCTGAGGAGGAGGCGGCGTTCCTATGCTTTGGCAAACACTTTGTATATATATAAAAAAAATAAAAAATCCCGGCAATGATTTATTCATCCACATCGATTGATGCGAATGGAGAAATCTGGTTTGCCAGGGCATATGAGCTAAGTGGGTATGGATGTAGGGCGGAGCTCCTATGTCCTGGCAGACGCCTTTCCCCTCCATTTGTTTTTTTTTGGGCAGAGATTTTTTTCATCCACATTGATCGATGCGAATGAAGAAATCTGTGCCGTTCATTTTTTTCTTTCAGCCCAGAGGCTGAACGGAAAAAAAAATCTCATTACCTGTATGCTCAATATAAGGAGAATAGCAGAAACTCCTAATGCTGGCCATACATGTAATGATTGCGGAGACCCTCAAATGCCAGGGCAGTACAAACACCCCACAACTGACCCCATTTTGGAAAGAAGACACCCCAAGGTATTTGCTGAGGGGCATATTGAGTCCATGAAAGATTTAAATTTTTGTCCTAAGTTAGCGGAAAGTGAGACTTTGTGAGAAAAAACAAAAAAAAAATCAATTTCCGCTAACTTATGCGAAAAAAATTTTTTTCGATGAACTTGCCAGGCCCCTCATTGGATACCTTGGGGTGTCTTCTTTCCAAAGTGGGGTCACATGTGGGGTATTTATACTGCCCTGGCTTTTTAGGGGCCCTAAAGCGTGAGAAGAAGTCTGGGATCCAAATGTCTAAAAATGCCCTCCTAAAAGGAATTTGGGCACCTTTGCGCATCTAGGCTGCAAAAAAGTGTCACACATCTGGTATCGCCGTACTCAGGAGAAGTTGGGGAATGTGTTTTGGGGTGTCATTTTACATATACCCATGCTGGGTGAGAAAAATATCTTGGTCAAATGCCAACTTTGTATAAAAAAAATGGGAAAAGTTGTCTTTTGACAAGATATTTCTCTCACCCAGCATGGGTATATGTAAAATGACACCCCAAAACACATTCCCCAACTTCTCCTGAGTACGGCGATACCAGATGTGTGACACTTTTTTGCTGCCAAGGTGGGCAAAGGGGCACATATTCCAAAGTGCACCTTTCGGATTTCACCGGTCATTTTTTACACATTTTGATTGCAAAGTTCTTCTCACACATTTGGGCCCCTAAATTGCCAGGGCAGTATAACTACCCCACAAGTGACCCCATTTTGGAAAGAAGACACCCCAAGGTATTCTGTGAGGGGCACGGTGAGTTCCTAGAATTTTTTATTTTTTGTCGCAAGTTAGTGGAATATGAGACTTTGTAAGAAAAAAAAAAAAATCATCATCATTTTCCGCTAACTTGTGACAAAAAATAAAAAGTTCTATGAACTCACTATGCCCATCAGCGAATACCTTAGGGTGTCTACTTTCCGAAATGGCCTCATTTGTGGGGTTTTTCTACTGTTTGGGCATTGTAGAACCTCAGGAATCATGACAGGTGCTCAGAAAGTCAGAGCTGCTTCAAAAAGCGGAAATTCACATTTTTGTACCATAGTGTGTAAACGCTATAACTTTTACCCAAACCATTTTTTCTCGCCCATTTTCCTTGGGGGACACAGACCTTGGGTATAGCTCAGCTCCCTAGGAGGCATGACACTAAGTAAAACTGTTAAGCCCCTCCTCCATCAGCTATACCCTCAGCCTGGAGATAGAGGCTACCAGTTTTTAGCTTAGTGTCCAAGGAGGCAAGACACCCCCTGCTACTGCAGGGCTGTTTTCTCCTTGTTGTTTTAATTTTTCTCTAATTTTGTTATTTTTTATTTTTTTTTCCTAGGGATACCAGAGACGCATTGGACCTCTCTGTTCTCCCGGGGTTGAGCTGCGCCAGTGCCAACTTATTTGCACTGCTGCCTCCCCCACTGAAGCAATAGGAGGATCTGGGCAGCACTGGCTCCCCTACATCCCGCCAGCTAGGGGGTCGCCCGCACGCCAAGCCCCTCTTCCAGCTTCCTGCCACTGCGGTGCCAGTGGCTGAAGGGGCGACCCTGCTGGAAGGAACTGAGGGTGAAGACAGGTAAGATGGCTTTTCCAGCCCATACCCTGTCCCTGTTTGCACTGGGTTCGGGGGCACCCGTGATCGACCCTTCCTGCGCTTAGCGCTCTGTCAGATCTCCCACATCCCCAAGCTGACGTTCCCCCACGCTGTTTACAGACATCCGCATACCATTAGATAGCCCGGCTTACTCTCCTCCTTTCTACCTCCCCGCCGCCGCCCGCTCCGTGCCGTGATCGGGGGGGGGTGGGGCTTAGGCCCGACATCGGCGGTTCGGGCTCGGCGGGGCGAGGGACATGGTGACGGGAGGTCACCCACCTTGCGAGCTCAGTCAAGTGCATATCGCCGCGCTCTTGGGGCCTGCGGGCCTTATTCTACAGCATAAGCCTGAGAATCTTCGGCAGCAGGGGGCGTGTTTTTTTTCGCGCGCGCGCGTCATTGGGGGCGGAGTTTCGTTCGGAGACATTCAAGCGTGGAGGGGGCGGAGCTTGTTCCCGCGCCTCTGCTGAAGTTTGCCGCGCTTCCTCACTCCGGACTGAAGCTGAGACACGTGGGTGACTCCTGGTGCATTGCTCGTTTTTTTCTGTGGACGCACGCTGGCTCTCTGCTATTGCTGCCTTCTGCGGCTGCTGATCTGGACCTTCACTCCTGACGTTCTTCTGAGGCACTGGTAGGACAGTTAACCCTCTCCTAACCCTCCTGGTCATAGCTGCTGCAACCCCTTGTGGTCTCTGTATAGGGTACGACCACTTTTCAGCATGTCAGATCCCACGGGTGCCCCCAAACCCTGGTACCATGCCTGTACCACCTGCAAGGAACTTTTTCCGCGTGGGCAATCTGAGCCGCATTGCCTTGCATGTCAGGCCCCGGTGCAGGGCCCGCTTCCCGCTGCGCCCCCCGTTGTCTCTGAACCCCCTGACTGGGCTAGGTCTCTGTCTCTGGCGGTGGAGAGCCTTACACACGTAGTGGGCCGTCTCGTGGATAGACCGCCTCTCCCGCAGGCTGCCGAAATCCCTGTCGCACCCGCTGGGAATTCCGTTTCTGCCGCCCCCACTGATTCCCTGCCTCCCAGTGAATCTTCCAGGGCCCGGCATACTCAGAAACGTTCAAGGGTTGAGCGCACATCTTCTCCTGATGTTTCGCTCTCTCTGCCATGCGTGCGAGCTCAGTCAAGTCTATCCTCTCAAAGGGATACGCCTTCTGAGGGAGAACTGGCGGATTCGGATGTGGACATGGACTCAGAGCTTCCGTCAAAATTGTCATCCGCGGTGGGGCATCTTATCACTAGTATCCGCGATACCTTTCAGATACACGATGACCCCCCCAGCTCTGAGCAGGCCGGCGTGTCCTTTCTCCGGCCCAGACAGGCCTCCAAGGTTTTTCCCATACATGCTGATTTTTCTTCTGTGGTATCCAAGGCTTGGACTCGGCCTAACGTCCGCTTTGTTACACCAAAAAAGCTGGACATTTGCTATCCCTTTCCAGCGGATTCTGTGACCACCTGGACATCCCCGCCCAAGGTTGATCCTCCCGTGGCTCGCCTGTCCAAAAGCACTGCTATTCCTGTACAGGACGGATCTTCCCTCCAGTCTGCTGAGGACCGTCGTACGGAATCCCTCTCCAAGGCCATATTCACTGCCTCTGTTTCGGCCCTTAGACCGGTCTTTGCCTGGGTTGGTAAAGCGGTCTCTGAATGGGGTTTGCAGCTGGAGCAGGAGTTGGGGTCGGACGTCCCTGTTCAGGACCTCCGTTCCTTAGCCCAGCTAATTATCCAGGCTGGAAAATTTATCTGTGAGGCCTCCCTTGATGCGGGTGCCCTCATTGCCCGTTCCTCGGCCCTGGCAGTTTCTGTCAGGAGGGAACTCTGGCTGAAGGTTTGGGCGGCGGACGCCGCTTCCAAACGCTCTTTGGCCGGCCTACCGTTCACGGGTTCCCGCTTGTTCGGGACCCGTCTGGACGAACTTATATCAGAGGCCACGGGTGGGAAGAGTACTCACCTCCCCCAGTCCAGGCCAAAGGGCGCCCCCCGTGGTCGCGCTGGTTCGTCCCGCTTTCAGTCCTTTCGTAAGCCCTCCGGATCTAGACCCGCGGCCGGTTCTTCTTCCTCTGGCCCAACCCAGGATAGACGCAAGAAGCCGTTTTTTCGGGCGCAACCTACCTGGCGCAAGACCCAGCCTGCACGGGCTCCCACAGGCCAGCAGCCCTCTGCCTGAAGGTGCGCCCCCACCCACCCGGGTGGGGGGCCGCCTTCTCCTTTTCAGGAACGTTTGGCGGGCCCACATCTCAGACGCATGGGCGCTCGAGATTGTATCTTGCGGGTACAAGATCGAATTTGCGTCCATTCCACCAGACCGTTTCTTCCGGTCCCGTCCTCTGCGGGATCCCGTACGAGCGGCCTCCTTCTTCGCGGCCGTTCGCTCACTAATGGACAAGGGTGTCGTCGCCCCTGTGCCTCCGACGGAAAGGTTCAGGGGGTTCTATTCGAACCTCTTTGTGGTTCCCAAGAAGGAAGGCTCGGTGCGGCCGATCTTGGACCTAAAGCGCCTGAACCGTTTTCTCCGTCTGCAGAGATTCCGGATGGAGTCTCTCGGTCCGCAGTGGCCTCCCTGGAAAAGGGGGATTTCATGGCCTCAATCGACGTTCAGGATGCATACCTCCATGTTCCGGTTGCTCCATGTCATCACCGCTTCCTGCGCTTCGTGGTGGGGGACGATCACTTCCAGTTCGTTCCCCTTCCCTTTGGTCTGGCAACGGCTCCTCGGGTGTTCACCAAGGTCCTGGCCCCTGTCTTGGCCCTTCTACGTTCAAGAAGTGTTTTTCTTCTTCCGTACTTGGACGATATCTTGGTCAAGGCACCCTCCTTTTCTCAGGCATCCGGCAGTGTGGATCTCACTCTGGAGACCCTGACGCGGTTTGGTTGGATTATCAACCACCCCAAGTCTTCCCTTACCCCCTCCAGACGGCTGATCTTCCTGGGGATGCTCCTGGATACAGAACTGGCAGAGGTCCGCCTTCCGTCGGACAAGCATCTGGCCCTTCGCGGGTCGGTTCGCAGCCTTCTCCGTCATCACCGTCCTTCCCTCAGATCCAGCATGCGGTTGCTGGGGAAGATGGTTGCCTGTTTCGAAGCGGTGCCGTTCGCACAATTCCGATCCCGCACCTTTCAGAGGGCGATTCTGTCGGCCTGGGACAAATCACCGAGGAGTCTGGACAGGACCTTCCTTCTGCCTCCCCTGGCTCGGACTTCCCTCAGCTGGTGGTTGCATATCCCTCTAAGGGGGAGGTCCTTCCTTCCACTGAACTGGCTGGTGATTACCACCGATGCCAGCTTACGGGGGTGGGGGGGGGTTTTCCCTCCCCGATCCGTCCAGGGCGTTTGGTCTCTATCGGAGTCCAGACTTCCAATCAACATTCTGGAACTGAGGGCGGTTCTTTTGTCCCTCAGACACTGGACCCATCTACTGAGGGGCCACCCTGTTCGCATCCAATCGGACAATGCCACGGCTGTGGCGTACATAAACCATCAGGGAGGCACCCGCAGCGCTGCGGCGATGCAAGAGGTGTCCCTCATTCTCCTCTGGGCGGAGACGCACGTGCCAGCCTTGTCTGCGATTTACATCCCGGTGATAGACAACTGGGCGGCGGATTTCCTCAGCCGATCCACCATAGATCCGGGAGAATGGTCTCTGCACCCAGAGGTGTTCGAGGCCCTTTGTCTTCGCTGGGGTCGCCCCGACGTGGACCTCATGGCCTCCAAATTCAACCACAAGGTTCCCCTATACCTGGCCAGGGCACGGGACCCGAAGGCATACGGCGCCGACGCGCTCGTCCTTCCGTGGCGCGAATTCTCCCTTCTGTACGTCTTTCCTCCTCTTCCCCTCCTGCCACGGGTTCTTCGGAGGATCGCGGCAGAGGGCGTTCCCGCGATTCTAATCGCCCCGGATTGGCCCCGTCGGTCCTGGTACGCCGACCTAATGTTGCTTTTGGCAGACGCACCGTGGCCACTGCCCTCCAGGGAAGACCTTCTCTCTCAGGGTCCGATCTTCCACGAGCATTTAGGCTCGCTACGTTTGACGGCGTGGCTGTTGAGACCGCCGTCTTAACGCGACGGGGTTTCTCCGCGGACGTAGTCCGCACCATGATCCGTGCTCGTAAGCCCGTATCCCTCGAGAATCTACTATCGGGTTTGGAGGTCCTATCTGGGGTTCTGTGAGTCCCGGAGCATCCCACCTCTCCGGTTTTCTCTTCCCACGATCCTGTCCTTCCTCCAGTCGGGTCTGGACCTGGGGCTGGGCCTCAGTTCTCTGAAGGGACAGATTTCGGCGCTGTCTATTCTTCTCCAGCGTCCCCTGGCCCCTTTAGGGCCGATTAAGACCTTTTTGCAAGGGGTGGCTCACTCTGTTCCGCCGTATCGCCCTCCGGTTCCTTCCTGGGACCTGACTGTGGTGCTCTCGGCGCTTCAATCTGCCCCCTTCGAGCCCTTGCGGGAGGTCTCCCTTCGCCTTCTGTCCTGCAAGGTCATCTTTCTTGTGGCCATCACGTCTCTCCGACGGGTGTCGGAGTTAGCGGCTCTTTCTTGCTCCGAACCTTTCCTGATCTTCCACCAGGATAAGGTTGTGCTTCGGCCTGTCCCGACCTTCCTGCCAAAGGTGGTCTCCGCCTTTCACATCAATGAGGACATCGTCCTTCCGTCGCTCTGTCCCTCTCCTTCCCACTCCAGAGAACGGGAACT
Organism: Bufo gargarizans; assembly: GCF_014858855.1. NCBI lineage: Eukaryota > Metazoa > Chordata > Amphibia > Anura > Bufonidae > Bufo > Bufo gargarizans. The sequence continues at coordinate 520,165,094 of NC_058081.1, forward strand.
GCACCGTCTGGATGTGGTCAGGGCGTTGAGGATTTACTTGGAGGTCACCGGATCCTTCCGGCGCACGGATTCCCTGTTTGTGGTTCTGGAGGGTTCGCGCAAGGGTTTGGCGGTCTCCAAGGTGGCCATTGCCCGTTTCATTAAACTGGCGGTGTCTGAGGCTTATCGAGCCAAGGGCAGGGCTCCGCCCTTCGGCGTCACTGCTCATTCCACCAGAGCAGTCGGGGCTTCCTGGGCGCAGAGGCATCGGGCCTCGGCTGAGCAGTTGTGCAAAGCAGCCACTTGGTCCTCTCTGCACACTTTCACCAGGTTCTATAGAGTGCATACGCATGCGTCAGCGGATGCTGCTTTGGGCCGCCTGGTTTTGCAGGCTGCGGTTTCCTGATGCTCCGGTGGTGTTCCGCCTTGGGTTGTAGTCCCTCCCTTCTTGGACTGCTCTTGAACGTCCCAAGGTCTGTGTCCCCCAAGGAAAATGGGCGAGAAAAGGAGATTTTTGTATAACTTACCAGTTAAATCTCTTTCTCGCTCTTCCTTGGGGGACACAGCACCCACCCTTCTGTGTTTTGGTTATAGGGTTATGGTCTGGCGCCCCGTTGGGTTGCTGGCTGTTGTTTACATTGTTGGTTGTTATCCTTTCACTACTTGGACACGCAACTGGTAGCCTCTATCTCCAGGCTGAGGGTATAGCTGATGGAGGAGGGGCTTAACAGTTTTACTTAGTGTCACGCCTCCTAGGGAGCTGAGCTATACCCAAGGTCTGTGTCCCCCAAGGAAGAGCGAGAAAGAGATTTAACTGGTAAGTTATACAAAAATCTCCTTTTTTTGCCCAAACATTTTTTTTTAATCAAAGACATGTAGAACAATAAATTTGGCGAAAAATTTATATATGGATGTCGTTTTTTTTTTTGCAAAATTTTACAGCTGAAAGTGAAAAATGTCATTTTTTTTTTTGCAAAAAAAATCGTTACATTTTGATTAATAACAAAAAATTTAAAAATGTCAGCAGCAATAAAATACCACCAAATGAAAGCTCTATTAGTGAGAAGAAAAGGAGGTAAAATTCATTTGGGTGGTAAGTTGCATGACCGAGCGATAAACGGTGAAAGGAGTGTAGTGCCGAAGTGTAAAAAGTGCTCTGGTCATGAAGGGGTTTTCAGCTAGCGGGGCTGAAGTGGTTAAATCAAATTTTTATGTTTAACATTTTAAAGAATTTTTATTTTTAATTTTCCATATTAATATTTAAAGGATAACTGTCATAATTTTTTTATTTGCTAGTTTATTAGAGCTAGGTATGTATACCTGAGTTAGTCTGTCAATGACTGCCAAAAGATCTGTAATTACCTTTTATAATAACAGCTTTTATTAATGTCTCCTGTCCCTTTCCACTGCTCCCTTAACCTCGCTAGGACACAGGGCGTACCTGTACGCCCTGTGTATTTCCGATCATCGCCGTGCGGTGATCGGAACAAGGTGCCTGCTCAAATCATTGAGCAGGCACCTTGGCTAAATGCTCAGGGGGTCCCCGTAGTCAATTCAGACCTGAGGTTTGCGGTTTTTCATGTTGCGGGGGGCTGTAGGGGGGACCCGATGGCATGGAAGGCAGCACGCTGCCTTCCTGTGACGTGCCTGTGAGATCCAGCCCCCTGGATCTCACAGGCCGGAAGCTGTATGAGTAATGCACACAGTATTACTCATACAGCCAATGCATTCCAATACAAAAGTATTGGAATGCATTGTAAAGGATTATACCCTCAAAAGTTGAGGTCCCAAAGTGGGACAAAAAATAAAGTGAAAAAAAAAAAGTAGAAAAAATAAAGCCCCCCCCCCCCCAAAAAAAAATTAAGTTTCAAGTAAAAATAAACAAAAACATAATTTTCCCAAATTAAAGTTAGAAAAATAGGGGGAAATAATTGACATATTGGGTATCGCCGTGTCCGTATCGATCGGCTCTATAAACATATCACATGACCTAACCCCTCAGATGAACACCGTAAAAAATAAAAACTGTGCTAAATAAACAATTTTTTGTCACCTTACATCACAAAAAGTACAACAGCAAGCGATCAAAAAGGCGTACGCCCACCAAAATAGTACCAATCTAACCGTCACCTCCTCCCGCAAAAAATGAGCCCCTACCTAAGATCGCCCAAAAACTGAAAAAACTATGGCTCAGAATATGGAGACACTAAAACATAATTTTTTTTTGTTTTAAAAACATATCACATGACCCAACCTCTCAGATGAACACCGTAAAAAATAAAAACTGTGCTAAATAAACAATTTTTTGTCACCTTACATCACAAAAAGTCTAATAGCAAGCGATCAAAAAGTCATATGCACCCCAAAATAGTGCCAATCAAACCGTCATCTCATCCCGCAAAAATCATACCCTACCCAAGATAATCGCCCAAAAACTGAAAAAACTATGGCTTTTAGACTATGGAAACACTTTTTTTGTTTAAAAAATGAAATCATTGTGTAAAATTTACATAAATAAAAAAAATTGTATACATATTAGGTATCGCCGTGTCCGTGACAACCTGCTCTATAAAAAAAATACCACATGATCTAACCTGTCAGATGAATGTTGTAAATAACTAAACAAAAAAAACAGCTATTTCTTGTTACCTTGCCTCGCAAAAAGTGTAATATAGAGCAACCAAAAATCGTATTTACCCTAAACTAGTACCAACAAAACTTCCACCCTATCCCGTAGTTTCTAAAATGGGGTTACTGTTTTGAAGTTTCTACTCTAGGGGTGCATCAGGGGGGCTTCAAATGGGGGACATGGTGTCAAAAAAAACTGTCCAGCAAAATCTGCCTTCCAAAAACTGTATGGCATTCCTTTTCTTCTGTGCCCTGCCGTGTGCCCGTACAGCAGTTTACGACCACATATGGGGTGTTTCTGTAAACTACAGAATCGGGGCCATAAATATTGAGTTTTGTTTGGCTGTTAACCCTTGCTTTGTAACTGGAAAAAAAATATTAAAATGGAAAATCTGCCAAAAATGGGAAATTTTGAAATTGTATCTCTATTTTACATTATTTCTTATGGTACACCTAAAGACGGCCTCCCGGTGGCTCACTATTTAGCGTTTAAAGATATCCTTAGACCCCGTCTAGTGAATGTTTGTAATGAAGTGAGAGAGAGGCAGGGACATTTACTCGAGACATGCTCACCGCGCATATCACCATTATCCCTAAACCTAAGAAAGATCCCACCCTATGTGCGAATTATCGCTCAATTTTGCTACTCAACAATGACCTCAAGCTTTACGCTAAAGTGCTCGCCAACAGACTTAAGGAATACTTACCAAACATTATCTCGGCAGAACAAGTAGGCTTTGTGCCTGGAAGAGAGGGCAAAAACAACGTGGTTAGAATAATCCAACTCATGCAGTGGGCCAAAATAAATAAGATACCCTTATCCATCCTTGGTACGGATGCCGAAAAGGCATTTGACAGGGTGGACTGGCTCTACATGACACAGGCATTAGTGATTCATACATCGGTTGTGTTATGGCCATGTACCATCTCCACACTGCAAGAGTCTTGGTAAATGGCAATTTGTCTCCTGCTTTTAAAATTTCGAATGGAACAAGGCAAGGTTGCCCTTTTATCCCCTCTACTCTTCATAATTGTAATTGAGATACTCTTGCAGTCGTTTCGGCAACACTCCGACATAGTGGGCGTGAAAATTGGCTCCACGACACATCTGACTGCAGCTTTTGCGGATGATGTACTGTTACTCATCACCAACCCCGAGAGAGCCTTTCCGGCTATTATGTCAACACTTCAGACCTTTCATGATATTTCCAACTTCTCGGGAAATTTTGCGAAATACACAGTTCTAAACGTGTCTCTCCCTCCCTCTGTCATGGCCACATTACAAAAGACAACCCCCTTTCAATGGACTACAACTTACATCACCTTTCTTGGTATTAAAATCACACCATCCTTTTCTCAACTATCTACCGAAAACTTTCTACACTTGCCGAAACGTCTGGAGGATCTCATTAATTCCTGGGACATCCCTTTTGTCTCATGGTTTGGACGACAAACTTTAATAAAAAACCATACTTTTACCCACAATTTTATATTACATTTAAGCATTGCCAATACCCATCCCTAAAGTGTATTTTAGTATGGTTCCAGGCATTTTTCCTAAATTTCTTTGGGGCGGGAAAAGGCCTAGATTGACGCTTAAACAGGTTGTGCAACGCCCATGTTTCGATGGGCTTGGAGTCCCGGACATATATAGCTACCACAAGGCGGTCATCTGTCTAAGATGTTTAGAATGGCTACGGACATATACTAGCCGATTAGATATTGTCAGAGAATGACATGTCAAATATTCTATTACGCTCTTTTTATGGAGTATTCACATGCTTGCCACACTTTGAACACGCCGTGCCCATTCACTACTTATGCGTTGCGTATATGGTCATGTTTTCATTGGCTCACTCTACTAGCAGTTTTGAATACCTTGAGTGGTGTAGTTTCTTAGATGGGGTCACTTTTATGGAGTTTCTACTCTAGGGGGTGCATCAGGGGGCCTTCAAATGGGACATGGTGTCAAAAAAACAGTCCAGCAAAATCTGCCTTCCAAAAACTGTACAGCAGTTTAAGACCACATATGGAGTGTTTCTGTAAACTACAGAACCAGGGCCATAAATATTGAGTTTTGTTTGGCTGTTAACCCTTGCTTTGTAACTGGGGGAAAAAAAATATGGAAAAAGTGAACTTTTGAAATTATATCTCTATTTTCCATTAATTCTTGTGAAACACCTAAAGGGTTAACAACGTTTGTAAAATCAGTTTTGAATACCTTGAGGGGTGTAAAGTGGGTTTTTGAAAATTTCTGAAAAATTTAAAGATTTGCTTCTAAACTTCTAAGCCTTGTAACATCCCCCAAAAATAAAATATAATTCCCAAAATGATCCAAACATGAAGTAGACATATGGGGAATGTAAAGTAATAACTATTTTTGGAGGTATTACTATGTATTATAGAAGTAGAGAAATTGAAACTTAAAAATTAGCAAATTTTTAAAATTGTTTGGTAAATTTGGTATTTTTTTAATAAATAAAAATGAACATTTTTTTACTCCATTTTACCAGTGTCATGAAGTACAATATGTGACGAAAAAACAATCTCAGAATGGCCTGGATAAGTCGAAGCATTTTAAACTTATCACCACTTAAAGTGACCGGTCAGATTTGCAAAAAATGGCCTGGTCCTTAAGGGGAAAATGAGCCTGGTCCCTAAGGGGTTAAAAGATCATTGCTATGGCTCATCTGTCTCAACTAGGAAGACAGAGGGGCGGTCCTTCATACTGCATGCCTGCATAGGCTTCAGAGTGAGGAGGCGTGTCTCTCGGTAATCCAATCTGATTGGCTGGCAGGAAGCTGCTGGCTACAGCATTTTTGTATGTGACTTAAGGGAATGCAGTTTTGGCCTCAGAGAACTGGCAGTGGAGCCATCTTGAGAAGCTCCTCATAACGTAGGATTCAAAACAGCTGTAACTAAGGGGAAAACTCAAGGAAAACGATGGTAAGTGAAGAAACTAAAGATTGCTTTTTGCATAATGCTGCTGCAGCAGTAACATATGCTAAAATCAATATTTATTTAATTTTTTTTATAAAAATATGGCAGTTATCCTTTAAAAAGCACCACTTCTTGGTCTGTACCAGTCGCTTTACTGCAGTTACCAGATTATCTGTCATTGTAATCCTGCCTCTATTCATATCACAGGATCCATTATTCACAATATGTGATTGCCAGAGCTTATCTATTCTTTCCTTGTACTGGTCACCGAGCATGCCTAGAAAATTCTCCCATAGAAGTAAATTAGGTCCCCTCCTGACCATTATGTCTATGAACCATGTGGCTGCCGAAAAGCAATTTTCTCTTGTTGATGTTAAGAACAGCAGCTCCCATAATCATGTTCAGAAATGAGAATAAATCTGCAATCCTCTTTTGGATTGTTTTTTAGCTTCCCACTACATTGTATGCAAAATGGCGCCGTTAAAAAGTACAACTTGTCCTGCAAAAAACAAGTAAAAATGTTTTGGCTTTGAGAAACAAGAGAGTAAAAAAATTAATTAAAGTTGACTCCGTCCTTAAGGGGCCAATGAGAGTTTCCAGCTGTTTTAAACCAGTGCCAGAAAAGAAACGTTGGACAAAGCCATAACCAGAAGGCTGTGTCCACTGTGCTGTGGCCATGCTGGCGTCCTGCCGCTCAGCTCCCATTGCCTTTTAATTGTCTGATTTACTCAGTGATTTGAGGTATTTTTATAATATTTTCCTGACCAATTCTCTCTTCCTTTCAGGAATATCTAATGTTCAAAGGGTTCCCCCTGTAGGTCACAGCACCCCAGCATCAGTGCAGAACGTACCTACAACACTGGATGAGTATCTGGCAGGTGAGGCTGTGCACTGTCACCCTTGGCAGTTTTGAGATTGGTCCTTAACCCCTTAAGGACCCTGGGATTTTCCATTTTTTGCGTTTTCGTTTTTTTTCCACTCCCTGCCTTCCCAGTCCTAACTTTTTTATTTTTCCAATCATATAGCCTTATGAGGGCTTATTTTTTGCGGGCCAGGTTGTACTTTCTAATGGCCCCCTTCACGGTTGCATACCATGTAGTAGGGAGCTGGAAAACATTTCCAAATGGGGTAGAATTGGGGGGGGGAAATGCAATTCTGGTAAAGGTTTTTATTTATTTTTTTAACACTGTATACTATGCGGTAAAATTGACCTGTTATCTTCATTCTCCAGGTCAGTACGGTTCCAATGATACCACACTTGTATAATTTTTCTTGCATTTTAATACTGAAAAAACTAATTAAACCCTTTAAGGAAATGTTTTTTTTTTTCATAACCATATTCTGCCCCCTATAACTTTTTTGTAGCTATGTGTACGGGGCAGTGTGAGGGCTCATTTTTTGCGGGAAGATCTGTTCTTTTCAGTGATACCAATTTTAAGTGTGTTCGACTTTTTGATCGCTTTTGATAAAAAAAAAAACTGGGCAGTTGATGTGACAAAAAATGGCAAATTCGCAGTTTTTATTTATTGTCCCGCTACACCATTTTCCGTATGCCATTAATATTGTTATATTTTAATAGTATGGACATTTTCACACGTGGCAATGCCCATAATGTTTATTTTTTTTTCTTGGTTAAGTATTTTTATTTTAAGGAAAGGGGGGTGATTTTAACTTTTTATATATTTGTGAAAACTTTTTTTAACTTAATTTTTTATTTTTTTTACTTTTTTTTAAGTCACCTTGGGTGACAATAACTGGCAATCATTCGATTGCCCATAGTATTCAGTGATGGCTAAATAGCCATCATTGAAGACTTCATTTGCACTATATCAATACAAGGCTGCCACCTAGTGGCCTGTATTGATATATACATCTAATTGACTCTGAAACCTGCTTGAGGGCTTCAGTCAATTCGCTCAGGGTAACAGGTCCCCCGATCTCAGCTGGGGAACGCTGTTACCGGACCGGAAGCTTGCGACTTCCGATTCCGGTCTGCGCAGATGCCGTGGTCACATTTGATCATGGCATCTGAAAGGTAAGATGTATGCCGCGGGTCTTTGCAGAAACCCTGTGGCTAAGTAGCTGCACGTGTGAGCGGGTGCCATGTTTAGGGATCGGACCCATGACGTACAGCTATGTCATGGGTCCTTAAAGGGTTAAAGGGGTTGTCCGGGATCAATATAAAAAAAAAATGTTAACTCCCTATCAATAGCTGTTTCAAGGCGACCCCCTCCCCCCCCTCAGATGTTTTTTATGCATTTATCCACTTCAGCAGAGCTCCGACGGTCCACCACCGATTGCTTAGATCTATGTTTGTGTGCGGTAACTACCTGCCGTACTGCCTTGTGGGTCCCAACGCAGTGCAGCATCGCGTGGTTTCAGGTGTCTGTCAGCTCCTCCGTGCATCCGCCCCCCTAATTCATACGCTGCCCCCTGCCGCACATATTCCTCCCCCTTCTTCATTGATATGAAAGCGCCCTTCCCAGTGACGTCACCGGACCAGAGGGGCATAGCTTAGCATAGTGTGTTGCCGCCTAGTTACTGCCCCTACATGCAGAAAATTACTGTGGCTGACGGTGACGTCACTGGGCTCCTTGCGAAGCGGAAGAAGAGGCTTTGCTCTGCAGAAAGGAACCCGGTACGTCACTGACTCTGAGAAAAACAACATTTCCGGCTGAAAATTTGTGAATAGAAAAAGGGGTTTTTGAAAAGTCTGGTCACGGTATGACAGGCATGAATGTAATATTTATGGGACTGTTGTACACATACACCAATGTCCCCAATACCGGAAAACCCCTTTAAAGAGAACCTGTTTCTACAAAATGCAGTACAGTTGCATATTGTTTTGTGGGAAAAGATTTAGCAAAATTTTAAATTTATACATTTAAGGGAGGGACTAAATGGCGACATTATATTTAATCATGTAAATGGAGTTGCAAAACAACATGCTCTGACTATCATGTGACAATCGCAGAAAATCCAACACTTTTTGGTCACAAATCTCTGCTCTGCTCGGATAAGCCATAGGTAGTATGTGAATGGGATTTGGCTGTATTCTTAAAACAGAACCAAATCGCTGGTAAATTGCAGTCACACGTGACTTGTATTGTGGCCTGTGACCTGCAACAAAAAATCCAACTGTGTTGGACTTCTGTGATTGTCGTATTGAGCCCCATTGAGAATCATTCGATGTGATGTTGCACAATTTTCAGAGCTCTTAAAATAGTTGTTGCATTGTGATATGTGAACTGTCAAGCATAGCATTGTGTCACATCGCAACCCCATTGACATTTATCAGATGTAACACACATGTTGTATTGTAACCCAGGGTTAATTTCTGCTGTTTCTGAGCTCAGTTGTACATGGGGGGAGCCGTATTTTTAGTGACGACAGCCATCTATATATACACACTTAGGGCTATTTCACACGTCAGTGAATCATGGGAATTTGCTGTCAATGTTCTTCAAGGGCAGTACACATACCCATTGATTTTAATGTGTCTATCCACACATCACTGATTTTTGACTGATCATGATGCAGACCAAACTCCCATTGAAGTGTATGGGTCTGTGAAAATCACTGTCACAACACTGATTGCAGCCGTGTTTTGTCAATACTTTTCATGGACGATTGGTGGGATATATACTGCTATGCAGGAAAGGGATTTCCAAAGCATGTGGAATACAGATGACTCATGCAGGGCAATAGACCAAACACTGATGCTTCATAGACATGTTCATGGTTGAATTTTATCAATTCTTATTTTGTTGATTTTATAAACCTGACAAATTAGTATATATACTAAGATGCCAGTGAGTCACAATTCAGTGTACAAGCCCATAACAATCAATCAAGTTCCATTTAGAATCATTTACGTAGTAGAAAATCTTCAGAGGCCTATCCGCCTGACAACACAGGAAACATGGAACATGTAGCACCATACAATAAGCGATCCACTGGTTACCACCAGAAGCATGTAAATTTAAGTAATGAGAGTTTTTGGAACCGCGCTGCTCTGGACTATAATCTCCGGTCAATAGTGGATGGTGCCGGGCTCCAACACCTTTCTTTTCCACCCAAAAAAGGTCCAATCTTCCACAGATGGTTTCCTCTATAGGGTTCAAGGAAATTGATACAATAGTGAAGCACCCTTTGGCTTGATGTTATTAAAAGGTTTTATTGTACTCACAAGAGTCGATCAACAAAAGGCATATATCAATAGATACAATCGTCTGGTTTCTGCCCGACCCGGGTTTCGCTGCCTCGCTTCTTCAGGGGCGACAACTGCGCATATGCGCAATGGGGCCCTTTAAATAGCCCAGCTTATTTCGATGAATGAGCCGGCGGTGATCCGGATCAAATCCCAACTTTGCAGAAAAGTTTCCCATCATGCATTTTACAAGTATGTTCATATACCTTCCCATTCCGCATAAAAATTAACACATATACATATAAATAGATACAAAATTATAAAACTCTTGCTGTTATAAACAACTTGATCTCCAACACATTTATCTCTTATTCATCATTATTTTATACACCGCAATATTATTTAGTGGATATAGATCTTCATCCCACTTAATTCACCTACAACATTACATAAATCGTCCGATTTGCGATATGCTCTATACTTAAATATTCAAATATTCACAAAGCCGTCATTAATCCTCCACCCACTTTTGTGACGTCGCTTGGGTGCTCCGAACTCCGCCTCCTCCCTCCGACATCCGCGTCACACTCCGTCACCATGACGTCGTTCGAAGGTCCTCAAGGAGCAGGGTCAGGAGAACCAAAGCAACGCGACTTGTCGGGGTGTTCTACAGTAAGCATGGTTTTAAATCAAATTCAATATTTAACCCACCTGGCTGTAGGGTTCCTAACTGGTAAATCCACTCTACCTCCTTTCTATTGATTTGCGCCAGTGAGTCCCCCCCTCGCCAGTGTGGCTTGACAATTTCTACACCCACAAATCTTAAACCCTTCGGGTTTTTTTCATGCGCAAATTTGAAATGGGCAGATACACTGTGGGTCAACAGACCTTTTCTAATGTTCCGTACGTGCTCCTGTATTCTGATTTTGAGCTTCCTTACTGTCCTGCCCACGTACTGGAGCCCACAAGGGCACTCCAGTACGTATATGATATTCTCACAGGAACAGTTTCCTCTTATACGGAACTCCATTCCATTTTTTTGGATGTTATACAGTTGATGTTTATCTGTCGTTCTTTTGTATTCCTATTTTTACATCCTGTGCAAAACCCACACCAGGTGAATTTTCCTCCTTCTTTCTTTGGCTTAATGCTGACTGGAGGGATAGCACTATGTACAAGTTTTGTTCTGATGCTAGCCGCTTTTTTAAAAATAAAGGAGGGATTATCTGGTATAGTTTTTCTTAATACTGGATCGTTTTTAAGTATCCCCCAGTTCTTTCTCACCATTTTCTTGATGTTATCAGACATAGAACAGTATTTTGTCACAAAAGAGAATTTGTAATCTTTCTCACCCTTTTTTGCTTTTTCTCTCGTGTCTTTATTCTCTTCCCTTTTTTTCTACTTCCACAGTTTCTATGCATACGTCTAGATTTGCCTCCTCATAACCCCTTTCAATGAATCTGTTTTTTAGCACTTTGCTTTGTATTCGATAGTCTTCGACTTTCGTACAATTACGGGCCATCCTCTTGAATTGTCCTTTCGGTATATTCGTGAGCCAGGGCCCGTAATGACAGCTTTTTATGTCAATATAGGAGTTGACATCTGTGTCCTTAAAATGTGAACTTGTCATGAAGCGGCCATCTTCTATCCGTATGCATAGATCCAGGAAGGTGACAGAGACATTACTAATTTCTCCCACAAATTTTAAATTCCAATCATTAGTGTTCAACTGACATATGAAGGACTCGAGGCCCTCCCTCCCTCCTTCCCACACTAGGAGACAGTCATCGATATATCTCCTCCAGAAGGTCAGTTTACCCCCTGGGGTGTCCGCTCCCAGTGTGGGAAGGATGGAGGCCTCCTCCCATGCCCCCATAAAAATGTTAGCGAAGCTGGGGGCGAATTTTGCCCCCATCGCCGTCCCGATGCACTGTACATAGTGCGAGTCCTTAAACCAGAAATAATTATGATCAAGGCAATAGCTGAGGCATTCCAGGATAAATGTTCCCTGTGCATCTCCTAATTTCATATCTTTTTTGATCCTACTCTCTACAGCTTCCATACCCAACTTCTTCGGAATGACTGTATACAGGGATGCCACATCAATTGTGGCCATTCATGTATCTACAGTAGGGGGGCTTAGTTCCTTAATAAGTTGTAACACAGCTCCGGTGTCCTTCAAGTGCGAGGGGTTCTGCACCACATACCCCTGCAAGTAAAAATCAATATATTCGGTGATCCTGCATGTCAATGAGTTCAGGCCCGAAATTATCGGCCTCCCTGGAGGGTCGATTAAACTTTTGTGGACTTTTGGCAGGTGATATATTACTGGTACTAGAGGGAACGGTATGGTGAGATACTCGTACTCTTTTTTATTCAATATTCCTTTTTTGAAACCCTCTCTCAAGATTCCATCCAGAATCTTTTTATATTCTTGGGTAGGGTTACTTTTCAGTTTTCTATAGGTTGTTCCGTCCGATACCAATCTGGCCATTTCTGCTTCATACTTCTCTTTGTTCATTATAACTACCCCCCCTTTATCCGCCGGTTTAATTGTTAGATCTGGATTTTTTTTCCAGATCTTTCAGGGCCTTTCTTTCTTTATAATTGAGATTTTGTTTCACCTTACTCGTGTCCATCTCTTCTAGCTCTTTTAACAGGCCAATTTTAAAAGCCTCCACACATTCATTATTCCGGTTTTTTGGAAAAAACTTTGATTTTTCCTTCAATTGTGTGTGTACGATATCTCCCTCTTTCTTAATCTGTGTCTAATATAGCAGGATTTTTATTCTGTGAAGCAGGATTGCTGATCCAATATTTAGCCATATTGATTTTCCGAATATATTTATGAATATCCAGGAATGCCTCAAATTTGTTGATCTTCTGGCTAGGCGCATATTTGAGGCCCTTATTCAGGACACTCTTTTCTCCCTCTGTTAAGATGTGGTCGCTTAAGTTGAAAATCCCTCCTATGTCTCCTTGATCTTTTTGGTTTTTGGGCTCGATCTTCCCCTTTCCTTTTCCCCGTCTTCCTCTACCAGACTTCTTTTTTGTGGTGTCCTCGTTGTTACCTCTCTTATTTCTCCTTCCCTCTGGACCCCTTTTATGCTCTGGTGAGGAAAATTTTGCTCGTTCTGTTGTGTACTGTTTAGTCTGTTTCCTTCACTATTATCCCTTTTTTGTTTATCATCATAACTGTTTCCTTCATAATGGGCTCCTTCATAATGGTTAGTCCTATAATTCTCCTGTGGTCTCCATCTTGGTTTTCCCTTATACCCTCCTCCTTGATACGGCTGTTTATACATTTGTCTATATTGTTGCCCTCTATATCCATTATTTCGTCCATAATTCCCATTGTACTGGCCCCCTTTATGACCATTACTATACTCATAATGTTTGCCCTGTTAACCAGCATAATGATGTGTATAATTCTGCTGGTTTATATAGTCTTCCCTATTCTCAAAGTTTGGCTCATATGTGTATACATTTTCTCTATTAAATTGATATGCATTTTCATGATACCCATAATTCCGCTGCGGTGTATATTTATTAAACTGTTGGTTATAATTGTTTTTAAAAACCCTTTGTCTCTCCACCCCAGTCTCTGGTTTCCTAAAACCTCCAGTGTAGTGTCCTTGATTAGGATTACTAGCACTGGGCTCATCCACATTTCCCGTTTCTGACATAGTCTCCCCAGTGTTTTTCTGTTTATTTTTTCCATTTATATACTTTATCAGTTTTATATTCATTACAAATCTTAATATATTTCTTGTGTTTCTTATTCCTTATTTCCTTTTCGGATTTAAGTACTGCTTCCTGACACTGTTTGCTACATTTATCATATATCTCTTTATTCCAATTTTTTATAGGTTTAATCACCTCTTGTAAATCATCAATCACCTTATTAATCTTCTTTAACTTATTCTTTCGGACTGTGATAATATATTGCATGACTTTCCACGCACATTCATTCAATACTCTTTCCCACCCTATTAAATCCTCCTCCTCTTCAGTGATCAGAGGGAGTTGCCATCTCAGGCCTTCTGGAATCCTGCCTTCCATGAGAAATCTCTCCAGGGAGGCAATATCCCAGGTGGTTCGTATCTCCCTAATCAGTTCCTTTTCAAGTTTCACAAACAGTGTTCTCATATCATCTGACCCCTTATCGCTCTCAATAGGAGTCTCACAGAAAGCATCAAGATCACATTTGAAATTGGCTCTAAAATCAAAAATGTCCATGTTGGTAACAAGACTCGACCACCTACAGATACAAATTAAATCAACAATAAAAAAGTCAGTCCTGTATCCTCACACGGACAAATTGCTTGTGCTGCTGCTGGTTCCGGAGTAGTGTGGTAGGTGTATCACACTGGAAATGCAGGTAATGAGAGTTTTTGGAACCGCGCTGCTCTGGACTATAATCTCCGGTCAATAGTGGATGGTGCCGGGCTCCAACACCTTTCTTTTCCACCCAAAAAAGGTCCAATCTTCCACAGATGGTTTCCTCTATAGGGTTCAAGGAAATTGATACAATAGTGAAGCACCCTTTGGCTTGATGTTATTAAAAGGTTTTATTGTACTCACAAGAGTCGATCAACAAAAGGTTGTTAAATGTAAATTTAAGTACACATGTTGATCAAGAAAACATCAAAAGAGAAGCGGTATAAGAGGAAGGGATTCTAAGAGGGGTGAGAAAGGAGGTATCGACCAAGAACCTTGAGCGTATTAAAAATCACTTGAAATCATTATAGAGACTCACAATAGTTTGACATCCCTTGGTCTTGTCAAGACTTATTTGTGTCTAATTCCATTTTCCCCCTTCATATGTGTTAACCACGGCTGCCATTATGTTCAGGAAAGCTTTTATAGTCTTGTTCTCCCAGCTAGCTAGCTAGCTCTTCCATACGACATAAGTTTGACATCTTGTTGTGACCAACAATACGCCTTTTTATGGCGGTCACTAAGGGGCCTTAGGCTGGGGCACTGCCTTTTCAAGGCAGCCTGGTCTAATCGCTGCACAGGTCCCCCAGGGCTTGGCTCTCACATAAGCACTCCTGCTGGTTCGGGCTGTTTAACCTCTTACATGCTATGGGCAATGGAGCCCGCCGCATGTAAGTGGTGACGGAGGGAGCAGAGTCCCTCTGTCTCCCATCGGCACCCCGCAAATGCTATCGCTGTGTGCCAGTGTGTTTAAAGGCTGGCTGGAGCCTGGTGCAGGCCCCAAGTCTGCCTTGAGTGTTTTCCAGTGGGCTGTGCCTCTCTTGTGTAGCCTTCTGGTCAATGTCAGTATGGTACTGACTTTAAAAAGCAATTAATTGATTGATGCATTGTATTTTAAAAGCAATCAAATTTTGCCTGTTATAATCCCCTTGTTGACCTATTAACCCCTTCGCTGCCAGTGACTATTAACCTCTTTGCTACCAGCGCTGTACATAGAGCAATAGGCTAACATGGCGCCTGCTCGCACGTGCAGCGGGCGCCATAGCCGGCAGGTCTCTGCTGTTTGAAACAGCAGAGACCTGCTGCTAATTACCGCGAACGGCAATAATGCCAATCACGGTAATTAAAGGCTTTAGTTGCCATGATCAAGTGAGATCACGGCATCTAAATGCGCAAAAAAAAACAACAGAAGTTTGTGCTTACAGGAGCGTTACTGGAATCCCCTGCGGCCAATGGGGATGCTGGTATTTGATTTTATATAGGCTCAGCCTTGCTGAAGAAACTGAGAACATTCAAATGCAATTCTTATTGCCAACATAAGAAATGAGCAATTCTCAATAATAAGTGCAGTTTAAACGGTTTGTGTTACCAGAATTAACCCTATTAAATTAGCTGGCATTAGCAATGTGCTAATGTCAGCAGAACCTAACTAGTCTATTCCTACTTTTATCTATGCCCCCGTTACTCCAGAAACATAACTTTTATAATATGCTAATTAGTCTCTAGGTGCCGGGGGGGCATTCCCCTGCTCCTAGAGGCACAGTTTTCCCACCTTTTGCTACACTAGATTGACAGGGCCAGGCAGCGTTGATCTACTGCCGGGCCCTGTCTGCCGTGTAAATCTCGCGCCTGCGCCATACCGTTCAGTATTTGGCGCAGGTGCAGTGAGTGAAGGGCGCTCGCCGGCTGCCTTGCTGCGCCTGCGCCGAATAATGAATGGCACGAGATTTCCACAGGGCCTGCAGTTGGAGGTGAAGTCTGCTTGGCCCTGTCAATCTAGTGTAGCAGGGCGTGGCCAAAGGTGGGAGAATGGAGCCTCTAGGGACAGGGGCAACACCCCCCTGCACCTAGAGACTAATTAGCATATTATAAAAGTTGTTATATTTCTGGAGTAACAGTCGCATAGATAAAAGTAGGAATAGACTAGTTAGGTTCAGCTGACATTAGCACATCGCTAATGCCAGCTAGGTTAATTCTGGTGACAGAAACCCTTTAAAAATACATGATTGTTCAAAATGAGAAATTCCTAAATAGATTTTGTAGGCTCATTTATGAGCTTCAAAATCTTTACAAAAAAATAAAAGGAAACTTAACTTAAATATATAAAAAATAAATAAAAATCTAAAACTTTAAATCTCCCCCCTTTTCGTATAATAAAGATATATTTACCTAAATAACAAAAAATATAAACATCATAGGTATTACCGTGACCGAAAATGCCTGTACTATTAAAATATAAAAATATTTTTCCTATATCAAAAGGCCAATTTGCCATTTTTTTCATTACTCTAATTTTTTTTTCAAAAAAGATTGTCTCGCAAAAAATGAGCCCCCACACAGCTCAGTAGATATAACTATAAAAAAAAACTTTATGGGTTCAAAATATGGTGATGTAAAAAAAAAAGTTTACATTTATTTTTACACTATTTAGAACCTATACATATGAGGGAATCGTAATCGTACTGACACAGAGAATGAAGGGCATGGGTCGGTTTTGCCCATTTAAAAATCCGTATAAATTTTGATTATTTTTTTTTGTTACTGATTTCCACTATATTGTATGCCAGGCATCCTTAAAGGGCTTCTGTCACCCCACTAAAGTGATATATTTTTTTTGGGCTGGTGAAATTAGTTATATTGCGATATATCACAATATAATTCTGTCACTTACTTTGATCCAGCAGTTTCTTCCAAAAACGAAGTTTTATCATATGTAAATTAGGTCTCTAACAGCAAGTAGGGCGGCTACTTGCTGCTAGCTGCTGCAGAAATCCGCCCCCTCGCCGTGTTGATTGACAGGGCCAGCCGGGATCTCCTCCTCCGGCCAGCCCTGTCGGCATTTCAAAAATCGCGCGCCTCTGTGGGTTCGGCGCAGGCGCTCTGAGATGAGGAGGCCAGCACTCCCTCAGTGCGCCTGCGCCGATGACATCACCGAAATAGAAGACGTCATCGGCGCAGGCGCACTGAGGGAGTGCTGAGGAGACGAGCCTGCGCCGAACCCACAGAGGCGCGCGATTTTTGAAATGCCGACAGGGCTGGCCGGAGGAGGAGATCCCGGCTGGCCCTGTCAATCAACACGACGAGGGGGCGGATTTCTGCAGCAGCAAGTAGCCGCCCTACTTGCTGTTAGAGACCTAATTTACATATGATAAAACTTCATTTTTGGAAGAAACTGCTGGATCAAAGTAAGTGACAGAATTATATTGTGATATATCGCAATATAACTAATTTCACCAGCCCAAAAAAAAAAAATCACTTTAGTGGGGTGACAGAAGCCCTTTAAATACGGCCCACCAGCTGTTGCAAAACTACAACTCCCAGCATTCCCGAACAGCCTGCAGCTATCAGTCTACAGCAGGGCATTGTGGGAGTTGTAGTTTTACAACTGCCGGAGGGCCGCAGTTTAAGGATGCCTGTTGTATGCCATAATTAATGGTGGCATTAGAAAGTACAAAAAAATAAGCTCTCATACAGCTATGTGAACGGAAATATAAAAAAGTTATGGCTCAAGGAAGATGGGAAGAAAAATTAAAATGAAAAAAAAAACCTCCGGTATTCTAAGGGTTGAGTGGCAAAAAAGAAACAAACATTAATTTAAAAAATCCAATAAAACACTTCTTGGTATCTCTGCATCTATAACAACCCACACTACACAAATATTATTTAAATTGTGAACACTGTAAAAATAAAGAAAACAAATGCTAATTCTTTATTCGATCAAAAAGCGTAAAAATGATTCTATTGAAAACTACAAGTCCCACAAAAATCAAGCAATCACACAACTGCATAAAAATAAAAAAAAGTATATTATGTTTTTTATGTCGAAAATGAGCGCCATAAAATTTATAATGTAAAAACTGTGGCAGTATTGCTGTTTTTCGCATCTCCCTCCCAGAAAGAGTAAAAAAAAAAAGTTAGAGAGTTATATGTACCCGAAAATGATACCTTTAAAAACTACAACTTGTCACATAAAAAAACAAGCCCTCATACAGCTACATAAAAAAACTAAAAAGGTATAGCTCTTGGAAGGTGACGATGAAAAACGATTGGTTAGTAAGGCCCAAAACAGGCTGGTCACTAAGGGGTTAAAATAAGTGTTTATGACCTCCTAGTAAACTGAAGATAATGGTTATTAGATGGGTGGCACACAGTAAAAGTAAAAAGTAGGATTCACACAGCTAAACAGTTAACCCTTTGTGACAGAATGGCTCAATACTTTTTTTTTAGCCCAAAATGAGTAAGATGCGGTCATAAAAAAATTGCCTCTGAAAGTGTGGCCTTTAAAAAAAAGAAAGTAGTAATAAATAAGTCAAAATAAAAAATAGTTAGGGTCCATTCACACGTCCGCAACTGTTTTGCGGATCCGCCAAACACTGACACCGGCCATGTGCATTCTGCATTTTGCAGACCGCACATGGCTGGCACTATAATTGAAATGCCTTTTCTTGTCCGTGGCTGCGGACAAGAATAGGACATGTTCTATTTTTTTTGCGGGGCCGCGGAACGGACGTGTGGATGCGGACAGCACATTGTGTGCTGTCCACATTTTTGCGGCCCCATTAAAAATGAAATGGTCTGACCAGTTCTGCAAAATTGCGGGAACGGATGCGGACGTGTGAATAGACCCTTATAGAAACAGGTTTGTAAATAGTATACGTAGATACACATACACACATTTTTTTTCCAGTCCATTGAAGTCTTGTGGTGGACTCTTGTGGTAAATTACACAAGTAGCATTTATTTTTACAGTATAAACATATGGTAATAGTTTTAGAAAAGTTTTGTCTTGAAAATCTTTTGTTAGGCCTCTTTCACATGGGCAAGTTTTCCCGCTCGGGTGCAATGCGTGAGGTGAATGCATTGCACCCTCACTGAATCTGAACCCATTCATTTCTATGGGGCTGTGCACATGAGCGGTGATTTTCACGCATTGCGTGAAAATCACAGCATGCTCTATATTGTGCATTTTTCACGCAACGCAGGACCCATAGCAGTGAATGGGGCTGCGTGAAAATCGCAAGCAAGTGCGGATGCGGTGCGATTTTCACGCATGGTTGCTAGGAGACTATCGGGATGGGGACCCGATCTTTATTGTTTTCCCTTATACCATGGTGATGAATCATGTGATGAGCGCAGTGACGTCATCAAAGGTCCTTTTGCCAGGTCCTGAAGAAAGAAGCAAGAAGAGGAGATCCGCTACGCGACCAAGTGGATGGGGTGAGTTCAATTTGTTTATTATTTTTAACCCCTCAATGGACATTTTACTTAGCCTTCTGTATTAAGAATGCTATTATTTTCCCTTATAACCATGTTATAAGGGAAAATAAAATCTCCAGAACACCTAACCGAAACAGTTCGGGTCTGGGTACCAAACATGCCGATTTATTTTTATTTTTCTCACACGCGTGCAAAACGCATTAAAACGCTTCCTATCTGCCCTTCACATGCGACGCCCGTGTGAAAGAGGCCTTACAGTTGGTTGGAAAAAAAAAAATATTGTTATTTGAAGCATATTTGAAAAATTTTTTCATATTTTTTATTTACAGTTTTTCCTTCGATATTTTTTTTAATTATATCTGTCATCTAATGGCATAAACGAAAGGTCTAATGTGTCCTGTGGAAAATAACATGAATTATTTGTAGTTAGGCCCATTGCGGAAATGTAAAAATTGGCCTGATAAGGAAGGGGGTAAACACTGTTGTCATTTGCACCTCATATATACTACACTGAAGTTAGACCTCTTCCTCCATTCCCACAAAAGTCCTAAAGGAGTTTTCCTTTAGTGGCCTATGCTTAAGATAGGCCATGCATTTTTGATCAGTGTGAGTCTACCGTGCTGGTACAATTAGAACTGTGTAGGGAGGAACGTGACTGGAGACCAGCATATATTCTGTTCCCACAATTCTGCACCTGTTGGAATTGCAATGTGATAAATCCATTTTCCTGTGTTTTCAGATGATCCGGAGCTTTGGGACATCCCATTAGACTCTATAGAAGTTGACAGTTTCTCCAAAGAAACTGTACACACATCAGCTCCAACCTCCCTGTCCAGACCTGCAACCCCACTAGGACACCATCAGATGCTGACACGGAGCAAAACACCCCAGAGACCAAACAATGAGCGTCAGCCCATGAGAACGATGGCATGGAACCAAACACTAGGGAACACAACTGGACAGCACCGAACAGGTGTCATAAATATATTTTAACTGCTTAAAGTGTTTTATTCCTAAATGTAGTGATGGTCTTGTTTGGTTTTGTTTGTTTTTTTGGGCTACTAAAATACTTTTTTTTTTTTTATACATATATGGCTGTTTTTTAATGCTTTTTAGGAAAATATTATTATTTTTTCTTTCATTTCATATTTTTTTTTTTTATGGTTTAACCTCTCCCCTCATTTGGCTATAAATGTGTGTCTGCTTTAGTGGTGTCACACTGCAGATGGATGTACAGTCCATGTATTTGGATAGCACGGGCACAGTAGTTGTGCCTGCATCATACACATCAGTTAGCAGCTGTAAATAAACAGCTGAGCATCTGCTGCAATTTACAGGTAATAATTGCATGATTTTCCTATTGTATGACGTAAAGTCATGATTTTATTAAAGACACGGAGGCGAGTATTGCTATCTCTTTTTTTACTAGATTAAATAGCAGCAAAAATAAATAAAAATACAAGTCAAACAAGTTGCCATGGCAACAGACCCCTCCCCAAATGTCCCAGTATAATAGGTCTGGATCCCAAACACTCCTCTTTCTTTGATGGTGATTCCGGACTAGAAGAACTGAACAATCCAACCTGAAAAAAAATGAAACTTTAAGACGAAATCCTCATGAAACCGGATTCGCTGAGCTGGAGAACGAAAAGGTAGACGCTGTAGACATCCGCTGTAGTGCAATAGGTAAGTTCATCCTGAGAAAGAAAAACATAAGAAAACAAAGGGTAATCGACCTTTCAAGCAAGGACAAAGCAACTAGCAAGATTTTGCAATAAGGCCAAATTCAAATTCAACTACAGTACGAGATTAAAAGACATAGTATAATGAAGTATCAATCTGAGCATAAAATGACAAAACAATAAAAAAAAAGGGTGAGGGAAGGGAGGGGCAATACTCGCCTCTGTGTCTTTAATAAAATCATGACTTTACGTCATACAATAGGAAAATCATGCAATTTTATTACATGACACGGAGGCTCATATTGCGAGTTTAAAGCTGCGAAACAACTGAAGTAAAAACATGAGAAGAAGGACGAAAATAGAACTCACGGAATGTCGACACCCGGGACCAGTCTGCAAGACGCATAATGTCCTCCAATCGTGCTCCGGCGACTGCCATGGAAGTTGCAGCAGCACCTCTGGTAGAATGTGCAGTAAATACCGTGGTATCAACTCCGGCTTGGGACATAATTCATTTAACCCATCGAGCCAAGGTGACGCTGGTGACAGGCTGAAAAGGACGGCGATACGATAAGAAAAGTTGAGGGCAAGAGGAGATACGATGAGAAGAGGTGCGAGATTCATACTCTCTCAGACAAGCGACCGGGAAACATGGATAGGACACCGACCGAATATTGGTCTTGGTGCGACGAGTGATATTAAATACCACCCCATCCGGAGTAAAAGAACGAGCGTCGTAGTCCAAGGCCCTGACGTCCGAGACCCTCTTACAAGAGACCAAACAAAAAAGGGAGACCAACTTAGCGGAAAGCTGACGCAAGGAAAGTGCTGAGTTGAGTGGCCAGGACGAGAAGAGAGACAGGACAGAAGACACGTCCCAGGTGGAAGAAAAACGTGGCCTAGGAGGACGCGAAAGGCAAGAACCTTTAAGAAGACGACATACCAAGGGATGTTGACCCGCAGGAACCCCACTAAAACCTAGATGAGAGGCCGAAATGGCTGAACGATACAAATTGATCGTACGATAAGCCCTGCCTTTGTCAAAAAGAGAAGTGAGGAATTCCAGAATCTCCGTTACAGGAGCTGATAAGGGATCCACGTTCCTAACCATGCACCAGTCAGCCCAAGATTTCCAAGCCGCACGATAGGACCGTCTGGTTCCGGGAGCCCATGCGTCTTCCAAAAGACGTCTAGCTGAGTCCGAAATTGCTGTGATGTGCCAGGGTCCCCTGAGACCCTGCAGGCGAGGAGCTGCAGAGTTTCCTCTAGGACGAGGGGATGTCGAAGGGTCCAGTAAGAGGTCCGGAAACAATGGGAGAAGTAGTGGGCACTGAATCAGGATTTCCAAAAGTTGAGGAAACCAAGACTGAGTGGTCCAAAACGGGACAATCAAGACTAGCTCAGCCCTCTGTTGGCGAATCTGAGCCAAAACATGGAGAATCAGAGCAAATGGCGGGAAGGCATACATCAGATGTCCCGACCAGTCCTGCAACAGGGCGTCTATCGCCTCTGGGTCTGGACGCCAGCTGTAGAAACGAGGAAGCTGAGAGTTCAAGCGGGACGCGAAGAAGTCTAAATAAAAGGGTCCCCAAAGGGAGGAAATAGAAGCAAATATTGTCGAGTCTAGCCTCCAATCGCTGGAATCTGAAAGAAAACGCGAACTCCAGTCGGCATGAATGTTGTGGAGACCGGGTAGATATTCCGCGACTACAGTGATGTCCCTGGAAAGGCAGAAGGTCCAAAAATCCCGAGCCAGTCGGGACAGGGTTGACAAGTGCGTGCCTCCCATGGCGTTGACATAGCGGACAGCCGACACGTTGTCCATCCGTAGTCTGATGCAAGTTCCGGTCAATCCATTCGCAAAACTGCGAATCGCGAAGGTGCCCGTGAGCAACTCCAGGCCATTGATGTGAAAGGCAGATTCCTCCGCAGACCAGCTTCCTCCAGTTGTCACTCCGTCGCAGTAGGCTCCCCATCCCAGAAGACTGGCATCTGAATCGACTGTAAAATCCGGACGAGAGGCGAAAATCGCTTTGCCGTTCCAGACCTCCAAATTGCCAATCCACCAAGTTAATTAGTTCCTGGTTGCCATGTCCAAGGTGATCAGGTACGAGTACGAGAGGCCCGCCAGCAGGTAAGAGTTCTTGAGGCGTTGCATAGCTCGGTATTGCAGGGGAGCAGGAAGAACTGCCTGAATAGAAGCCGAAAGGAGGCCGATGACACGGGCCAGCTGCCGAAGGGAGACCTGCGGGAGGGAAAGAGTCCGGTAAAGCTCTTTGCGGATCGCTTGGACCTTGGAAGACGGGAGACTGAGAGTTTCCGTAATGGAATTGATGGAGAATCCTAAAAATTCCATCTCCTGACCCGGAGTGAGACAGGATTTGTCCAGATTGAGCAGGAAACCTAGACGAGATAATAAGTTCATAGTCCAATCTAAATGCGTCAGAAGGGTAGCTTGGTCCCGAGCCAAGAGAAGGATATCGTCGAGATAGACAATAAGACGGACCCCTCGACTGCGGAGACAAGAGACAACCGGGCGCAATAATTTCGTAAAGGCCCAAGGAGCTGAAGAAAGTCTGAATGTAAGACAAGTAAATCTCCATGTCTCCTTGCCCCAACGGAATCGAAGGAGGTCCCTGGAAACTTTGGACACTGGGACTGTCAGATAGGCGTCCTTCAGATCTAACTTTACCATCCAATCGCCGTGAAGGAGCATGTCCCTCAAGAGGTGAATACCCTCCATTTTGAAATGGCGGTAACGGACGAAGGCGTTTAGCGGCCGGAGATTGATAACAGGGCGCATTTGGCGCCCTTTTTTGGCCACTAGAAACATATTGCTGAGCACTCCCACGGAGGATGATGGGGCCGGTTCTATGGCGCCCTTCAGGGAAAGGGCCAACAATTCTTTGTGCAAAAGGAGGAGTTTTGGAGCCGGAAGGTGGTAAGGTTCTGGAGGGGGAATGAAGACCTGAGATGTGGTTAGCTCTATTCGGAAACCTAGCACAGTAGAGAGAAATTTGTAACCCAAACGTGGGAAAAAAGACGGAGTCTGCCCCCTACCCAGGTAACTGAAGAAAGGGATGGGGTTGGTAGACTTACCAAATGGACGTCTTGAAGTTGGGAAACCTCTGGATCTCCAAGCCAGGCCACGAGAGGGGAAGAAGATAGACTGCTGTCTGGATTCCTGATTGGAGCCTCGGTATACGAAGGAGCCTCGACCCGAACCACGGGTCTGGAAAGATGATCGGCCGGACAGGCGGCCCCTAGAGCTGCCGCCCCTGGTGGAGACCCGACCTTGAAAAACGCGCTTCATAGACGTCTGCGCCTTATCCAAAGCCGAAAAGGCTCCAACAAAACGGGAGAGATCTTTTATGAAAGAGTCTCCAAAAAGAAGCCCTTGTGCATCTTTACCCACTTCGGTCAATGCCAAATTTGAGTGTTTAGGCTCAATTTTGAATAGTATGGCTTTACGTCTCTCAATAGAGAGGGACGTATTAATATTCCCAGTGATACAGCACGCTGGACCCAACTCCGTAGCTCTTCCGGGTCTACCAGTGTGTTTTGAGCTTTAGCTGACTCAGCCAACTCAAATATTTTTGTCAGGGGGCCTAAAATATCTAAGACCTTGTCTTGACAGGCTTTTAGAGCCGATTCAGGCCCTCTGCGGGGATTCCATCCTGATTTCGCTAAATATTGGGACATCTTCGGGTCCACAATAGGGGTCTCACAGACCTTATTTGGCACAATTGGCCTGGGGCATTCAGCTCTTAGCTTATTTCTCGCCTCTTTACTAAGAGGTTGGCGAACTCTCGCCTCCAAGTTTTTGGCAATATGCTCTGAGGGGAGCCATTCTGAGGATCTGGGATGGTGAAGAGCATCCGGGTCAAAAAGCGGTAAACCAGCAGGGTCTAGAATGGCCAAGGAGGGTTCCAAAGAACCGTCAGCATTAGACATAAAGGGTATGGCCGGGGTAGAAGATGGGCCGAGGGGTCCATATCTAAAGGGACTAAACCCTCCTCCTCTGCACCGTAGAAAGAATCATCCTGTGCCTCCTCATCCAAACAATGATCGGAGTCTGAATCGGTGTCATGTTGCGCTCTGGCGCATTTCCTTTGCCTCGCCTTTTCTGCCTGGCGGGCGTAGGCTCTTTTGCGCGAACGAGGGCTATCTAGGGTGGCAGGTAACTCACCAACATTATTTGTTCTGGAGGCAGTTAAATCAGGGGCAGCCGCCCGAGAGCTAGAGGGTGCAGGGATGGAAATATCTTTAGAGGGCGGATTATGCAAAGAGAAAGCCTCCGAGATGGAGTGAGATATGGCAGAAGCCATAGACCCCATAGCAGACTGAATGGCCATAGCCACAGAGCGCTGAATTGCCAGCGCCTGATCATCAGACTGAGCAGGGACTGACTCCTGGGCTAGAGACAATTGCTCCAGGTCCCTAGGAGTGGGGGTGCGCTGATGCTGATAAGTCATGGTAAAATACTGAGGGTATAGTGTCTGCGTAATATATGGCCTGGGACAGGACCAGAGAAACAGAAACCAAGGGTTAATGTGACACTAAAATATATAAGGGCCCCAGCTAAAACCAAATTCAGACCGGTATGGGTAACAAGGACGAGGTACAAACAATGCGGATAAACTGTCCGCTCCGAGATACTGGTGAGCGGGGACGAGCGAGATCTTGCGAGGCTGAAGCCGGAAAGCGCGAGATCTCGCGAGACACTGGAGAAAACGGCACGAACAGCTTCAGGAGAAGCTGAGGGGAAGAAGAGGTCAGAATATGGCGGCCGAAGTCCCGCGAGACAACGGCCGCCGACGGGAGAGACGCCCGCTCCGAGAGCAGGAAGGTAAGGGCGAACAGCGGGGGGGGGGGGGGCGGCGAAACGGAGCGGACACCTGTGGAAAGAACAAAAGAACAGATTCCCCCCTCAGAGAAAACACAGAAAAAAGAGATAAAGGGAGAAAAAGTCAAATATATATACAGCACAATCTGAGGGAACAGAAAAGGCTGTAAAATAAAAAGGGGGGGAATCAACAAGAATAAGGAAGGGAAGAATCCCTAACAATATAAAGCTCCCACAGATTTTAGCCCACACAAAGTACTTATCTGTGGAAGCAGCAGCAAAGAAAGAGGAGGAGTGTTTGGGATCCAGACCTATTATACTGGGACATTTGACTTGTTTGACTTGTATTTTTTCTTTGCTGCTATTTAATGTAGTAAAGAAAGAGATAGCAATATGAGCATCCGTGTCATGTAATAAAATTATTTATTATACTGAGTGTTACAGATACAATCATTAATACATACAATTATAACATTTTGAAGTCTTGTAATTAGACCAAAAAAAAACATCTAGGGTAAAGTTCCCCATAATAACAAGGTGAAAAGAGAATGGTAGAAATCTTTGCTAACTTATTGAAAAAGTAAAAACTAAAATCTTGCATTGACAAAAGTATTTAGACCCTTTACCCAGTACATAGTGGAAGCACCTTTGGCAGAAATTACAGCCTCCAGTATTCTTGGGTATGATGCCACAAGGTTTCCAAGATTTAGAGATTTCCTGACATTCTTTGCAGATCTTCAGGTCAGGTTGGATGGGGACCGTCTATGGACAGCCCTTTTCAGGTCTCTCCATAGATGTTTGACTGGAGTTGTCAGGATCAAGACTTAGGCCTCATGCACACGACCGTTGTGTGCATCCGCGGCCGTTGTTCCGTTTTTTTTTTTTTTCGCGGACCCATTGGCTGATAGAGGAAAACCACTTAAATGGTGCGGTTGCTATTGACCATGGCATCTATGGGGTTAAACAGCCCATTCTAGGCCATTAGAGCTGGAGTCTACACGACACCCAAATCCTGCTCTTTGCTGCACAAGAGACCAATGATCAGGCAGCTGTCTAGGATAAGGGTCCTTTTACATGGGCAGATAGAGCACTCGATTGTCGGGAGGGAAGCGTTCCCTTCTGGCAATCGCCTGCTCGCTAGCTAGAGGAGGAGAGCAATCGTTAGCAATCATCATAATGATCTGCCCATGTAATAGGTCCTTTAAGCCCCTTACTGACCTCCATAAAAAGGCTTCAGTAGTCATTAAGGGGTTGAGTACTACAGCACATACAGATAATCCATTAAAAGTTAGTGTAAGAATATGCATCTTTCAGTTATAAAATAAATGTGTTCATTTTATATTTTTCCCAATTTGAAGATAAAAGCCCGCAGCATTACAACCAGGGTATTTACATGAAGAAGAGGAAGCTTGACCCATCATGACTGAAATCTTCACTGCGGTTCTGTTCATCACACTCCTGTTATCCATGGTCTTGGGCTCTCCTATGGAGCAATGCTGCTGTTCACTGCTAACCTCTTACAGTAATATGGATTGTTGAATTCTACATATGAGGAACTTGTGCTGTCTTGCAGAAGAACTGAGATTTCTCACATAAAGGATTGTGATGGATGTTCAAATGTTTTTTATTAAATTGTTTTTAATATGAACATCTTATTATCGTTTAATAAAACATATGCCATATTTTATTTAGAGGGCTTCTGTCACCAGATTTATAGCCGTAACACAATACATGAGGCATTTGCGCTGGTCAGCAGATGCTTAATGTATTGGTCCCACCCTCATCTGTGCCAGAATTTAGGCAAAACATTGTTTTAATTTATGTAAATGATCCTGTAGGAGCAACAGGGCTGTTACGCATATTGGTTCAACGCTCTTTGTGATTGCTGTGCCGTCTGCACTCTGATTAACCGGGCCCTGACATGATGACGATTTTACTGCCTGCGGTATGAGTAGAGCCTCTAGGTGTAACTGTAATGCCCCCGTTGCTCCCCGTTTGCTGAAACTCAGGCACATATGAACATGGGATCAACACAGATGCCTTCAGCTGCCAAACGCACATGTAAGGCTACATGCACACAACAGTGAAAAATGGACATGTGATGTACAATTTTTTAACGCCCATCACACATCCGTTTTAAGACCAATGGTAGTCTATGGGTTTATTCACACGGCAGGTTTTTTTTACGGTCAGTGAATACCGGACATAAAAAAATAGAACATATTCTATCTTGTCCGTTTTTCACTGACTGACCGCCCCCATACACTTGAATTGGTCAATTTTTAACGTCCGTTTCTCAGTAAGGAATCAGTGAAAAAAGATGTATGTAAAAATGGACAGTATATTTGTTTTTAACTGATGTTTTTGTCGTGTACATGTAGCCTAACAGGTTAGCCTCTTTTACTTCTATAAATCTGGTGCCGGAAGCCCTTTAAATAGTCACTTAACTTTGATACCTTTTATATATTTCTACATAAAATGTTTTGTGTCTTCTCTTAATCTGTGTTATGACCGTTATTGATAATAAAAAAAAGGTGAACTGTATTCGTGTCATGTCTACACTGTATAACGCTGAAAAAGTTTAAAGAGAACCTATCACCATTAAAGTGCAGAGTACTCTGCAGGTGGCATGTTACAGAACAGGAGGAGCTGAGTAGGTTGGTATATACTTTAAGGCTACTTTCACACTAGTGTTTCTATTTTCCGGTATTGAGATCCGTCATAGGGTCTTAATACTAGAAAGAAAAGCCCATCACACATCACACATCCGTTTTAAGACCAATGGTAGTCTATGGGTTTATTCACACGGCAGGTTTTTTTTACGGTCAGTGAATAACGGACATAAAAAAATAGAACATATTCTATCTTGTCCGTTTTTCACTGACTGACCGCCCCCATACACTTGAATTGGTCAATTTTTAACGTCCGTTTCTCAGTAAGGAATCAGTGAAAAAAGATGTATGTAAAAATGGACAGTATATTTGTTTTTAACTGATGTTTTTGTCGTGTACATGTAGCCTAACAGGTTAGCCTCTTTTACTTCTATAAATCTGGTGCCGGAAGCCCTTTAAATAGTCACTTAACTTTGATACCTTTTATATATTTCTACATAAAATGTTTTGTGTCTTCTCTTAATCTGTGTTATGACCGTTATTGATAATAAAAAAAAAGGTGAACTGTATTCGTGTCATGTCTACACTGTATAACGCTGAAAAAGTTTAAAGAGAACCTATCACCATTAAAGTGCAGAGTACTCTGCAGGTGGCATGTTACAGAACAGGAGGAGCTGAGTAGGTTGGTATATACTTTAAGGCTACTTTCACACTAGTGTTTCTATTTTCCGGTATTGAGATCAGTCATAGGGTCTTAATACTAGAAAGAAAAGCTTTCGTTTTGTCCCCATGTATTGCCAATGGGGACAGAACAGAATGCTCCAAAAAGAATTCCGTTGCGTTTCCATACCAGAGAGCAAACTGCAGCATGCTGTGCTTTTCTTTCTGTCCTTCAGGCGGGCATAAACACCTCTAAGTTCTTTTATCGAGTATCTTAATTTGATTTGTGCAAACAGTGAAACAAAGGGACAATTGTATATGCAAAATATATAATTGTTTATTATAAAAACAAAGATTATAAAATCAATACAATTGCAAAACAGATGAAGTTACAAAATAATACCCAAAATGTACCACACGGTGGTGCTAACACACCCCTATCTCACCAGCACAGTATAGCTTAGTGATTTATGACAACCAGTGTCATACCTTTAACAAGTTATAATGTAATATTGTCCATCTGCCTCTAGATGGCACTGTGGTATTGCAGATGAATATCACAACCTTAAACATTAATTCTAAATACCTAATATGTTCACATGACCTTTTTAACCTCTTCCGGACATATGGCGTACAGGTACTTAAGTACGCCCTGTGTATTTTCGATCACCGCCATGCATATTTTGTGCATACGCTGACTGTGGCCGGCACTCTTGGCGTCCGGCCACTGTTAGCGCATCGCGCACCCCACCGCTGATCAACTTCGGACAGTTGATCATCGGTTTTGAATTTTTAAAAAACTTTTTTATCATATTTTCCCCCTTTTTTTTAGTCTTTTCTTCTTCTGTTAGTTTTAGGGATAAGTCCGCAAACACCCGTGCTCCCCCACACACACGCACACCAAATAAAGATTTGCACACACGCAGACACACACTCCCCTATGGCCCACTGGACGTTCTCGGCCGAGGAGGCATATGCCCAGCTTGCCTCCGAGTCCCAGTGAGGACGAGGATGACCCCACTTTCCTGTTGTCATCCGCGTCCTCATCATCTAGCGATGATGAGCCCCCAAGGCGGGCGGAGACTCCGCCAGGTGGAGCAAGGGGACCGCCATGCTAGGGACCCTGTGGCCCACACTAGTACGAGCAGCTCTGGGGCTCGTACTAGTTTTCCGGCCCACCAGTTAAATCCACCGGAGTACCCTGCCAGTGAACCTGTCTGGTGTACCCCAGAGCGATATGAGCACATGATTCCTAATTTTGTAGGCCAATCAGTAATCCAGATTTCCACAGTGGGCTACACTGAATATGACTTTTTTTTTTGTCATTTTTTTCAGTGACCCACTGGTAAATCTGGTGGAGCAGACGAACCTGTACGCCCAACAGTTCGTTGCTCAACACCCGGGCTCCTTTTTGGCCAGGCCCGGTGGCTGGACGCCGGTCAGTTCAGCCGAAATTAGGACATTTTGGGGCCTCGTGCTGCATATGGGCCTGGTCAAGAAACCTAGTGTCAGGCATTACTGGAGTGGGGACGTCCTCTACCAGGCCCCACATTACAGTATAGCCATGACATGCTCCCGGTTTGAGGCCATCCGGAAATGTCTGCATTATTCAGATAATAATGCAGAGGTGATCCTGCCTATGATCGTCTGTATAAGATACGGCCGGTCATCGATCATTTTGGGGACAAATTTGTACTAGCCTATGTACCTGGAAGGGAGGTCGCGGTTGATGAGTCTCTCATTGCGTTCAAGGGGAGAGTCATTTTCTGCCAGTATGTGCCCTCCAAGCGAGCGAGGTATGACGTGAAGCTATACAAACTTTGTGAGAGTACCTCAGGGTACACTTACAAGTTTCGTGTATACGAGGGGCGAGATTCCTGTATTCAACACTCCACTCTGGGTGTTAGCGGGAAACTTGTGTGGGACCTTATGTACCCACTGCTACAGAAGGGTTACCACCTTTACGTGGATAACTTTTATACTAGTATCCCCTTGTTCCAGTCCCTTGCCGCCAGATCCACATGCACTTGTGGGACCGTGTGGAAAAATCAACGCGGCCTCCCTGCCCACCCCCTCTAGGTACCTATCCCCAGGGGTGCGACCCGTGCCCTTACCAATTAAAACCTGTTGCTGGTCAGCTATAAGGACAAGAGGGATGTCCTTGTACTGTCCACAATTCATGGTAACGGCATCGTCCCTGTGCGAGGTACCGCGGCAACGGTCCTCAAGCCCGATTGTATCGTCGACTACAATCGGTATATGGGAGGAGTTGATCTCTCTGATCAAGTCCTCAAGCCATATAACGCCATGCGCAAAACCCGGGCATGGTACAAAAAAGTTGCGGTCTACCTGGTGCAGGTTGCCTTGTACAACTCTTTTGTACTATCCCGAAGCGCTGGCAACAGGGACATTCCTTCAGTTCTATGAGGCAGTCCTCAAGGCCCTGATCTTTTCGGACCAGGAAAGAGCAGGCCAGAGTACCTTGGGAATTGGAGGCGCCCGGATCGTCCCTGGCCAACACTTTCCAGGTGTAGTCTCCCATACTGGAAAGAAGGGACGAACCCCAAAAAAGTGCAGAGTGTGACGCAGGAGGGGGATACGGAAGGACACCACCACTCAGTGCGACACGTGCCCCGATCATCCGGGCCTCTGCATTGACGGTTGCTTCAGGGAGTATCGCACTTCCATGGAGTACTAAATTTATATCCCAATTTAGCCACTGACATTGGATAAAAAAAACTGCTTCTCAGACTTGAGACACCCCAAAAAACTAAAATAATAAAAAAAAAAAAGTATACAAATTAAGTATCGCTGCGTCGGTAATAATCTCCTCTATAAAAATACTCCATGACCTAACCCCCCCAGATTAACACTGTCCCCCCCCCCCCCAAAAAAAAAAGGTGCAAAAAGAAAAACTTTTTTGTCACCTTACACAAGAAAAATTTTAATAGCAAGCGATCAAAAAGTCCTATAGCCCACAAAATAGTGCCAATAAAACCGTCCTCTCATCCCACAAAAAATGAGCCCCTACATAAGATAATCGGCTAAAAAACAAAAAAAAGACTCAGATTTAAGAGATACAAAAACTTTTTTGTATCAAAAAGGATATCGTTTAAAACCTAAGACTTATTAGGCATCGCCGCGTCCGTAAGAATCTCCTCTATAAAAATATGGGCATAGTAAGTTCATGGAAGTTCTTATTTTTTGTCACAAGTTAGTGGAATATGAGACTTTGTAAGAAAAAAATAAATCATAATTTTCTGCTAACTTGTGACAAAAAATTCTAGGAACTCGCCATGCCCCTCACGGAATACCTTGGGGTGTCTTCTTTCCAAAATGGGGTTGCTTGTGGGGTAGTTATACTGCCCTGGCATTTTAGGGGCCCTAATGCGTGAGAAGTAGTTTGAAATCAAAATGTGTAAAAAATGCCCTGTGAAATCCTAAAGGTGCTCTTTGGAATGTGGGCCCCTTTGCCACCTAGGCTGCAAAAAAAAGTGTCACACGTGGTATCGCCGTACTCAGAAGAAGTAGGGCAATGTGTTTTGGCGTGTCTTTTTACATATACCCATGCTGGGTGAGAGAAATATCTCGGCAAAAGACAACTTTTCCCATTTTTTTATACAAAGTTGGCATTTGACCAAGATATTTCTCTCACCCAGCATAGGTATATGTAAAATGGCACCCCAAAACACATTGCCCAACTTCTCCTGAGTACGGCAATACCACACGTGTGACACTTTTATGCAGCCTAGGTGGGAAAAGGGGCCCACATTCCAAAGAGCACCTTTAGGATTTCACAGGGCAATTTTTTTTACACATTTTGATTTCAAACTACTTCTCACGCATTAGGGCCCCTAAAATGTCAGGGTAGTATAACTACCCCACAAGTGACCCCATTTTGGAAAGAAGACACCCCAAGGTATTTCGTGATGGGCATAGTGAGTTCATGGAAGTTTTTATTTTTTGTCACAAGTTAGTGGAATATATGACTTTGTAAGAAAATAAATAAAAAATCATTTTCCGCTAACTTGTGATAAAAAATTCTAGGAACTCGCCATGCCCCTCGCGGAATACCTTGGGGTGTCTTCTTTCCAAAATGGGGTAATTTCTGGGGTAGTTATACTGCCCTGGCATTTTAGGGGCCCTAATGCGTGAGAAGTAGTTTGAAATCAAAATGTGTAAAATAAAAATGCCCTGTGAAATCCGAAAGGTGCTCTTTGGAATGTGGGCCCCTTTGCCCACCTAGGCTGCAAAAAAGTGTAACACATGTGGTATTGCCGTACTTAGAAGAAGTAGGGCAATGTGTTTTGGGGTGTCTTTTTACATATACCCATGCTGGGTGAGAGAAATATCTTGGCAAAAGACAACTTTTCCAATTTGTTTTATACAAAGTTGGCATTTGACGAAGATATTTATCTCACCCAGCATGGGTATATGTAAAATGACACCCCAAAACACATTGCTCAACTTCTCCTGAGTACGGCGATACCACATGTGTGACACTTTTTTGCAGCCTAGATGCGCAAAGGGGCCCACATTCCTTTTAGGAGGGCATTTTTAGACATTTGGATCCCAGATTTCTTCTCACGCTTTATGGCCCCTAAAATGCCAGGGCAGTATAAATACCCCACATGTGACCCCATTTTGGAAAGAAGACACCCCAAGGTATTCAATGAGGGGCATGGCGAGTTCATAGAAAAAAAATTTTGGGGCACAAGTTAGCGGAAATTGATTTTATTTTTTTATTTTTATTTTTTTCTCACAGTTTCTCCCTTTCTGCTAACTTGGGACAAAAATTTCAATGTTTCATGGACTCAATATGCCCCTCAGCGAATACCTTGGGGTGTCTTCTTTCCAAAATGGGGTCATTTGTGGGGTTTGTACTGCCCTGGCATTTGAGGGTCTCCGCAATCATTACCTGTATGGCCAGCATTAGGAGTTTCTGCTATTCTCCTTATATTGAGCATACAGGTAATGAGATTTTTTTTTTTTTTCGTTCAGCCTCTGGGCTGAAAGAAAAAATGAACGGCACAGATTTCTTCATTCGCATCGATCAATGTGGATGAAAAAATCTCTGCCAAAAAAAAAGGAGGGGAAAGGCATCTGCCAGGACATAGGAGCTCCGCCCAACATCCATACCCACTTAGCTCGTATGCCCTGGCAAACTCGATTTCTCCATTCACATCAATCGATGTGGATGAATAAATCATTGCCGGGATATTTTTAGATTTTTTTAATAAACAAAGTGTTTGCCAAAGCATATGAACACCGCCGCCCTCCTCAGCTCATATGCCTCGGCAAACGTATCTTTTACTGCAGAGGAGAAATCTCGTCTTGCAGCGCCGCATACACCGACTTTTGTGTAATCTGACAGCAGCGCATTGCTTCTGTCAGAATGCACATCAGTGCTGCAGCTAGTCGATCAGTTGGTCCACCTAGAAGGTAAAAAAAAAAACAGGCCGCAACGCAATAAATTTATTAACTTTATAATAACATTTGAACGGAACATATAAACTTTATTAAACTTTTTGGTCAGAACGTTAACTTTTTTGCTTACTGGTGATTTTTTTTTTATCTTTATAGGACAAACCTCTCCTTCCCCATGGGACAATGTGCAAAGCACAAATCGCCCAGAGATGTGGCGAAGTACATTATGCACTTTGTCCCAGGTTAAAGGAGAGGTTTGCAGCAGCTCTGTGTGAATGGGCCCTAATAGCCCTGTGTGCCTGTCCTGTGAGAGGCAATCCCTATGCTAAGTGTACCTGTGTGTGGTACTTCCGGAAACACTCCCCTAAGCATTTTACCGTGAGCAGTTCTTGGTTACACAAGTCAGACCTCTCACCCCTTGCAAGACAGGTGGTAACGAGCCGTTGGGGGAAGCCCCGGCGACTAGGTCGTGCGGTGCCACAGCAGCCAATCTGTTCTAGAAACAAATGCCTGAAGGGGGGCACACTTGTGTAGAAATTGTCCACATAAAGATGGTACCCCTTGCCAAATAAGGGTGACACCAAGTCCCAGACTGTCTTCCTACTGCTCCCCAGATAGTCAGGGCAACCGACCGGCTCCAGGGTCTGATCTTTACCCTCATAGATCCGAAATTTGTGGGTATAGCCTGTGGCCCTTTCACAGAGCTTACCATTTGACCACATACGCTTGCTTGGGATGTATTGTTTGAAGCCAAGGCGCCTGGTAAAATGTATAAGGGACTCGTCTCCGCAGATGTTTTGCTCAGGGGTATACAAATCTGCAAATTTGTTGTTGAAGTGGTCTATGAGGGGCTGAGTTTTGTGGAGCCGGTCAAAAGCTGGGTGGCCTCTGGGACGGGAGGTGGTGTTGTCGCTAAAGTGCAGGAAACGCAGGATGATCTCAAATCGTGTCCTGGACATGTCAGCAGAGAACATGGGCATGTGATGAATTGGGGTTCGTGGACCAATATGACCGCAATTCATGCTTTTTTGTTAGGCCCATGTTGAGGAGAAGGCCCAGAAAAGTTTTAATTTTGGAAACTTGCACGGGTTTCCACCGGAAAGACTGGGCATAATAGCTTCCCAGGTTGGCGGCTATAAATTGAGTGGCATATCGATTTGTTTCTGCCACAACTAAGTCCAACAGCTCCGCAGTCAAGAACAGCTCAAAAAACCCCAGTGCCGAACCGATCTGAGCTGTCTCAACCCGAACTCCAGACTGAGCGGTGAAAGGGGGAACTACTGGTGCGGCTGAAGTTGGGGGCTGCCAATCAGGGTTTGCCAACACCTCAGGGACTCTAGGGGCTCTACGGGCCTGTCTGTGCAGTGGCTGCGACGGGGGAACTACTGCACGTGCCACCGTACCAGCTTCAACTGCCCTCCTGGAGCTCGCCACTTCACCATGTTGTACGGCAGTGCTGGTACTAGGTCTAGGATGGGCTGCGCTGCTGGTGTATGCCTCACCATGTAATCCGACAGCGCCAGCCCCACTCTGCTGCCCTTGAAGCGGATCCTGCGCAACCTGTGGTCTAGCAACATAGGGCTGGGTACGCCTGGTGGTATCAGGGACCTCAACCTCCTCGTCCGAACTTTGGGTCAGACTGCCACTGCTTTCTACAGGTTCATATTCTGACCCGCTGGATTCGTCAGATGAGGGTTCCCATTCCTCATCCGACTGGGTCAGAAGCCTGTAGACCTCTTCAGAAGAATACCCCTTATTTGCCATTTGGACTACTAAATTTACGGGGTATTCCCTGAGACTACCCAAGAAAAAAAAAAAACAAGCCTGTCTTACAAATGGGAGGCTAGCAAAGTACCGGAGGCCGCTGCGATTGATAAAAAATATCAAAACTGATTTTTTTTTTATTGCCGCAGTGCTTGTAAATTGATTGTGCAGTGATAAAAAAATAGATATAATTTTTGTAACTGCGGCGGGGCGGGCGTGGGTGAACGCACGTATGCGCGACCGATCAGGCCTGATCGGGCAAACACTGCGTTTTGGGTGGAGGGCGAGCTAAGGTGACACTAATACTATTATAGATCTGACTGTGATCAGTTCTGATCACTTACAGATACTATAAAAGTACAAATGCTGATTAGCGATACGCTAATCAGCAAATCAGTGACTGCGGTGGGCTGGGCGCTAAACGATCGCTAACTACCTAACCAAGGGGCCTAAACTATCCTAAAACTATCAGTCAATACCAGTGAAAAAAAATGTGACAGTTTACACTGATCACTTTTTTCCCCTTTCACTAGGTGATTGACAGGGGTGATCAAGAGGTTAATCGGGGTGATGGGGGGGTGATCTGGGAGCTAAGTGTTATGTCTTGTGTACTCACTGTGATCTGTGCTCCTCTGCTGAAACAAACCGACACAAAGGACCAGCAGAGGAGCACAGCAGCCATTTAACACCTTATATTTATAAATATAATGTGTTAACTGGCTTCTAATTAGATTTTTTGAAAATCATCAGCTTGCCAGCCACGATCATTGGCTGGCAGGCTGATGATGAAAAAATATGATTTAACTTTTGCCGGTCCGCGATGCACATGCGCGGGCCGCCTCTGACCGAAATCTTGCATCTCGCGAGATGACACGCCGGCGCGTCCAGGAGGAATTACAGGGCCGCTGCAAAGACGCATCCGTGCGTGCGGCGGTCCTGAGGAGGTTAATGGGGGGTTAGAAAAATAGAGCCATTTCACAGTGCGGCAGAAATAACACAATGAGGAACATCTAGCAAACACATCACACCATTATTATGGTGTTAATTTTTTTTACTAAATTATGGCAAAAATCACTTCTCTGCACTTTTCCAAAGTGCAACATCGCTGTGGTAAGAGCGGAGTGTCAGTTCTATAAATACAGCCAGCACCTGCAAGTGGTGGTGCGGGTAGTTACATTCTGTTGCTGCTGCAAGTAATACATCACAAGGTAGGAAGTGGTTAAAAGGGTTGTATCATCTCAGACAATGGGAGCATAGTGCTAGGATATTCCCCTATTGTCTGAAAGGTAAGGAGTGCACCTATCTAGTAAACGGAGCCTTGAAAGTCATATAGGGTGAAAGCACGGTGAGCTCCTACTCATTTCTATGGGCCCTGCTATTTCTTTCACTGTGTTGCAGACACAAAACTGGGGCGCCATGGTTATTTTGCATATTACTGTTTCCCAGGGA
This sequence comes from Bufo gargarizans, assembly GCF_014858855.1. Classification (NCBI taxonomy): domain Eukaryota; kingdom Metazoa; phylum Chordata; class Amphibia; order Anura; family Bufonidae; genus Bufo; species Bufo gargarizans. Next base: position 520,202,888 of record NC_058081.1, read on the forward strand.
GCTTCTTAGGCTTCACTGTGTTTTTTGTACCTGGTCTTCCCAAGATCAGCTGTTGTTTTGTTTGAGTAGTCTCCAATAGAGATGTCGCGAACATAAAATTTTCCGTTCGCGAACAGCGAACGCAAATTTCTGCAAATGTTCGCGAATGGGCGAACCGCCATTGACTTCAATAGGCAGGCGAATTTTAAAACCCACAGGTACTCTTTCTAGCCACAGTAGTGATGGAAAAGTTGTTTCAAGGGGACTAACATCTAGACTGTGGCATGCCGGAGGGGGATCCATGGCAAAACTCCCATGGAAAATTACATAGTTGATGCAGAGTTGGATTTTAATCAATATAGGGCATAAATCACCTAACAATACTACATTTTTTTGAACAACGTGGTTTAAAACATCCAGTGTGTGTATACGATCAGGTATGATGTTGTATCGATCAGGTAGTGTAAGGGTTACGCCCGCTTCACAGACATTGACAGACCAAACTCCCCTTTTAATGCACCGCAAACAGTCCATTTGCCCAACCGCAAACTTCCCATTTGCACAAGGTTGGATACCAAGCTAGCCATGTCCCGTTGATGTCATTCAAGGTTTCTTCCTCCACCCAGCCACGTACAACACCAAGGGTCCCCGAAAGGTGAAAAACGCTTGCTCCCTCCCCTTTGTTTGAATCCACGCCACGGTCACTGCGTCTGCGCCGTGCAATTTACTGTCACACCCGATATGAGTGGTATTTTCTGTAGTACTATTCTCATCAGTTTAATCCCTGTTACGTGACGTCCCTAATCTGGGGTCCATTTATGAAATTGATTTTTCAAACGGGGAGATGGTTAAAAAAACGCTGGATCCCTCCCCTTTGTTTGAATCCACGCCACGGTCGCTGCGTCTGCGCTGTGCAATTTATTGTCACACCCGATATGAGTGGTATTTTCTGTAGTACTATTCTCATGTGAAAAAACATTTAGACCGGGTACCTTCGACTGCCTTCACAGTGACAGACCAAACTCTGATACACCAAACTGAATTGATTTTAGGAACCGGCAGATGGAAAAAGCAGCTTGGTCGGTCCTCTTACTCCCAAGTTGGGGCACTGCGCTGTGACACCCTATATGAGTAGTGTCTTAACTAGTACTATTCCTATCAGTTTAATCCCTTTTACGTCCCCTATCCGGGGACGTGTGTCGAATTGATTAATCATTGTCGAATTAACGACATCCTGAAATAATTTTGTTCTGAGCTCTGTACTTGCTTTGTATTGCAATTGATGGGGATTTTTTAAATTGTCTGCATTATTTCTAATAAACTATTAAGAGACTTTATTATGATTTTTTTATTTTATGTTTATATTATGTTTTTTCTATGAAAAATGATCCAGCCGATCGCTTTTAGTCTGATCATAATGAAGCAACGGCCTTATCTGGGGTGTGGCAATATTGCCAACACACTCATAGAGGTGATGATCGCTTCATTGTGATACGCAAGCTCCTTCACCACAACAAGGTACCGATCGCGAAGGGGAATTGACACATGTATGTGCCTTTTTTTTCTGTTATGTTTTTGCAGCCACAGTGCAGCACTAGAGGCCAGAAAAAAATAGGTATTGTTGCAGCTGCTGCTTTCCAGGCAGAAAGGTGACTAAAACATTGCGGCTTGAACCCTAGATGGTGGGGGAGAATTCACGAAAGTCATCCGGTATGCAGACATTAAATACAGCAGCGTGGGGACCATTTTGAGGCCAAGGCATGTCATCAGGCCTTTTGTTAGTCAAACGTATCCCCCACTGTCAGTCCCTTCGTGATCCATGCCTCATTCATCTTAATGAAGGTGAGGTAATCAACACTTTTTTGACCGAGGCGACTTCTTTTGTCAGTGACAATGCCTCCTGCTGCACTGAAGGTCCTTTCTGACAGGACACTTGAAGCAGGGCAAGCCAGAAGTTCTATCGCAAACTGGGATAGTTCAGGCCACAGGTCAAGCCTGCACACCCAGTAGTCAAGGGGTTCATCGCTCCTCAGAGTGTCGATATCTGCAGTTAAGGCGAGGTAGTCTGCTACCTGTTGGTCGAGTCGTTCTCTGAGGGTGGACCCCGAAGGGCTGTGGCGATGTGTAGGACTTAAAAAGCTCTGCATGTCCTCCATCAACAACACATCTGTAAAGCGTCCTGTCCTTGCCGCCGTGGTCGTGGTAGGAGGAGGATTACTTTCACCTCTTCCCCAGTTAGATTCCCGTTGTGCTGTGACATCCCCCTTATAAGCTGTGTAAAGCATATTTTTTAGTTTGGTTTTGTACTGCTGCATCCTTTCTGACTGTCGGTAATTTGGTAACATTTCCGCCACTTTCTGCTTATACCGGGGGTCTAGTAGCGTGGCCACCCAGTACAGGTTGTTCTCCTTCATCCTTGTTATACGAGGGTCCCTCAACAGACATGACAGCATGAAAGACCCCATTTGCACAAGGTTGGATGCCGAGCTACTCATTTCCCGTTCCTCGTCCTCACTGATGTCATTGACGGTCTGTTCTTCTCCCCAGCCACGTACAACACCACGGGTCCCAGATAGGTGACAACAATGAGCACCCTGGTGGGATGCCTGCTGTGGTTGGTCTTCGTCCTCCTCAAAGCCACATTCCTCCTCTGACTCCTCCTCCTCATACTCCTCTTGCAGCGTTGCCGCAGGTCTGGCAAGCGATGACGACAAGGCTGTTTCTGGTGGTGATGGTGACCACAACTCTTCCTCTTCACGCTCATCTACAGCCTGATCCAGCACTCTTCGCAGGGCACACTCCAGGAAGAAAACAAATGGGATGAGGTCGCTGATGGTGCCTTCGGTGCGACTGACTAGGTTTGTCACCTCCTCAAAAGGACGCATGAGCCTACAGGCATTGCGCATGAGCGTCCAGTAACGTGGCAAAAAAATTCCCAGCTCCGCAGAGGCTGTCCTAGCACCCCGGTCATACAAATACTCGTTGACGGCTTTTTCTTGTTGGAGAAGGCGGTCGAACATTAGGAGTGTTGAATTCCAACGTGTCAGGCTGTCGCAAATCAAGCACCTCACTGGCATGTTGTTTCGGCGCTGAATGTCTGAAAAGTGTGCCATGGCCGTGTAGGAACGCCTGGAATGGCAACACACCTTCCTGGCCTGCTTGAGAATGTCCTGTAAGCCTGGGTACTTAGACACAAAGAGTTGCACGATGAGATTCAACACATGTGCCATGCACGGCACATGTGACAACTTGCCCAAATTCAATGCCGCCAACAAATTGCTTCCATTGTCACACACCACTTTGCCGATCTCCAGTTGGTGCGGGGTCAGCCACTGATCCACCTGTGCGTTCAGGGCGGACAGGAGTGCTGGTCCGGTGTGGCTCTCTGCTTTCAGGCAAGTCAACCCCAAGACAGAGTGACACTGTCGTATCCGGGATGTGGAATAACCTCTGGGGAGCTGGGGGGATTCAGTTGATGTGCAGCCAGACGCCGCAGCAGAAGAGGACTCAGCCGAGGAGGTTATCGAAGAGGATGGAGTAGAGGAGGTGTCAGTAGGCCTGCCTGCAAGTCGTGGCGGTGTCACCAACTCCGCTGCAGAGCCACGCATTCCATGCTTGGCAGCCTTCAGCAGGTTGACCCAATGCGCAGTGTAGGTGATATACCTGCCCTGACCCTGCTTTGCAGACCAGGTATCAGTGGTCAGATGGACCCTTGCCCCCAACACTGTATGCCAGAGATGCCATGACCTCCTTTTCAATCACTGAGTAGAGGTTTGGGATTGCCTTTTTTGAAAAAAAAATTTGTCCGGGTACCTTCCACTGCGGTGTCCCAATAGCGACAATTTTTTTTAAGGCCTCAGACTTCACCAGTTGGTATAGTAAAAGCTGGCGGGCTAAGAGTTCCGTCAAGCCAGCTGTCAGACGCCGGGCAAGGGGGTGACTCTGTGACATTGGCTTCTTACGCTCAAACATTTCCTTTACAGACACCTGACTGTGGGCAGATGAGATGGAACTGCTGAAGGTGAGAGGCGGAGTGGCGGGTGGTTGAGAGGGAGCAAGGAGGACAGCAGTGGTTGACGTGGCTGAAGATGCTGGACTAGGAGGAGGATGGTGGCTTTGAGCGTGTGTGCTGCTTCTACTCATGTGTTGATCCCATTGGCGTTTGTGATGTGAGATCATGTGCCTTCGCAAAGCAGTTGTACCGAGGTGGGTGTTGGACTTCCCACGACTCAGTTTCTTTTGGCACAGGTTGCAAATGGCATTGCTGTTATCAGAGGCAGACACACAAAAAAAAATGCCACACTGCTGAGCTTTGCAATGATGGCATTCTGGTGGTGGCAACAGCATGCGTTGATTGGCGTGCTGTCTGGCTGACCCCGGGTGCCGATACATGCTGTCTGACTGTGCCACTAGCTCCTTGCGACGACCTCCCCCTGCTTCCAACTCGTCTCCTCCTTCTCTTGTCTCCCCTTCTGAACTTTCCCCCTCTTCTTCTTCTCTTGGAGCAGGCACCCACGTGGCATCCACGGACACATCGTCATCATCAACCACTTCACTTGTATCTGACACCTCAGCAAAGGAAGCAGCAGCGGGTACAACATCATCATCATCACACTGTACGTCCATGTGTGTAATGCGGCCTGACTGAGACATATCCCTGTTATCTACATCCTCTGGCAATAATGGTTGCGCATCACTAATTTCATCCAACTGATGTGTAAATAACTCCTCTGAGGGATCAAGTGAAGCGGCTGTGGTGGTGGTGGCGGCGGGCGGGAGAGTGGTAACTTGAGAGCAGGTGACCAAAGCTGAGCTGGAGGAGGATGGTGCGTCAAGGTTCTTAGCGGAAGCTGTTGAAGATTGGGTGTCCTGTGTAAGCCAGTCAACTATTTTCTCTGAATTGGCGTTATTCCAGGGCCAGTGGAAATCACAGCACCTTTGCCTGTCATTTTTTTTTTAGATAAGTGGTACTATGCGTGCAAGGTACTGTGCCACCCACCCTATATAAGTGTTGGGCAGTGGGCACAGTACAGTCTGTGTGGGCCTGACACACACACACGAGCTTGCAACTGTGATTATATCACAGAAAAATATTAAATAGAATTTTTTTATTTGCAAGGTATTTGAGTGAGTGACACCCTGTAACGGTATGAGTGGAGGCCTAGCCACTATCCAGTGGCCACAATACAGTCTGTGTGGGCCTGACGCACACAAGCTTGCAACTGTGATTATATCACAGAAAAATATTAAATAGAATTTTTTTTTATTTGCAAGGTATTTGAGTGAGTGACACCCTGTAACGGTATGAGTGGAGGCCTAGCCACTAGCCAGTGGCCACAATACAGTCTGTGTGGGCCTGACACACACGGGCTTGCAACTGTGATTATATCACAGAAAAATATTAAATAGATTTTTTTTATTTGCAAGGTATTTGAGTGAGTGACACCCTGTAACGGTATGAGTGGAGGCCTAGCCAGTGGCCACAATACAGTCTGTGTGGGCCTGACACACATGGACTTGCAAATGTGATTATGTCACAGAAAAATATAAAATATAATTTTTTTTATTTGCAAGGTATTTGAGTGAGTGACACCCTTTAACGGTATGAGTGGAGGCCTAGCCACTAGCCAGTGGCCACAATACAGTCTGTGTGGGCCTGACACACACGGGCTTGCAACTGTGATTATATCACTGAAAAATATTAAATATAATTTTTTTATTTGCAAGGTATTTGAGTGAGTGACACTCTGTAACGGTATGAGTGGAGGCCTAGCCACTAGCCAGTGGCCACAATACAGTCTGTGTGGGCCTGACACACACGGGCTTGCAACTGTGATTATATCACAGAAAAATATTATAAACCGGATTCCAAAAAAGTTGGGACACTAAACAAATTGTGAATAAAAACTGAATGCAATGATGTGGAGATGGCAAATGTCAATATTTTATTTGTAATAGAACATAGATGACAGATCAAACGTTTAATCTGAGTAAATGTATTATTTTAAAGGAAAAATAAGTTGATTCAAATTTTCACGGTGTCAACAAATCCCCAAAAAGTTGGGACAAGTAGCAATAAGAGGCTGGAAAAAGTAAATTTGAGCATAACGAAGAGCTGGAAGACCAATTAACACTAATTAGGTCAATTGGCAACATGATTGGGTATAAAAAGAGCTTCTCAGAGTGGCAGTGTCTCTCAGAAGCCAAGATGGGAAGAGGATCACCAATTCCCACAATGTTGCGCAGAAAGATAGTGGAGCAATATCAGAAAGGTGTTACCCAGCGAAAAATTGCAAAGACTTTGCATCAATCATCATCAACTGTGCATAACATCATCCGAAGATTCAGAGAATCTGGAACAATCTCTGTGCGTAAGGGTCAAGGCCGTAAAACCATACTGGATGCCCGTGATCTCCGGGCCCTTAAACGACACTGCACCACAAACAGGAATGCTACTGTAAAGGAAATCACAGAATGGGCTCAGGAATACTTCCAGAAACCATTGTCAGTGAACACACCGTTGCCAGCTGAAACTCTACAGTGCAAAGAAGAAGCCATTTCTAAGCAAGATCCACAAGCTCAGGCGTTTTCACTGGGCCAGGGATCATTTAAAATGGAGTGTGGCAAAATGGAAGACTGTTCTGTGGTCAGACGAGTCACGATTCGAAGTTCTTTTTGGAAATCTGGGACGCCATGTCACCCGGACCAAAGAGGACAAGGACAGCCCAAGATGTTATCAACGATCAGTTCAGAAGCCTGCATCTCTGATGGTATGGGGTTGCATGAGTGTGTGTGGCATGGGCAGCTTTCATGTCTGGAAAGGCACCATCAATGCAGAAAAATATATTTAGGTTCTAGAACAACATATGCTCCCATCCAGACGTCATCTCTTTCAGGGAAGACCCTGCATTTTTCAACAAGATAATGCCAGACCACATTCTGCATCAATCACAACATCATGGCTGCGTAGGAGAAGGATCCGGGTACTGAAATGGCCAGTCTGCAGTCCAGATATTTAACCTATAGAGAACATTTGGCGCATCATAAAGAGGAAGGTGCAACAAAGAAGGCCCAAGACGATTGAACAGTTAGAGGCCTGTATTAGACAAGAATGGGAGAGCATTCCTATTTCTAAACTTGGGAAACTGGTCTCCTCGGTCCCCAGACGTCTGTTGAGTGTTGCAAGAAGAAGGGGAGATGCCACACAGTGGTGAAAATGGCCTTGTCCCAATTTTTTGGGGATTTGTTGACTCCATGAAATTCTGATTCAACATATTTTTCCCTTAAAATGGTACATTTTCTCAGTTTAAACTTTTGTTCCGTGATTTATGTTCTATTCTGAATAAAATATTAGAAGTTGGCACCTCCACATCATTGCATTGAGTTTTTATTCACGATTTGTATAGTGTCCCAACTTTTTTGGAATCTGGTTTGTAAATAGAATCTTTTTAATTTGCAAGGTATTTGAGTGAGTGACACCCTGTAACGGTATGAGTGGAGGCCTAGCCACTAGCCAGTGGCTACAATACAGTCTGTGTGGGCCTGACACACACGGGCTTGCAACTGTGATTATATCACAGAAAAATATTAAATATAATTTTTTTATTTGCAAGGTATTTGAGTGAGTGACACCCTGTAACGGTATGAGTGGAGGCCTCGCCACTAGCCAATGGCCACAATACAGTCTGTGTGGGCCTGATACACACGGGCTTGAATATTAAATATAATTTTTTTTATCTGCAAGGTATTTTTTAGATTTTTTTATATAATTCTTTTATTATCAAACATACAAAAAAACCATATACAACATCAGACCATCCGAAAGATCCGTATTACAATAGACAGCATTATAGTGACATTTTACCCCTTATACCCACCCCCCCACCCAATTGGAGAAAAGAAGGCGAGAGAGGAGAGAGAAAAAAAATAATAAACACCACGGCCCTGGTTCAACCATTTCTTCCATATTTTATCTGTTTTTCTAAACCTATCTTCATATCGCTCAGATGCCCTTTCCAATTTGATCAAGTTGAGAACTGCTTCCTGCCACTGTACCGGTGTGGGAGAGTCTTTATTGACCCACTTCCTTAATATAAGCAATCTAGCCTGAAATAGTACTTTATTCATGACCGGATTGTATTGCTTTATTTAGTTTAAGATGTGCTGTGGCCCCTAAAATACAGACTAGAGGGTCATCCACCACTCGAATACCCCAAAATACTGATGTAATCTCCACACCCATAAAGAATTGGGAAATTTTATGTGAGGCCCTTTCCGATACCTTAATATAACTTCTGAGGGCAGCTTTCCATTTTTCTTCAGTGAAGTCTGGGATCTCCATTTTCCACTTTCCTCTGGCTAGTAATGTTATTCGTTCTTTTTTTGCCTTCATCAGTATCCCATATCTTTTTGTCGTAATTCCTTTTTTTTCTTCACCATTACTAAATTTATATATTCTATTTGATTCTTCTTTGCTATATTTGTTTGAATTAACTGATATCTTAACGGCATTTTTAAGCTGTAAATATTTATAGCTATCCTTTTGGGAGATCCCAAACTCTATTACCATGGTAGCAAAGTCCTTCAGTTTATCTCTATCAAATACTTGAGCTAAGTATTTTATTCCTTTTTTATCCCAATCTATATAAGAGCTGATCTTTTGCACTTTCTTTAAATTCATATTTTTCCAAATAGGTGTGTACTTCAAGTACCCTTTAATATCCAGTGTTTTTTTCACTTCCACCCATATATATTCCAATAAATTCATTATCCGATTTCTTGTACTATTTCTTCCCAATGTTCCTGATTCCAACACCTCTAAGTGATTAATATCCCCTCTCCACCCCATTTTTATTAATTCTTCCCTCCCCACTAATCCTTTTAAACTTCCTTTTATCTGACTGTATTGAGTTATTAAATAATAAAAGAAACAATTCGGAACTGCAAGTCCACCTTCTCTTACTGGGAGCTGAAGCACTTCTCTCCTTATCTTAGGGGTATCACCCTTCCAAATAAAATCCCCCATTAAGCTATCCAACAGCCCAAAAAAATTATTTGGCAACCATATTGGGGCATTTTGTAATACATATAATATTTTGGGAAGGAAAATCATTTTTATTAAATTCACCCGACCCTGAATTGACATTGGTCGTTTTTTTATTAGAGGGAGTACATTTAACCTTTCATAATCTTCTATATTTCTAGAAATTTCAATACCTAAGTATTTAAAGCTCTCGTGTTGCTCAAGCACATGCACCCTTGAGAAATTCTGTGATACCCTATTTCCTAATAATATCATGTGAGATTTCCCCCAATTAATATTTAAACCAGAATAATAGCCAAACTTATCTATTATATCTATTACTCTATTGAACTCCTCCCCAGTGTTGTGTAAAAATAATAAAATATCATCTGCATACATTAATAGTTTTTCATTTCCGTCCATATATTGAAAGCCTGATCAATATTCCTGATCATATATGCCAGAGGTTCTATTGCAATAGCAAATAATAACGGGGAGAGAGGGATAGCAAATAATAACGGGGAAAGAGGGCATCCCTGCCTAGTGCCCCTGTAAAGGGCAAAAGGCAGGGACAAGCTCCCATCCACCATTACCCTAGACCTTGGGTTAGTATATATAAGTTGAATTCATCTTATACATCCCTCCCCTATACCAACCCTTTTTAAAACTGCCCATAAATACTCCCACTCAATGCAATCGAACGCCTTTTGAGCATCCAATGATAGTATAGCTTTTTCTCCACCTTCTGATTTATTAGCTTCGATGTTAAGGTACAGCCTTCTTATATTTGAATATATTGTTCTTCTGGGTATAAAACCTGTCTGATCTTCTTCAATTATGCCTTTAATCACCCCAGAAAGTCTACCTGCCAAAACTTTTGCCAATATCTTAATGTCCGTATTCAGCAGTGATATTGGTCTGTATGAACCCGGGTCTAATTGTTCTTTGCCCTTTTTTGGAATCAATGTGATTATTGCTTCTTTCATTTAATCTGGTAAGTCGCCTATTTTTTGGGCCTCACAGAATGTCGCTCTCAACTCTGGTACTAAAACCTGCGAGAAATTCTTATATATTTCAAAAGGGAGACTGTCACATCCTGGTGATTTTGCTGGCTTCACCTGACCTAAGACTTCTTCTATTTCTAAGATAGATATTTCTTTATCCAAATATTCCTTTTGCGCTTTAGATATCTTGGACATAGCGATCTGGTCTAGATAATAATCCAGGTCCTTTTTGGTATATTGTGCCCTAGACTTGTAGAGATCCTCAAAATAGTCCACGAAAACCTTTTTGATTCCTTCGGGAGATGTAATTATTTTGTCTCTACTATCCCTAATTGCCCCTATCCATGTTTTCCCACGCTGATTCTTCACTATACCTGCCAAAATTTCCCCAACCTTTTCTCCCTCTGAGACTAACTGAAACCCCTGGAAGAACAATTCCTTCCTTGTTTCATCCATATTGTTTTTAGATTTTCCTGTTCCTCTTCTCATTTCTTCTTGTTATCTCCATTGGGGTTCATTATATAAAGTAATCTTGCTTCGTCTAAGTTTTTCTCCAACAATTTCCCCTATTCTTTAGTTATTTTTGTAATAATAATTCACCTTTTTAAACAAACTTCCTCTTAGGTATGCCTTGGCAGTGTCCCAGACTATAAATCTACTAGCGGAACCGTTATTTTCAAAAAAAATAAAAAAATAAAATAAAACATTTTTTACTCCAGCAATATACTTTCTTTATCCGGGATAAGCAATAACCAATGGGAGTTGAATTTGAACATTGGCAAATTTTGCTTTCTATTCAAATCCAGGTCCATTACAATGGCACTGTGATCGGATAGCGCCATAGACGAGTACTTTATCTTGATCCTACTTTGGGTCATTAGATTTTCATTTCCCAATACCATATCTATTCTTGACCACGTCTGGTGTGTTTTGGAGTAACATGAATACATTGTTTCTTCTGGCTTTAAATAACGCCAGACGTCAATCCAGTTGAACTCCAAGGCCAATTTAAATAAATCTACATTTTGTATTCTTCCCCCTCTGCCAGACACTCTGTCTCTGAGTCGATCCATTACAGCATTATAATCTCCTATCGCAATCATTTTACATTCCTGCCTATTCAACATAAATCTGTACAATTCATACACCACATCTGACTTATACGGCGGAGGGATATATATATATTTGCGATTACCATTTTAACTCCTTCTATGTTACAATGCAAAAAGAGATACCTGCCACAGCCGTCCACCTCACATGCAATACACTCAAATTTAATCTTTTTGTGTACCAAAATTGAAACCCCTCTAGAGTAGGTAGTATATACCGAGTGGTACCCAACCCCTATCCATCTCTTTTCCATCCACATAAGTGATTCTTTGACTAAGTGCGTCTCTTGGAGGCAGATGACGGCTGGCAAGAACCTCCTAATCCACTCAAAGACAGCATATCTTTTTATCCTTTCCCGCAAACCTCTCACATTTAGCGAAACAAATCTAATCATCTAGCAGAGGGGGAAGAGGAAAGAGACAAAAAGACAAAAAAACAAAAAACCCTCTTTCACCCTTCTCCAAAATACCCTCCCAGCCCCCACCGCACCTCCAAATAGCTCCCCCGTTGCTGATTAGCAGACAAGGCAGCTCCATTACTCAGCATATTGACTCCCCATCCCGCCCCCGCACCCTAACCCGCTCAGCTATCAATCCTATCTAACCATTCGTTTGCATCCTTTGGTGTCTGGAAAAACTCAGCCTTTCCTTTATATTCAACTCTTAACTTTGCAGGAAAAAGTAAACTATACTTCAATCCCAATTCCCTTAATCTCTTTTTTACACTTATAAACTCTTTCCTGCGAGCATTAGTATCTGCTGAGTAGTCCGGAAATAATCTTATCTTTGCCCCTTGTATCTGATACTTATCCGAGACTCTAGCATCTGATAGTATTGCGTCACGATCCTTGGAAAGTAAACATTTCACCAACATATGTCTGGGATGATCCCCTGGGATCCTCTTTTTCGATGGAAAACATGGGAGAGAGAATACCCTCCCTACAGTTTTCTTTTATCCATCGTTCCATAAAATCTATACTATTATTCCCCTCCTCCCGTTCCGGAATCCCTACACATCGTATATTTGTTCTCCTCAATCTATCTTCTTGACTTATTATTTTTTGTTCCATCTTATTATTTGCCTCTTTCAACCATACAACCTCTTTCTCTAATTTCTCTACCAAGGACGGGAATCCTTTTCTCCATCTCGTGTAATCGCTCTCTTATCGTTTCCATATTCCCTCGTATTATACTGACATCAGATTGAACTGCCCCAATCTGTGTCACTATACTCCCCATTATATTTTCCGTCCTGGAGACAGTATGGAATATATCATTCATCATTTTTACATCTATCTCTGGAGCTAGTTCAGGGGTTCCAACCTCCCCATAGTACCCCCTTTCCTGTTCTCCTGTGTCATGATGTGTGCTTCTGTATTTATCATTTTTTTCTTTCTGTAGTGGTGTAGAGACTGGGGAATTGGGGGTCAGATATTTAGTTAAATTATGCTGTCTTTGCCCCGTCTCTAATCCTGTTATTGATCTTCTAGTACTGGAACTAGTCGGGGCACGTTGTTCATCTTTTTTCTTAGAGGGCATCTTGTATTTAGTGTAAGTTTTTCCCTTTTCACCTCTCCTAATCGCCTCTATCCCTCCTCCCCTACTCCTCCCCTCCCCTTCTCACAACTATTTCAACTATTTTCCCAGTAATTTTCTCTAATTATAAATTCATATACCACCAGCATAAGAACTCTATTAAGAATAGTAATGACTTGTGAGTGTTGATACTGCACGAGTCCAACAAACCGGCATATATAACTTAACTCCCCAAAAAAAGGAAGGGGGAGCACCACTTGGAGCAATAAAGTATTAGTAGAGTATTAGAAGGATTAGAGGGAGAAAAAAAAAAAAGAAGACATCCACGAGAGGGTGTTATTGTTGTTATAATTCTTGCAGTCCACCAATAGCGGAATACAGTCTATCCGGAACCGTTTTCTTTGATATTAGTCAATACAAGAAGATGACCGCAGGTCTACCACCCTACGATGACAAAGCAGGTGCAGGAGAAGGTTAACATGCAAAAAAGTTAGTCCTTAGTTAGTCCAGAACAAAGCGAGGGTTTGGAGTCCACCTTTATATCAAATACAATGAACCATCGCCAACTACATATCTTCACCCCTTATTCATATATTTATTTTATTCTTCCCCCTATCCCCTCCTCTCCTTCTCTCTCATACCTCTCGGTTCGTTTTCCCCAAAAATTGTATTATTAGGGGAACCTCACATAAATGCAAAGTACATGCTACCTCCACTTTCAGCCCTCCATCCTACGCTACTACATAGCACCGGGGGTGATAGCGTAGCAATGGTGAGGCTTCTGCGCTGTAAGATAAACCGTTCTCTGCCTTTTTCGTCTCCGCTAGGCACACCCACATCAAGAATGTACCCCAGCGGTATAGTTACAGCACCAACGGTGTTAACCCTTAATCACAGACGCTGCCGCACAGTAGATCCTAGGGAATCACCATAGTGTCCACTGCTCCAACTCAGGACTCAATTTCGGCTTTTACAGATGCCAGACCCCAGACCGCATAAACACACTGTCCCCCCTTCCCACTGAATGATACCGGCACTCCAGCACTCCTCTATTCGTGTGCTCTCACCACCACGATACCGATGTATACGGCGTCTTTGGCCGGCAGAGGCAACGGTCCTCAGTAGCAAGCGTGGTGCAGCACGGTAAGCGGTGAACGAGGCATGGCGTCCTCCTTCCAGCAAGCATCCGGGGCACGGACCGCAGCCGCTCACCAACACAGCGGCACACACGCGGGCTGACAGGGCAACGGAGGGGGAGGGCGGAGTCAAGCGTCCTGCATCAGATGCTCACATGCTCGCTTTCACACGTGTGTCACACCCTCTGCGAGGTATTTGTGACTCACACCCTGTAACGGTATGAGTGGAGGCCTAGCCAGTGGCCACAGTACAGTCTGGGGCCAGACACACACTGGATTGCAACTGGGATTATATCACAGAAAAATATTAAATAGAATTTTTTTTATCTGCAAGGTATTGTCTGTGACACCCTGTATGAATGGTGCGCACTGTGCACACAGTGCTGTCTATGACTAAGCCTGCAGCCTCTCACACACGGGCAGCCAGGCAACTGCAATATCTATCTATATATATATATATATATATATATATATATAGGAAAAAGAAACCACTGGCAGCACCACTCTCAAATGGTACAAAGGAAAAATCGGGTGCAAAATCCAAGTATGGTAACAGGTGCTTACCCACTTATAAAAAGTAAAAAATCGGACTGCACTCCAAGCGTATCTTCTCAAAAGATGTTTTTAATCACCCATATGATGGCAAAAGCGACGTTTCGGCTCAAGCATGAGCCTTTTTCAAGCCTTGAAAAAGGCTCATGCTTGAGCCGAAACGTCGCTTTTGCCATCATATGGGTGATTAAAAACATCTTTTGAGAAGATACGCTTGGAGTGCAGTCCGATTTTTTACTTTTTTTTTATATATATATATATATATATAAAAAGCACACTGATGTACCAGCCCTGAAAAGGGCTTTTTGGGGTGCTGTCAGGACGCTGTCCTTACAGCAGATGAATCAGCAGCAGCAGCACTCTCCCTCCTCTCACTGAGAATGCAGCTTCCGAATGAATCTAAAATGGATGCTGTCCAGGAGGTGGGAGGGTCTGGGAGGGAGGGTCTGCTGCTGATTGGCTGGAATGTGTCTGCTGACTGTGAGGTACAGGGTCAAAGTTTACTCAATGATGATGTATAGGGGGCGGACCGAACATCGCATATGTTCGCCCGTTCTCCTGTCACATCCTTAAGGCTTATAACAGAGCTGGATCTTGACATAGGGGCCAAGTAATATGGTTGATCTCTAAAATGGGGACACCCCTTAGCTTGGGTTTCCTTCCCTGGAGGGATATCTGGCTTTCACTGTGTTGAAAACCCATAACTGGGACTCCACAGTTATTTTGCATCTTCAATTACCTGAGACTTTAATTGTGCAATTGTATGTTGTTTCTCCTTGAAATGGTAAGGCATAGGTAGCAGATGGTTTTCTTGCTGGCAGACTTCTATTTATTAATGCTGTCTTTTATATGTTGGGCTGTCTCTCCCACAAATAAGGGGCTGCACAGGCACATTAACAAATTTGCATGTAAAAAAATAATCCCATTAAATGGGCATTATCCCATGAAAATTGCATTTTACTTAAGGCTCTTTCACTCCTGCGTTCTTTTCTTCCGGCATAGAGTTCCGTCGTCGGGGCTCTATGCCGGAAGAATCCTGATCAGTTTTATCCTAATGCATTCTGAATGGAGAGAACTCCGTTCAGGATGCTTTAGGATGTCTTCAGTTCAGGACCGGAACGTTTTTTGGCCGGAGAAAATACTGCAGCATGCTGCACTTTTTGCTCCGGCCAAAAATCCTGAACACTTGCCGCAAGGCCGGATCCGGAATTAATGCCCATTGAAAGGCATTGATCCGGATCCGGCCTTAAGCTAAACGTCGTTTCGGCGCATTGCTGGATCCGACGTTTAGCTTTTTCTGAATGGTTACCATGGCTGCCGGGACGCTAAAGTCCTGGCAGCCATGGTAAAGTGTAGTGGGGAGCAGGGGAGCAGTATACTTACAGTCCGTGCGGCTCCCGGGGCGCTTCAGAGTGACGTCAGGGCGCCCCAGTATACTGCTCCCCCGCTCCCCACTACTACTATGGCAACCAGGACTTTAATAGCGTCCTGGCTGCCATAGTAACACTGAACGCATTTTGAAGACGGATCCGTCTTCAAATGCTTTCAGTTCACTTGCGTTTTTCCGGATCCGGCGTGTAATTCCGGCAAATGGAGTACACGCCGGATCCGGACAACGCAAGTGTGAAAGAGCCCTTATTTATATGTTTTATTTATGTTAAACATAGTAAAGAACAAAGATTATAAAAATAAGGCGATATATCAATCTAACAAATTGATGCAATACAGTAGGTGGGATAATGTAGGAGCAATAACAAAACATATAAGAAAAGGAGCAAATATAGAAAAAAAGGGGGAGAATAGGCAAAAGAGAGAAGTATGAAAGAAACCGTGGAGGATCCTAGTGTTTGGGTATGGAATATATATTTTTTTTTTTGAAAGCACTTACTCAAATTTCCTTTTCCTGGAGTTTGTAGGCAGCGCAGCATACAGTGGATTAATTGCCCACTATGTACAATCACATAATAGAGGCATATCAATTAAACTACTTGCATCCTATAAAGATAACAGAAAGAGACCCTGAATTTTGTATGCAGCAATCATTTTATTGAGGCAGGGAAGGTTGTTCTACTAATATTACTAAGGGGGAAAAGGGGAAAAGGGGAACTTCTGCTACCGTAATATGACAATAATGTCTGATGAAGGTCGAAGATGAGGCCCACGTTGCTGCCTTGCAAATCTTTTCTAAGGATACTTGAGCAAGGTCCACCCATGAGAAAATAAATGGAGGTACAAAGCGTTTTGACATTCCGTAGGTCTGAGAGACAATAATGGGACTCAATGATTCCTTTTAACCAACTGGCTTTTTTGCCTTTTAGGTCCTCGAAACGAAACGGATACATTTTTCCCTTCA
Source organism: Bufo gargarizans (assembly GCF_014858855.1). Classification (NCBI taxonomy): domain Eukaryota; kingdom Metazoa; phylum Chordata; class Amphibia; order Anura; family Bufonidae; genus Bufo; species Bufo gargarizans. The sequence goes on from NC_058081.1 coordinate 520,219,579, forward strand.
CCCATGATGGCACCATAGAGAGATGGATCTGCCCCCACAACTGGACAGGAAGCCCCAGAGCAATCAAAAAGGGAACACCCACTTCCTCCCTCAGTATGGTTTCCTGTCCTCCGGACCAGGGTGGATTTGATTTAAATCAAACTGATTTAACTCACTAGTCAGTAAGGCTTGATTTAAATCATAGTTTTCTACATAAAGACTACTTCTTGCTGGTATAACTGTTTAGAATAACAACTTTTCATATTAGGTTGATTCTGTATTCATAGGTTTGTAGAAGTTAGGATTAAGGTATTTTTCTCAACTCTGTTCATGTTATAACATTTTCGCTGTGAAGAGGAGGCATGTGATCTCTGCTGAGTCAAATTCAGTTTTGAGAACTGCAAAAGTAAACCAAGCATCTGTGATAATATCTTGTAGGCAGAGAAACTGCCCAATAATCTTACAAAAACCTCTGGAAGAGCATGACATTGTGAATGCGTTAATGGAATTTATTTACCCCAAAAATTAAACATATACAGCCTTATTCTACATAATTAAAAAAATTATCTTTATTTCATGATGGAATAACCTTTGGATGGTAATATATTTTCCTCAAAAAGCATTTTGTATAAAAAAAAAATTCTGATTTAACCACTTCAGCTTAATGACCAGACCACTTTTTACAATTCTGCACTACACTACTTTCACAGTTTATTGCTCGGTCATACAACTTACCACCCAAATTAATTTTACCTCCTTTCCTTCTCACTAATAGAGCTTTCATTTGGTGGTATTTCATTGCTTCTGACATTTTTACTTTTTTTTATAATAATTTTTGAAAAAAAATGAAATTTTTCACTTTCTGTTGCTTAAACTCAATTTCTATATACATTTTTCTCTAAATTTATTGTTCTACATGTCTGATAAAAAAAAGCAATAAGTGTATATTTATTGGTTTGGGTAAAAGTTATAGCGTTTACAAACTATGGTGCAAAAAAATTAATTTACGAACTTTGACTTTCTGAGCACCTGTCATGTTTCCTGAGGTTCTACAATGCCCAGACAGTAGAAACACCCTACAAATGACCCCATTTCGGAAATTAGACACCCTAAGGTATTTGCTGATGGGCATAGTGAGTTCATGGAAGTTTTTATTTTTTGTAACAAGTTAGCGGAAATTGAATTTTTTTTTTTCTTACAAAGTCTCATATTCCACTAACTTGTGACAAAAAATTAAATTTTACATGAACTCGCCATGCCACTCACGAAATACCTTGGGGTGTCTTGTTTCCAAAATGGGGTCACTTGTGCGGTATTTATACTGCCCTGGCATTTTAGGGGACCTAAAGCGTGAGAAGTAGTTTGGAATCCAAATGCGTAAAAAATGCCCTGTGAAATCCTAAAAGTACTCATTGGAATTTGGGCCCCTTTGAGCACTTAGGCCTCATGCACACGACAGTATTTTTTCACTGTCCGCAAAACGGGGTTCCGTTGGTCCGTGATCTGTGACCGGTTTTTCGTCCGTGGGTCTTCCTTGATTTTTGGAGGATCCACGGACATGAAAAAAAAAAGTCGTTTTGGTGTCCGCCTGGCCGTGCGGAGCCAAACGGATCTGTCCTGAATGACAATGCAAGTCAATGGGGACGGATCCGTTTGACGTTGACACAATATGGTGCCATTTCAAACGGATCCATCCCCATTGACTTTCAATGTAAAGTCTGGAGTCCCTTTTATACCATCTGATCGGAGTTTTCTCCAATCCGATGGTATATTTTAACTTGAAGCGTCCTCACCAACGAATAATTATTACAATACAGGGAGGAAGGGGGGGGGGGGCGATGGGGGGCGCACACTGTGCCACCAACAAATAATTATTACAATACAGGGAGGAAGGGGGGGGCGGGCGATGGGGGGCGCACACTGTGCCACCAACGAATTATTACAATACAGGGAGGAAGGGGGGGGCCCACACTGTGCCACCAACTAATTATTACAATAGAGGGAGGGAGAGGGGGGAGGCCGCACTGGCCACCAATGATATTCAAACTGGGGAGGGGGGAGGGGTCTGCCCTCTGCTGCCTGGCAGCCCTGATCTCTTACATGGGGATATGATAGTACAATTAACCCCTTCAGGTGCCGCACCTGAAGGGGTTAATTGTACTGATCACGGCCCCCTGTAAGAGATCGGGTGCTGCCAGGCAGCAGGGGGCAGTCTTATACACAGTTTGTAGTGTATTCTAACTAGAAGCGTCCCCATCACCATGGGAACGCCTCTGTGTTAGAATATACTGTCGGATATGAGTTTTCACGAAGTGAAAACTTAGATCTGAAAAAGCTTTTATGCAGACGGATCTTTGGATCCGTCTGTATGAAAGTAACCTATGGCCATGGATCACGGACACGGATGCCAATCTTGTGTGCATCCGTGTTCTTTCACGGACCCATTGACTTGAATGGGTCCGTGAACCGCTGTCCGTCAAAAAAATAGGACAGGTCTTATTTTTTTGACGGACAGGATACACGGATCACGGTCTCGGCTGAAAAACGGTGCATTTTCCGATTTTTCCACGGACCCATTGAAAGTCAATGGGTCCGCGAAAAAAAACGGAAAACGTCACAACGGCCACGTATGCTGTGAGGAGCATGGCGAGTTCATAGAAGTTTTTTTTGGGGCACAAGTTAGTGGAAAATGTTTTTTTTTCTTTTTTTTCTTACAAAGTCTCATATTCCACTAACATGTGACAAAAAATAAAATTTTACATGAACTCGCCATTACCCTCACGGAATACCTTGGGGTGTCTTCTTTCCAAAATGGGGTCACATGTGGGGTATTTATACTGCCCTGGTAGGGGCCCTAAAGCGTGAGAAGAAGTCTGGAATCCAAATGTCAAAAAATTCCCTCCTAAAAGGTACTCATAGGATTTCACAGGGCATTTTTATGCATTTGGATTCCGTGAGGGGTATGGTGAGTTCATGTAAGATTTTATTTTTTGTCACAAGTTAGTGGAATATGAGACTTTGTAAGAAAAAAAATATATATAATTTCCGCTAACTTGTGCAAAAATAAAATAAAAAATCTTCTATGAACGCGCCATGCCCCAAGTGATCTTTATAGCATCGCAGCGATTTTACGGTGTTTTTGCAGTGATCAGAAAAAAATATATTCTGTCACTGCGGTGGGGCAGACTGAACGCAAGTGTGCGCACAAGATCAGGCCTGATCGGAAGAACACTGCGTTTTTTGTAGAGCCTATAGAACATGTCCTATTCTTGTCCGCAATTGCGGACAAGAAAAGGCATTTTCTATATAGTTCTGGCAATGTGCGGATCCGCAAAATGTGGAAAGCACATTGCCGATGTCCATATTTTGCGGATCCGCAAAACACATACGGACGTCTGAATGGAGCCTTACAGGGGGGTGATCAATGACAGGGGGGTGATCAGGGAGTCTATATTGGGTGATCAGGGATTAATAAGGGGTTAATAAGTGACAGGGGGTGTAGTGTGGTGATTGGTGCTACTTACAGAGCTGCCTGTGTCCTCTGGTGGTCGATCCAAGCAAAAGGGACCACCAGAAGACCAGGTAGCAGGTATATTAGACGCTGTTTACAAAACAGCGTCTAATATACCTTTTTGGGGTTAAAAAAAATCACATCTACAGCCTGCCAGCGAATGATCGCTGCTGGCAGGCTGTAGATCAACTTCTCACGCGAAATCTCGCCTCTCGCCAGATGACGCACTGATGCATCTAGGAGGAATAACCCGGCCGCCCGCAGGATGCATCCCTGCGTTAGGCGGTCGGGAGAAGGTTAAATAAAAAAATCCTATTTTTTTATTTTATTTATTTTTAAAAAAATCATTATTATCCACCCTGCTCCGGACAGAGGAGCCTGGAAAATGCAGCCTCCAGGGCTGTGAAACTGGGAACACCTTGTGAACTCAGGTTATACAGCGAATATTTTTGTTGTATGGTTGGTATAAATCTGTTTGGTGCCTTTAGCATGATTGATAGGTTTGAATATTTGTCAGGCTTCAGAATCTGGTTGACTGCCTCATGGCTTCAGGGTCTGGTTGACTGCTTCAGGGCCAGGTTGACTGCCCTATTGAATAACCATGAGTGGTCATGTCTTTGTAATTAACCAGGAACTTCAGCTCCTGAACCAGATAAGATGGGGCTACTTGTAGTTTATCTGTGTCTGGAGAAGAGACATAGTCATTTGGAGATCTGCAAAGAGTTTTAACTGACATGCTGCTATTACTAGCCAACGGTCCAAGTAAGGTATTACACAAATCCCTCTAAAACTTAGGGCTGCTGTCAGTACTACTGCCACTTTGGTGAAGACTCTGGGAATAGAGGTTATCCCAAAATAAAGGCAGGTGAATTGCACTTCTGTCTGAACTGATACCCTTAGTAATTTCTTGTGGTTTGACAGAATAGGGATGTGCAGATATGCATCCGAGGCTATGGAGGTAGAAAATCGTTCTTCCTCAGGATTGACATGACAGAATGAATGGAATCTATTTTAAACCTCTTTTGTATTACCCTTAAAAGTTTTAACTTTTATTATATATACACTAAAATATTCCCACATCTAAAGACAAACATAAACAAACACATTGTAGTCTTCAATATCAGATAATGCAAACGGGCATATTATCAAAGCGGCAGGGATATACTATAGTTGCCAGTTGTTGCCACATTTGTGGCCAATCACGTTGTTTTGGACCTTAGAGATGGAGGCGGTCAGGTCATCACATCACTCCTTGGAGATAACCAGATATCAGGTGCTGTAACGATGATTCTTTTCATGCGTGGATGACATCATCCAAAAAGGAAAAAAGAGGGAGGAATCTGCTAGTTCCTTCCTATAAAAAAGGAATACCAAGTAGTGTGCTGCCTGTGTATAGCGCACAAATCCCCATGCAATGTGCTGCCTAAATATCGCAAAAAGTCCCTATGCTTTTCCCCTTTGTATATATAAATAGGTTCATCAGGAGATCATATTCTCTATAGCGTGCACAATGGCTCATAGATAAATAAAGCCAGTGGATGTATACACAGATGCCAGCCACAGGTTCAAATGTCCCACCCCCGCTTCACGCCATGATTGGCGTAACTGCATGCTCATTGCGCATGCGCTCGTAGGCCAGATAAGGGCACGTACTCCTGGACTAGCCCGATGTGAGTATGGTAATGCGCATGCGCCGATGGAAATAGACGAGGGATACCATTGGCGCATTACTACCCACATGGGCTAGGCCAGAAGTATGTGCCCTTACCTGTCCTGCGAATTCAGTGAATTGTTCTCTTTTGTATTAAAAACTAATTTGTTTACCGATTTTGGTGCAAATAAAATTCTGGAGTACCATTCAGTTCCTCTTTGAGAAAAATGGACCTCTTCCAATACTGCCTTTTGTTGAAACTCATGAAGGAACTGCATAATTACAGGATTTTTACTTGAGCTAGAAAAAACACTGGGAATACTTTTTCAAGCTCCAAAGCGTAGCCTCTGTGAATATTTGACATATGGAAGCAAACATTTTTAGTGTGGCAACTACCTGTACCTTCGGGGTTCTGGAGTCATTGGTCTGAAGGCCTTTGGTTTCACCTTTAAGAGATCAGGCATTTCCTGTTTCCCTCTGAATCTTCTTCTTTTGTCTGGAAATCTGTTACCTTTGGCCACAAAACGGTCTATTTTGAATTTGTTTCCTAACTTCTTGGAGCTTAGAACGTTTTCGTTCATTAGAATGACATTTTTTTTTTTCTAGCTGCGGACCAAAAAAGGGAGGAAGGGCAAAATGGCAAATTATTAAAATTATTTTTGGAAGAAAGGTGGCTGAGGAATAGGGATCTGGAGGAATATTTTACAAAATCCACAGAAGCATCACATTCTGAAGAATTTTCTCTCTCGACACTCCATGTTCAAGATAATAATAGAGTTGGGAGAGCCAGATACCTAGAGCCCTAGCTACAGAGGAGAGAGAGGAGCCACAAATGCAGAAGAAGTAAATGCATATGCTTTCTTTAGAAACAAATCAGGCTTTCTATCCATGGGATCTCTAAGCAAAGAGGACTCTTCAGAAGGGAAAATTGCTTTCTTAACCCCTTAAAAAATGGGCCTATTTTTATGTTAGCATTTTTTTTTTTTAGATCTATTAGGGTGAATAGGATTTTTACACTCTCCATTCTGAGCTATGCCTCGTGCATAGCTCAGTATGCAGATTGCCATGGCAGCCTGGATCGCTTCAGCAGCGTCCAGGCTGCCATGGCAACTGATCGGAGCCCTGCAATTTCACTGCGGGGGTCTCTGACAGTAAGGCAGAGGGAACCACATCCCTCTGCCTTCACTCACAAGTGCCGCAATCACCATTAATTGCTGCACCTGAGGGGTTAAATGATGGGGCGGCACGATGAAACAGCAGGCACCCGTCTCATATGGGGTGGGCTCACTGCAGAGGGCCACTCCATACACCCGTGGGCGCATAATTCCATACATGAACAACGTTAAGGGGTTAGAAGATTTTGATTTAACTTCATCATAGGTTAACTAACCTTTAAACCGTGATAAGAAGGTTTTCGTGTCAGGAGGGGAGTGGCTTGGCCTGGTGCTGGATGTCCGCACATACTACAGCTCCAGCAGCCTTCTTTTTAATCTGTTACCAAGCATGTGATCCCTGGGCAACAGCACATCAGTGACAATACAGGTCCTTCTCAGAAAATTAGCATATTGTGATAAAGTTCATTATTTTCTGTAATGTACTGATAAACATTAGACTTTCATATATTTTAAATTCATTACACACCAACTGAAGTAGTTCAAGCCTTTTATTGTTTTAATATTGATGATTTTGGCATACAGCTCATGAAAACCCAAATTTCCTATCTAAAAAAATTTGCATATTTCATCCGACCAATAAAAGAAAAGTGTTTTTAACCACTTCAGCCCCGCTAGGTGAAACCCCCTTCATGACCAGGCCACTTTTTACACTTCGGCACTACACTCCTTTCACCGTTTATCGCTCGGTCATGCAACTTACCACCCAAATGAATTTTACCTCCTTTTCTTCTCACTAATGGAGCTTTCATTTGGTGGTATTTTATTGCTGCTGACATTTTTACTTTTTTTGTTATTAATCAAAATATAACGATTTTTTTGCAAAAAAATGACATTTTTCACTTTCAGCTGTGAAATTTTGCAAAAAAAACGACATCCATATATAAATTTTTCGCTAAATTTATAGTTCTACATGTCTTTGATAAAAAAAAAATGTTTGGGCAAAAAAAAAATGGTTTGGGTAAAAGTTATAGCATTTACAAACTATGGTACAAAAATGTGAATTTCCGCTTTTTGAAACGGCTCTGATTTTCTGAGCACCTGTCATGTTTCCTGAGGTTCTACAATGCCCAGACAGTAGAAAACCCCACAAATGACCCCATTTCGGAAAGTAGACACCCTAAGGTATTCGCTGATGGGCATAGTGAGTTCATAGAACTTTTTATTTTTTGTCACAAGTTAGCGGAAAATGATGATGATTTTTTTTTTTTTTTTTTTTCTTACAAAGTCTCATTTTCCACTAACTTGCGACAAAAAATAAAAAATTCTAGGAACTCGCCATGCCCCTCACAGAATACCTTGATGTGTCTTCTTTCCAAAATGGGGTCACTTGTGGGGTAGTTATACTGCCCTGGCAATTTAGGGGCCCAAATGTGTGAGAAGAACTTTGCAATCAAAATGTGTAAAAAATGACCGGTGAAATCCGAAAGGTGCACTTTGGAATATGCGCCCCTTTGCCCACCTTGGCAGCAAAAAAGTGTCACACATGTGGTATCGCCGTACTCAGGAGAAGTTGGGCAATGTGTTTTGGGGTGTCATTTTACATATACCCATGCTGGGTGAGAGAAATATCTTGGCAAAAGACAACTTTTCCCATTTTTTTATACAAAGTTGGCATTTGACCAAGATATTTTTCTCACCCAGCATGGGTATATGTAAAATGACACCCCAAAACACATTCCCCAACTTCTCCTGAGTACGGCGATACCAGATGTGTCACACTTTTTTGCTGCCAAGGTGGGCAAAGGGGCACATATTCCAAAGTGCACCTTTCGGATTTTGCAGGGCATTTTTTACACATTTTGATTGCAAGGTACTTCTCATACATTTGGGCCCCTAAATTGCCAGGGCAGTATAACTACGCCACAAGTGACCCCATTTTGGAAAGAAGACACCCCAAGGTATTCCGTGAGGGGCACGGCGAGTTCCTAGAATTTTTTATTTTTTGTCACAAGTTAGCGGAAAATGATGATTTTTTTTTTTTCTCTTTTTTCATTACAAAGTCTCATATTCCACTAACTTGCGGCAAAAAATAAAAAATTCTAGGAACTCGCCATGCCCCTCACGGAATACCTTGGGGTGTCTTCTTTCCAAAATGGGGTCACTTGTGGCGTAGTTATACTGCCCTGGCAATTTAGGGGCCCAAATGTGTGAGAAGTACCTTGCAATCAAAATGTGTAAAAAATGCCCTGCAAAATCCGAAAGGTGCACTTTGGAATATGTGCCCCTTTGCCCACCTTGGCAGCAAAAAAGTGTGACACATCTGGTATCGCCGTACTCAGGAGAAGTTGGGGAATGTGTTTTGGGGTGTCATTTTACATATACCCATGCTGGGTGAGAGAAATATCTTGGCAAAAGACAACTTTTCCCATTTTTTTATACAAAGTTGGCATTTGACCAAGATATTTTTCTCACCCAGCATGGGTATATGTAAAATGACACCCCAAAACACATTCCCCAACTTCTCCTGAGTACGGCGATACCAGATGTGTCACACTTTTTTGCTGCCAAGGTGGGCAAAGGGGCACATATTCCAAAGTGCACCTTTCGGATTTTGCAGGGCATTTTTTACACATTTTGATTGCAAGGTACTTCTCACACATTTGGGCCCCTAAATTGCCAGGGCAGTATAACTACGCCACAAGTGACCCCATTTTGGAAAGAAGACACCCCAAGGTATTCCGTGAGGGGCATGGCGAGTTCCTAGAATTTTTTATTTTTTGCCGCAAGTTAGTGGAATATGAGACTTTGTAATGAAAAAAGAGAAAAAAAAAAAATCATCATTTTCCGCTAACTTGTGACAAAAAATAAAAAATTCTAGGAACTCGCCGTGCCCCTCACGGAATACCTTGGGGTGTCTTCTTTCCAAAATGGGGTCACTTGTGGCGTAGTTATACTGCCCTGGCAATTTAGGGGCCCAAATGTGTGAGAAGTACCTTGCAATCAAAATGTGTAAAAAATGCCCTGCAAAATCCGAAAGGTGCACTTTGGAATATGTGCCCCTTTGCCCACCTTGGCAGCAAAAAAGTGTGACACATCTGGTATCGCCGTACTCAGGAGAAGTTGGGGAATGTGTTTTGGGGTGTCATTTTACATATACCCATGCTGGGTGAGAAAAATATCTTGGTCAAATGCCAACTTTGTATAAAAAAATGGGAAAAGTTGTCTTTTGCCAAGATATTTCTCTCACCCAGCATGGGTATATGTAAAATGACACCCCAAAACACATTCCCCAACTTCTCCTGAGTACGGCGATACCAGATGTGTCACACTTTTTTGCAGCCTAGATGCGCAAAGGGGCCCAAATTCCTTTTAGGAGGGCATTTTTAGACATTTGGATCCCAGACTTCTTCTCACGCTTTAGGGCCCCTAAAAAGCCAGGGCAGTATAAATACCCCACATGTGACCCCACTTTGGAAAGAAGACACCCCAAGGTATCCAATGAGGGGCCTGGCAAGTTCCTAGAATTTTTTTTTTTTCGCATAAGTTAGCGGAAATTGATTTTTTTTTGTTTTTTCTCACAAAGTCTCACTTTCCGCTAACTTAGGACAAAAATTTCAATCTTTCATGGACTCAATATGCCCCTCACGGAATACCTTGGGGTGTCTTCTTTCCAAAATGGGGTCAGTTGTGGGGTGTTTGTACTGCCCTGGCATTTGAGGGTCTCCGCAATCATTACATGTATGGCCAGCATTAGGAGTTTCTGCTATTCTCCTTATATTGAGCATACAGGTAATGAGATTTTTTTTTCCGTTCAGCTTCTGGGCTGAAAGAAAAAAAATGAACGGCACAGATTTCTTCATTCGCATCGATCAATGTGGATGAAAAAATCTCTGCCAAAAAAAAAAAATGGAGGGGAAAGGCGTCTGCCAGGACATAGGAGCTCCGCCCTACATCCATACCCACTTAGCTCGTATGCCCTGGCAAACCAGATTTCTCCATTCGCATCAATCGATGTGGATGAATAAATCATTGCCGGGATTTTTTTTTTTATATATATATATATATACAAAATGCTTGCCAAAGCATAGGAACGCCGCCTCCTCCTCAGCTCGTATGCTTCGGCAAACGTATCTGTCACTGCAGAGGAGAAAATCCCGTCTTGCAGCGCCGCATACACCGACTTGCGTGTAATCTGACAGCAGCGCAATGCTTCTGTCAGAATGCACATCGGTGCTGCAGCTAGTTCATCGGTTGGTCCACCTGGAAGGTAAAAAGACAAAAAAAAAAAAAAAAGAAAAAACCAGGCCACAACGCAATAATTTTATTAACTTTGGAACAGAACATGTAACTTTAACTTTTGGAACTAAACATTAACCTGTTTGCTTACCTGTTTTTTTTTTTTTTACCTTTATAGAACAAACCTCTCCTCCCCCATGGGTCAATGTGCAAAGCGCAAATCGCCCAAAGATGTGGCGAAGTGCGTTATGCACTTTGTCCCATGTGAAAGGAGACGTTTGCAGCAGCTGTGTGAGTGAATGGGCCCTAATAGCCCTGTGTGCCTATCCTGGTGAGATGTGATCCCTATGCTAGGTGTACCTGTGTGTGGTACTTTCGGAAACAATCCCCTAAGCATAGGGCAGGGTGGTCAGGACAGTCAGGACAGAAATACCGGGTGTCACGCCTTATTCCACTCCTGCTACAGACACGACATCTTTTTCGGGGTGACGGTTGGGTTGAGGTACCAGCAACGACATTGGGGAAATGTCGCTCGTGTAGACGGCTAACTACACTGGTGGATGGGGCCACGGAACCTTCTGGATACAGGAGGTTCTCAATGATCTCTTCCTGAAATTTGAGGAAGGATCCAGTTCTCCCAGCCTTACTGTAGAGAACAAAACTATTATACAGCGCCAATTGAATCAAATATACAGACACCTTCTTATACCAGCGTCTGGTTCTGCGGGAAACTAAATACGGAGACAACATCTGGTCATTGAAGTCGACCCCTCCCATGTGGAGGTTATAGTCGTGGACTGAGAGGGGCTTTTCAATGACACGGGTTGCTCGCTCAATTTGTATTGTCGTGTCTGCGTGAATGGAGGAGAGCATGTAAACGTCACGCTTGTCTCTCCATTTCACCGCGAGCAGTTCTTCGTTACACAGTGCGGCCCTCTGCCCCCTTGCAAGACGGGTGCTAACGAGCCGTTGGGGGAAGCCCGCGCGACTAGTTCGCGCGGTACCACAGGCGCCAATCCGTTCTAGAAACAAATGCCTAAAGAGGGCCACACTTGTGTAAAAATTGTCCACATAAAGATGGTACCCCTTGCCGAATAAGGGTGACACCAAGTCCCAAACTATCTTCCCACTGCTCCCCAGGTAGTCAGGGCAACCGACCGGCTCCAGGGTCTGATCTTTTCCCTCATAGACACGAAATTTGTGGGTATAGCCTGTGGCCCTTTCACAGAGCTTATACAATTTGACCCCATACCGGGCGCGCTTGCTTGGGATGTATTGCTTGAAGCCAAGGCGCCCGGTAAAATGTATTAGGGACTCGTCTACGCAGATGTTTTGCTCAGGGGTATACAAATCTGCAAATTTCTGGTTGAAATGGTCTATGAGGGGCCGAATTTTGTGGAGCCGGTCAAAAGCAGGGTGGCCTCTGGGACGGGAGGCGGTGTTGTCACTAAAGTGCAAGAAACGCAGGATGGTCTCAAATCGTGTCCTGGACATTGCACCAGAGAACATGGGCATGTGATGAATTGGGTTCGTGGACCAATATGACCGCAATTCATGTTTTTTTGTCAGGCCCATGTTGAGGAGGAGGCCCAGAAAAGTTTTAAATTCGGAAACTTGGACTGGTTTCCACCGGAAAGGCTGGGCATAAAAGCTTCCCGGGTTAGCGGTTATAAATTGTGTGGCATACCGGTTTGTCTCTGCCACGACTATGTCTAAGAGCTCCGCAGTCAAGAACAGCTCAAAAAATCCCAGGGCCGAACCGATCTGAGCCGTCTCAACCCGAACTCCAGACTGGGCGGTGAAAGGGGGAACTACAGGTGCGGCTGAAGTTGGGGGCTGCCAATCAGGGTTTGCCAGCACCTCTGGGATTCTAGGGGCTCTACGGGCACGTCTTTGCGGTGGCTGCGACGGGGTCACTACTGCTCGTGCCACCGTACCAGCTTCAACTGCCCTTCTGGTGCTCGCTACTTCACCAGGTTGTACGGCAGTGCTGGTACTAGGTCCAGGATGGGCTGGTCTGCTGGTGTATGCCTCACCACGTAATCCGGCAGCACCAGCCCCACTCTGATGCTCTTGAAGCGGATCCTGCGCAACCTGCGGTCTAGCAACACGGGGCCGGGTACGCCTGGTTCTATCAGGGACCTCAGCCTCCTCGTCCGAACTTTGGGTCAGAGAGCCGCTGCTTTCTACAGGTTCGTATTCTGACCCGCTGGATTCATCAGATGAGGGTTCCCACTCCTCATCCGACTGGGTCAGAAGCCTGTAGGCCTCTTCAGAGGAATACCCCCTGTTTGACATGTGGGCAACTAAATTTAGGGGTATTCCCTGAGACTACCCAGGTAAAAAAAGCAAGCCTGTCTTACAAAGGGGAGGCTAGCGAAGTACCGGAGGCCGCTGCGGTTGATAAAAAATATCAAAAGTGATTTTTTTATCGCCGCAGTGCGTGTAAAGTGGATGTGCAGCGATCAAAAAAAAATTTTTTTTTGTCACTGCGGTGGGGCGGGTGTGGGCGAACGCACGTGTGGGCGACCGATCAGGCCTGATCGGGCAAACACTGCGTTTTGGGTGGAGGGCGAACCTAAAGTGACACTAATACAGTTATAGATCTGACCGTGATCAGTTTTGATCACTTCCAGATACTATAAAAGTACAAATGCTGATTAGCGATACGCTAATCAGCGAATAACGGACTGCGGTGCGGTGGGCTGGGCGCTAACTGATCCCTAACTACCTAACCAAGGGACCTAAACTATACCTAAAACCTAACGGTCAATAACAGTGAAAAAAAAAAAGTGACAGTTTGCACTGATCACTTTTTTTCCTTTCACTAGTGATTGACAGGGGCTAGAAGGGGTGATCAAAGGGTTAATAGGGGTTCAGGGGGGTGATCTGGGGCTAAGTATGTACTGTTGGTGTACTCACTGTGAAGCCTGCTCCTCTGCTGGATCCAACCGACGAAAAGAACCAGCAGAGGAGCAGGCAGCCATATAACAGATCATATTTACAAATATGATCTGCTATACGGCTCTGTGATTGGCTTTTTTGAAAATCAGCAACCTGCCAGCCAATGATCGCTGGCTGGCAGGTCCTGACGAAATACTCCTCTATGAAATGCCGGCCCGCGATGCGCATGTGCGGGCCGGCTGCGGCGAAATCTCGCGTCTCGCGAGATGACGCGCCGATGCGTCCAGGAGGAGAAAAGCAACCACCTTCCGGACGCATCGGCGCGTTAGGCGGTCCGGAGGTGGTTAATACAAAAAAAGTCAACGTTCAAATAATTATGTTCAGTTATGCACTCAATACTTGGTCGGGAATCCTTTTGCAGAAATGACTGCTTCAATGCGGCGTGGCATGGAGGCAATCAGCCTGTGGCACTGCTGAGGTGTTATGGAGGCCCAGGATGCTTCGATAGCGGCCTTAAGCTCATCCAGAGTGTTGGGTCTTGCGTCTCTCAACTTTCTCTTCCCAATATCCCACAGATTCTCTATGGGGTTCAGGTCAGGAGAGTTGGCAGGCCAATTGAGCACAGTAATACCATGGTCAGTAAACCATTTACCAGTGGTTTTGGCACTGTGAGCAGGTGCCAGGTCTTGCTGAAAAATGAAATCTTCATCTCCATAAAGCTTTTCAGCAGATGGAAGCATGAAGTGCTCCAAAATCTCCTGATAGCTAGCTGCATTGACCCTGCCCTTGATAAAACACAGTGGACCAACACCAGCAGCTGACATGGCACCCCAGACCATCACTGACTGTGGGTACTTGACACTGGACTTCAGGCATTTTGGCATTTCCCTCTCCCCAGTCTTCCTCCAGACTCTGGCACCTTGATTTCCGAATGACATGCAACAGTCCAGTGCTGCTTCTCTGTAGCCCAGGTCAGGCGCTTCTGCCGCTGTTTCTGGTTCAAAAGTGGCTTGACCCGGGGAATGCGGCACCTGTAGCCCATTTCCTGCACACGCCTGTACACGGTGGCTCTGGATGTTTCTACTCCAGACTCAGTCCACTGCTTCCGCAGGTCCCCCAAGGTCTGGAATCGGTCCTTCTCCACAATCTTCCTCAGGGTCCGGTCACCTCTTCTCGTTGTGCAGCGTTTTCTGCCACACTTTTTCCTTCCCACAGACTTCCCACTGAGGTGCCTTGATACAGCACTCTGGGAACAGCCTATTCGTTCAGAAATTTGTTTCTGTGTCTTACCCTCTTGCTTGAGGGTGTCAATGATGGCCTTCTGGACAGCAGTCAGGTCGGCAGTCTTACCCATGATTGCGGTTTTGAGTAATGAACCAGGCTGGGAGTTTTTAAAAGCCTCAGGAATCTTTTGCAGGTGTTTAGCGTTAATTAGTTGATTCAGATGATTAGGTTAATAGCTCGTTTAGAGAACCTTTTCATGATATGCTAATTTTTTGAGATAGGAATTTGGGGTTTTCATGAGCTGTATGCCAAAATCATCAATATTAAAACAATATAAGGCTTGAACTACTTCAGTTGGTGTGTAATGAATCTAAAATATATGAAAGTCTAATGTTTATCAGTACATTACAGAAAATAATGAACTTTATCACAATATGCTAATTTTTTTAGAAGGACCTGTACACCTAAAGCCTCATGCAGACGTCCGTGGAACATGGTCCATGAGATACCGGACTGGCATTGCAGGAGTGCACGGCGTCATAGCAACCAGTGACGCGGTGCACTCCTGCAATGCCAGTCCGGTATCTCACAGACTGTGTTCCACGGACGTCTGCACGAGGCTTAACTGTTTTTTTTGTGCCCTCAAGTCGTGGTGGTGAGTGTTGCCGAGTTGTGACCTATGACCTGGAAAGGATCCACTGCCTAAATGTTTAGGTGTGTGCGTTGGCTCCCGCACGTTAGGGCTCAGCCTGATCAATTAGGCCCTGTGACAGTTGAGTGGAGCCCAGTATAACACAGCACCACCCCTGCAGCAAATAACCGGACGTTCAAGGCCTAACATTTGGTTCACTTCTCTGGACAGCAATATGCTGTATTTTCTGCAGGCAATTCCAGTTGTCTCTATAGTAGGGCTGAAACGATTCATTGATGTAATCGAGCCAAAAAATACTCTGCAGTTTCCCTGCATCGAGGATTCGTTTAAGTCACATGACCACGGAGCGTGAGTGAAGGGAAGCCTTTCACTCACCGCTCCGTGGCCTTCTGACTCGGCACCGTGCTGCACTGGCCAGGGCCTTGCGTGCACACATCGTCAGCGCGCTGGCTGATGGGGTGTGTGACGTCAGGTCCCTCCCAGTGCATGCTGGGAAGAAGACGAGGTCTGTCTCCTGCGGACTCCATGTCAGTGCACTGCCAGTGCCAGGAAAGGTAAGTATAAAGTGGGGGGGTTTAAAGGGGGCACCTGTGATTTGAACTGGGCTGATGGCGCCAGAGGACATGGATGATCATGGCAATGGCATGGAGGGTCTGTCGGAGTGGGGGACGGGACACGGATGGCAAAGAAGGGCTGATGGCGGTGGGTGGGGGACAAGGCATGGAGGGGCTGATCTAATGGCAGTGGGGGACATGGTGGATGGCACTGGGGAAGGGGGACATGGCAATGTAGGGGCTGATGGCACTGGGGGAGTGGTGGACATGGCATGGAGGGGTTGATCTGATGGCACTGGGGGTGGGGAACATGGTGGATGGCATTAAGGCACTGGGGAAGGGGTACATGGCAATTGATAGCACTAGGGCAGTGTGGGACATGGCATGGAGGGCGCTGATCTGATGACACTGGGGGAGTGGGAGACATGGCAATTGGGCTGGCAGTGGATGGCATGGAGGGGCATACCTTAGATACACATTCTGGCAGAACAGCCTGCTGGATAATACCCAGATACAACCAGCTATATGCCCTCATTGACTATATAATGTGGACCAAGGCCTCTGGCCATGTTCCGGCATACATGCTGGGTATCGTCCAAAGCGTTTTTTTTTTTTTTTGGTCCTGCCAAAACCTAGCTTAAATTCTGTAACAAGGCTGGACCCCATTTCACTCAATCACTGCAGCAGCTGGCATTATCCAGCTATACCTGATATGGTACATTCTGGCTGGCTGTTCTTCTGACAGAATGTACTCGATCTTAAAAATAATCGGTAGAATACTCGATTACTAAAATAATTTGCTGCAGCCCTACTGTATAGCAAACATATTTTGTGCTGCCCCCATTAGCTCCCAATTAGCCAGACCGGCGGTCAGTGGACCATATAGTACAGACCCCATACCAGAACAGTATTTTCTAGGGTCAGCCCTGCTGGTCACATACAACACAATCCGGAGTTAAGTCTCCCTTTGGGATTCTATAGCAAACTCTCAACTCAAAGGAGTTATACTCCCATTTTTTAGATCCCTTGATTGGGATCTATATTATTGCTCTCACGTTTGCTGCTGCATAGGGGTACTAATTTGTATTATTCCTCTGAACTAGGAATGAACACATTTCATATTTTGAAATTCGAGTTCGGGTTGTGGTATAATCTGAATTGCGCTATGGATTTGTTAGAGATGTGTGAATTTTATTCTATATTTTTTGTATCTCTAGGACTGTAATTGGTTAATCTTAGGGTACTTTCACACTTGCGGCAGGACGGATCCGACAGGCTGTTCACCATGTCGGATCCGTCCTGCGGCTATTTCGCCGTTCCGTCGCTCCGTCCCCATTGACTATAATGGGGACGGGGGCGGAGCTCCGGCGCAGCACGGCGGTGCACGGTGAAAGCCAGCCGGACTAAAAAGTCGGACATGCAGGACGGCGAAATAGCCGCAGGACAGATCCGACATGGTGAACAGCCGCAAGTGCGAAAGTACCCTTAAGTTGTTACAAGCTTCTTATTTTAGGAGCCTCCCTCCTCCCCTTTCTGCTGTTAGTCAAGCTCTGTCTATGCAATGCTATGAGGATATGAAGGGGGGCAGAGAACTGTGCTGTGGGCAGTGTTTGTCTTCTATCTCCCCACAGATGCTTTGAAGAAGATGTGTGCACTGTGAAAGGATGCTAAAGCCAATCCCTTGGCTGGATGAATATGATACACACATATTACTCACTGCCTATAGAACAACACCTCTTTGAAGTGTCATATATGACGTGTGCAGTATTATTGTTAGGATAGATGCCATTACAACATGGCGGCGATAACCAGATGTTTACATTAGTTCACATTCCAAAGTAGTGCGCAGATGCTAGAGTGTTATCTCTTCTCTTTATCTCTTCGTCCTTTTGAGCCAATGAAATAATGCCTGGGCCTCAGAAAGTACTGCCCTTTTCTGAAGATGTATATACCGCTTACTTTCTGTAATAAAGTAGAGATTGCATTGACCATCTATGTGTCAGCATCTAGTCTCTTAGCCACGCGTGGATATTAACCCCTGGGGGGGTACCTTGATTCGGAGCACCAGAGTATATCTTAAAGGCTTTAATTAAAAGCCGCTTTGTCAGATTCCTTTACCACGGACCATAACGCAATTGCATGATGGAATGCCTTTAGAGGCATTACGTTATTCATTCCGTCATACTAGAAGTCTATGGCCTGCATAACGGATCCGTCCGGTTTCCGTTATGCTGGAATCCTCTCCTGCATAACGGAAACTGGATGGATCTGTTATGCAGGCCATAGATTTCTATTATGGCAGAATGAATAACGGAATGCCTCTAAAGGCATTCCGTCATGGAATTGCGTTATGGTCCGTAGTAACGGAGTCCATAACGCAATTCGAATTATACCAGAACCCGAACTCGAATTTCAAAATATGAAATTCGCTCATCCCTACTCTGAATGACGGTCTTTTATTTATCATCTTCTGTGGACTTCCATTTCCATTCATTTTCATCCACATACATTTCCTATGAAGTAATGTGAATCCTTCTTTCTCCTCCACAGGGTAATTTAGGCATGGACTCCTAAAGAATGCTCATCAATATAGTTAAGATAGGCCAAAAGCGCCTATCCGGTCAGACTACCAATAGACTGTCTCTGTTTCCTATCCAGTGATGGATAAGTTCCTGAAAAAGCAGAAACCTATGGAGCCAATCGGTCCACCAGCCCCAGGTACTGACCCTGAATCTGATTAGGAACAATCCAGTGATGACAGTGGACTATCAGCATATAAAGATAAACCCATTTCTAGGCCCTTCATAGCGCTTGTCTCATCTTGTATGCTCTGGGCCCTATTGCCAGACAGCTGATATCACACAAGATCTTCAACAGATGTGGAGTGGACTAATTAATCACTTGAACTAATTCAGACAACTATTATCTCGCACTCAGAAGGAGTAACCTCGTGCCTACAGCTATTCTGCAGTTACTATTTTTTTAGAACTTAGCTTAGCCTTCCAAACTTGCCAATACTTAAGACATTCACAGATGCTCTTCGTCAACATCAGTACCAGTTCCGCTGGTTGTATCTGTTTGGCATATCCATGGCAGCAAATGAGAAGAAATACATGGCTCTGAGAAGTCGCCAACATATCTGCTAACCTCCACATCACCATGGATCCACTTCCAGCCTTGAGGCTGTCCTCTTCCTATCCCGACTCCCTGGGAAACAGTGAGAGGTCCCAAGAATCAATGTTCCAAGGGTGGACCACAGAGATCTTTGTCTGCTGATGAATTGTTTACTACCTGACTACCTCATTGCTCTAAATTTTGAAACCTTCTGACCCTGTGATGAGTATTCTCTTTAGCTTTACATACTTTGACATTGTGTTCATTTTGCTATTTGAATATATATATATATATATACACAGTACAGACCAAAAGTTTGGACACACCTTCTCATTCAAAGAGTTTTCTTTATTTTCATGACTATGAAAATTGTAGATTCACACTGAAGGCATCAAAACTATGAATTAACAAATGTGGAATTATATACATAACAAAAAAGTGTGAAACAACTGAAAATATGTCATATTCTAGGTTCTTCAAAGTAGCCACCTTTTGCTTTGATTACTGCTTTGCACACTCTTGGCATTCTCTTGATGAGCTTCAAGAGGTAGTCACCTGAAATGGTCTTCCAACAGTCTTGAAGGAGTTCCCAGAGATGCTTAGCACTTGTTGGCCCTTTTGCCTTCACTCTGCGGTCCAGCTCACCCCAAACCATCTCGATTGGGTTCAGGTCTGGTGACTGTTGAGGCCAGGTCATCTGGCGGAGCACCCCATCACTCTCCTTCATGGTCAAATATCCCTTACACAGCCTGGGGTCATTGTCCTGTTGAAAAATAAATGATGGTCCAACTAAACGCAAACCGGATGGAATAGCATGCCGCTGCAAGATGCTGTGGTAGCCATGCTGGTTCAGTATGCCTTCAATTTTGAATAAATCCATAACAGTCACCAGCAAAGTACCCCCACACCATCACACCTCCTCCTCCCTGCTTCACGGTGGGAACCAGGCATGTAGAGTCCATCCGTTCACCTTTTCTGCGTCGCACAAAGACACGGTGGTTGGAACCAAAGATCTCAAATTTGGACTCATCAGACCAAAGCACAGATTTCCACTGGTCTAATGTCCATTCCTTGTGTTCTTTAGCCCAAACAAGTCTCTTCTGCTTGTTGCCTGTCCTTAGCAGTGGTTTCCTAGCAGATATTCTACCATGAAGACCTGATTCACACAGTCTCCTCTTAGCAGTTGTTCTAGAGATGTGTCTGCTGCTAGAACTCTGTGTGGCATTGACCTGGTCTCTAATCTGTTAACCTGCGATTTCTGAGGCTGGTGACTCGGATGAACTTATCCTCCGCAGCAGAGGTGACTCTTGGTCTTCCTTTCTTGGGGCGGTCCGCATGTGAGCCAGTTTCTTTGTAGCGCTTGATGGTTTTTGTGACTGCACTTGGGGACACTTTCAAAGTTTTCCCAATTTTTCGCACTGACTGACCTTCATTTCTTAAAGTAATGATGGCCACTCGTTTTTCTTTACTTAGCTGCTTTTTTCTTGCCATAATACAAATTCTAACAGTCTATTCAGTAGGACTATCAGCTGTGTATCCACCTGACTTCTCCACAACGCAACTGATGGTCCCAACCCCATTTATAAGGCAACAAATCCCACTTATTAAACCTGACAGGGCACACCTGTGAAGTGAAAACCATTTCAGGTGACTACCTCTTGAAGCTCATCAAGAGAATGCCAAGAGTGTGCAAAGCAGTAGTCAAAGCAAAAAGTGGCTACTTTGAAGAACCTAGAATATGACATATTTTCAGTTGTTTCACACTTTTTTGTTATGTATATAATTCCACATGTGCTAATTCATAGTTTTGATGCCTTCAGTGTGAATCTACAATTTTCATAGTCATGAAAATAAAGAAAACTCTTTGAATGAGAAACTTTTGGTCTGTACTGTATATATATATATATATATATATATATATATATATATAGTTTTTGGGTTGGCCTCCCATGCTTTCCTGGTTACTGCTACAATTACTGTTACAATGACTATTATACTTATAAATACAAGCAAAAACATACAATATCTAAAACATTTTATGCTATGTTCTTCGTGTGTCACTTACACTTTGTTAATTACTTTTATTCCTATTACCTGTTGATATCAACACTATCTAGATCCCTATATGTCCTTATTGACCCGAGACTACATTAGCCTCTCCAATCTACCGCTTTTATAGATCATTGTGTCTAAGTGCGGTACCTTTATGTCTTTTGCCTCCTACAATGTTACAGGTCTTAATTCACTGATCAAAAGATCTCAAGTATTAGCACACATCAAAAAGAAAAAATAGACATCATCCTACTCCAGGAAACAGACTTTATAAAATTCAAATCCTCAAATTTTGATTGAGCCTTCTACACCCAATGGTGCCACTCTTACTCTTCATCAAGGAATTCAATAGGAGTTGCTATTGCTTTCACAAAAAACATTCCCTATCAACATATTGACACATTACTTTATATGAATGGCTGCTATGTTTTCATAAAAGTTAAATTGGCTAATATGCTGGTAACAATTGGTAATTTGTACGCCCCAAACACTAGATGAGATTGCGGTTGTCGAGGACGTTGAAAGATATGAGCCAATTTATAGATGTATTTATCCTTCTCAAAGTTGACCAACTTTACTGCATTGAAGAATTAGCTGCATTCTCCTACCATGTTCATTCTAAATTATTGAAGTTGTGTGCCCCCTGGGGTTCAGTTCTGTGCCACTGATTATTTAATTAATTTAACTTTGCTTTAATCCTCCTGTTCTTATACGTATGCAGGCTGGTCTTTTAAATGGACCACTATTATGCTCCTACATCGTACTATTTCATATTGTGCACATAATCTCAGAAGACTGTCCTCAGAGGGATGCACATTCTCTGCCAACTTCAAATGGAAGTTCATTAGGAAGAGGCTGACTACAGTCATTACAGAGTGTATGATTAGATTTACTTTTACTTTTCCTGCTTTCTTCCCGATTTGCAGACATCTGAAAGCAGAAAAAAACCTAATTAGCAGGTGCCCAAACACTCTTTTAGTAAGTACAAGGAGCAGTAATGAGATGTATAATGAAATACTTGCGTAACCTCATATAAAGTGATGCTACAAGCAAAGCTCAATATACTGACATGCCAGAGGAGAGGTCAGGACCAATATCATTTAACAATGGAATGAGGCAGAGATAAACAGAAAGTACTTTTTACTCTGGGCAGGCAGAGGTGTAGCATTCTGGCTGAGTTCGCCATGGCCGGCAATAAGACCCCCTACTTCCGGGATAAGGCTGACGTTATCGCGCATGCGCGATGCAGAGCTGATCAGGTGATATGAGGGTGCAATTGCGGCTTTATAGATATATAAACCTCTGACAAGTGACCCCCCGTGAAGTGATCATCATGAGAGAAACCTCCAGATTTCTCTCTTCTTCTTGACCCACGACCTGCAGCTGTGATCTTATTCCCTCATACCATCTCTAGTCCCTCTCCCAGCTGTCATTACTCACCTCACTACAATATTTAACCTCTCTCTCATCTGGTATCTTTCTGTCCTCTTTCAAACATTCTGTTATAACTCCACTACTAAAAAAAAAAAACAAAAAAAAACAAAAAAAAAAACATCCATTGACCCGACTGGTACTGCTAATTACCAATCTGTTTCTAACCTCCCCTTCATCTCCAAACTCCTTGCGTAAAAAGCTCTCTCTCTCTCTGCAAACTCTCTTCTTGACTCCTTATTCACCATATGCATCACCATATTCTGACTCTCGCAACTTTTTTTTAGACTTATGTCTATGGCGCTGTATGAGGGCTCAATTTTTGAGTGCTGTTCTGTATTTTTTTTATTGATTCCATATTGGGGTGTAAATGACTTTTTAATAACTTTTTACAAATTTTTTTTGGGAGGTGAAGTGACAAAAAAAAATTATGATTCAGCCATTTTTATTTTTTTCTGTTTCTCCATTCACCATACTTGGATAAATACTCTTATATTTTAATAGTACATGCCGTTTCGGATGCATCAATACTAATAATCTTAATTTTTTTTTATTAAAATGGCGATGATTAGAATTTTAATCTTTTTTTTAAAAACTTTAACTTTACTATTTATCAGGGCATCCACGCTGCAAGCTTCCGGATCCCTTGTGCAGGAGAGGAAGGTGGGAAGTTTCCGATTGAGCCTTGAGGCCATTAAGTCCACGTCAGGGTGACCCCAACGTAGGCAGATCGCCTTGAATACCTCTGGGTGGAGGGACCACTCGCCCGGATCTATCGTGGTCCTGCTGAGGAAGTCCGCAGTCCAGTTCTCCAAACCCGGGATGTAGATCGATGAAATTGACAGTACATGGGCCTCCGCCCACCGTAAGATCTTGGCAGATTCCTGCATCATCGCAAGACTGGTGGTTGATTTACGCCGCCGCCATGGCGTTGTCTGACTGAACTCTGACGGGGCGACCCTTCAGGGGGTGGGTCCAGTGCCGGAGCGATAGAAGAATCACCCTGAGCTCCAGTACATTGATTGGGAACTTGGACTCCGACTGAGACCATGTGTCTTGGACTGTCCTGGGAGGGGGAACCTCCTCCCCAACCCAGGAGACTGGCGTTGGTGGTAATAACCGTCCAGGATATTGGAAGAAAAGACCTTCCCAGAACTGGAACCGACAGCCACCAACAAAGGGACGACCTCACCTGAGGAAAGAGGCGGATGGGATAATCCAGGCTCTCTGAAGATTTGTCCTAGGAGGACAGGGTCGCTCTCTGGAACGTGCAAGAGTGGAACTGGGCAAAGGGAATCGTCCTCAAAACAGTCGACCATCTTCCCTAACGTCCTCATGCAGAGTCTAATGGACGGAAGTGTGCAGTGGAGAAGAACCCTCACGGAGCGGTGTAAGGCCAGTCGCTTGTCCAGAGGAAGGCGAATCTGTGCTGCCTCCGTGTCCAGAAGCATACCCAGAAAGATGAATTGTCTGGAGGGGGTCAGAGATAACTTCTGCAGATTGACCAACCACCCGAAACGTGCAAGGGCTTCCAGCGTGATCCATACGCTGCTCGATGCCTGAGCAAAGGAGGGGGCCTTGATGAGGATGTCGTCCAGATAAGGCATAAGGAAGATGCCTCTGGAACGATGCAGGGCAAGAAGAGGGGCCAGGATCTTTGTGAAGACCCGAGGTGCAGTTGCCAGTCCCAATGGGAGGGCGACAAACTGGTAATGATAGTCTCCTATTGCAAACCTCAGGAAGCGCTGGTGACTCCTCGCGAATCGACGAAAGGGCCTGCCACGTGAGGAACCTGACCTAATGTGAGAGGCTCGCTTGGCCCTAGGTTGTGGGAGATGGGTGCTCTTGCCTCATGGACTCAGAAATAATTTCGTCCAGCTGAGAACCAAAGAGACGGGTGCCGGCAAAGGGGAGACTGACTTGAGAACACTTGGAAGTCGCATCCGCTGCCCACACCTTCAGCCAAAGCTTGCGGCATAAGGTGACCACGAATGCCGAAGAGCGTGCCAGCGTCCAAGGATGCCTCATAGAGAAACTTCCCCGCCTGGATGATCAGTTGTGCCAAGGATTAGAGATCCTGAGCAGGGACCTCAGATACAAAGTCCTGGTCCAGCTGGCTGCCCCACTCAGAGATTGCCTTTGCCACCCACGCGGAGGCGAACACAGGCCTAAGGGCTGACCCCGTAGCTGCAAAGAGGGACTTCGTCAAGGATTCCATCCGACGATCTTCAGCGGACTGAAGGGAGGATCCATCAGCTATGGGAATAGCCGTATTTTTGGCTAGCTGTGCTACTGGTGGGTCCACCTTAGGAGGGGATGTCCACGTGGAAACGCAGTCCGCTGGGAAAGGATATAGGATGTCCAGCTTTTTTGGGGAGGAAAAATGCATGTCTGGATGATACCAAGCCTTGGAAAACACAGCCAAAAAATTATTATGGCGAGGAAACACCCTTGAGGCCTGTTTTGGACGGAAGGATACCCCCTGTTGGTCAGTGGGGGGAGGATCATCCTGCACCCGGAAGGTTGTCGCAGATGGCAGCAATGAGGCTATACACGGTGGAGGCCAACTTAGAAGGCTACTCTGTCTCCATATCCAAATCCTCAACCTCTCCGTTGGACAGCACGTCCCTAGGAGAAGAAAACCCTGAGTGAGACCGTACACGGGGCAGGAGAGGGAGATGCATCATTGGAAGAAACGTGATCTACTCTGGGACGCTTTTGTGAATGCCGAGCACTGACGGAATCACCGGAGCGAAGTGACCTGGGGGGGGGTCGGCCTGAACCAGAAGCTCTGGAGGGTGCATCCGAGGGAGGTGCAGCCTGTGTAGGTGGCGGATTCTCAACCAAGCGACCCACAATAGATAGGGTGGATTGGGAGATTTTAGCAAAGTTTTCCACCACCTGAGAGAGAGTTCTGGCCCAATTGGGTAACTCAGCTGCCGGAGGAGGAGGCCCCTGCCTGGGCGTCTGACAAGCAGAGCAGACAGAATCTGGTTGCCCACAAGGAAATTTTGCCTGACATATAGAGCAGGCATAGTGGGAAGCTATTGGCAGCCGATGTAGAGCACCCGAGGGATCAGACATGATGGTAGGGGGAAATCTGAAGCTGGAGAGAGTACAGCGACCTGAGGAGAGGAGCACAGTTCCTACCAGAGCCAGGAGCAGAAACAGTCCAGAGGGGGATGTCCCAGTGAAGACTTCCTGAATAGCTGTGGCGGCAAGAGTAAGCCCCACCCGCTCAGGTCCTGCATCTCCCGCTCAGCTCCGCTAATTAACCCTCGCAGTGCCCGTATCCCCTTCAGAATGCAGCACAAGGCAGCGCCTAGAACAGGCTGCCGCCCGATGTGAAGCTGAGAGAAGCCACTGCTTCCTGTCCCGATCTGAGAGAAGCCGCAGCTTCGAATAGGCCCCGCCCCCTTCCACCTGATGTGCTCGTTTTCCGAAGCACAGAGTAATAACCGACCGGCGGGGTGATTATTATGTTCAGAAGACCAGAGAGTGACTCTTTCGCTGCTGCCCGTTGTGAAGGGGGAGGAGAGGTACTTGCAGCCATGTAGCTGAAGCATGGGCCAGCGGGCGTACAACGGCCTGGAGCAGGCATCACTTATCAGTCCAGCCGCTGTCTTCACCCTTCCTCTGTTCCAGCAGAGTCTCCCTTCAGCTTCTGGAACCGTAATGGCAGGAAGTTGGAAGAGGGACTTGGATGGGTGACCCTTCAGCTGGCAGGATGCAGGGGAGCGAGGCTGCCATGGTCCCCTTGTCTTCTTGTGGGGGAGGAGGCAGTTTGGCGGACCAACGCTGGCATGCTTCACCTGGAGAACAGCGAGGCTAGGCGACCACTGTTTCCCACCTGAAAAAAGAAGAAGAATAAAATAAGAAACTAAAATAAAAAATCTTCAGGAGCTACCCTGCAGAGCAGGGAGGTCTTGCCTCCTATTGACACTAGAAAAAACTGAAGTGCTCTCTCTCAATGCTGGAGGGGGTATAGCTGCCAGGGGAGGAGCTAACAGCCTTTACTAGTGTCAACGCCTCCTAGACGGACATAATACCTACAGTTCCTGTGTCTTCCAATGAATATGGGCGAGAAAAAGTCCTTTTCTTTAATAATCATGAATAAATTAAAAACAATGTCTAAAAATAAACAATTGAAAATATACGAGTTATATACAAATTTTTTTTTTTTATGTTTTTATAAAAAATAAAAAAAATGCCAGAGTAGTTTCACAATTCTGTTATTCTGACAGCCCAGCAAACAAAATAGAAAAAATAAAATAAAAAGTATCCTTTATTTTGAACATCCGTTATGCTCATTTTGCATTCGTTCTACCCATTTCCATTTCAGTCCTCCACCAAGTACTGTACTTTTTCCCCCGGCTAAAATAATGGCTCTCAGGCAGAAAAAGCTAAAACGGATGCTCGAAATAAAAGCTCCTTTTTTTTGTTCTTCTGACAGATCAGAAGAATGGAAAACTAACTGGTGATGTGGGCTTGGCCTACATGCATAGGCTTAACACCTACATAAAACCCCAAATATTGACTGCTGGGCCCTAGAGGGTCAGTATTTTCTATAAAAATAAAAAGATATGGGGTAGTTAAATAAACTGGTGTAAAGTAGAACTGGCTTAGTTGCCCATAGCAACCAATTAGATTACACATTTCATTTTTGACAGCTCCTTCGGAAAATGAAAGGTGGAATCTAATTGGTTGCTATGGGAAACTAAGCCAGTTCTACTTTACACCAGTGTGATAAATGACCCCATTAGCCTCCAATCTAACCCTAAGTTCACACCTGAGCGTTTTACAGCGCGTTCCTACACGCTGTAAAACGCTCAACAAGGAGAAACCAATGCTTCCCTATCGGCATGGTTCTCACCTGGGCGTTTTACAGCGCGTACGATCTCGCTGTAAAACGCCCGACGCTCAAACAAGTTCTTGAGCTTTTTTAGGAGCGTTTTCTCGCGCGTTCCCGTACATAGACTTTCGGGAACGCGCAACAATGTGTGTTCGCTTGTCTCTGTATGCGCGATTGTAAACGCCGGTACAATCGCGCATACAGAGCGCTTCTTTCAGAACGCTCAGGTCTGAATCCAGGGTAAATGAGTAGTAGTTGATTATGGCCAATTTATGTCTTATATCCAATAAAAGTATGGTACTTTTAGTTCTACACACTGTTGTGTCCACTCCAATAGTCATTTTCATAAGATGTGATTAGTGTTGAGCGCTTCTGAAGTCGCTTCATTCAAAACTTTGGAATAATACTGTATGGAGATTAGTCTCCATACAGTATTAGAATGTATGGGCTCAGATGAGCAGTTATTTGCGAAGTCGCGTGTCACTTCATTGAATAACTTCTGTAGTTGATTTTTGTGGAAAACCAAACTCTGCTTTAGTTTAGACTAGTACCTCTCAATTATGGCATAATAAAGTGGTGTGCATTATTTTGTTTAATACCAACTCTAAGACATCAATATATATTTTTGAACGTATTATTTAGAGTTCACGATTGGATTGATATCACATCTTATTAAAGTGACTGCAGTGTATACAACTGTCTGTAGAACTACAAGTACATATTTTATTGGATATGGCAAATTGTCAGTTATCAACCACTGCTCATACATTGGAGGCCAAGAAGGATATTTATTAAAACTGGAGTAACGCAAAACTTGCCCATCGCAACCAGTTTCCACCTTTCATTTTTCAGAGCTCTTTTGGAAAAAGACAGCCATGCATCATCCGAGTACATAGGACTGAAGATGGCAGTGGTCATGCACTTAATGGTAACTGGACGTATCCAGCGGATGCACAGATTCAGGCACCAGAATCCCCCTATAACTGCATATTTCAGCACCTGCGCCAAAGTACTGGAAGCCAGGAACAAGTCACAAGAATATGTGACCACCACCCTATGGATGTGAAGAATGTCAGGTCTCTGCCGATACCAGGTCAGGCAGGGTTTTTCACCATCAGAGTTTGGGTACAGCACAAAGACATTTACGCTTGCACTGAGTATGTACAATTGTTTATGGCATTTTTATACAAGTATAATTGGCCAACCCCTTTAAAAGTGCTGTCTCATCTCAAACAATGGGGGCATATCGCTAGGGACCCGCACCTATATTGAGAACGGAGCCCCGCATGCACAGCCACCCTCCATTAGTTTTTATTGGGCTGCTGAAAATTCAGTCGAGCCCATAGAAGTGATTGGGAGCAGTGGGCATTAATGCACGGTGCGCTCCCACTCACTTCTATGGGGAGAGCACTTGGTGGAGGCCGGACCAGAGTCCTCCAGCCACCACTCTGTGGGGCTCTGTTCCAGATATAGGTGCGAGTCCCAGTGGTGGTATCTGCACTAGAGATGAGCGAATTCCTGTTATGACGGAATTAATAATGGAATGCCTCTAAAGGCATCCAGTCATAGAATTGCGTTATGGTCCGTGGTAACAATTCATAACGCAATTCACCTTTTACTAGCAAACGAAGTGTGAATGAATTTCAAAATATGAAATTCGCTCATCTCTAATCTGCACCTATAAGACCATGGGGGCATATCCTAGCGATCCATTGTCCGAGTTGAGTCAACCCCTTTAAGTCTATGTTCACATCATGTTTGTGATGTAGGTTTAGATAGTTCCCAACATACATACGAAGAGTCTATAGGGTTACATTAAAATTATGAAACAATGTAGTACACTTCCATGGAACAGTATCAACAATTAAAAATGTATACTGAGCAGTATACCTTCTTTTACAACGGGACCCTATGGGTGACAAATGGCAGAGGTATGTGGCTACACAATGCAATGTGAACAGTATCTGCATTTCTAGACTCGCCCTCCAAGTCCCCACAAGAGCACACAATCATTTATTCTGAACTAGGAGCAGAATCAGAGGTCACATTAATTAACACAGATTTAAAATAAGGCTTCCTTTATTAGTTTTAATACCAGTCTACAGAGGCGATAAAAAGAGAAAAAGTGCAATTTTGTACAGAAAGATGCAGGACAAAAGTGCAAACGGGAAAATTCACAGCTCCAGGGAATCCCACAATCTCATTTATTTCTTTTTAATACAGTGTTAAATAACGTCAGGAAAACCAAGAAGAGGCTCATTAATGGTAGATGCAGGGGGTGTGTAAATATCTTGTAAGAGTTCAGTAGCATTTTTTTATATAAATTTTTATTATTGTGTCCACAGTAAGGAAATAAAAAAAATAAAAAAAGTAAATCAGTGGAAAATAATCCAAAGCATGCACAAATTAAAAAGGAAAAACAAAGATCTCAAACCTAATAAACTTGAAGAAAAGAAAAAAAAGATATAAAATATGTATGTAAAATAAATATCAACCTGCTGCCTAATACGGTAATCCCTTATCTGACCTCCGCACCTCCCCCACATCACACCTTGCAATCCAGCTGCTGCCTTACTTTGGAATGGGGGACCTGCTATGTCCAGAGCACTACAAATGCCTTACTGAGGAACTACACAGGGAAATAAAGTCAGGAATGGGAAAGCTTCAGATAACCAGCACCATACTGACTAGATACATGCCAGACTACTTCAAGACTACAAATGGTCAATTACAACAAGCCCTTTTCCTGATAAGGATATACATTCACTACAAGTAGCAGAGTCACTTTCCTTAAAATAAAAATGTCCTTTTCAGCTTGTTCTCAAACCCCTCACAGTTTAGGATCTAGAACATAACCAGCTTAAAGGGGTTCTCCACTTTGACCTTATCTACTGGATGCGTCCTGGTCTGGGCTTAACTGTCAACGTCAAGCCACCTAATAGGAACCAGACGTGTAGCATCAGAACTGAGCTAAACACAGCAGAGAGATAACCACTAATGTTAATTTCCCAATGCAGTAAATATGGTGATCTAAGTGCTACATGTTGCATAGAACCACAAAATGACAGAACCAAGGGCGACCTAGAACATTGCATTAAGTTTAGCTTAAAGTATTGAAGCTGCGACTTAGACGGAAAGTGTGTCAACCACCGATAACGTCACGGACACGAAAACAAATCAGCGACAACACAGGTTGAAGATCAAGATTGCGTCTTCCTACTGTTGCCCAGGCACAATGCATCAACCTGCTGTAAACTCCATAATGAACTGTGCAACTTGACAGAATTAATACTGCTCGCAGATTATCTCTCTTTCTCAAAGTGCAGAAAACAAAAAGAAAGGAGGTTTCAAGTATTAGATGTTGCCCCAGATTCTGCCCACATGAAGTAAAATCTGACATAAGGTGGAGGCTTGGGTGCCACAACCTTTCCTGTGCAAGCATTAGGACAAAAAACCCTCTGCTCTCATCTTCGCACCTTCACAACCTTACCAGATGAAAAGCCCTGCACAAATGTAAAAGACAGGAAAGATCCTTTTGCACAAGAACAGCACCACCTATCATCTAACTTCCTTGACCACTTTTCTCAAGCTCCAGTCTGAAGCCCATGACCACACAGAACAGTAGAGAGTACATGGTGAGGGCACCTCCATCAGCCATAGATTTAATCCTCACATTACTCCAGCCCTGCAAACATCCAAAAACACAGACCACTTACGTGACAACTAAATATCCACCTGCGGCCTCCACTCTACATACAGTTGAAGAGAGCCAGGAAAAATTAAAGACCTCAATCCAACCTCCTCCCCTATGTCTTAAAAATAAACTCCCAGGTTCTCAAGGCACTAAAATACGCAGCGGAAAATATTTGGGGGACGGGTTTCAAGTTAACTTTGTACAATTTTACATTCACATTAAATCTAATAAAAGGACAGAGCAAAAAGATTTGTTTTTTTTTGTTTTTTTTTATTAAAGTGACTGATGAGGAGGTCGGAGCTGGATGCTCCGCTTCATCTGTAACCCTCTAACATTCTGCTATTTATTATCATATTACTACTGTTGCCCAACAACATAAATATATTTATATATCACAGTGTATCCACATCATAACTGATGGCAGAGTAATTGTCCTCATCGAACTTTTTTTAAATCACTTTTTTGTTTAATATACTTATATTTATATATTTACTTTTAATCCATACAATTGTAATGCTGCAGTCAATAGCCGTTAATAGTTCTTTATTGAAAGCATTAATGAACTATAGCATACAGCAGAGAGGATGCTTTCCGCCTCCCTGCTGCCCCAATCTGATATCACCCCAGTGTACGATGGTCCACAGTTGTGGGGTGCCCACTGTAACCCTAGGAGGATGGAACTAAGCCACCAGTCTCGCCACTTTTTGGGGAGAAAAGGGTGCAGAAATATAAGAGGCCTTGTCCTAGTGAGGCTTGTAGGGGCCAGGAAGTAGGTGCTGCATTGTGGTTGCAGAAAGCTCTCTCGTGTCTCCACCAAAAATTGGTCAGATGATTACCAAGCCATCCTCCTGCTAGGTAGTCCGCAGGTTGGATCCTTGTGAGTTACTCATGGACTTCTGAAGGTTATTAATGTTGAAGTTTTGTAAGGAAGAAGTCACAGTTGGGGCAAACTGGCTAATAGGTTGGGAAGGTGGTGGCCCGCCAGGTCCACTCCATTGGGTTTGGAAAGGTGCGCTTTGGAAGCCAAACTGTTGAGGGCAGATTCCTTTGGGGAAGTGAGCCAAAGAGTTGGTAGATGCTGCAGGCATTGAGACGGGGACCCCTAGTGATGGAGTTATAGACACACACAGCTGACCAGGGGCAGAATACTTTCTTGCCATTCCAGGTCCCTGAAATAAAACGGAGACAAATATTTTAGGGATTGTTCCATCAGAGAACAGTAGAAGCACAGTGGTCTGCAACCTGTGGCCACAGCAGTCAATGCTTGTTCAAGGCTTTGCTTGAAGTATTGCCACTCACCTCGTAGCTAGGATGTCCAGACTTGCTCTTTTTCCCTGTCAGGTTCATGGCATCCCGCGCCCAATTGTCCACCAGTTGATGTAGGTCATCTGTAAAGGTTCCCTTGCGGCTGGAGGAGGAAGCAGGAGCAGTGTTTGACTGGGCTGGAGCATTCGAAGGGGCGACTGTGTTGGTGCTGCTTGTTCCTGCAATAAGTAGAGAAGTGTAAAAAGATAGGACACAAGTGACTATTTTTGCTTTTTTATTTATTTAAGGGAACGCCTTCTCTTGGAGACATCTTGTATGTGATGACAGCGCCCAGTTCTAATGAAAATGCTTTCTAGATTATTATTAGTAACACAGAAAACATTTAGGCTCTATGTGCAATGTTGTGTTTAGTACAAATTAGGGGTTCGATGACCACTTTTGACGTTATTTTCCAGGCAGTTATATTTAGATCCGATGTTTGGTCCCTTTTTGCTTTAGGCTTACATGGAGGATGCCAGTCTTAATAAATGACTCCTGATGTATTTGAGAGCTGTACTCATTCTGCATGCAAAATCACTGTGTACATATATTACTTATCCTGTACTGATCCTAAGTTACATCTTTTATTATACTCTAGAGCTGTACTCACTATTCTGCTGGTGCAGTCACTGTGTACATATATTACTTATCCTGTACTAATCCTGAGTTACATCCTGCATTATACTCCAGAGCTGCACTCACTATTCTGCTGGAGGAGTAACGGTGTACATACATTACTTATACTGTACTGATCCTGAATTACAGCCTGTATTAAACTACAGACAGAACTTCTAATCTAGTAGTCCTTATTAAAAACAGTCAGCAAGCTCATTGTAAGACAAGCAACCAAGTGTAAAATTATTTTATGGAAAAGGACATACTATACAGTCTGCCTCTGCCTGGAAAATCAGTATAGCTTTGGTGGTCACCTGTTCTGGATGCTAAACACAAGTGTGAACATACGGCCTTGAAATGGCATGCTGCATCTTTAGTCTCCGATCTTCACAATAGACAAGTACTTATATTTATACCAGGGTGCACCCAGATCCTGCAGTGATGTCTCCATTATCAGCCTTTTGGGGTGACCATATGATGACACCAGTATAATGACCAGGTGACAGGGCACTTTCCAGACAACTGTGTGGCCCTGAGCATAACCCGGCTTTTTAAGAAGGTTATTAGAGATATGCAGATATATATAAAAGATAATTACTACAGAGCTGGTTGCAAGGACAGACTTTTTTCACCATCTTCCCTGAAGCAGAGAAAGAGAGAAAAGTGTTAGCACTGAGCCAGCATCCCATGAACCAATGTATGGGGTGGGGTGGGGGCAGAGAGATCAGGTAGAGATTTATAGAAAGCAAGTGGTCGCGGGGATCAGCCACAGCGCAGATGGCATTCAGCAGGATAGAAAGTCCTTGATCGGCCAAACACCCACTCAAAGCTGCAGGTTAAGCACAAGCAGCTCAATGAGGTAAGCTGGGAGAAGCTACTGGGGAGAAAGGGGGGGAGCGTATCAGAAGATGAAATACCAAATAAGCCGCTTAGGAAAGGTTTCCAAGGGGTCAGCAAGAGGCGAAAGCCTTAAGAATGAAGCTGCTGGACCGCTGCTGCATGACAGACACATCACGGCCCCACAGCAGAAGAAAATTGAACATGGAGGCGACCAAGAGTAGCTTCACTTGGTACAGTGAATGAAAACCTGTCCTGGCTTCATACTTCTCACAGCGGAGTCCGGACAATCCCCGGATTCCAGACAGATACATTTTCTCTGAACTGAGACATTGTAACAAATTACCTAGACAGGACAGAGATTTATGACACTGATGTCAGAAGTATTAGGCCAGGATGAGTTGTCATCCTTTCAATGTAAACGGGAAAGTCACCATTTCAGAAAGGTGAACAACTGAGACACAAAAATACATCCAACTGGGAGCATTGATGTGGGGAGCAGCTGGAATTATGCTTCCACTTAGTGGACAGACCACACTCATAGCATTGTCTAGCTGGAAAAATGTCACCGGTCCATTAGATGACATCACTGTTCTGTCATCCACAGCCACTGCCCCTGCCAGGCAGGAACAGAAGATCCAGACAGAAGGAGAGAACAGGAGGGAAAATTGAAAAAAAAGGAGTTCAAACCCAATTTTCAGTATGCAGGACCCTGCGTCTCTCTAGTTGCTGTGGAACTACATGCTGTGACTTGTGGTTGTAGCACCACAGGTTACAGGCCTGTTACGTTGGGAGAGGTCTTGTTCCGGTATATTTTGGAAGTAGCGGCCCAGATTTAATAAGGTGTCTGCACCTAGAATCTGGGGTGCAAATTGGCAATTTTTTTCAAATAAAAAAAAGCAGTGTGGATTTTTGCAAGGAAAATGGTGGTCACAGAAATGTTAGAAGAGGCTGTACAGCAACCAGAAACAAACTTGGCCTCCCCAGTATATTGGATTCTATGATCCTCCCAACTTTCCTGTCTGCACCCCTGTCCTTGGGAGAGCGAAGCATGCAAGCAGTTGGAGGAAGGAGGAGAAAGAGATCGATAGAGACAAGGAAGGAGTAAAGAGTTACACACAAAGAGCCAAGCAGGGCGTACTGAGAAATCGCGTCCTCCTGCCGGCCACTTTGAAGGAGACCCGCTCTGACGCACAGTTAAACTTGGCCCAGCCTGTGATGGAAACGGAATAACACACAAAAAGGACAAAGACAAAAACACAGCAGACAGGTCACAAGACACCAAAATCCCAGGTATTTGAGCACTATATAACACCACTTGCCACAGAACAGCACAGAGGATTTACAAAAGGCAGGCAAAAACACTACTGTGAATATCACAGGACACAGAAAAGGGATCAAAAACTTACAAAACATCAAGAATGTTCATAATTAACATGAATTCTCCCCATGTGCATTAGGGCTGGGTGTACAAAGGATTGCGAGATCTCTCCCTAACACCCCATTCAATAATAAAAGCAGACTTGAGTCTGGTTGTTGCCCAAGCAGACGCAACAATACTAAAGTTCAGATCTGATACCATTGGGGGGTGGGCAGTGGTTACCTGCCTGGTGGCAAAGGCAGCCAAGCACATGTCCAAAGTCAGCCAAATGAGATTTCTACTTCAAAGCTGCTGGAATCTAGCTGGGGCAGGTTGGATTTCCCATTATCAGAGATAGCTGAGGACCTTGAGAAGACGGAGCAGTTTATAACCGCTTCTGTCTTCTCTTTTGCCACCTATGAGCACTATGGAGTAAATCGAAGCAGTGGCAATGCTACTTACTTTGATGGTCCAGGTGACCACATGACTGCAAGGCCTTGGCAGACCCAGATCTGAGGGGAGGGGAGGGGGACGGACAGATTCCTATATACAGTGAAGACGTGCAAAATAAGAAATAAATTCTGAGGTCTTTTAATGACATCCTGGGAGACACAGTATGTAACAGATACCTAATGAAACAATAGTGACGCTATACATGAACCTCAATACCACCAGTCTCCAGAAGATGGCAGTGATCAGTTCTACTTACGGTAATTGAATTCCCAGTACACAGGCACTGGGGCAGTATGAAGGAGAAGTAGTGACCGCAGGTTTTACCTTGTCCCTGTCCTGATAAGCTTGGTGCAGACAGCGCAGCTTCACTGGTAAAGGCAGAGCAGAGGATGTCACTGGAAGGTGAAGGTTTCAGACGCCCAGAATCAGGCACATTGCTTGGAGGTAGAAGAAGATTTTGCTGCTGAGGTACTGCAGGCGGAGCACTCTGTGTAGATAGGTCACCTACAGTAATTAAGAGAATATTAGAGAGGTGTCCTTGTGAGGGTGGGGTGTTTCCACACAGATGTCATAGTCATATAACACTGTACCTGACATGTGGGGGGTGCGGTTCCCATGAGAGCTCCCTCTGCTGGATTTATTGCCTTTGCCCTTTGTGGGTCTCCTCCTCCGTCCAGAGAGGGGTGTTGCAGGTGGGATAATAACCGCAGGGGGCACTTTTCCTAAATCAGTGTACAAGAGCTCAATCTCCTTCTTCTGGCGACTATGCAGATCCTGGATCTCTTTGAGGTGTCTATACACAAAGGATGAGAGAAAGAAAGAAAAGAAAGAAAGAAAAGAAAAGAAAAAAAGAAAGAAAATAAATAAACAAATAGCAATAGCCAATGTAGCAGAGCTGAATGTGTAACTGAACAAAACCACAGAAGACTCTGATACACCCACAGGATAACCCCTATTATTGCTTACTTGTCTCGTAGTCTCCGTAGTTCCTTCTTCAGCTCCTCATCTTCTATATCAGACTCGTTGTCACTACTCATATATGAAGAGTTGAAGGAGTTGCTGAGGCTCTGCAAGCTGACCTTTGAACCCAGAGGGTTCTGTGTAATTGGGCTGCCCAAGTTGTCACCGCGAGTCGATCTGGGCGGGTCACTCAGGGTGGCCAATGATTCAGGGCGAGAGGAAGGTCCATTAAGATGTAATTGGGGGAGTCCTGAATCCGTAAGACCTGCTGAAAATTCATCTTTCGCCCGGGATACTGAGAAGCGACCTACTTTATCGGTAGTCACTTGGAACCGTCCCACTTGTACTGACTGCTTAGGGGAAGAACTGCGCACAGTCGTCTGTGGGTGTTCAACACCGTCCACAATATCTAATGAACCGGACGCCACATGCCGAGACTTAACCATGGTGCTCTCTGGGCTGCTGCAAGACATGGATGAAGAGGAGGAGGTGGATGAAGACTCCAGAGGTGGCAACTTTGTCTCCTCGCTTGGTTTTAGCACATCTTCTGCTGCAACTGTAACCTGGAGAGACAAGGCAGAAATATCAGTTGCAGCTTTGAATGAGCAACTTTATAGACTGTGCCATAAAAATAAAGCAAAAATCATATTGGAGTGGAGACATACTAAAACAGGAGTGGGAGTAGGGGGAGCTTGTGTGGGGTGGAAGATCATGTCCAGGATACCACTATGCCTCAACCAATGGGTGCAGGGATACAAACAGGATGGAGTGTGAATATCAGAAACTTGTAGCCTATCCCCCCCCCCCCCCCCCCCCAATTGTGTCCTGCTGTTTAGGTGCCTCTTTTGGCACAAACCTGAAATCGCCCCATCTTAAGGACCCCTGTAGACTTCTCCGCTTCTGGCTTAGGTTTTACAGGTTCTGGAGCTGAAGAAAGAAATAATCACATTCATGTCCATAAAACAGTCATCCAACCTGTACATTCACATAATTACTGACTGCAGCCATTGCCCCGATTGCCATTAAAGGGAGTCGGTCAACAATTCTGACAAACTAAACTGCAGCCTGTGAACAGCAGTACAAACATGCCTTTTGTGGAGTGTTGATCATCAGTTTAAGGGCACACAACCGTATGTATTTTGCAGTCCGCAAAAAACAGGGATGACATCCGTGTGCATTCCATATTTTGCGGAAAGGAACAGCTGGCCCTTCATAGGACTGTACTATCCTGGTCTCTAATGCGGACAATAATAGGACATGTTCCATTTGTCAGCGGAACGGAAATACGGACATACGGAAACTGAATGCACACGGAGTAACTCCTGTTTTTTGTGTGGACCCATTGAAGTGAATGGTTTCGCGCACGGTCCGCAAAAAAAAACCAAAAAAAAAAAAAGAAAGAAAACATGTTCGTGTGCATGAGCCCCAAGTGTGAATGTAAAGTTTTTTTTCTGTCAGATTCTGCGCCTTAAGTGCATTGGAGGCAGAGCTTTACTGTAAATGCCTCACAGAACCTCCCTCCATGCTCTGAGCGACAGCTGTAGCGCCTATCGGGGAGACCACTACCACTGTCACTCAGGGGAGCTGGCAGAATAAAGCTTCATATTCAAACTACTCCTAATAAAAACTCCATAAAAGATATGTTTGTACTCCTCTCCAGCCCTTACCTAGTGTTGTCAACAGTTTAGCATGGTCAAAACTGGTGCCAGATTCCCTTGAAGATATGAACATGCAAAGGTAACCCCTAAATGACAAGCGAAGGATATACAGCACAGCTGTATATCCTGTACAGCACAGGACATTAGCAAGATCGCACCACAATAACAGCTTGCACCCTCAGTCAGCCCACCAGCGCCCCGTGATGCATCAATGGGGTACCATGGAAGCCAAGGGCCTTACAAGCGCCCCAACAAATCTGCAATCAGTATCTGCCTGTTAGGCAATGCCGCATGCCAGAAAATAGATTTTTCCCAAATCATTATGTAAGCAAATAAAAGCATATTTTAGGGTACTTTCACACTAGCGTTTTTCTTTTCCGGCGCCGAGTTCCGTCCTAGGGGCTCAAATCCGGAAAAGAACTGATCAGTTTTATCCTAATGCATTCTGAATGGAGAGCAATCCGTTCAGGATGCATCAGGATGTCTTCAGTTCAGTCTTTTTGACTGATCAGGCTTTTCAGAAAACCGTAGCATGTTGTATTTTTACCTCCGGACAAAAAATCCTGAACACTTTGACTAAACGCCGGATCCGGTCTTTTTCCCATTGACTTGTATTAACGCCGGATGCGGCGCCGTGTGTTCAGTCAAACCGGATCCGGCTTTTGCATGTTAAACCCGAAAAATGTGAAAAAAGAGTCATATAAATGGCAGATCCGTTTTTTCCAATGCATTGCTTCATTGATCAAAATCCTGAACAGGATTCAAATGTAATCCGTTTTCACGCGTCTTTCCGGATCCGGGGGGCAGTTCCGGTGTTGGAATTGAACACCGGATTTAAAACAACGCTAGTGTGAAAGTAGCCTTAGTCCATAAAAAAAAAAAAAAAAGGTATACCTTAAACAAAAAAAAACTACTACAATAAAGACCTTGTTTATCCCACAAAACAAATTGTGTAAAAAAAAAAAAAAAAAAGTCTGGTTTTCCCTATTCCTTCACAAAAAAAAGATTTCTCCAAAAATACTATCAGTTACAAAGTGGTCAAAGCTAAAAAAAACAAAAAAAAAAAACGAAAGTCCTGTTATGGCTACGCTGACAAAAATAAAAGGCGCTTTAAAATGCAGTGATATAAAAACATGTTTTATTGGGCAACAGTACAAAAAAACAAACAAAAAAAAAACATAACTTATTTGGTATAAATCACGTGTGTACTGACCCATAAAATAAACAAATTATTGCAAGGTGAACATTGAAAACAAAAAAATGCAAAAATAAATAAAATAAAAATGCATCCCCCCTCCAATTAATTCAAAGGGTTTTCCAGTTTCAGAATATTGGTGGACTATCCTATCCTGCCTGTCTCCATTCTCTCCATCATGTATCTCAGGATGGAGTTGAGCTGTGCATTGGTGAATGATCAGTGCAGGAGGGGTAGGAAGTAGTGGGGAGTAAGAAGAAAGTGGTTTTCTCTAAAAAGACATTTTACAAAGTTTCTCATATTTACTTTTACTATTCATTTATGCAAAGTGTGTTGAAATCAGTGATTATTTAATACAGCTACCCCAATAAGTTATATGTACGCCAAACTATAGTATACTAAAATATACTGTACTACTAATTCAAAATATCCATGTACAGTGTATATAAAAGGTCTACACACCCCTGTTAAAAATGTCAGGTTTCTGTGCTGTAAAAAAAAAAAGAAAAAAAAAAAAGAGACAAAGATACGTTTTTTCAGAACTTTTTCCACCTTTAGGGCTCATTCAGACAGCCGTACGGCCATCTGAATGGGCCCTCAATGTGACCTATAAACTGTACCACTCAATTGAAAAAGAAACTGAAATCTTTTAGGTGGAGGGAACAAAAAAAGGAGATTTTTGTATAACTTACCAGTTAAATCTCTTTCTCGCTCTTCCTTGGGGGACACAGACCTTGGGTATAGCTCAGCTCCCTAGGAGGCGTGACACTAAGTAAAACTGTTAAGCCCCTCCTCCATCAGCCATACCCTCAGCCTGGAGATAGAGGCTACCAGTTGCGTGTCCAAGTAGTGAAAGGATAACAACCAATAACGGAAACAACCAGCCAGCAACCCAACGGGGCGCCAGACCATAACCCTGTAACCAAACACAGAAGGGTGGGTGCTGTGTCCCCCAAGGAACAGCGAGAAAGAGATTTAACTGGTAAGTTATACAAAAATCTCCTTTTCTCGCCCATTTTCCTTGGGGGACACAGACCTTGGGACGTTCAAGAGCAGTCCAAGAAGGGAGGGACCACAAACCCAAGGCGGAACACCACCAGAGCATCAGGAAACCGCTGCCTGCAAAACCAGGCGGCCCAAAGCAGCATCCGCTGATGCATGCGTATGCACCCTATAGAACTTTGTGAAAGTGTGCAGAGAGGACCAAGTGGCTGCTTTGCACAACTGTTCAGCCGAGGCCCGATGCCTCTGCGCCCAGGAAGCTCCGACTGCTCTGGTGGAATGAGCAGTGACGCCGAAAGGCGGAGGTCTGCCCTTGGCTCGATAAGCCTCAGACACCGCCAGTTTAATGAAACGGGCAATAGCCACCTTGGAGACCGCCAACCCTTTGCGCGAACCCTCCGGAACCACAAACAAGGGAGTCCGTGCGCCGAAAGGACCCGGTGACCTCCAAGTAAATCCTCAACGCCCTGACCACATCCAGACGGTGCAGTTCCCGTTCTCTGGGGTGGGAAGGAGAGGGACAGAGCGACGGAAGGACGATGTCCTCATTGATGTGAAAGGCGGAGACCACCTTTGGCAGGAAAGTCGGGACAGGCCGAAGCACAACCTTATCCTGGTGGAAGATCAGGAAAGGTTCGGAGCAAGAAAGAGCCGCTAACTCCGACACCCGTCGGAGAGACGTGACGGCCACAAGAAAGATGACCTTGCAGGACAGAAGGCGAAGGGAGACCTCCCGTAAAGGCTCGAAGGGGGCTGATTGGAGCGCCGAGAGCACCACATTCAGGTCCCAGGAAGGAACTGGAGGGCGGTACGGCGGAACAGAGTGAGCCACCCCTTGTAAGAAGGTCTTAATTGGCCCTAGAGGGGCCAGGGGACGCTGGAGAAGAATAGACAGCGCCGAAATCTGACCCTTCAGAGAACTGAGGCACAGCCCCAGGTCCAGACCCGACTGGAGGAAGGACAGGATTGTGGGAAGAGAAAATCGGAGAGGTGGGATGCTCCGGGACTCACAGAACCCCAGATAGGACCTCCAAACCCGATAGTAGATCCTAGAGGATACGGGCTTACGAGCACGGATCATGGTGCGGACTACGTCCGCGGAGAAACCCCGTCGCGTTAAGACGGCGGTCTCAATAGCCACGCCGTCAAACGTAGCGAGCCTAAATGCTCGTGGAAGATCGGTCCCTGAGAGAGAAGGTCTTCCCTGGAGGGCAGTGGCCACGGTGCGTCTGCCAACAGCAACATTAGGTCGGCGTACCAAGACCGGCGGGGCCAATCCGGGGCGATTAGAATCGCGGGGACGCCCTCTGCCGCGATCCTCCGAAGAACCCGTGGCAGGAGGGGAAAAGGAGGAAAGACGTACAGAAGGGAGAATTCGCGCCACGGAAGGACGAGCGCGTCGGCGCCGTATGCCTTCGGGTCCCGTGCCCTGGCCAGGTATAGGGGGACCTTGTGGTTGAATTTGGAGGCCATGAGGTCCACGTCGGGGCGACCCCAGCGAAGACAAAGGGCTTCGAACACCTCTGGGTGCAGGGACCATTCTCCCGGGTCGATGGTGGACCGGCTGAGGAAATCCGCCGCCCAGTTGTCCACCCCCGGGATGTAAATCGCAGATAAGGCCGGCACGTGCGTCTCCGCCCAGAGGAGAATGAGGGTCACCTCTTGCATCGCTGCGAGTGCCTCCCTGATGGTTTATGTATGCCACAGCCGTGGCATTGTCCGATTGGATCCGAACAGGGTGGCCCCTCAGCAGATGGGTCCAGTGTCTGAGGGACAGAAGAATCGCCCTCAGTTCCAGAATATTGATTGGAAGTCTGGACTCCGATAGAGACCAAACGCCCTGGACGGACCAGGGAGGGAAACCCCCCCCCCCACCCCCGTAAGCTGGCATCTGTGGTAATCACCAGCCAGTTCAGTGGAAGGAAGGACTTCCCCCTTAGAGGGATATGCAACCACCAGCCGAGGGAAGCCCGAGCCAGGGGAGGCAGAAGAAAGGTCCTGTCCAGACTCCTCGGTGATTTGTCCCAGGCCGACAGAATTGCCCTCTGAAAGGTGCGGGATCGGAATTGTGCGAACGGCACCGCTTCGAAACAGGCAACCATCTTTCCCAACAACCGCATGCTGGATCTGAGGGAAGGGCGGTGATGACGGAGGAGACTGCGAACCGACCCGCGAAGGGCCAGACGCTTGTCCGACGGAAGGCGGACCTCCGCCAACTCTGTATCCAGGAGCATCCCCAGGAAGATCAGCCGTCTGGAGGGGGTAAGGGAAGATTTGGGGTGGTTGATAATCCAACCGAACCGCGTCAGGGTCTCCAGAGTGAGTTCCACACTGCGGGATGTCTGAGAGAAGGAGGGT
Source organism: Bufo gargarizans (assembly GCF_014858855.1). Taxonomy (NCBI): domain Eukaryota; kingdom Metazoa; phylum Chordata; class Amphibia; order Anura; family Bufonidae; genus Bufo; species Bufo gargarizans. The sequence continues at coordinate 520,262,291 of NC_058081.1, forward strand.
GCCTTGACCAGGATGTCGTCCAAGTATGGGAGAAGAAAAACACTTCTTGAACGTAGAAGGGCCAAGACAGGGGCCAGGACCTTGGTGAACACTCGAGGAGCCGTCGCCAGACCAAAGGGAAGGGCGACGAATTGGAAGTGATCGTCCCCCACCGCGAAGCGCAGGAAGCGGTGATGACATGGAGCAACCGGAACGTGGAGGTATGCATCCTGAATGTCGATTGAGGCCATGAAATCCCCTCTTTCCAGGGAGGCCACTGCGGACCTGAGAGACTCCATCCGGAATCTCTGCAGTCGGAGAAAACGGTTCAGGCGTTTTAGGTCCAAGATCGGACGCACTGAGCCTTCCTTCTTGGGAACCACAAAGAGGTTCGAGTAGAACCCCCTGAACCTTTCCGTCGGAGGCACGGGGGCGACGACACCCTTGTCCATTAGAGAGTGAATGGCCGCGAAGAAGGCGGCCACTCGTACGGGATCTCGCGGAGGACGGGATCGGAAGAAACGGTCTGGCGGAATGGACGCAAATTCGATTTTGTATCCGCAAGATACAATCTCGAGCGCCCATGCGTCTGAGATGTGGGCCCGCCATACGTTCCTGAATAGGAGAAGGCGGCCCCCCACCCGGGTGGGTGGGGGCGCACCTTCAGGCAGAGGGCTGCTGGCCTGTGGGAGCCCGTGCAGGCTGGGACTTGCGCCAGGTAGGTTGCGTCCGAAAAAACGGCTTCTTGCGTCTCTCCTGGGCTGGGCCAGAGGAAGAAGAACTGGCCGCGGGTCTAGACCCGGTGGGCTTGCGAAAGGACCGAAAACGGGACGAACCAGCGCGACCACGGGGGGCGCCCATTGGCCTGGACTGGGGGAGGTGAGTACTCTTCCCACCCGTGGCCTCTGATATAAGTTCGTCCAGACGGGTTCCGAACAGGCGGGAACCCGTGAATGGTAGGCCGGCCAAAGAGCGTTTGGAAGCGGCGTCCGCCGCCCAAACCTTCAGCCAGAGTTCCCTCCTGACAGAAACTGCCAGGGCAGAGGAACGGGCAATGAGGGCACCCGCATCAAGGGAGGCCTCACAGACGAATTTTCCGGCCTGAACAATTAGTTGGGCTAAGGAACGGAGGTCCTGAACAGGGACGTCCGACCCCAACTCCCGTTCCAGTTGCAAACCCCATTCAGAGACCGCTTTGCCAACCCAGGCGGAGGCAAAGACCGGTCTAAGGGCCGAACCAGAGGCAGTAAATATGGCCTTGGAGAGGGATTCCGTACGACGGTCCTCAACAGACTGGAGGGAAGATCCGTCCTGTACAGGAATAGTAGTGCTTTTGGACAGGCGAGCCACGGGAGGATCAACCTTAGGCGGGGATGTCCACGTGGTCACAGAATCCGCTGGAAAGGGATAACAAATGTCCAGCTTTTTGGGTGTAATAAAGCGGACGTTAGGCCGAGTCCAAGCCTTGGATACCACAGAAGAAAAATCAGCGTGTATGGGAAAAACTTTGGAGGCCTGTTTGGGGCGGAGAAAGGACACGCCGGCCTGTTCAGAGCTGGGGGGGGTCATCGTGTAGCTGAAAGGTATCACGGATGCTAGTGACAAGATGCCCCACCGCGGACGCCAATTTGGACGGAAGCTCTGAGTCCATGTCCACGTCCGAATCTGCCAGTTCTCCCTCAGAAAGCGTATCCCCTTGAAAGGATAGACTTGACTGAGCTCGCACGCATGGCGGAGAGAGCGAAGCATCTGGAGAAGATGTGCGCTCAACCCTTGAACGTTTCTGAGTATGCCGGGCCCTGGAAGATTCGCTGGGAGGCAGGGAACCAGTGGGGGCGGCAGAAACGGTAGTCCCAGCGGGTGCGACAGGGATTGTGGCAGCCTGCGGGAGAGGCGGTCTATCCACGAGACGGCCCACTACGTGTGTAAGGCTTTCCACCGCCTGAGACAGAGACCTAGCCCAGTCAGGGGGTTCAGAGGCACCGGGGGGCGCAGCGGGAAGCGGGCCCTGCACCGGGGCCTGACATGCAAGGCAATGCGGCTCAGATTGCCCACGCGGAAAAAGTTCCTTACAGGCGGTACAGGCATGGTACCAGGGTTTGGGGGCACCTGTGGGATCTGACATGCTGAAGTGTGGTTGTACTCTAATATAGAGACCACAAAGGGTTATAGCAGCTATGACCAGGAGGGTTAGGAGAGGGTTAACTGTCCTACCAGTGCCTCAGAAGAACGTCAGGAGATGGCCCAGATCAGCAGCAGCAGAGAAGCAGTGAGCAGCAGAGAGCACCCACAGAAGCCGAGCGATGTACACAGGAGGTTAGAGTCCCCCACCGTGTCCCAGCTTCCTGTCAGGAGTGAGGAAGCGCGGGAAACCTCAGCAGAAAGCGCGGGGAACAAGCTCCGCCCCCTCCAGCGCTTGAAATGTCTCCTGTGAAGGAGAACGTAGCTCCGCCCCCAATGACGTGTGCGCACGTAAGCCCCGCCCCCTGCCGGGGACGCTAAGCCCCGCCCCCCGTTCTCGGAACGGAGCGGGCGGCGGCGGGAAGAAGAGAAAAATGGAGTCAGCCCCGAATGAGGGGGAGGGGGAGGGGGGGGGGGAGGGGGAGAACGATAGCAGCGTGGGGGGGAACGGCGTGGGGGTGCTGATGATGCTGCTGTGCTGCATTGTCCTGCAGATGAGCGCTCAGAATGAGCGACCACGGGTGCCCCCCTTACCCAGAGGGGTAGATGCTGCAGATAGGGACGGGGTATGGGCTGGAATAGCCATCTCACCGTCCGACGTCTTCACCCTCAGTCCTTTCCAGCAGGGTCGCCCCTTCAGCCACTGGCACCGCAGTGGCAGGAAGCTGGAAGAGGGGCTTGGCGTGCGGGCGACCCCCTAGCTGGCGGGATGTAGGGGAGCCATTGCTGCCCAGATCCTCCTATTGCTTCTGTGGGGGAGGCAGCAGTGCAGATAAGTTGGCACTGGCGCAGCTCAACCCCGGGAGAGCAGAGAGGTCTAATGCGTCTCTGGTATCCCTAGGAAAAAATAAAATAACAAAATTAGAAGGAAAAGTAAAAATAACAAGGAGAAAACAGCCCTGCAGTAGCAGAGAGTGTCTTGCCTCCTTGGACACTAAGCTAAAACTGGTAGCCTCTATCTCCAGGCTGAGGGTATAGCTGATGGAGGAGGGGCTTAACAGTTTTACTTAGTGTCACGCCTCCTAGGGAGCTGAGCTATACCCAAGGTCTGTGTCCCCCAAGGAAAATGGGCGAGAATTTTTTTTTTAAAAATAATAATGTGGTTGCATAAGTGTGCACACCCTCTTATAGCTGGGGATGTAGCTGTGTTCAGAATTAAGCAATCACATTCAAAATCATGTTAAATATCCAAGCCAGGCTACATTTTGCAGGAACACATCTCAAGTCTTCCAAAATAATGTGGGAAATAGTGTTATGGTCTGATGAAACCAAAGTTGAAGTTTTTGGCAATAATTCCAAAAGATATGTTTGGCCCAAAAACAACACTGCACATCAGCAAAAGAACACCATACCCACAGTGAAGCATGGTGGCGGCAGCATCATGCCAAGGGGCTGTTTGTCTTCAGCTGGAACTGGGGCCTTAGTTAAGCTAGAGAGAATTATGAACAGTTCCAAATACCAGTCAATATTGGCACAAAACCTTCAGGCTTCTGCTAGAAAGCTGAACATGAAGAGGAACTTCATCTTTCAGCATGACAACGACCCAAAGCATACATCCAAATCAACAAAGAAATGGCTTCACCAGAAGAAGATTAAAGTTTTGGAATGGCCCAACCAGAGCCCACCTAAGAGCTTTACCTAAAAGATTTCAGTTTGTTTTTCATTTGAGTGGTACAGTTTATAGGTCACAATAAAGGTGGAAAAAGTTCTGAAATTATTTATCTTTGTCTCATCACAGAAACCTGACATTTTAACAGGGGTGTGTAGAGTTTTCATATCCACTGTATGTACATACAGTATATGTACTCCAAAATAGTATCATTGAAAAATACAACATCCCACAAAAAAAAAAATAAAAAAAAAAATAAAGTCCTACGGCTATGTCAATGGTAAAACAAAGTTATGGCTCTTGGAATCAGGGGATGAAAAATTAAAAAATTAAAGATTATTGGGTACCAACATCCCAGTCAGTCATTTTTCAGCTCTCTATTTCTGAGGCCGAGTTCATGCTTCAGCACGAAATCAGTGATTTCCATCAGTGATTTTGAGCCAAAACAGGGTGCACATCAGAAACACAGAACAGGTGTAAATCTTTACCTTAGACCGAATGCACACAGCCATTGAACACTGACGTGAGCGGTCCGTGGTATCTCGGCCTGGCATCCTACTGACAGCAGAAGCGCATGGCGTCATTGGTTGCTATGGCGCTGTGCGCTTCATGCCGCCGCTGCACTACAGTAATACACTTGTATGATCTATACGAGTGTATTACTCTAGTGCAGCGGCGGCATGAAGCGCACGGCATCATAGCAACCAATCGTGTGCTCCTGCTGTCAGTAGGATGCCAGGCCAGGATACCACGGACCGCTCATGTCGGTGTTCCACGGCCTTATACTTTCCATCTGTGCAGGCTCCAATCCTGGTTTTCACTCACAACCACTGATGGAAATCACTGACGTATGAACTGGATCTTGCAGTCTTCACAGAGATGCTCACTCGGCTTTTCCAAAACTCCTGAATTGTAATGGTGCCTAGGCATGTTGGTACCTGAGTGAGCTGACAACTCCAACATTTCCAGAAGGTGATAAAAAAAGGTGACTCTGGATTTTAGGTTGGACCAAGCTTGAGGTCACCTATGCTAGTATTTTCAAGTTAGAGCAGTGTCTTGAGGTACTTACCCTCAGCAGGGGGCTGTGATGAGGCAGTGGCAGGGATGCTTGTCAGGGCTGCAGGGGGTGCAGGCTGTATAGAAAAATAAATCTCATTAGGATGGATGTAGATTATACTTCCGGAGATCCAAATAACAAAACACAGGCAAAGCACAAATCAAACTTCACACCACATGGGGGCACTATGCTCTATACTGGTGCAGTAAACATAGGAGTCACCAGCTAATGGACAATGCTGATCAACAGGTCCAAATAGACTATGCAATTGACAATGGCGCAAGAGATTCATAGAGGAATAACTTGGCAGATATGCTATTGTCTACAGTCTTGTGACTGTATCTACAGGGACTGTATAGGCAGCCATATTGGCAGATACATCCTTTAAAATAACTAAAGTGAACAGGTTGCATCAGTGTCATGTAATCCACAGACAGTGGTGCTATATTTGGCTCATCAGCTTTTTGCCATTAGCGACCTCAGAGAGGGGCAAGCGAGAACTAGGAATTAAAGGAATGAGCAATTCATCCATCACTCGCCATCCTCACACTCACACAGTTGGGTGCAGAGGACGCAGGGACAGTGTCGGGGCTCAACGTCCGTCTCAATTGGAAATCCAGGTCTTCAAGAGGCTGCTGGGACTGAAATGAGAATCACTGGGGGGTCACGGCTTAGAAATGCCCAATCAAATGGTCTACCCTACTCAGAGAGGTCAGCACAGCACCTGGAGGGCCTGGGATATGTGGTGGATAGTAACCAGATAAGACAGAGGGTAAGACAGACATGCACAAGTCAGGGGGTTATGGGGAAGAAGGAGAATAAAAGGAGGCTCATGCTGCACCTGAGTTAGTGAAGGTCCTGGAAGAGGAGGCAGCGGTTCGCCAGGCGGACTGCCCACCGTGTGCTCTACCCCGGCTGGGAGCACCTACAGGACAGGGAGAGGCAGCGCCATCAGAGAGGAACACATAACCTACTTATTACACACACTGAGCTCCCCCTATATCACATAGCATTGTCAGACCATCTTCCTTCCTCTGCCCTCGCCTATTTCCACCATGCACTGCAGCCAGTGAAGAGGATACAGAGTTAGGATCAGAGAGTTGTGGCGGCCCAGCCGCCAGACACAGATTAGAGATCAGCATTCCTGTTAGTTCTATGGAAGGTAGAAGTGACTTCTGTAACCTCACTGAATACCACGGCCATCGTATCTCATCCATGTATACCCCCCCCCCCCCACCCCCACAGTAAATACAAATACCAATGAACCCCATTTTACAGTTTAGATACAGAGTCCATCTGTCACCACCTGTAGTAAACGGTCACAATTTTATCAGCAAGCTTGTGGACAGACTACCCCAATGGCTTAGCCGATTGTCTAATAAAGCAGGGGTGGTTGGTGGTTAGTTTAAAATTACTTCAGATGATTGAAGGATTACAGCTCTGAATCTGACATGACATACTGACAATGCAACTTTTATCGTCCTACTTTTACTGTCCCAAAAACTACTTACCGGTACCCTACTAAGTGGGGGCTTAGAAGGTGGTGTCCCGGATTTCCCTGTAGTCACTGTAGCGACTGGGGCAGAGACATAAGTGACCGGTGTAACAGCTTGTCCAGGGGTCACACCCTGGCTCTGGATGGGCACACCAGATGATCCCAAAGGCAAACTTGAAGGCGGTGCAGTTGATGTAGGCTTGGTCTGGGATGAGATGGTAGTGGCCGGAGGTCCAGGCAGGGGAACACTTTCGAGTCCTCCAGAAGCTTCTTGTGGGGTGAGACCATGTGAAGTGCCCACGCTGCCATGTTCACTAAACAGCGAGCGCAGCTTCTCCTCCAGGGTTTTGATATCATCGATCCCAGACTTTGTTACACTGTCAGAGTCGCCTTCAATGGAGTGAGCATGAGGAAGACTAGGGGCCGTGCTTGGCTGAGGTTGAACAAGGGGCAATGAGTGCTGGGGCACGCTTGGCACTTGATGGCCTAACTGTGCACCTCCTGGCAATGTGACCTGAGAGGATAGGGGCGTGGAAGCGGCTACACCTGCTTGAGAAACAGGGGTTGCTGCAATGCCAGGGGGAAGATGCGCTGCATGGATGAGAGGTGGATTTCCAGCAATGGCAAGGCCTGCTGCTTCCACCGCAGCATAGGTAAGTGGACTGGATATGGGGAGGGACATGCCTGCTGTACTGGTCACAACAGATACTTCTGCCGGCTTCATAGTGCTCTCTGGGTGAGGCACATTCACTGGTGTACTTTCCACAAAGCTTGGAGCAGAACTGCTGCTGCTTAGCTGGGCTTGGGTAGATTGTCCTGTGCTCAAGATGACTGGAGCAGACACTGAGGTGTGAGGCAGTGACAATGGAGGAGAAGAGAGGTTTTGTTGCAGTGCAGAGGAGCTCACAGGAGGAACCGACTGTTCAGGGGGTGATGTCATAATTCCGGGTGCTATAGAAACTCCAACGACCAGAGGCAACGCAGGTAATGAAGACACTAGGACAGGAGTGGCTGCGGATACAGATACACCTGACGACCCTGTAACAGTGAGTGGCTGAGCAGACACAGTGGTGATTGGAGGCACTGTGCTTGGCACACCACTCCATGGAGCAACTGCTGGAGCAGCAGTCACCACTGACTCCTCTAGCGAATGTGGAACAGCAGAGTGCATGCTGCTGGGGATTGCAGTTGATGGAGGCAATCCGGACAATGCAGCTGAGAAGGACCCAGCCAGATTCGTCAGGGAAGGTGGGAAGGGGGGTCCAGTCTGGTTAAACACTGGCGGAGCCGTGCTGGGACCCTCAGCCATTTGTGCCTGTCTCAACTCTGCAAAGGCATTATGTAGACTAACGGAGGAAGCAGAGTGAGAAAGGTTCATCCCGGGACCGTGAGACACTGGGACTGAGAAGGAAAAAAAAAAAAAATATGATTTTTTTTATTTTTTTTTATAGGGTGAGCAGACAATGTATGGGGCTGGATATGGATCGCCCTTCACCCCTTCCCCACCTGTAAGCTGCGGATCCTGCGATGGAGCATTAAAAAATGCTGGCTCCCGCAATCTGCTCTCTGGAACTGGACTTACGATGAACCGTCTTCCAGCAGAGTGAACGACTTGCGCGTTCAGACTTTGGGCAAGGTCTGGATGAAAAACAAAAAGAAATTGTAACATATTCAAGTAAATTTTCTCCACATATAATAGACAACATATTGTGCCTCGCAGGATCCGGATGCCAAATAACCATTTAGCCTTCAAATTTTGCAACATGCCAAAAAGCAAAAAGTTTCCATAAATGTTTCATATTCTATGTTGCTTCTCTAATACACATATCAGCCAGGGGGCACCAGTAGACACTGTACAGTTAAAGGCTATGTACACCTTTGAACACAATTTGTTTCTTTTTAGGAATGTATTTTACTCACATTGGGGCAAAATAATTTTTTCAATTGATCTTTATTAAAAATATTCTACTGTTCTGTCACACAGGGTTAACTGTTTGAATAGCTGTGTGAATCCTATATTTACTTTCACTTGGTGCCAAAACCTTATCGCTAAATTACTAAAAGGTGGAACACTAACTTAAAGGGGTTGGTCCATCTTGGACATTGGGAGCATATCGCTAGGATATGCCTACAAATGTTTGATAGGTGAAGGTCCCACCTCTGGACCCTGCACCTATGCTTAGAAAGGAGCACGCAAAGTGCCGGCGGGTTCACCGTACTTGTGTGGTCACCCTCCATTCATTTTTATAGGGATACCGTCACTTGGCTATTTTCGGAAGTCTTATTGAAATAAATGGGAAGCAAGTGCTCAGCTATTTTCAGAAGTCCCATAGAAATGAATAGAGGGCAGTCGCGCTCCCCTTTTCTGCTAGCAGCATGCTATTAGCCCTGTATGACAGTTTGGTTGGTAGGGAAAAGCTACCTAACAACCAGTCTTTTCTATGGAACTGTCAGACAGCCCAATCCTAGCAACCAGTCTTAGGTCTTCAACTCAAGGCCCTGAAGTGAGAGCAGAATAGAGGCAAGACAGTTTGGCAGAACAAACCAACCAAGGTTTCTTTTTATGAAACAGGTACAGAAGTTCTACAAAATTTAATAAGTTGGGAATATATATTGTGAATATAGACAATCACCTGGCCGTTGGGGTAAATAGACTGGATTTGGATGCCTAAACTTGCCCTCCAGTTTCTGGAAAGATAAAATACAGTTAGCAAGTGCTCCACACAACATACAATGAGACAGTAATGCACAAGGGCAACCTAAATGCATCATGGTAATAGAATCAGTACCTGGCCTTCTGGGTAGTTCATCGGCAAACTTTCCGCCTCCTGCTCCCCTTCTGGTTCTGCAATGACATCCTCACTCAGCATGTCATCGGCTTTCTCTATGATGTCCTTTACTTGCTCCACAAAAGAGTCTCTTTCTGTGGCCAAGATAAAAACATTCTGAACCTAAGGGGGGGAAAAAAAGTTTGGATATCAAGCAAAAGAGATGCTGCAGACAATCTCCATAACGTAAGCAAGCAGGTTACTCACCATTATAGTGGCAATTTCCTCTGGGTTGTCTCCATCCAAGTCAAATTTAAAGGTGACCATCTTGCGGTTATGGGTCTCCAGCTGGCATTCTACGACACGATCGCCTTTGTTAGAAACCTATAAGAACAGTAAGACCCACTGTAAAGATGTTCAAGGATCAAAGTAAAAAAAAGACCATGGCGGTCATGCCCATGTTAAGTGTGCCAATAAGCATCACCAAATACAGTGGTCCTTCAAAGTTGTGAACCCTTCAGAATTTTCTATAATCTCTGCATAAATTTGACCTAAAACTATATTAGATTTCACACAAGTCCGAAAAGTAAATAAAAGATAACCAAATCAAACAAACGAGTCAAAAATATTGGTCTTTTATTGAGGAAAATGATCTAATTTTACATGTCTGTGAACCTTTAGGCTTAGCAGATAATTTGAAAGTGAAATTTAATTTAGGTGTTTTCAATCAATGGGATGCCAATCAGGTGTGAGTGGGTGACGTGTTTTATTTAAAGAACAGGAACCTATCAAAGTCTAATCTTCACAAGACATGTTTGTGGAAATGTATCATGGCACAAAACAGGAAATTTCTTGGCATCTCAGAAGAAGAGTTGTTGATACTCACCAGGCTGGAAAATGTTACAAAATCATGTCTAAAGAATTTGGACTCCACCAATCCATGGTAATTTACTAAAAGCAATTAGCATTATCTAATGTTCAGGAGTCCACCATCAGGAGGACACTAAACAACAATGTTGCGTGCATGGCAGAATTGCAATAACGCTGGGTTCACACCTGAGCGTTCTGAAAGGAGCGCTCTGTATGCGTGATTGTACCGGCGTTTGCAATCGCGCATACAGAGACAAGCGAACGCCCATTGTCGCGCGTTCCCGAAAGTCTATGTACGGGAACGCGCGACAAGACGCCCCAAAGAAGCTCATGTACTTCTTGGGGCGTCGGGCGTTTTACAGCGCGATCGTACGCGCTGTAAAACGCCCAGGCGAGAACCATTCCCATAGGGACGCATTGGTTTCTCCTTGTTGAGCGTTTTACAGCGCGTAGGAACGCGCTGTAAAACGCTCATGTGTGAACCCAGCCTAAGAAAGCTGCTGCTGGCAAAGAACAGCTGTCTGCAGTTTGCTGGAAATCATATAGACAAGCCAGAATACTATTGGAACAATGATATGTGGACAAATGAGAACAAATTAGAACTTTTTGGTTTAAATGGGAAACGTTATGCTTAAAGAAAATAATACACTGGGGGTCATTTAACCACTTCCCAACCAGCGCTCTGCATGTACATTTCTCAAAACTTCAATGCTAAAAGACGACAAGCCGGGCTGCACGAACAAGTGGATGGGGAGAGTAGAATTTGGTAAAAAAAAAAAAAAAATTAACCCCTCCATCCCTAATTTACTTAGCATTCTGTATTAAGAATGCAATTTTTTTCCCTTATAACCATGTTATAAGGGAAAATAATAAAGATCGGGTCCCCATTGCGATCGTCACCTAGCAACCATGCGTGAAAAATCGCACCGCAGCCGCACTTGCTTGCGATTTTCACGCATCCCCATTCACTTCTATGGGACCTGCATTGCGTGAAAAACACACAATATAAAGCTTGCTGCGATTTTCACGCAACGCACAAGTGATGCGTGAAAATCACCACTCATGTGCACAGCCCCATTGAAGTGAATGTGTCCGGATTCAGTGCGGGTGCAATGCGTTCACCTCACGCATTGCACCCGCACGGAATTCTCACCCGTGTGAAAGGGGCCTAAGCATTCAAGTTGTTCTACTCAAAAATGGTTAAAGAAGAATAAAGTTAAAGTTTTGGAACGGTCAAGTCAAAGTCCAGACCTTAATGCAACTGAAATGTTGTGGAAGGACCTTAAAGGGAATCTGTCATCAACTTTATGCTGCCCATACTAACGGCAGCATAAAGTAGAGACAGGCGAGTTGATTTCAGCGGTCTGTCATTTATAAGTTAAAAGTAAGTGGTTGCCGAGAACCAACATCACAATCATTGCAGACCGGGCCTTGAAAAGAGTCCGGCCACCCGAGAAGAGTCATGGTTATTCATGACTCCTGCTCTCCTGCCCACCTGGTGCTGATTGACAGACTTCTACCTAGTTTTCTCCCTTTCTCTCTAGGAGAGAACTGCCAATCATCAGCAGATAAGCAGGGAGAGCAGGAGATTATGAATAACCATGACTCTTCTCAGGTTGATTTGACTATTTTCAATGATTATGATGCTGGTTCTCAGCAAACACTTACTTTTAGCTCATGAGTGACACACCGCTGAAATCAGCATTTCTGTCACTATTTTACGCTGCCCACAGTGAGGTCAGCATAAAGTTGATGACAGGTTCCCTTTAAGTGAGCAATTCATAGGAGGGCATTTACCAACATAACAGAGTGGAAGCTGTTTTGTACGGAGAAAGGGGCCAAAAGTCCTCCAAACCGACGTGCAGGACTAATCAACAATTACTGTAAAAGTTTACTGCGGCATGGGGAGTGGGTCACACCAGATACTGAAAGCAAAGGTTTATGTACTTTTGCCACTCACAGACATAGGCTATTGGCTCATTTTTTAGGCCTAATATTTTTGACTCATTTGTTTGATTTGGTAATCTTTATCTACTTTTAGGAGTGCACAACCTGTTGGCCATGTGCGCTCCCCAGCTATACAGTCTGTCTAATGTTGCTGCCTCCGCCCTGCTGGTCTGAAACACTGTTATCTGCCTGTGCGATTAGTGAATGAAGATCACCAAAACTGGACCCTGCAGTGCAGAAATAAGTGCTTTCCTTGGCAATAAAGAAAAATGGTCACTGCTACATAGGAGCTGGGATGGCTGGCAACAGAAGGATTTAAAAGGGGTTATCCGAGACTAACAAATGCTCCCCCATATGCTGGGCCTCTCACACTGCACACTGAATCTACTTACCTGGCTCCCGACGCTGCTCCTGGTCCCTGCACCGCCACAGTCGCTTCTCCCCGCATGTGGATAAAAACATCCGGTGTCAGGTGGAGCAGCCAATGGCAGGCGATGACAGGGACGAGCCTACCTAGCTTCATCCGCCAACCATTTGGGACAGGCCATGACCATCTGATCTGCGGGAGTTTGGCAAATTTTGAACTAATGATAAAAGTAACCACTAGAGGTTGCTCACATTCAGTATTCTGAGCTTGGGGCGGGAAGTCTTCTCATTTCGGGAGCGGCTCCGTACTGACTTTCGGTAATGTCGCTTGGTGGTACGACCCTCATGTCTTCCACTAGAAGCTGTAGCTCCCTCGTTGCCATCACTCAGGCCTGATGCTACATCTGAGTGGGCACTGTGTGGAAAAAAATATTGGTTTAGGAATACAAATTCATGAAGAATCACTAAGTGTGGAATGTGAACCAGGATTACCATTACCTGTCCATAGAAGAAACCACCTGCGTGGTCTGTGGTGGCTGCGATTCCATAGGGACAGCTTGAGCAGTGGTCTGGGGAACCTGGGAGAAAAAGGATTATTATTAAAAGGGCATCTGTTAGCAGATTTGTAGCTATGAAAATTGCTGAGCTGTTGCATGTGCGCTTGGCAGCTGAAGGCATCTGTGTTGGTCTCATGTTCATATATGCCAGCATTGCTGAGAAACATGATTTATTAATATATGCAAATTAGGCTCTAGGAGCAACGGGGACGTTGCTGTTACACCTAGAGGCTCTTCTTTCTTTGCAACTGCCGCACCCTCTTTGCTTTGATTGAAAGGGCCATGTGTAATGATGTTTTCACTGCCTGGTCCTGTCAAAGTGGAGAGGGCATGGCAGTTACAGATAGAGCAAGGCTCTAGGAGTAAGGCCTCATGCACACGGCCATTGCCATATTGTGGCCCGCATACAGCGTATCTGCAATACACAGGCACCAGCCGTGTGCACTTGAATGGGTCCACAATCCAGGAGATGCTGTGCGGAACGGAGCCACAGATCATAAGCCCACGGAAGCACGGTTTTTAGTCCTTGCCTCCACACCACAAAAAAGTAGTGCATGCACTCCTTTTTTGCGGTGTGGACCGCTGACCCCATTCAAATGAATGCATCCGCGATCCGCATATGTCTGCCAAACAGTTGGTGCCCGTGCATTGAGGACCACAATTTGCAGTCCGCAGCACGGGCCCATCCAGCACACGTTCATGAGCCCTAACAATTACGCCCACATTGCTCCTACATTCGTATATATTAAAACTTTATTCTTGCACATATAAAGATGGGATAAACAGATGTATTCTGCTGCCAAGCGCACATGCAATAGGTCTACCAGTTTCAAGGGTACAAGTCTGCTGACAGATGCCATTTAAGCTTTTCACTCAAGGAGATGATTACAATGCTAATAAATGTCAGCCTGCCAAAGCAAAACCCGCTGCTACACCCACTGATAGTACCCTCAATCAACATGCAGGTCTGGTGACTGAAGTCTAGCTCTTGCCATGCAGCTTATCCACAGCTGGACCAGCAGTGTGAAGGTGAGGAGCAGAACAGACATCACTCGCACAGCAAGGTGAGATATGGGCCACTGCCAACGCAGCTCACCCAATGGAGCCGTGCCATGCCAGTGTTAAGGCTGGAAGACTCACGTCCCAGCAGAAGGACCAGTGACAGCATGATCTCCATAAAATCAAGTCACACTGCTGCAAGAGAAATGCACCAGTCAGCCGAGACCAGACATCAGCAGTACAATACTGTACTATCTATCTTGCTAACCAAGCCTCGGTCATCCATATCTAGGACAAACTCTTATCATTGTCACCGGGGCCAGAGAAGGCAGTGCAGGGCTCAAACTAAAAACCTGTAGATAGTGATGTAGCTGGATGTTAATACATTTTACGGCTTTCTAATAATCTGAGTTTTTCAAGTCCTTGACATTTTCAACATCTCTGCTTGCTATCAATAAACGAGAATATTCCTGCTTACAGAGGTTGAAAACACTCCCTAACCTAAAAACTCATAGCTGAGGGTATGTTACAATGTATTCAACATGTCAGCAGCAAAAAGTCACGCTCCAGTCCTGATAGTTTTGTTACAATATAATAGCAGACTGTCTACATTATATTTTGAGAATATTTGGTTAGCAGTGACCAGAATGCATTCAAGACATAGAAAAAAAAATGCTGACAATCCTGTTTGCCAGGCAGAGGAAGATGGTGCCTAGGCACATCCTTGTCATATTAAGCTCATTATTGTTAGTCAGTGATACAGTTGCCAACGCTACATGTAGAGACCTTTAGATATTATATTCCATCTGCTGCCATTACTGGGATGTTTGCCATCGTACCTCTGTGACTGGTTGCGATTGAGGCAGAGGAGCTGCGGACAGTGGAGCTGAAGGGACCCCTTGAGTAAGCACGCTGCTCTCCACGTAAGGCTGTGGTAAGCCACCCTGGTATCCAGGCTGCAGCAGGAACTCTGTGCGTATGGAAGGCGAGATAACTGATGAAGGTAGCCCTGTCTCTACAGGGAATTGGGATGGAACAGAAGATGGGAAGCCCTGGACAAACAAAGCCAAATCAGTGGAATATTGTAAAGAGCAAAGATGAATAATAACCCAGCAGCTAAGTGATGAGCCAAAACACAAGACTAAGCATTCACTCAGTGCTACAGCTAATGTATTGCTAAGTCCCCGATACCAACACAAAGACTGAAAGCGGTCTGTATTAGGGTGACAGTCCCGATTCATTCCGTAGCCGGTGACACAAGTGAACACACCATCAGAGCCCTGCAGGCGGCAGTACCTGGTAAGCAGAGTCTCCCAGAAGATGCACTGGCTCTGAAGCTTGTCCCAAGGCGGCTGGTAATCCAATGGATGGAGGCATAGTATACACAGGTTGTGGGTGGACCTGTGTTTGGGGCTGGAGAGCGACAGCAGGTATGTGGCCAGGTAAAATAATAGCCTGTCCAGAGGACAGGACTGGAGTACCTAAAGAGGGTGGCAATCCTGGCACAGTTTGCCCGAACCCTGGAGACATTTGGATAGGAATGGCAGGGAAGCCGGTTTGTACAATGGCAGGGGGCACCGTGACAGGCAGCTGTGGGGGGGGACTGAACTGGGGCAGAATAGAGGCAGCCACTAATGGCTGTGCCAGTGGCAAGAACTGAGGGGGCACAGAAGTAGCCTGGGCAGGGAGGAGAGGAGGCTGGGGAGTAGGAGCTGGTGGAGCAGGAACCAAAGACTCTCCTTGAACTGCTGGCAAAGGCTGAGAGACGGGGAGCTGGCAATTAAGAATGAGTAAAAGAAAAGTAAAGTAAAGATGACAAGCAAAAGCAAGCGTCATATACAACACAACCAAACATGGAATGTAGGACATTGGCTTATTAAAAGGCATGCGGTCAACAAGCGGCACATAACTCTGGCTTCATGTGAGTGGAGGGGTGAGATGCAACAGGACATGCTGGTTGTGGTCACTGGTTAATAACCCTTACATGCAGTGACTAGAACTAAAAGATTAACCAGTGCAATGCTTTACAGCACATTATATCCATCTGCTTATCTCAACTGGCTAAAAAAAAATGATATCACACGAAAAAAAAGTGGTACTTCCTTAAATTAGCAGTTGTGTGGATTAGAGCCACCCTGGACAATAGTGTGAACCTACAGTAGCTGTCTGCAACCAGTACTCTTCAAATGCGGTGGAACTACAACTCCCAGCAGGCCATGTGAGCCCAATGCTGTAAGTTGCAGCTTCACAAATGCTGGAAAACCACAGATTGGATACTGTTGCTCTGGAGGACCTGTACATCCCACCATGTCATGACAGGCTCCCTTTAAGCATCCGAGACAACTATAAAAATATTAATGACTAAAAATATCCCAGCAGTTTTGTGCATACAGCTCCTACACATAGCAATGTATGTCCGTGGTGACAGAGTACTTCTCTGTCTCCTGTCCTTGATAGCGTATAGACCAGGGATCAGCAACCTCCGGCACTCCAGCTGTTGTCAAACTACGACTCCCAGCATGCTCCATTCACTTCTCTGGGAGTCCTGAGAACAGGCAAGGAGGTGTGCATGCTGGGAGTTGTAGTTTCACCACAGCTGGAGTGCCGAAGGTTGCTGATCCCTGGTATAGACAGTAGAAGATGAATAGAGTCCCACATGACTACAGACATTGCAGTCTGTGAACATAGGGACACATAGGTCTACATAGCAGCAGTATAAACAAATGGAAGAGATTTCTATTTCTAAGGCAATTTACAAAATTGCAGAAAGTTTAGGGTGAATGAGCCATTACAGTGAAGGGTTGTATAACATTAATATGATGAAGAAATGAAAAATGGATCTGGAGTGAAGGTCAGCAGGTAAGGAACAGACAAGCATACAATTCAAAAAGGGTCTGCATGCCAAATCAAAAGGACAGGACATTTGTAGCAAAACAGGGGATTAGGTGATTGGTGGGGAGGGGGTGGCATGCAAACATCTTTTCAGACCACGGACCAGCTGGGAAAAAGCTGTGATCAGTCTTTGTGCAGTGAGGAGAATACTTTGCCCCACCACGTGTGACGGGCTCCCAGCCGGATGAGGTGAACCATTGAGCAAGCAGTTAAATTCAAGGTTTCAGATACTATCAATCCATTGTGTTCAGGGGAGTAGAGTGTGAAAGCCAAACTATCCCTCCTCCTCACTTGCTAAAATTGCATTAAAAAAAAATTATATATAAAAAATAAATAAAAAGAGCCCTCAAGGAAAATTATTTTTATCTTCAAAAGCCAGATACATGGGGCCATGTTATTACATTGAAAGTGGAAAACAAAAATGTATTCTAGAAGGGAATCGCCACTTTTCTACATTTTAAGGTGTCTATTTGTAATAAGAGCTCAGTTTTCAGATTCAAAGCACCAAATCTCCTACACAGACACACAGTACGGTTCTATGGTAAAACGTCATTGCCTGGAGCCACCACTAGAGGCGCAGTCAGTCTATAGACAGTATGCGGTAATCTCACCCCAGCGGAGGCTGCAGGCAGACAGAAAGCCATCATCTTTTTAGGATTTGGAACTCTGCTACAGAAAAAAACCTCGAAAGATATGTTAAGAAAAATCTGCACCGCAGTTGAGACCTACTTACCAGAAAGTATGTGTTAGATTCTTGATATGACTTGTCTGATTAAAAGGCCTTTACATTTTTATTATTGGATACCTCTTGCATATTACATCATGTTCCATATGACAATCCTTCATTACACTGTACTTTATATAACAGGCAACCTTACACTTATTAAAAAGGTCTTGTATTTATGAGTTCACCATTATTAAATATTAAGCTGTAACAGACTTATGAGCTGAACTATAAGACTTTCACACCTGGTTCCGCACTCACCTGGGGGACTGTGGCAGCCACTTGGGTTTGGGTAATGATGGGCTGGGTCTGGGCCGGTATGCTGGGAACAGCCGCTGGAATCTGGTACTGGGTTGGCTGATGGAGTAGTGAAGGCTGATGCTGCACGCTCTGAAATCATAGGATTAAAAATTCAAAGGGGGCACTTACCTAATCAATGCAGCGGCCAACTATACCATAGCATGACAGCTGCACTTTAAATGGCAATGGGGGAGGGATGCAGTCAGAAGTGTTGTAGAAGGAAGAGTTTTGTCACCTGAGAGTGTGGGGCTGTCTGGGCGCCAGGCACAGATGTAGTCAGGGGCTGCCCAGGTACCTGTGACAACAACAATGAAAAGACATTATGTTAAAAAGATGTATCACAACATGAGTGAACCCTAATTTTGAACCACTGTAAATATCCTGTGCCATTATGTTTCATGGCTGCCCTAAATTTGCCCACTTAAAGCTAATGGGCAGACATTTGGAGGAGCCTGGCTTCAACAAACTTTTAAAGGAGTTCTCAAGCATAAATATGGTATACAGGTGTGGCAGTTTACTGCTAGTCACCACTCTACTGAAAAGACTGCCAGACAGTGTATCCTCAGCAAAACAGACTGTCCGACAAGGCTCTAAATAAGCCGCATCTAATATACGGCTCTCCAGCTGTTTCACAACTACAATCCCCAGCATAGCAGGAGTTCTAGTTTAACAGCAGGAGAGCTGCAGCTTAAAGGCCATAGTGGCAGTCTCCATCAGTTTGTGAAATTCATATTTTTTTTTTTGCTGGAGAATCCCTTTAAATGTCTTGGCCAATTATGTATGACATGAACATATCAATGTCTACGTAAATTCTGAGTGCCTCCTGATAAGTGAATACACCTAGACCTCTGCTGGGGTTTCTAAACTGATCCCCCTAAACAGCGAGAATTTATGATGGGTGGAGTTTCAAGGTATCATGGTGTAAACTGGATCAACAGTAAAGAATTCTAAAACAACACCAAGCCTTGTGAGAAGGACATGACCACAGCCAGGCAGTGATACCGTAGGTGGAAGAACACAAGGTGACTGAGCTTCTCAGACTACAACCCACGCTAGTAATCGGTTAGCTGTGATAGCCTAAAGATAGTTTAGGTCTAATCCATCATGATTGCACAGCAAGGTCTACGGCCTGACATAACCACCTATGGATTGGCAATAAAACTGGTAACCTGGTGGCCACAGACCGCCGACTGAACAGGAAAGGACGCTCCGGTTTGTGGAAAGCAAAAGACAACAGGTGGTTCTTGAATTAATTTCTGGGGGTACATTATGGGCATCTCAAAATTGTGGCTGGATCCTGGAGGAAGAGGAGGAGACAAATATTCTCCCGGGTCTGAGGAATTCCTCTGGGAGGAGTCACTGGAGTATTCAGGTCCATTGCAGATCAGAGGAGACATGGGATCTAGTCCTGGGTGGCTGCACTGTTCCTCAGTCACAGTCTGGAGACGGTTCTGCAGTAATGTACTAGAAGAGACCTCCTCTAGCTCAATAGAACCATGACGGGTGCAGTAGACGCGGTGGGGCACATACATCGCACCCTCAGGTCCAGATGAATGCACATGAAACTCAAATACGCACCCATGGTGCCCTTCAGTGCCTTGAACGAGAACTGGAGGTGCAGACTGCGGCATGAATACCTGATGGAACATGATATGAGGCTCAGCGGTCACCGGAGCAGACATACTGCCCATAGGAGATGGCTGGTTCATGCCAGTTTGCAGTTTGAGAATTGGGCGAGCAAGGTAGGTTTGACCAGTCTGATAATCATACACTGAGCCAACTTGTGCTCTCATGGAATCCTTCAGATGGCTGGATGCTGCAGCGGTGCTGTAAGCCTCAGTCTGTATATTATAAGGCAGGCTAGCCAGATATATGGTCTCTGCAGGTCTCATCTGGGAGTCTACTGCTGTACCTGACCTTCCCTCTACAAACCCATGACCATCAAAACTTTGTTGCCTGTGATTGCTTTCAGCAGATTTGAGGGGAGTTTTTCGCTGCGTGCTCTTCACGTCTGACTTGCGACTTGAGTCCAGGAGGGGACTTGGCCCAAGAGTTCTCGAAGGAGACTGTCCGTGGTGGCGAGCCTGCGATTCGAGGAAAGATGTGCTCTTTCTTCTTTGAGTGTTGGACAACTTTGGGGACGAGAAGGTTGGAGGTGGAGAAAACGAAATGGGGCGCTCATGAATAGTTGGAAAATATAGTGGAGAGTCTGGGTGTGTTGGATGCGCCATGGATTGTGGCTGTATTGAATATGGAGGAAATAAGGAAGTGAGATGTTTAGACAGCAGGAAAACAGACAGACAGACATAATTCACAGTCACCCACAATACCCACAATTATATGGGGGTGCAGGGAGGACAAAAATAAAATGTGAAAATGGTCATTAAATACATGGCGAGCTGGTGAATGGGCTGCATTAATAGCGACATGATTTGCTATACAAGTTGCTTTCCAGAAATTTCTATAATGTAGGATTATCAATTACCACCCGGACACCCTGCAGCCACTACTATTCACACAAGGGTTGTCACCCAGCTTTTCTAGATCCCAAACAGAAAAGCTGCTTAGTTATGCAAGGATACAAAGCTTTGGATGCTAGACTTGTGTCATTCAAGGCGATCAATAAACTGGGTGCACCTTCCACAAGGTGTCACATTCAGCTTTCCAAGAGCCTTGAAGAACAAATCTGCAAGCCACTCAACAGTCTGAGAAAAGATTGCTGACAAAGTGGGAGCTGCAATGGCAGACAACCTATAGCCATGAATAGCAAGTATGCCATGTTGTCCAGCAATCATCATCGTATAACTTGGCATGTTTGTCCATGCAGGACTTTGGATTGCTGGGTGGATTCACTGTGAAGGCTGCAAGGGCAGGCAAAATCCTGAGCATTCAGGACTTTAGAGATTAGCCGTTACCCAGAACCAATTAAATTATATCTACTGAGTAATTGTAACGTTTCCATCATTACTGACGCAACAGTTTCTGCTTAACTTCATGACCATTTATCTCCCTAGAAAGCAACAGCAATATGTCAGCAGCCGATCTCTGCCATCAAACCATTAATGCAGCCTGTATGGTGATAACCGCTTAGCAAGGCAGGTCATGTCTGGTGAAAGTGGATGGAGCCAAGAGGGAGATGCCCACTGAGTGGGGGTCGTGTGACTATTGAACCAACGGTGCAAATCTCCAGCGGTCAATGTTCTAGAGATCATCCAGTTTTGTGCGAGGAATGAAAAGGTCTGCAATTTTCTAATAAGATTTGGGTCCGAAATCCTCTCCATATTCAATAAAGTAAAAGACTGTAAAAATTCAGACACTGGGAAATGTGTTACCATGACCGTTGTCTCCCAAAGACAGTGCCACACTTGTCCACGAGCTGTGTGTGGTACCGCAGCTCAGACCCATTTATTTCAAGCGAGCCGAGCTGGAATACAATACACAACCTGTAGTACGGTGCCATTTGTGTAAGAAACCAGTCACATACAACAACCCCTTTAATACTTCTTAAAGCGGTGGGGTGGTTACATTCGAATTGTCTAGACCTGTGACTGCTAACCTCCAGCTGTGGTAAAACTATAATTCCCAAGATGCACACTTGCTTGGCTGTTCTCAGAACTCCATAGAAATGAATGGAGCATGCTGGGAGTTGTAGCTTTACCATAGCTGGAGTGATGATGGAGGTTAGCCATCACTGGACTCTAGACAAGCCAGATTTTCAGCTGATACATTGATGGATACTAGGTGACAGACTGCAGTGGCTCCAAGAGGTTCGCTTAGTCTGAATAGAACTGTAGCAAACTCTCAGCTGTGGGAAGTATTAGTTCTATACTAGTTTTCAGTCTCTGAATGCTAACAGGAATGTTTCTGTTTACCGACAGCAGGCAGAGATCTTGAAGGTGGTTAAGATCTGACACGGTATATTCAAAAGCTGCAGAATTTTTTATCATACAAGGATCAAGTTACAATTCCATAAACAGGAAAAACCCTTTACGTTGTCCATAGAGTGATAAATTAGAAGTGGCATGTGCTATGGTCTCAGCTTTTGACTTTGGCATCACTGGGGTATGATCGCCTCCTTAATTAAAAAGGAAACCAAACGATCACATGACCACAAGAAGATTTACTACCCTGCAAAGGTGCACCAATTCCATCAACTTTCACCAAACTGTCTCCTCTTCATAATCACTTATCACCAGCCGCACGCATTTAATGGTAACTTATCTGCCATGCCAGGTGGTGCAGAGGTAAGGACACATACAGGGCTGGTATAGAGGGTAGGCAGGCTGCATCGCCGCTGGTGCCTGCGGGTGCTGCTGGAGTGCATGGGCAAGACGCTTTCTAGAGCCTTGGAAAGCTTTTCAGCAAAGGATTCCACAGGGGACGTCCAGCAAGGAGAGGAGGGGGCAGATGGAGGAGTGCTGGGGGAAGAGGAAGGTAGGAGAGGGGTGGAGGAGAGGATGGGGACACACACTGACATGCTACGACCCCGGCGTGGCTATGGGTAAAGAAAACAAGACATACGAGAATATCAACATAATGTGAAACAAAATGGAACAATGGAAGTGACGTAAGGGAGAATATCAAGAACAGGGAGGTATCTAACAGAATGGATTCAGTATGTAGACCATTTGAGAAGAGGGGGGTTCTATCAGTTGGCTCCTTCCATGGAGCGCTGCATGGACCTCTATTCAGACCCAAGGAAAACTTGTCATGTCTCCTTTCTTCTCTGGCTTAAGAGTCCAGCAAATTTGTGTCTATGCTGCTAATTTAAAAGGTCCTGGACAGGAAAGAAACCACTGCAGATGGCTCCAAAAACAGCAGGAAAAATAATAAATCACATGGATTAACATAAAACAAAGAGAAAGTAAAAAACATTAAATTGTGCAGAGAAGGTAGAAGAAGAAATAAGGAAAGAAAAGTTCCTTAAAGGGGTTGTCTCATCATGGACAATGGGGGGCATATAGCTAGGATATGCCCCCGTTGTCTTATAGGTGCGGGTCCCAGCAGTGGAGCCCCGCAAGTGAACGAGAATGGAGCCAAGCAAGTGAAGGAGGGCGCACTGCACATGCGCAGTCGCCCTCTACTCATTTTCTAAATATTTCCATCGGCCCATAGAAATGAATGGGAGCGGGGGCCACGCATGCGTGGTACGCTTCCATTCACTTCTATGGGGAGCCAGCTTGGTGGTGCCGGACCAGATTCCTCCAGCCATCACCTTGTGGGGCTCCGTTGTAGATATAGGTGTGGGTCCCAGCGGTGGGACCCGCACCTATAAGACAATGGGGGTATAGCCTAGGTATATGTCCCCATTGTCTATGATGAGACAACCTCTTTAAGAAAGGAACAGAGTAGCTCCATTTGGTTAAAACTAATATCAGTCAGGCCAGCATTGATTTGTTGTCTATTGAAGTTTGAGGTAGTCGGAAATCCACCTACTGTCTTGGAAGCTGCTGCTCTGTTGCTCACAATGCTTTACACTGCAGCACTGGTCCATTTAGGTACAACTATTATCAGTCACTTCAGCTTAGCTACACAGTCTATTGGAGTCTAAAGTTCTACTCCTGTATCAATGGAGACTCAGGATGCAGTTTTGTGGCTCTCCATGCTTCAGACCGAAGCTCTGCTTACTTTCTGCTCATGCACACGACCGTGTTTTTTGTCCTCATCCGATCCGCATTTTTTGCGGGTCTGATGTGGTCCTGTTCTCTTTATTGAAGCCGCACAGTGTGCTGTCTGCATCCATATGTTCGTTACGTGACCCTGCTAAAAAGAAATGGAACATGTCCTATTCTTTTCCATTTCACAGACAAGGATAGGACCGCAAAAACACCATTTGTCATGTGCATGAGCCCTTAGATTGGCTGTGGTGTATGTACAAGCACAAGCAGAAGGGAGTCAGTGCATGGAGGGCCGATATCTAATACCAAGCAGAAAGATTTTAAGTTACTATTCTGTAAGCCACCAGTTAGATAAACTCAATATAAAAAGGAGTTACTAGCCTTTACTAATCTTGTTTTCCACCCTGTACAATACTCCAGTCACACCCAGATCTGCATTTACCATTCTGCTGCCGATTATCTATCTTGCAGTAGCGTACTGGAGCTCAACTAATCTGTAGGCTTTGTCGATCAGCAAAACAGTGACCGGCTGAAGCCTTCTATATTCTAGAGAGTAAAGGGGAACCCAGCTGAACATTTAGTGGTGTGTGCCAGCACACTGCAGTTATATTTCAACTGACAGGCAGCAGAATTATGAATATAGGGCTGGAGGGGACTAGAGACTTGATATAAGAAGAGAACAGATACAGTAAAGCAGGAATTTTACATTTGCAGATTAAGCTATGTTCTTATGATATTTGTGATGTACTAATAGAGTGTACACCCACAAAGCTTACGCTCTAAATGTGGCCATGGAACATTTCCATAGGGTTACATTAGCCCAACAGCTGCCAAAAAGTGTGTTCATCTGTGCCAAAAAAACAAAACCACAACCATGGAACTGCACAGCAGACTGCACTATTCCATGCAATGGTGTGTTAGGGCTCATTCAGATAGCCACAAGGCTGTCTGCAAAAATGCTGATCAGTTTTTTTGCGGATTAGATGCAGATCTATTCACTTCTACGGGGCAATTTCCTTCCATTCCACGGCTCCGCAAAACAAATAAAACATGTCCTATACTTGTCAGTGAAAATCAGGACATGGCCCCATTGAAGTCTATGGATCAGCAAAAAAACGGAATGCAATTTTTGCGGACATGCTGAACTGTCTGGATGCCACTGTGTGGAATCTGTGTAATATATACACCCTGGCTTACACGCCATGTCAACAGAGCCTTAGATTTGTATTTTATTTTTTCCATATTCTTATCTGTGATCATTTAATATTTTTGGGCTGTCCATTTCCAGTGGATATGGTTTTCAAATCTCCAATATTCCATTACGGAAGCAGATTTATTAAAATAGAAATTTAAGGGAATAAATTAGTAACTGAAAGAGAAACAGAACCAGAGCAGTGATTGTATGTATTAGCGGGATAATGTGCTGTCTTGGGATCCTGCCTCAGGCCATCCAGCAGAGCTTCCTGTCCTGTCTGTGGAGCCCAGTGCCATTAGTACAAATCAGAACTAAAAACAATATAAATGAAAGGGAACAGGCAGGGGTGGGGTAAGGGAGGCTGAGCATGGAGGAGTTCAGGCAAATAGCTCAGTGCAACGGGAGACATAACCTCATGCAACATAGTAAAATAACCCTGTGCAATATGGAGGCATCCCCAAACCCCACCCCACCAAATATTTCTAGAATTCACAGCCTCAGCTACATGGGGACAGTGTGAATAAACTGGCCAAGAGGGAGTGTGGCAATCGAAAGGGGACTCTGCCCTTTGGTTGGGTCACCGGGCCGTCTGTACTCTGTGGGCTGCTCTAGCAGCAACTTGTGTCGTGATGACACAGCATAATGTATCAGCACACAGGAGTATGGTCAAGGATTAGAAGTATAAAATAGAGGGTCAAATAGTATTAAAAGAAATGTAACAACTGACAATAGATAAAAGCAACAAAAAAAAAATGTACATTTGATTGTGATTGCATTATATCAAAACCCTACACATATTAGGTACCCACAAAGTCAGAATAACCCGACTAATTTTAATAGGGTATTCAGTGCAAAATTAAAAACAGTTCCTAATCACTTTTTCTAGATTCAATGTACCCCAAAGAGTAGTGAAAACAAGCTTTACTATATTATCTTGTGGGGATGCCACATGGTCACAAACGACCCATTAGAGATAATCAGGGGTCACCAAAGGAGTTACAGCTTCCAGAAAATTACCAAAATTTGGCAAAATTGGTGGACCAGGCAACTCCTGAAAAAATGTCAAAGCAGCAGTGAAAACCTGCTGCTGCAGAATCCGGATTAATAAAGGGAAATCTCTTTATGGCAGGCTGCACGTAAAGACCATCTCCACTGACTCCACACGTGAACTGTATCTGGCTGCTTACCCCCACAGATGTGCTGAATCCACCTGTCTGAGGCTGGAGGCTTGCGGTGCTGTAGCTGGATGCAACAGTGGAGGAGACCCCTAGGTCCTGTGGAGAACTGTAGGAGACCGTTAGCTGACTGCCAAGTCGTGACTCCGAATACACAGAGGACCCCTGACCACTGTCAACAGTGCCATCCGCTGAGAAGGAAGACAGGACAGAGGAGACAGTCAAATATAAAGCAGTTGATTTGAGTTGAAGCCACAAAGTACAAGTGTTTCTAATGAGAACCTGGACTATCTCCCCCACCCTCCTCAGGACTCACATGTCACGGATATAGTGGGCTGCTGATACTGCAGATGCTGATCAGCCTCGGGCTCCTCCGGCTCTACTTGGGACGTGGCAGTGATTGGCACAGTTGTGGACGCAGTCGTGGCTGGACCAGAGACTGCCTGTGCTGTGGAGGCTTTAACAGTGCCCGTAGGGGGACTCTGGGGCTGCACATCAGTCTGCTGCACCTGTTTCTGCAAGGCGCTCTCTTCTAGTTTCCTTTTTTCCTGTTCCTCCCGCACCTGCTGCCGCTGCTCTCTTTTGCGTTTGATCAGCGACACACGATCTTTGATAGCCTTGGCCATGGTTTTGTGATCTCCTTCACAGACAAAGCCAGATTCCACCTAAATTGAGTGAGGAGAAGTTAAATTTAGGGGCACAAATTTTGTTTAAAGAAAAATTGAATGGTAACATTCACATGGATTTTGTATGGCGTGGCATATACCATTTGGAAACATAAGGGTGGGTGGGAATGCAGCCAAGGAATTTTAGGAGAAAGGAGAATGTGACCAGATATTTGAATTCCACAGAGTAAATTGACTGTGGTTAACTCAGAATAAGCCTGAGACCTCACAGTCCTGCCGCAGAAGGACTACCGCAGCTTACAAGTATATATAGTACAGCAGTGTTATAAGGGGAGCGACTGAGTCACGCATATGGATACAAACGTATGGATGTCCTCAGCAATGGAGATATGGCAAAGTAGTTATCTTTGGGGGCAGGAGCATTCAACACTTCAGATCACCAATTCCAGACTACAGCTAGCCTCTTCAGTATTAAAAGGGGTTGTCTCACTTCAGCAAATGGCATTTATCACGCATATCAAGTTAATACAAGACATTTACTAATGTATTTAGATTGTCCATATTGCCTCCTTTGCTGCCTGGATTCATTTCTCCATCACATTGTAAACTGCACATGCGTGCCTATGTACGCTCCTATGGTCCCAGCCAGCAAGGAGGTTGGCGCCTTTTCCTATACTATGCAAGCATGATGGACTGCAGGGTGGTTGCTACCCCTGGAAACAAACAAACAGTGTATAATGTGACGGAAAAATGAATCAAGCCAGCAAAGGAAGCAATACTGACAAATACATTAGTAAGTGGCTTGTATTAACTTTATCTACATAACAAATGCCATTTACTGAAGTGAGAAAACCCCTTTAGAGGCCCGATAATAGGAAGCAATAGACTGTATTCACCTGTTCTGCATTCAACCTCTCCCTATGCTGAAATGACCGATAACAGGGAATAATGGGAGTAGTGTACCTTTAAGATAATAATAAAAGTTAAATATGAGTACACACCATTTCTTGGGCTACATCATCAGGGACGTCCCTCTCCAAATCAAAGGAGAATTCTATGGCCTCGTTATCCTTGTATTTGCCTTTTAACTTCTTGATGTCCTCAATGCGTAGCCATAGTTTGATAGCGATCTTCTCTCCATCATCTTCTTCTGCCAGTTCCACTCGCACCCCAGTCTCCTCTTGGAAGAATGCATGGTTCAGGAGGTCCTTGATGGCGTACCTGCCCAAAACATTGGGGAGAATTAGCTGCACACTGACCCATATTTTCCAATATAAACCTAGAATCACAGAAGATTTCTCTTGCCTGGCTTTAGAAAAACAAAAAAAATAAAAAAATAAAAAAACGACACTAGGTGACTTTGCAAAATGGCTAATTTTTTGTACGTTTTATTCTCCTGTTAGGTCTAAAGCTGCACTGAGAATCCTGCTGGTTTTCTGTTACCAGAGCAGTGCATTCTGGGAGATGATGGCTACAGTTAGCACTCAGCTCTTACGTCACATGGCAAATAGGTGCGAGACTAAGCAGGAGAATCTGACCGCAGCCCTGGATATAAACATGGCCGGCCTGGTTTTTACTCACACAGCGCTGACATATTCCTCAGCGCCTTAAATACATTATGTAATGGAGTGTAAAGCCACCTGCACACATTGCAGAAGACGTGCAGTTTTTCTGTGCTGATTCCTGTGTGGAAAATCTGCAGCGTATTACAGTACCAGCACAGTGTACGAGATTACAAATTGCAGATCCGCAAAACAAGGTTACCAGCTGTGTGGCATTTTGTGGAGTGGAAGGGCCGGCTCCTAATAGAACGAACATAGGGGAGAAGGGGGAAGAAAAGAAGGAGGAAAAAAAAGCTACTTTCACACTCACGTTTGGTGCAAATCAGTCATGGATCTGCACATACGGATCCGCACCGATAATACAACCGCATGCATCTGTTCAAAACGGATCAGTTTGTATTATCTTTAACATTGTCCAAACAGATCAGTCTTGAACACCATTAAAAGTCAATGGGTAGCGGATCCGTTTGCCTCTGCAAGCAGCGTTTTGGTGTCCGCCTCCATTCTGAGCGGATCCTTATCCATTCAGAATGCATTAGGGTAAAACGGATCCGTTTTGGACCGCTTGTGAGAGCCCTGAAACTGATCTTGCAAACGGAATCCAAAACGAGAGTGTGAAAGTAGCCTAAGCCCTAACCACGAAAGAGGTGATATTTCCTGCGAGTTCAGACCTTTCATCTTTATTCTGCCGGATGCATCCCTCGATGATCTCTTTCACCTCTGGAATGGCAACCTTATCAAAGCTAGCCGGCTTCACACCCTGCAAACAGAGCACGAGACAGATCAGAGAAGCAGAGGGTCATCACCACCATCATTTAATAGTACACCTAGAATCCAATGGAATACATGAGATGCCTGGGCACATATCCTGGACACAGATTCCAGAAGGTGTTATCCTCGGTGCAGAAGTCTCTATTTCCATAATCTCATTAAATGTAAATGTAGGTGCAGTAAGTGCGGCTAATGGATTTCAATATTCACAGTATCACACAAAGCCCCAAAAAGCCATAGCTTCCTAGTCTGCATTTCCAATTAAACTAGTTGTTCGATACAACCAAGGCTCTGTTCTGCAGCTTGTACTGTAAAGGCTAGGGCAGTGATAGGCAAACTGTGGCTCTCCAGCTGTTACAAAACTACAACTCCCACCATGCCCTGCTGTAGGCAGTCTTTGCATGCTGGGAGTTGTAGTTCTGCAACAGCTGGAGAGCCGCAGTTTGCCTATCACTGGGCTAGGGAATATGGAGAGTTCTGAAACAACGCTGACCTGTCCCCATATACAGCCAAGTTCAACATGAGATACTAACCTGATGCAGGGGACTCCAGTCTACTGGGAGTTATTGTTTTGCACCAGCTTGGAAGTACCCCCAGAAGAAGCAGTTGGGATGAAATGCGTTGGTCTGCAGAGTACTGCATGTTCAAACTTGAGGGATTTGTTACTATATGCTTATTTGGTCGTATCACAGTGTATCATACTAATGAAATGTTGAGATAATTATATCTTATTTTCACCTCAGCATATTATATAGGTATAGTGTTAGAGCTTACCTTTTATATATGTCCTGGCTACAGA
Source organism: Bufo gargarizans (assembly GCF_014858855.1). NCBI lineage: Eukaryota > Metazoa > Chordata > Amphibia > Anura > Bufonidae > Bufo > Bufo gargarizans. Next base: position 520,291,781 of record NC_058081.1, read on the forward strand.
TGGGGTGTGTGTGTATATATGTGTGTGTGTGTGTATATATATATGTATGTGTGTGTGTGTATATATGTGTGTGTGTGTATATATGTGTGTGTGTGTATATATGTGTGTGTGTATATATGTGTGTATGTGTATATATGTGTGTATGTGTATATATGTGTGTATGTGTATATATGTGTGTATGTGTATATATGTGTGTATGTCTGTGTGTGTATATATATATATATATATATATATATATATATATATATGTATATGTGTGTGTGTGTGTGTGTGTGTGTGTATATACACACACACAGAGATCGCTATATAGCACACATTTTTTACCTCTTATTTAGTTCTATATATAACATTTTTGCACATATGGATGGAAGTTATTGGGAATCATGAATTTGATCCACAATTGAATATCAATGAATTTACCAAATTGTTGTCCAATCCATGACATATATGAATTATATTATTTATCATCTTAATATATGCAGTAAGCGGTCCCTTCTGACATTGCTTTTCATTGGCTTTACCAGATGTTTGTGAGATGTAACAATAAAGCACTGAATGTAATAGAAATGGCCCTGGCTGTTATGGATATGAATGATTATCACATCAGGAGAATATATAGGTGTAGAATCAACACCTACAAGTTTCCAGAATTTACACACTAGGCAAGAGACAGCAGTGACAAAATACAGAGCGATCAATCGTGACCAGAGCCGCTACCAATCCTGGCCAGTGGTTGTACATGGGGAGAATAGGGAATCATCATTATATGTGTATAGCAATTCCTGACAAATGGCTCAGAGTGCAATGCTGTGATTGGACGGATTGTAACACCTTATATAAATCACACTGTTAAAGAGGATCTGTCACCACAAAATGCAGTGCAATCTGTAGGTAGCATGTTATAGAGCAGGAGGAGCGGAGCAGATTGATATATATAGTTATGTGGGTAAAGATTCAGTAATTTATACATCTAAACCGTAGCAATTTTTTTTTTTATACTTAACGGGGTGTTCCAGCTGTCCAGCTAACGGGGTGTTCCAGCTGGTTGTGCATGGCAGCTTCATTAATTTCTATGGGAGTTCCAGAGAAAGCCGAGCGCTGTACTTGTAGTTTCCGGAATTCTCATAGAAATGTACGGAGCAGCCACCTGCATGATCAACTGGATGGTCTGTTCATCTCAGGGAAGCTGCAGAGGGTATGGGACCCCCAAAAATCCAATACCAACCAGAATTTAAAAAAGCAAAAAGGTCTAGACGTATAAAATCCAAGTTTCACTGAATCTTTTCCCATAAAACCCATATAGCAATCTTCTTCTGCTCTATACCATGCTGCCTGCAGATTGCACTGCATTGCTTGGTGACAGGACTGATTGCATTCTCTGTATAACAGTTTGTATACACAGATAACGGTCAGTCACTGATAGCTAGTCACAGGGGTGGGCTTAAAAGGGTTGCCTCACTTCAGCAAATTGCATTTATCCCATGGATCACGCTAATACAGGGCACTGAATGTATTCTGATGGTCCATACGGAGGTGTCCAGGACGGGAGCTGCTGTGCATGTGCGATCCCACTGGGAACCAACAGGAAGAAAAGACCCAGCTTAGAGAGGGCGCAACTCACAGGAGATACTTTAAAAAAAATGCCATTTGGCTACTTTGCCCCAACTTTCCCCAAACAAATTAGAATAGATTAAAATTAAACCTTTATCATTCATATTAAAAAGTAGTGATAATGAAAGTGCACTTTCATTATCACTACTTTTAATATGAATGATATGATAAAGGTTTCATTTTAATCTATTCTAATATGTTTAGGGCAAGTTGGGCAAAGTAGCCAAATGGCATTTTTTTAAAAGCCCCACGGTCCGGGCTGTCGCTTTTTCCTATACTGCACAAGCACGGCCACCACTGATGGATTGCAGAGTGGTCGCAACCATGGAAACGATCAGTGTAAAACGTGATGGAAAAATGAATCAAGCCAGCAAAGGAGGCAATATGGACAATAATACATCAGTAAGTGCCGGTTGTAGTCTCTATCTACACAATAAATGCCATTTATTGAAGCGAGATGACTGCTTTAAGTTCAGAGATTTAATGTATAAATGATACCTTTTACTGAATCTTTTCGCACAAAGCTTATAGCAATCTGCTCAGCTCCTCCTGCTCTATATCATGCTGCCAGCAGACAGCGCTGCATTTGGTGGCGACAGGTCCTCTTTAAACTGTGACACATTTCTTATCACTGGGTCGAGCTAGTGCCCTGGACAAAAAGTCCAGTACTGACAGATTCTAAAAGTGCAGAGGGGCCACTGGGGATAGGAACATACAGCCCATTATTATATCATTAACTAGAGGGGGAGGGGGCGCTGTTAACAGTCACCTGACAAATACACAAAAACTAATCTCCTAGAAGTAACAGGACCTCTGCCCCCATGACCTAAATAGGTCTTCAATAAGGAAAGTTCATGACAGTCCACACATAAGTGATGGCAATCTCCTACACGGTCCTTATAAATCCAATCAAAGTTTAAAAGGAGAACAACTACTGTCAGAATCGGAGAAGGAGATGGGAATATTCCTCACCAATGAGAAGGGAGAACACAAGTCAGCCTGAAATGGCTGATAACATAGAACAATAGGTTGTACTCCACTGCACAGGTGTAGGGTCTCGTCTTTACAGCACAGATAACAGGGCAAGTACAGCCAGCCCAAGTTAAACAGGACTGAGCACCCACATTCACCCACCTGACTGCCCGGACAATCCCGGGGGGAGCAGCAGCAGCAGCGAGAGTTCACTATGAGGATTACAGGGCAGAAATCCTTCCAGATATAATCCATTACAAAGCAGCCCTGGACAGGGACAGTTCAGGAGAGCACGTGGGGGTCTCCCAGTCACTGCACGGCAGATGAAAGGCGACAACCACAAACGGAGCTAGACATTGTGCTGGGAAAATGAGATCACAAGAAGCCAGAGAAACCTTCACCGGAGCTGCAGAAGCCAAGAGCCAGGGAGGGGAAGAACAGGTAATGTGTTCTGCCAGCCCTCACCCAGTACCACCCCTCCAAGCTTACTATTGGTGGACAGCACCGACCTCCCATAATAATACAAGGACCTCCATCTATAAAATACACACATTTCTCCATCTTCTACCATACAAAACTGTATCCATAACATTGTTTTTCTTAACCCCTTATTGCCAGAGATAAATTAACCCAATACAAGCAGTACAGATAACTCCTATCACTCTTGTATACATGGGCGTAGCTATAGGGGGTGCAGAGGTAGCAGTCGCTACTGGGCCCAGGAGCCTGAGGGGGCCCAAAGACCCTTGTGCCACATAAGAAGACATACAACGCACTGAGAGAAGGGGGGCCCCAAGATGAACTCTTGCACCAAGGTCCATGAGCTGTTAGCTACGCCCCTGTATATACAAAGTTCCATACATACCAGGACAAGCTGGGTGACAACAGTACGGTCACCAAAACAGCTGCCACTAGAGGTGTCACCAGCCAGTGAATCTGCAGTGGTACCTGGAGCTAGGGTGGCAACTGCAATGGTGGCCTTTTTCTGTCACCCACCTAAAATTTGGGCTTAGGGAACTTGTCACATCCATACTTCAGACTTTAAGTTGGTTTCTTCCCCCCCCCCCCCCTCTATGATCAGAAATGTATTAGAGAGGCGTAAACCTTTTGAGATTTGGTTTGTTTCAGGATCACAGAATTTTTCAATTTGGTTTGGACAGATGCTGTCCCCTCTCTCTCTGGGCTTCATTCGAAATGAATCACAAAAAATTCAGGGTTTGTTAGAATGCAAAGTATTTGGGAAATTTAGTACAAAATCAGGTTCGTTCTGAATCCATTCGTTCAAAGAGCTCTGAAAAATTAAAGATGGAATCTGATTGGTTGCCTTCAGCAACACCAGTCTTGATAAATCGCCTCCATTGTGGGCAGAGAGCGGGGACGATGAAGTGCCAGGTTACAGCTATACCCCCACTTCACTCTGACCAGATTCACATGCATTGCATCACCTGCAGCATAGGAGCTGCATGTTTGGGACTAGTGCTGCTAGTTACAACTCTGATTACAGAGGAAGGCTCACTATTGACACCAGTCCCACACATACAGCTCAGCAGTCTGCTTAGAGCAGGGGTAGGCAACCTCCGGCACTCCAGCTGTTGTGAAACTACAACTCCCAGCATGCATACTTCCTCTGCTCTTCTCAGAACTCTCACAGAAATGAATGGATGGAGTGCCGAAGGTTCCTGACCTCTGGCTTAGAGGATGCAGTGCTGATGTTACATAGATAACACGTGATCGCTGCAGCCAACCACTGGTCTGCAATGTACACTGTTCAGGCCAGTGGGAGGCTGTAGCGGTCACATGTTCTCAATGTGGCATCATCGGTAATGAAGCCTGGCAGGTAGTACCAGAACAATTCTATAGGTGAGAAATGCTTATTTTGTTGAGTTATCCAGGAAAAGATATTTACGGCTTATCCTCAGTATCAGAGCTGAAGGATTGCCAAGGGCCCCCACTGATCAGCTGTTAGAAGAGGCAGCAGACGCCACAGGCTCTTCTTAGGCCAGTGACATCACTGTACATTGGTCACATGGCCTAGTTGCATTCAATGGGGCTGAGCTGCAGTACCAAGTACTGCCACTATACGATGTACAGCGCTGTCCTTGGAAAGCTGCCAGCTTCCCGATACGGCTGAGGGTACTTTCACACTTGCGTTTTTCTTTTCCGGCATAGAGTTCCGTCACAGGGGCTCTATACCGCAAAAGAACTGATCAGTTTTATCCCCATGCATTCTGAATGGAGAGTAATCCGCAGTTTGCATCAGGATGTCTTCAGTTCAGTCGTTTTGACTGATCAGGCAAAAGAGAAAACTGCAGCATGCTACGGTTTTCTCTCCGGCGAAAAAAACTGAAGACATGTCTGAACGCCGGATCCGGCATTTTTTCCCATAGGAATGTATTAGCGCCGGATCCGGCATTCAGAATACATTTTACATATCGGTAAAAATGTGAAAAAATGTACAAGACGGATCCGTCGGTCCGCATGACAAGTGGAGAGACGGATCCGTCCTTGCAATGCATTTGCGAGACGGATCCGCATCCGGATCCGTCTCACAAATGCTTTCAGTCAGCGGCGGATCCGGCGGCCCGTTCCGACGACGGAACTGCCCGCCGGATCACACTGCCGCAAGTGTGAAAGTCGGTGGGGTGGCAGGGGCCCGATGCCTTTCACAGGTTGTATTGTAATGCATTGCAGAGGGGATCGGACCCCAGAAATTGAAGTCTCAGAGTGGGGTGGGGAGAGGAGGGGGGGGGGATAGTAAAAGGGTTTTTCATAATAAAGAAAGTTTCAAATAAATAAAACAAAATTGTTTAAAAAAAAATAAAAAATAATGCATATTGGGTATTGCCACGTCTGTAACGACCAGCTCTACAAAAATATCACATGATCCACCCCCTCACCTAAACGCTGTAGAAAAAAAATAAAATAAATTAAACTGTGCTAAAAAAAAAAATTTTTTTGTCACCTTGAATCACAAAGACAACAAGCGATCAAAAAGGCGTATGCCCCCTAAAATAGTACCAAGCTGTCACCTCATCCCGCAAAAAATAAGCGCCTTTAAATAAAAATCACTAAAAAATTAATTTTCAAAAATGCTTTATGTAAAACTGAAACAACCAAAAAAGTAGTCATTTTTGGTATTGTCGTGTTCATAACCACTTGCTCTATAAAAATACTACATGATCTAACCTGTCAGATGAACATTGTAAATAACAAAAAATAAAAAAGTGGGCCAATTTTTTGTTACCTTGCCTCACAAAGTGTAATATAGAGCAACCAAAAATCATATGTACCCTAAAATAGTACTAACAAAACTGCCACCTTATCCCGTAGTTTCCAAAACGGGGTAATTTTTTGGGAGTTTCTACTATAGGGGTGCATCAGGGGGTCTTCAAATGTGACGTGGCAACTTAAAATTATCCCAGTATTTCCTTATACGCCATGCCGTGTGCCTGTACAGCAGTTTACGATCATATATAGGGTGTTTCTGTAAAGTACAAAATCAGGGTAATATTAAGTTTGTTTGGCCGTTAACCATTGCTTTGTTAACGGGGGGGATTAAAATGGAAAATCTGCCAAAAAAGTGAAATTCTGAAATTTCATCTACATGTTCCTTTAAATTCTTGTGAATTCTTGTAAATTCTTGTGTTAACAAAGTTTGAAAAATCCGTTTTGAATACCTTGGAGGGGTGTAGTTTCCAAAATATGGGTGGTTTCTATTATGCAAGCCTCACAAAGTGACTTCAGACCTGAACTGGTCCTTAAAAATTGGGTTTTGGAAATTTTCTTAATTTTAAGATTTACTTCTAAACTAAGCCTTTTAATGTCCCAAAAAAAGAAAATGTCCTTTACAAAATGATCAAAACATGAAGTAGACATGGGAAATGTAAAGTAATAACTATTTTAGGAGGCATCACTATCAGTTTTAAAAGCAAAGAAATAGAAATTTAGAAAATTGCGAATTCTTTCAAATTTTGGGTAAATTTTGTATTTTTTTAATGAATAATATGAAATATTTTGACTCAAATTTACCACTGTCATGAAGTACAATATGTGACAAGAAAACAATCTCAGAATGGCTTGATCAATAAAAGCGTTTTAAAGTTATCACCACATAAAGCGACACGTGTCAGATTTGCAGCCTATAACCTAAACATATGGCCAGGTCCCTACTAATACCCTGAATCCAAAACGGACCTTATTAAATGTGCCTGTGGCTCTATTAGCACATAAAACAGGTTTATATAACCTGTCATTCACCTACCTAATGTGCCCAAGGGGACGTCGCTTCATACAGGGTGCCCGGCTGCAGCCATGTCAGTCTGGTGCCCAGCGCCGCCCTCCTCACCTCAGCGCCGCCTCCCTCACCTCAGCTCCGCCTCAGAAATCGTCCGTTCCCTCAGCCAGATCCCGTGCGGCTGTGAGAGGATGGCTGCAATAGGGCGGTCAAGGGAGGTTTGAGCGAAGTGCGCCGGACGGCGCATGCGCACTTCGCTCAATGAGGCCGCTGCTAGGAGTTCGCACGGGCGCATCAGGTTATACCTAGTGCGCACGCGCGGGATCTGGCTGAGGAGAGCGGACGATTTCGGAGGCAGCGCAGAGGTGAGGAAGGCGGCTCTATTGAAAGGTAGGGCAGCGATTTCTAGTGGGAAGGCGGCGCTGGGCACCAGACGGAGATGGCTGCAGCCAGGCACCCTGTATGAAGCGACGTCCCATTGGGCACATTAGGTAGGTGAATGACAGGTTATAAAAACCTGTTTTATATGCTAATAGAGCCACAGGCACATTTAATAAGGTCAGTTTCGGATTCAGGGTATTAGTAGGGACCTGGCCATATTGTTTAAGTTATAGGCCTCAAATCTCATGACAGAATCCCTTTAAGGTGAAAAATGGCAGGGTCCTGAAGGAATTAAGTTGACTGTACACACAGACAATGATTAGCTGCATCTGAAAGATCCAAACAACAGGCCAGACTAAACTGGACAACCAGGGAGCCAGGTTTTTAAAGAAAAACTGATCCATGAGCACACCATACACAACCTGGCCGATCATATTTTCCCTTGGAAACTCGTTTTTCAGATGATGGTTGGCCAACATCAGCCATCTCATCCAACCCTGAACTTGTGTGCAAGGCTGGCATCACACCTCCCCCTGCCTTTGGCCCAATTTTGGCTCATGTGGGACAATCCCTTTAAGTGTCTGAACACAGCATATAAAAAGGTCTCCCCTGTAAATATCTTGCCTTATTCAGTCATCATTCCTAAAAATGCAAGTAAAGACCGTGACAATGTGACCAGAGATAGGACAGAACAATTAATGGCATATAATATGGTTAAGAGGAGGTGTCTATCAAGCAGATAACCTGAGAGATATCGCACCAGTGAACAATCCCACAATTGTACCTGTGCGTTCTGTCCAATATGGTCCATGAGTTTAACACGAAACACAACATAGAAGATGGATGGGCGACCAGGTCAGATATCAAGCAAAAACATTGTAGGACAATGGACCCAGTAATCCACAATCTTTACAAATCCTCGCTTTTTACCATCCCTTTTCAAGAGTGACAACCAGATCCGTTGATTATGTTGTAGGTCCTCAAGCAACGAACAAACTGTCTTTTTTTAACGGTCGCTGCAGGAGTCAATCAATGTGCAGATTGTCAGGACAATTATTACATAAAACACTCCTTTGTTGCCCCGATCCATTGTTTATGCGGCACCTAAAATAATCATTTACTGGCAGCACATTACCCTGTGTAAAGGATTTTGTAGCAATCGTTCATCACACAGAGGGGAAGACTGCTGCATGTAAATGCAGCTCTAATGAGCTGCCCATAAATCGGGAATGCCTGGCGTATCGGCCAGTATCTGGCTTTGAATCCATGACAGAAATCAAAGGCTGACCCTCAGATCTCTGCCACAGAAAAGCCTGCAGATTTAGGCCCATTTGATGAGCAAAGATTTCCATTAAAGTCTATGTGAGGCAGATTGGGCGTTTTAAAACACAGATTTGCCGTGGATTCATACTGGACAACAAACGCCAGACACAACAAGGGGTTCTGGGCCAGTCACAGTACTGAACAGTCATCAGATGATATTATGTAACCCTGAGGGGGGAGTCTGTGAGCCCATGATATGCAGGGTAAGGGTTTCCCACAGCCCATTGTACAGAGACGTGATACATTGTAGACTTGTACAGAGATACAAATGTAAGAACTAATATGTGGACACTGGACCCTGTGACTGAGCTGGATTGCACCGCCCAAGGTCGTAACATTTCCAATATACCCAGTGATCAGACGACATTGGACGCCACTGTAATTATATGTGAACTGCCGCAGTCTTTTTTTTTTTTTTTTTTTTTTTTTTTTTATAGTTTCCAGACCTCGCCTTCACTGGTCGCCACAGAAAAGCAAGATACAGAATTCTTCATTGTAGCAAACAATGAAGGTCAAAATAGGAATATACTTCCATATAAACAAGTATTTATTGCGGCTGTATTCTGCTCACCTCATTTTTTTAAAAGGTCATGTAACAACCCGCTAAAACACTCCCAGTGACAAGCCTTGTAGACTTGGGATGACAATCTGCTGTGAGACAACTGACAGTTCAGTTATTCAACCACTGCTTGACCCAAAAGTTAGAAAAAGATTATAAATATACAGCCAAAATCAATTTATATTAAAAATGTTAAAATAAATCTAACCATTTGTATTGTAACAAGCCCTCCCCCCACACACAAAAAAACAAAACAAAAAGGAAACATTTAATACAAAGGAGATATAGGAAAACAGAATAAGGGCTCATGCACACGGCCAAAGTTTCTGAGGATCTGATGCTGACCCATTATCTTAAAAGGGTTTTCTGGGATTTGAATATTGATGGCCTATCCTTAGGACATGTCCAAAGATAGCACATGTCCAATTCTTGTCCATTTTGCAGAGGACTTCTCTAGATGGGGAAGGGGGGAGGCGGAGCATGCTCACAGCTAGGATCTGCGATTTGTGGACGGCACAACACTAAGGCCTCTTTCACACGGGCGTCAGTTTTTTTTTGCCCGGATAAGAGCCGGGTGCGTTGCGGGAAAATGCGCGATTTTTCTGCGCGAGTGCAAAACATTGTCATGCGTTGCACTCGCGTGAGAAAAATCACGCATGTTTGGTACCCAAACCCGAACTTCTTCACAGAAGTTCGGGCTTGGGATTGATGTTCTGAAGATTGTATTATTTTCCCTTATAACATGGTTAAAATTTTTTTTTTTTTTTAAATTTAACTCACCTTAGTCCACTTGATCGCGAAGCCGGCATCTCCTTGTGTCTCTTCTGCTGAACAGGACCTGGGGTGAGCTGCTGCATTAAATAGAAGTTAAGGACCTTTGATGACGTCACTCCGGTCATCACATGGTCTTTTACCATGGTGAATCACCATGGTAAAAGATCATGTGACGTACCATGTGATGACCGGAGTGACGTCATCAAAGGTCCTTAACCTCTATTTAATGCAGCAGCTCACCCCAGGTCCTGTTCAGCAGAAGAGACACAAGGAGATGCCGGCTTCGCGATCAAGTGGACTAAGGTGAGTTAAATATATATTATTATTTTTTTTAACCCCTCTAGCGCTGTTTTACTATGCATTCTGTATTCAGAATGCTATTATTTTCCCTTATAACCATGTTATAAGGGAAAATAATAATGATCGGGTCTCCATCCCGATCGTCTCCTAGCAACCGTGCGTGAAAATCGCACCGCATCCGTACTTGCTTGCGGATGCTATGCGATTTTCACGCTTCCCATTCACTTCTATGGGGCCTGCGTCGCGTGAAAAATCGGACAATATAGAGCATGCTGCGATTTTCACTCAACGCACAAGTGATGCGTGAAAATCACCGCTCATGTGCACAGCCCCATAGAAAAGAATGGGTCAGGATTCAGTGTGGGTGCAATACGTTCACCGCACGCATCGCACCCGCACGGAAAACTTGCCCGTGTGAAAGGGGCCTTACAGCAGCGTGCTATATGAATCCATTCAGCTTGTCCTGCTATAATATTGCGCCTTAAGCTCAGTCACTATATTGAGCGTGCCAAGTTCCCTTTAAGGTCCTACCACAGCATTTCAATTGGGTTAAGGTCTGGACTTTGACTGGGCCATTGGAAAACCTTGATTATTTTCTTTTCCAGCCATTGAATTGTAGATTTGCTGGTGTGCTTGGGATAATTGTCCTGTTGCACGACCCTGTTTTGGCCAAGCTTTGAAAAAATGAAAGGTGAAATCTGATAAGTAACTTAGTTTTCCTTTAAACCAGTTTTGATCAATTTACCCCATTGTTCCAGAAGTCTTGTGGTTTGTTCAGATGCAACTTTGCAAATTTAATCCGTGCTGCCATGTACTTTTTAGAAAAGAGACTTTCGCCTGGTAATCCTTCCAAACAAGACATACTTGTTCAGTCATTTTCTAAATTGTACTGTCATGAACTAAACATTTAAAAGAGGTTCTCCGGGTTCAGAGCTGAACCCGGACAAACCTTTATTTTCACCCAGGCAACCCCCCTGACTTGAGCATCGGAGCAGTTCATGCTCCGATGCTCTCCTTTGTGTTGTGCTAAATCACGCAGGGCAAAGGCTTTCGTTTACAATAACACTGCCGGGCAGTGTGTTCGGTGACGGCACCGGCACTGATGGGCGGGGCTTTAGCGCTGCACTAGCCATTTTACCGGCTAGAGCAGCGCTAAAGCCCGCTCATCAGTGCCGGTGACATCACCGGGCTCCCTGAGCAGCCAGAAGAAGAGGCTTCAGCGCTCCTGCAAGGGACCAGGTATGTCACCGAGTCTAAGAAAAGTTCACTTCCGGCAAAGAATTTCCTATAAGAAAACGGGGCTTCAGAAACATGTGGAAAAGGTAGGACATGTATGTATGTATGTTATATGTATGTCTATCTTGTAGTAATGGAAGAAAGTCATCAATCCCAGACAACCCCTTTAACTGTGGCATACAGAGCTTTAGAGGTAACTTATTTTCTTAATTTTCTCTGAGCACTGCACTCTGAACTTGGGGTGAATTTGCTGGGACATCCACTCCTGGGAAGTCTTGCCTGTCTTGAATGGTCTTTCACACTGTACAATGATGACCTTATAACCCTTCCCAGATTGTTGGGCAACAACATCTGCTTCTTTAAAATCAATGCTGGTGTCTCATCTTTTGCCACACGCCTGAATGCTCCAGACCAGCAAACTGCCAACACTTATTTTACAGTATGCTGCTAATCAATTAATAAAAGACATTTGATTAGCAGATCTTGTCTACTACTTACCCTCAATCCTTATGGAAGCAATAAGGATGTACTTACACTTTCACACACAGCTTCTGCATTTTAGCCTAGTGTTTGTTAAAGGGAACCGGTCACCATGAAAATGCAATGTAAGCTACAGGGTGCATGTTGGAGAATAGGAGAAGCTGAACAGATTAATATATAGTTTTATAGAAAAAGACAGTGAAACTTGTATTTTATACATTTAAATTCCTGCTCTTTCTGGGCTTTGAAGTCAAGGAGGCGGTTCCTATCCCTTTTTATAACAGAGGAGGTTTGGAACACAAACAGTTATTAAAAAGGGTTCTCTGGGAATTAAGAAAAATAAAAAATACTGAAAAATATTGCTTCATTATAAATATATTCCCAAATACCTTACATTAGTTATAATGGCTCGTTTTGTCTGGGGAGCAATCATTAGGAGAAGCAAAATGGCCACTGTCCTATTAGTACACACAAAACCTGTCCTAATCACACAGCAGGACAAGTTACTTCAGAACACTGAGCTAAAGAGCGGCCTCACCCTCCTCTCTGCTCTACCTGTCCAGGATTATGATTCTCAATACAGATAAGATCTTTAGCTGAATCTCTGTTGGAACTGAGTTCATGAGCAGATGTGGCTAATGAGCAGCAGCACTTATATGCAGTCTCCATTACCACAGCTCCACATTACCACAGCTTGTCCTGTCCATCCTCTCTGTACTTCATTTCTCCTAACTATCATATTAAACTGTATTCCGGTTCATAATCCCTGACAAGCAGAGCAGAGAGGAGGATGAGGCAGCTCTTTAGCTCAGTGTTGTGAAGTAACTTGTCCTGCTGTGTGATTAGGACAGGTTGTGTGTGTACTAATAGGACAGCGGCCATTTTCCTTTCTCCTATTCATTGCTCCCCAGACAAAACGAGCCATTATAACTAATGAAAGGTATTTGAGAATATATTTATAATAAAAGTAATATTTACTTTGTTGTAGAAATATTAATATTAGAAATCCGCTCGCATCAGGCTTGCAGGAGGACAGAGGATGAGCATTCTTGGTGCTTAGTGCAGCCGGAGTTATTGAGACAACCGTTGGAGAGTATTGTGTCTAGGATTAGAGGAAATGTATGGGCTGATGCGAGTGGATTTCTAATATTACTATTTCTACAACAGTTGGCGAGCACAGTTAGGGAGATAATTCCTCCCCCCGTTATCAGAAGAACTTAAAAGGAGACACAGCTTTATTTTCAAAAAGCAAAAAAGGCCGGCATAAGGTAATAAAATCCCTTTCCTCACTCTTATTTTTGAGAAAATTTGGCTCTTTGTGAATTGAAATCTGTGTACTCCAATCTGCTGATATCAGGAAAAAAATTTAATCTACTGAAAGAACCTTTTGGTGTATGTGGTTGATATCTGCTGCGTCAAGGGGTATAAGGATAAGGTAAGTGCTTTTCCGTTGTGTAGTTTTTGGTGGATCTGAGTTGATTGTACAGAGATTGTATGATCAGATGTGCTGAGCAGTACAGGGTATTGTGCTTTTTGTTGTTGTAACTTCTTAACTTTTTATATTACTGTGATTTTGTAAGACGACTTTATAGAGGCAGCAATTTGTTTTAGTGTTCGTACATTAGAGACAGCATTTAAAGAGTATTTTTATATTGTTAGGCTGTAAATCACGCGCAGAGTGGAGCTTTTGCTCTAGTTTCGGGGGTGGGGGAACAGGGAATATAGAAACGGTTTTGTTTAATTTGGATTTTCTATTGCTGAATTTTGTAGACACCATCTTGATTTCCTTTGTGTCAAGCCATGTGGGTTTGTTGGCCATCTTTGATTGTCGTGTGTGTGTGTGAAGACATGAGGTTTTGTCGGCCATCTTTGTTAGTTTGGTGCTGCAGGTTTTAACAAGGAATTCATTTAAGTTTGAGCTGGTTCATTTTTAGTTTTGGTGTCCATGGAAAGCGATTTGGTTGTTTATGCCTCAAATGTCAGTTTTGTCCAGAATAATTATCTTGTCTTTTTGTAACTTTCTATGTACGGTATGATTTTGTTTTGATAAGTTTTGTGCTGGATATCGGTTTAGTGATCGGTTATAGCTTGGTGACCAGTCTGATACAGGAATCATTGTGTGAGCATTAGTGGCAGTTTAGCGGTGAAATTGTCCTATAGTTGATGATTCTGCTTAATGTTTGTATATCTGTGGCTGTTACACTGAATTGTAGACTTGTTTGGCATAATTAATACGGGTACTACAGTGTAGAAAGGAGGTACTTGTAGTTCTGTGCCAAAAGTATTGGGACAACTCCTAAAAATTGGTACCAGTGTTTTGTTTTTTGTAGCAACCATTGTAGTGTTTGTATAGCTGTGCAATGGAAAGTATTTTTAAAGAAGTTGCTCAGAAGAACTCAAGATGGTAACACCTTTGTCCGACTGCAGTTGAGGGATTTGCCTGTCCTTACACAGCCTGATGCGAGCGGATTTCTAATATTAATATTTCTATAACAACTTATTTTCTTAATTCCCAGAGAACCCCTTTAAGTCAGCAACGCTATGATCAGGTTTATGCAATATGTACCTCTGTGACCCCGCTATGTAACTGTACATGGTCTCCACTTAGATGCTGAGGTACTGAAACGCTTCTACATCTCAATAATACCACTCACAGAGTTGATAGTGGAATTTCTTGGATGGAAGAGACTTTAGACTGCATTGCTAGGGGCAGGATTTTATAAACCTGTGCCAATGAGACTGAGTTGTGAACTAATATTTTTATCCATGTGTGTGTAGATACAGATAGGAAACAGACAGATAGATTGATGGTTAAAATGCCAGTTACAAATTTAATGGAAACATATGAAAGAAGAAAAGAATACAGACAGACATTAAAATATTAGAGATAAAAATACTACAATAAAAAGTTAAAAAGTAACGTGTGATCTTGTTAGACAAAACTGAAGCTGTAATAACAAGCAAAACAATTCTTGGTAAACAGCATTCCTATTTCCTTAATGAGTAACTGGTACCATTTCCTTAATAAGTAATGTCACCCTCCCCTTTAGTGCTTTAGTGTTCAACATGTGCCTCAGCACTGGGATAACCAGTGGAAAGGGGAGGAATCATTATCCCAAACTACGCCCGTTACCTGACCGGACTGGACAGGTTCCCAGCTGGTTTCCAAGACATCTGACC
Organism: Bufo gargarizans; assembly: GCF_014858855.1. Lineage (NCBI taxonomy): Eukaryota > Metazoa > Chordata > Amphibia > Anura > Bufonidae > Bufo > Bufo gargarizans. The sequence continues at coordinate 520,306,831 of NC_058081.1, forward strand.
AACTGCTGGGATTTAATTAACTTCTACAGGATCCAACACTTTGTACAGAGGCTCAAAGTAGGAGCTGAAAATATAACAATCTACAGGAATTGATTCCCCCTGACCTCAGGTTAGCCATTTAGGAAAGCTAGGTGGACACCACAGTGAGATGTAATGGAGGCAAAATATGTTGTCACCCAGTTCAACCCAGAAATTAATCCCCTTGGGTTCATGCACACGACTGTGCAGTTTTTTTGCTGTCTGCAAAAACAGATGCCGACCGTGTGCCTTTCGCAATTTGTGGAATGGAACAGGAGGCCCATTATAGAACTGCCTATTCTTGTCCGCAAAACGGACAAAAATAGGACATGGCTCATAATTTTTGCGGGGGCACGGATGAGGACAGCACACAGAGTGCTGTCCGCATCTTTTGTGCACCCATTGAAATAAGTGGTTCCATATACGGACTCCAAATACGGCCCGTATATGGAACACAAAAAACGTTTGTGTGCATGAGCCCTTAGGCCCCTTTCACACAAACGATATATGATCGTGTCTGGATCTGTTCAGGAAAAAAATAAAATGAAGGTTTTGCACGCAAGTGCAGTCAGTTTTGTCTGCATTTGCATTCAGTGTTTTCTGCACGAGTAAATAGTAAAATACGTTTTGATGCGTTTCTTTTATGGACGTGAAAAAATAATAATAATAATAATACCGTAGATTTAAAGACTCTAAGGGTTACCCAAGAATATAAGGGCTCATTCACACGACTGTCTTTTTCAGTGATTTGCAGGCCGTTTTCCCTTGTTTCTTTCTCTTTTTCAGTAGTATTTCTGGTTCCGTTCTCCATATGGCATATACAGTATACAGTAATTACATAGAAAAAAATTGCGCTGAGCATAACATTTTGAATAGATTGTTCCGCAAAAACGGAATGAATACGGGGTACATTCCGTTTTTTTGCGGAACCATTGAAATAAATGGTTCCGTATACAGAACACAAAAAAAACAGCCCATGTACACAACGCAAAAAACTTTCGTGTGAACAAGCCCTAAGTCAGTATAATAATGTGTGATCCTGTCGGTGGAACAGAAGTCAGGATGGGATCACACACAGACATGCTGAGAGTTTACACCAGGGATCAGCAAACTCTGGCACTCCAGTTGTGGTGAAACTACAACTCCAATCATGCACACTTGCTTAGCTGTTCTCAGAACTCCCACAGAAGTGAATAGAGCATGCTGGAAGTTGTAGTTTCACAACAGCTGGAGTGCCAGAGGTTGCTGACCCCTGGTTTATACAGTTGTGTGTCTCTGGCCTTAAAACTACTTTTAGCCATTTGAGTAGGATGGGGGATCCACAGTCATTCCAGCTTTCCAAACCTAAATGTACCTAGTTTATTTAGTAATAAAGAGGAATAGGATATAATGCTGCACAGGTAGATCAGGTAGAACAGGTAATCAGGTAGACTGGGCATCTAGGAAAAGCTGTGCAACTGGTTAGTCAAGCCATATTGCTTGATATCCAGCTTTCCATGTACTTCTCAGTGACCCAGAACCAGTTGTCCAGAGTCCCAGTCTGGCACAAGGTCATGTCTGGTTTATGGAGCACCAGTAAAAGAAGACTGTGTTGCAATAATAAGACACAAGGATTTATAAAAGAAGAACAAAGATCAAATGAGACCTTACAGCAGACTAGGGAAGAGCTTACCAATTATTATCCGTCGACAGGACAGGAGATAAAACACACTTGTGTGTATACTTCTACTTCCTGCCTGGTGTCTGTATAAAATATGGCGAAACTGAAGTCTGCCAAGTGGAATCTGGTCTGGGTAAGGGAAAGAGATGGTCTATTGAAGAGTTTTCAGTTTATTTATTTTATCCTGACAGATTTAATATCAGAGACAGAACAATGGCAGACTCCGAACAAGAATAGGCATTGTACACTAAAAGGTGTTGTCTGACACCAGATACTGAAGGCTGAAAACCCTGTGAAATCTTTACATCAAGATTTTTTTTGTTAGCATCTTAAAGGGGATGTTTGATACCCTCATCCCATAGGACTTTTAGTTATGGCCCTTAAAATGTAAAAAGCACTACGTTCAAGCACAGATGGTCCAGTCTCTGCTGCTTTAGGTACCCTGTGGCCCAGAAGTGTGATGTCCCATCCGTGGTCTTGTGCACTGCTGCAGCCATTCACTGGCTTCAGTGGTGACATTTCCCAAGCAGAGCCTTTCTGGTCATGTCACTGCTGAGGCCAGTAAATGACAGCAGCATGGCATGTGACAATTAAAGGTCCAACGGAGCACCACTGAAAAGGTAACTTTATGCTAAACATTTTTAGGGTCATAACTAAAATTGCTTCAAAATGGAGGGGGTGTCGGAAAGTGTCAGACAACCCCTTTAAGATGCTAACAGAAAATCTTGATGTAGATAAAGGGGTTTTCAGTCCTTCGGATTGGGCATCAATATCATATAGGTGGGCGACTGGCTGTTGTCGCAATGCTGACCAGCTGTTTATAGAAATCATTAAAGCACTGCAGCCTCTTCATGCTTACTCCAGCACACCTATCTGCATAAAGTAACAGCGGTACAGAAGCTTTGTGCCATGCAAGTGATCAGGAAGACCCTGCAATAACCTGCACAGTGTCTACCAAGTAAACTGCGTGCAGGCAGATGGGCCACCATACGTAGACACAGTGGCCCAATTTTATCGACATTTTACTGTATATGTACAGACTTACTAATTACAAAAGGGTTAACAAAAAATATTTCAAACCGTATCACTCTGTAGTAACAGTGTCAGGGGGTGGGGATATTTTCTGATCTTAATTTACTGTCGCATGAAAAATGTGACCTTGTTCTGAACTCATAAATGCTCTGAAAGAAAAGACACCATAGATCCAAAACAAGGCTTTAAAGCAGGGCTGCTCAACCTGCGGCCCTCCAGCTGTTGCAAAACTACAACTCCCAGCATGCCTGGACAGCCTACAGCTATCAATCAGGGCATGGTGGGAGTTGTAGTTTTACAACAGCTGGAGGGCCACAGGTTGAGCATCCCCGCTTTAAAGCGACCGACCATTGGACCACATTCTGCTGTCACAGAGAAAGACTACTCACAGCTTTGCTACTGGGCAAAAAGCATTGGTCCCCTTTGTAAAAATTCAGCAGGGGGTCGTCCAGACTGAAACATAAATCACCCCAGTCCACCAAAATCCATCAGGTTAACTGCCCATAGAGTGGAACTGCTGAAAGCAGGGCCAGTACAGTATACCACTAATACTTCTCACCATTTACTGCCAATGGGAAATATTCAATTTTTACATTCACAGGATGAAAACCTACCGACCTAGTCCTGCTAAAGGTGCATTCACAAAACAGTCTGTATTTTGACGTCCATGTTGCATCCGTTTTTTTGCAGACCCATTGTAAAAATGCCTATTCTTGGTCGCAAAACGGGGAAGAATAGGAAACGTTCTGTCTTTTTTGGGGGACTGTGGAATGGACAGACGGATGCAGACAGCATGGGCAACTATGTCCACATTTTTGGAAGCCCCATTAAAATGAATGGGTCTGCAAATATGGGGTTTGACAAAGATATTAGACACATTGGGGGAGATTGATGAAAACTGGTGTAAAGGAAAACTAGCTCGGGTCTATTCACACGTCCGTGTTTTGCGGAACGGGTGCAGACCCATTCATTTCATTGGGGCTGCAAAAGATGTGGACAGCACACAGTGTGCTGTCGGCATCCGTAGTTCTGTTCCTCGGCTCTGCAAAAAAGATAGGACATGCTCTATTTGTGGACCACAAAACTTGCAGATGTGTGACTAGACCCTTAGGCCAAGTTCACACTTCAGTTATTTGGTCAGTTAATTTAATCAGTTACTTGATCCAAAACCAGTAGTGACGCCTACACAGAGATCAGGAATAATGGAAAGATTTCCTCTTGTTCTGCGTTTTTCACCTCACAATAAGGGCTCATGTACACAAACAAATTTTCTTTCCTTGTCCGTTGCGTGTTTTGCAGAACATATGTGGATTCATTTCAATGGGTCCACAAAAAAAAATGGAAGTTACTCTGCATGCATTCTGTTTCTGTATGTCCGTTTCGTATAAAAATAGAACATGTGCTATTGTCTGCATTACGGAGAAGGATAGGACTGTTCTATTAGGGAGTAATCCATATTTTTTGCGGATCGCAAAATACATACGGTCGTGTGCATGAGCCCTAACTGATGAAAATAACTGAACAAATAACGGAAGTGCGAGTGTGGCCTTAGTTCCCCACAAGCGACCAATCAGATTCCATCTTTCATAGCTTTTGATAAATCTCCCCCATTCAGCTGTTATACCATGCGACCACCATGTAACAGGCAGCAACTTCTACTCTTTAGACTGTCAACAACGCAGCCGAAACCCAAAGACCTATTCATATTATTTCCTAACTGATTAGTTAGCTGCAGCAGAGGATCAGTCACAGGGAAACATCATCGCTTAAACCTCTCCCACGGGAAAGAACTTGCTGAAACTGCTAATTAAAATTGAAGGGATTAAGAAAAAAAATAAAATTTGCAGCAGAGTAATCTGGGACAGGAGAGGGAACATACAGGACAACATGTGCTGCTCAACCATAGGACAGTCAGAGGGTCTCACTAAGCCAATCAAAAAGGGGAAATCTGGTTTCACAATTTTGATGACCTGTCCAGGCCATCAGTATCACATACGATGAGGTCCAACTCCTGGCACTCCTCTGATCAGCTCTCTGAAGTGGCTGCGGCTCTCGTGGTGCGTCCTCTTCACTTTTTACCTGCATACAGTGTACACGGTTTAACAGCGTTTAACAATGTGACCGCTTAAAATAGCTGGTCTGCATTGGCAGTGGGAGTCAAACCCCCACCAAATTTATATTGATGACCCATCATCAACATCATGGAATCAGACAACCACTTTAAGGGGCGATCCAGTCTGATGCATAAGTAGTGTCATAACTGTATTCCGTCTTTCTGCTAGCGAATATAACTTTGTGCACTTTTTAGAGGTTGACAACTTGCTCAGGCCTAAGACTACTTTCACACTAGCGTTTTTCGGGTTCAGCAAAAACGCTTCCGTTACTGACAATACAACCGTCTGCATCCGTTATGAACGGATCCGGTTGTGTTATCTTTAACATTGCCAAGACGGATCAGTCATGAACTCCATTGAAAGTCAATGGAGGACGGATCCGTTTTCTATTGTGGCAGAGACAACAAATCCGTCCCCATTGTCTTGAATTGGAGGTCATGCCAGATCAGTCTTGCTCCGCATCCCAGGACAGAAAGTAAACTACAACATGTTGCGGTTTGCTCTCCGGTATGGGAACGCAACGCATTTTGGAGCCCAGTTCAGTTATGTCTCCACTGACAATGAATGGGGACAAAAACATTTTTTTCCCAGTATTGAGACCCCATGACGGATCTCAATACCGGAAAACCAAAACGCTAGTGTGAAAGTAGCCTAATACTTCTCACAGTAGATTGATTGTTACAATTGAATCCAATCTAAACCAGGGAAGGTCAACCTGCGGCTCTCCAGCTGTTGTAAAACTACAACTCCCACTATGCCCTGCTGTAGGCATGCTAGGAGATGTCGTTTTGCAACAGCTGGAGAGCCTCAGGTTGGCCATCCTTGAACTAAACAGTCTATATGGATACATTATATCTGCACTGATACATTGTAACAATCTATCAAGGCAGGAGTAGGCATTATGCTTCCATGTTTCACAGAAATCTCCCAAGAGCCACTGTGAAATGCCAGCTATTTGCATTCTGGGAAGCTCCATATACATACCAGGCACTGTGGAGGCATCTCATATCGTATTACTGAATCCATCCCCCTACAACACAGGAGCTCAGCTGGTTAGGGGAGTGCCTGCCCGCTAGCATGCTGAACTAGTTAAGGTCAATACAGGATAGGTAATGTATACACACACCCCGACTTCACCACCAGAATAGTGAGTGCAGCTCTGGAGTATAATACAAGATAAATAATATACGTATATGGTGATTCCACCAGCAGAATAATGATGATATACAGGATGCAAAGCAGGATCAGTATAGGATAAGTAATGTATAATATATTTAAAGGGAATTCCAGTTATAGCAAGTTCAGGCTATAACCCCTTCAGTACCAAGCCAATTTTCAACTTAAATCCCAGGCCGATTTTTGCAAATCTGACATGTGTCACTTTATGTGGTAATAACTTTGGAACACTTTTACTTATCCAAGCCATTCTGAGAGACTGTTTTCTCGTAACACATTGTACTTCACGACAGTGGTAAACTTAAGTCGATATATTTCATCTTTATTTACAAATAAAAAATTCACCAAAAATGTGGAAAAATTCTCAATTTTTGAAATTGTAATTTTTCTACTTTTAAAAACAGATAATTCCTCATAAAATAGTTATCAATCAACATTCCACGTATGTCTGCTTTATGTTGGCATCATTTTGTAAATGTCATTTTATTTTTAAGGACGTTAGAAGGCTTGAAGTTTAGAAGCTACACCCCTCAAATTATTCAAAACTTATGTTACAAACTCTGTTAACCTTTGAGGTGTTCCACAAGAATTAAAAGGAAAATGAAGGTGAAATTTCAAAATGTCACTTTTTTGGTAATTTATGTTAATTTTTTTTTCTTGAAACACAGCACGGATTAACAGCAAAATAAACCTTAATATATATTACTCTGATTCTGCAGTTTACAGAAATACCCCATATGCGGTGATACACTGCCCTATCGGCACGTGGCAGTGGTCAGAAGCGGCATATGGATTTTGGAGGCAGGTTTTGCTAGAATGTTTTTTTAGGCAACATTTTGTATTTGAAGAGACCCTGGAGTACCCCTATAGTAGAAACCCTCACAAAGTGACCCCATTTTGGAAACCATACCCCTTAAAGAAGATATTAAGGGTGGCACTGAGCACTTTGACCCCCTAATCGTTTTAAAGAATTTGGAAACACTTGGCTGTGAAAATGAAAAGTTTCATTTCTTCCAAGAGAATGTTGCTTTAGCCCCAAAATTTTCATTTTCCCAAAGGGTAACAGGAGAAAAAGCACCCCATAATTTGTTACCCATTTTCTCCTAAATACGGCAACAGCCCATATGTGGTGGTAAACTGCTGTGGGGGCTCATGGCAAGACTCAGAATGGAAAGAGCGTCATAAGGCTTTTGCAGCGCAGATTTTGATGGATTGGTTTACGGGTGCCATTGTTTTTAAGTGATTGTCTTAGGTGGCCTTGTGGGGTCTCATTTTTGGTAGGATGAGCGGATGTTTCCTTTGGTAGCATTTTAGGGTACATAAGACTTTTTGATCGCTTGGTATTACAATTTTTGTGAGGCAAGGTGAAAAACAATGGCTGATTTGGCATAGTTTTTTTCTTTTTATGGCGTTCACCTGACGGGGTGGATCATGTGATTTTTATAGAGCCGGTCGATATGGATGTGGCGATACTCAATATGTCTACTTTTCTCTTTTTCCCTTTTTTTTTACTTTATTTTGGGAAAAGGACGCTTTTTTTTCATTATTATTTGAAACTTTATTTTTATTACTTTTTTTTTCCACTTTTTTTTTGTCCCACTCAGGGACTTCAACTTTTGGGGGTCTGATTCCCTTTACAATGCATTACAATACTTCTGTATTGTCATGCATTGGCTGTAAGTGCATTACCACTGTAAAACACTTCAGCCTGCTTCCTGTGAGATCCTGGGGGCTGGATCTCACAGGCTCACACAGAAGGCAGCCACGAAGCCGAAGGAAGGCCTTGGGCTGCCGTCCAAGCCATTGGGTCCCCGTCACAGCAGTGCAGGGACTCTATGGATTTGTGATCCCATTTCCAGCACTGTACATGTACGGCGCTGGTATCCTATGGGTTAAAAGGGCTGTCTCATGAAGACAACATATGTTCACATGCCCTATTGGGGCATATGAACACCACAGAGGAGACCACCATCTAAAAGAATGGAGAGCTGGTCCCAGGGGTGGATTGGCCATAGACCTTACAGGGAAATTTCCTGGCCCAGGGGGCCGGCCAGTGAAAGTTTTTGGGGATGTATTTGGTGCTGCTGGCAGTATTTTGTGATGCACTGTGGTATTTGGCTCTGTTGGGCTGGTATAATTTGACACAATATGGTATTGCTGGCGTTGCCTTCCATCAATTTGGACCCAACTACAAAACGGGCCACTTTTAGTATTTTTTTTTTTTTTTCTACAGTGCTACTTTAAGTTCCCAGTCCGCCCCTAGCTGGTCTGTACAAGTTCTTCCCATTATGGCGGGCTCAAAAGCAGCAAGGAAAATGTCTAGATGGCAGTGGCTTCTTCCAGCAAAATCATCTGTTCAATGGAGTGGTAAAAATTAGACTTGTGGCGATCAGCTGATAGCCCAAGGGGTGGCATTTTAAAAGAGGTTGTCTCCTCAAAGACAACCCCTTTTTCTCTGTCAATACAGATCCCTGGGCACCCCCAGTAAACAGCTTAAAAGAATGATGCCCCCCATGTTACAGCCAAATGTAAACCGTGATGTCATAAGCGCTGCCTTGTGATGTCATATCCATGGAAAAATACTGTTCAATTTCTATTAAAAATAAAAAGTCCCAGAAATGCAGGAAGCTGCATGAACAGTGTGGGTGAGTGAGGGCAGCAGAACAACAAGTCTCAGTACGGAGGGTTCTGTTCTGCCTTGGTCCCAGAATTACACATGTAACTGTTTAACAGTTTGTTTAACGGCCCGAGTTTTGCCGGAGGTGGATTCATAAAACTCCTGCACTAATAAGTAGCATGTGCTTCACATGAGTGCTCACTAATGGCTGCAACATGAGAAGCAGCGGGAAGCCAGGTAGAGAATCAGGGTACTCAGAGTCAACTACATGGGATTATAGCCTCATGTACATGACTATCATGAACCTGCGTCCATAATACAGTGAGAAAAACCATCCTAAGCCATATTACCCAACCCTTCTCCATTACCAACCAATCCTGAATGAAATACAAGTCCGTATTGTTCTAGTTCCACCATCCCCCACCTTCCTGCTTACACTCGCCTACTGCTCTGCCGGAGTGTCAGTCTTCACTTCAGTTTCGGCATGAACCAGAGAGCTCCGATGAACCTGAATGTTGAATTGATGAATTGTTAAGAACAAAGGGGGGGGGGGGGGGGGGGAGATTTAGGAGAATGATTTGCTTCACCATTAATAGTAATTATCCAAGAGTAATCTTATTATCTGAAAGTAATGCTGAATCTGTGGCTGCAACGTGCAGATGTCAGACCTCCCAGAAAGGATTTTTGAGTCAATTAAACGCTAGAAACTGGTGGCATCACAAAAATGAAACATATGCTTTGAACATAGGAAAAGCAGTGAGCTTCTGATCTAGTTTCCAGCCCATAGATGCATTACACCAGGATCGAGCCCCGGCCCCGCAGCTCCACCTGATAAGATGGCTCCAGTTACTGCCTTAGTTCTTGTTAAAGGGGTTGGCCACTTTCTGGCTGTTGTACAACAGTGTGTACGTGAGAGGACTATATGCCACTTACTGGTAGCTTTTTTGATATTCTGTGCAGTTTTTTTTTAGATTTTAAAAGCCATGCCCCCTTGTTAGACAAATCTGCGCAATCCATATAGAGGTCCTGTCCATAAGAGGACTGCAGTTAGAGGGTTACGTGACAGACGCATCACTCAGCCAACTCCATTCAAATACACTGCACCTTCACTAAAATTCCCAACAGTGAAGTGCAGATGGCAAGTGCAATGTATCTGAGTGGAGGAGACATCACATGGAGGCGATTTGCCTGGACACATGACCCTCCATCAGCGGTCACCGTGTGGACAGCACAAAACACCTGACAAGCAAGTGTAGAAAATGACACAAATTAAACAAAAGTTGTAAGTAAGTGATTTATACATTAGGGGAAAAAAGAAAAAAAAAAAAAAAAAAAGAAAAAAAGGATGATACAAAAAACAAAACACACCGCTTGCTTGTATCCAGCAGAGTCCATTTTTTTACAATGGGAACTCTATGATGAACGGATACCACTGTATGGCAACAGTCTGAGGCATCCATTGAATGTATACGTTTTTGTATATGTTAAAGGGAGTCTGTCACCACAATTTGCCCTTATAGACTACTTACATACCACTATAGCATAACTATAGATTAGTTAAATGGTACCTTTTGCCTTTGTTTGGATGTTCACCAGGGGCAATAACTGAGTTTTATTCATATGTAAATGAGGGCTCGCAAGTGCCCAGGGACGGCGTTCGGGCTGTAAGTGCCCAGGCAGCTCGTCCGTCTTCTCACATAACCCCTCCCCAGCCTGTTGCTTGGCCCGCCCTGTAAGCCTCTTACGTCATCCAGTGTACTGGCCGATATCCCGCCCGCGCATGCGCACTGCATGGAATGATGCTGCTGCCCACAATGATCATCACAGTGCGCATGCGCGGGCGGGATATCGGCCAGTACACTGGATGACGTAAGAGGCTTACAGGGCGGGCCAAGCAACAGGCTGGGGAGGGGTTATGTGAGAAGAAGGAAGAGCGGCCTGGGCACTTACAGCCCGAACGCCGCCCCTGGGCACTTGCGAGCCCTCATTTACATATGCATAAAACTCAGTTTTTGCCCCTGGTGAACATCTAAACAAAAAGACAAAGGTACCGTTTGACTGATCTATAGTTATGCTACAGTGCTATGTAAGTGGTCTATAAGGGCAAATTGTGGTGACAGATTCCCTTTAAACAGATGAGAACAATGTAATATGAACCTAGCAGCCTTAGTGTCCTATAGTCATTAGTTAACAGTAACCAGTAAGTGCCAACCACTTTAATATATTACAGTCTAAGGGTGGGTTCACATTTTTTCCTATCCGTACAGTGGCATTCACCATAGTGGTGTTCACCATAGAGTTAAAAAGCTGAAAAGTGCTGCCATCTAATGGCAGGTCACACAAATGCTTTGCAATACCGGATCAGTCTTTCCGGTTGTAATCCGGAAAACGGATCCAGTATTTATTTTTTTTTCACAGGTTTAATGGTCTGCGCATGTGCGGACGTAAAGAACGGATCAGTTTTGCCGGAATACTTGGGGCCGGATCAGGCATTAATGCATTTCAATGGAAATTAATGCCGGACCTGGCATTCTGGCAAGTGTTCAGGATTTTTGGCCCGAGAGAAAACTGCAGCATGCTGTGGTATTTTCTCTGCCCAAAAAACATAAGAGGGACTGAACTGATGCATCCTGAACGGATTGCTCTCCATTCAGAATGCATTAGGATAAAACTGATCAGTTTTTTTCTGGTATTGAGCCCCTAGAACAGAACACCATACCGGAAAATAAAAACTCAAGTGTGAAAGTCCCCTTATGTGCATGATGAACTTCAAAATTCTCAAATGGAAAATAACCATTAAATCAGATGCTTGCGTTAACACCTTAAAAGGGGAATTTGTCCTGGGCAACCTTCCAGGAAGGTGCTACCGCACTGGCACCATTCAGTGGATGGGAGCTGGCACTTGATCCCAATATGGTACTAGGGTATTAGACTTTTTTTTTTTACCCTCACTTTGTCCGCCCAACCCCTCCTCCCCCCAACCCCCACCTCTTGAGCCTCCACCATGGCTGGATTACTGTAGACACTTACACTGGTAACTCTCCGGTAGATCTGCGCAGCATTTTGGCACTCGGAGTAGGGGTATTCAGAAGTGGCCATCTCAAGCATGCACATCCCGAATGCATACACATCTACGGACTCATCGTATTTCTCCTCATACATCTCAGGCGCCATGAACTCAGGGGTACCTTAAATTAAAAGGAACGATTCAGACTCTAAATTTTCTCATACTTTCGAGCAGGATTCTGGAGACGCTACTCACCACGATAGCGTTCGGGACAGAAGACCTGTGAGAAAGACATAGTGGGGGCAAAGAAAAAAAAAAAAAAAAAAAGGAAAAAAAAGAGGAGGAAAGCTTCTTAGTTACTCTGTAAAGAAAATTCTATTTAGACGTCTTCCATTGCAAGGCCTTATAACGAGGGATGGTGATCGTAGGAGTATGACTTGCTAGACCAAAAAATACAAGTGCAAAAAAGATGCCGCTTCTCTCATGTTAAGATTATGGCGACGTTAGTATTAGTTTTCTTCAATCACCAAGTAAATGGATAGATGCTTGTGACCTGCTACATGTGCTACAAAACAGCAAAGCACAATAGGAGTCTTCTACCTGTACATACCTTGAGGACAGCGCCACCTGCTGTTGGAAGGAAGAATAGTCAGTTAGTCACACAACTTTCCATTCACCTGGGTGAGCTGTATGCAGGAGGAGGAAACCTTGCAATGGAAAACTGCCACGAGTCCAGGTAGCAGCACTAAGTACAATGCATTGGAAAACTGAAACTGCTTTCTCAGAGGGGAAGAGGAAAACTCCCAAACTCACCAGATACCTTCTCTTCATATACTTACTGTGTAAACTGCAGTACACACTAATAAATGGCCTACTGCAGCCAATTATGGTGAGCTCATGGCCTACAGGCAAGAAAAACACTTAAATACAGAGAGGTTGTCAGGATCGAGCTTCATAACCAGGTAAGTAGAGAAGCTGTGGGGGATCCGGGGACATATGAGAGGAGGTAAAAGGTCAGGGTTGGTCTATATGAGGGGGGAAATGTTTCAGCCACCCTGGAAAGGAAGCGTTAAGACCTGCCAAAAACTAGATGAGGACCACCTGCTACTCTATTATTTCCAGGCATATAGGTTGGCATATGCTGCCCTGGTACAATCAGAAACGACCACTGTCACGTGTTGAAGACTGGACCCAGTAAAACCACCTTTAGCCCACAACATCTGTAGGAATAAGCATTTACCACGGATTTAAGTTGGGAATCATTTAAAGAAACACATACATCTGCCACGATGTATGTGTGGCGCCCTCTATAGGATGCGTGTGAACAGCAGACCTCAAAGGGTCAGCTCCAGCATTAACGTGTCGAATCTTGCTCAGTGCCCACTGTGACTTGTAGCTGAAAGGGGTAATTACCAGCCCTGCCTTCCACGAGACAAAGCAGATCAGACTGAGCAGAAGAGTAAGGCAAATACAATGTGAGAATCTGTATTAGTACCCCAGCAGGCCAGGCAATCTACTGGACCTACCTATGACACTCTTGGCAAAGGACGCTCTCTTCAAGGTGGCCAGCCCCAGGTCTCCGATCTTCACAGAGCCGGTGGGGCCAGTAATGAAAATGTTGTCGCATTTCAAGTCTCTGTGAATGATAGGGGGGGTCCGAGTGTGCAGGAACTGCAGCCCTTTCAGGATCTGACGGCACCAGCTGCGCAGGACCTTCAGCTTCATCACCTTGAACCTCTTCAGATATCTAAAGCAGAAAAGAAATGTTCATGACCAAGCGGCACAAACTAGACTTAATGTTCTGACATTAAGTTTGCTTTAAAAAGGGTTTTCCCACCATAGTCTGATGGCACACTCCCCAATCCTCAGAACTAAGGGGCCAAGGCAGGGGTCCCAGATGTCAGACCCTTACTGATCATAACATGCTGATACATTGTCATATAGGAACTACTTAATAGGAGGTATTATGTGAATTATGCTTAATCATATCACATATACCTTGATTACATCCGCTGGAAGAAAGAAGAGATCTTCAAGGGCATCTGTCAGCAGATTTGTACCTATGAAACTGGCTGACCTGTTACATGTGCGCTTGGCAGCTGATCCCAGGTTCATATGTGCCCGCATTGCTGAGAAATATGAGGTTTTTATTTATGTAAATGAGCCTCTAGGAGCAATGGGGGCGTTGCCATTACTCCTAGAGGCTCAGCTCTCTCGGTAACTGCCGCGCACACTCTGCACTTTGATGGATAGGGCCAGGCAGTGAAAACATCAAACCTGCCTGGCCCTGTGAATTAAAGTGCAGAGGGTGCGGCAATTACAGAGAGCGGAGCCTCTAGGTGTAACGGCAACGCCCCCGTTGCTCCTATGGGTTCATTAGCATATATTAAAACATTTTTCTCAGCAATGTGGGCACATATGAACATGGGACCAGCACAGATGCCTTCAGCTGCCAAGTGCACATGTAGCAGCTCAGCCAGTGTCACAGGTACAAAACTTCAGTTCTAAACCTTTAGTTCTGAATTGATTACATTTCATTTCCATGTAACTGGAAGACCCTTCAATGTTCAAATTAAGGACTTAAACAAACAGCGGCTCCATATCCAAATGCACAGTTGACCCCTGCAGCCGTCACCTATACATCAAGTGGCAGAGTCCTGGCTAACCGGTGACATTGCTATTAGCATCAGTATGGGCTGACATTAACATCAAGCAGGAAAACTGAGAACAAAGACTGATAAAAATATGTTAGACGTGGGCACTGCATGTGGCACTCAGGCAAGGAGGCACCCAGCTCTAAACCAACATGTCATGCTTATTCATCACCAGTGACATGGTCTCTTGCCTACAGAGAGCATTTGATATATACCAACAAAATAACGTAAAAGAGCAGGAAGATGCCAAGTTTTGGGAGATAAGATCATAAGATCTTGGCACCTAGACTCAAGGAATTTAGAACTGCAGATATACAAAATAAGGGTCCATTCACACGTCCATGTGTGTTTTGCAGATCCGCAAAACACGGACACTGGCAATGTGCGTTCCTCATTTTGCAGACCGCACATCGCTGGCACTTATAGAAAATGCCTTTTGTCTGCAATTGCGGACAAGAATAGGACATGTTCTATTTTTTTTGCGGATCTGGAAGTGCGGATTCGCAACTTTGGATAGCACATTCTGGCCACATTGAAAATGAATGGGTCCCCATGTGTTCCGCAAAATTGCAGAACGGATGCGGACCCATTTTGCGGATGTGTAAATGGACCCTTACTTATGCTTTGTTCTCTTTAAGTCAGTGTTGACTATGGTTCAGGCATTCTTTTCACTAAGGCCTCATGCACACGCTCCGTTTGGCATCCGCGATCATTGTTTCCAGTCCGTGAAAATGACCTGTCCTATTTTTTCATGGACAACGGTTCACGGACCCGTTCAAGTCAATGGGTCAGTGAAAAATCACGGCTGCACACAAGATTGTCATCCACGTCCGTGATCTGTGTCCGTTTTTTCTTATAATTTCAAAGGCAAACTTGACTTAGATTTTTATTTTATTTTTTCATTTTTCATGTCTGTGGATCCTCTAAAAATCAAGGAAGACCCACGGAAGAAAAAACGGACACGGATCACGGAACAACGGAAACCGTTTTGTACGGACCACAAAAAAAAAAAAACGTCCATGTGCATGAGGCCTAAACCAGAAGATCAGAATGAAGAATGCTGAATGGAAACTGGTGTATGGTCATGCTTTGGCACTTCCTGAAGAAGATAAAGTAACTAGCGATACATTTTTTTTTACATGATTGATGTCATAAATTGACCACTCATTCTGCCATTTGCAGGTCACCGCGCCGACATCAGAAAGATATATACGAGCTGGTACACAATGGTCAGGGTTCGGCCATCATTGTTCAAGCTGATGGCTTCACAATGGTCGTGCTTACACTGTGCGGGTGTCATGTGATCTGCGTCATCCAAGATTTTCATTCGCCACGGCCCAAAAATGTTCAAGTGGTAGTTCCTAGTGGTGCCCAGCAGGGGGAGCCTGTGCATTTCTCAATATAGGGAAAAGCAGCAGATGACAGAGTAATGATGGACGATCTGACAATGAGCAAGCTTACTGTCCTGAATTCCCAGCATTCTTTCCCTGTGTGCAGACCTCAAAACGCACAAAGCAAAAGGGCTGAAACCACCCATTTCCTTCTAAACTTCCTGCTGTCCCAGACCGACACCCCCTACTCTCTCCCCAGGGATGAAACCGATTCTCTCCTCATAGTACCCTACTCAGGAATTTCTTTGTACAACATGCAGGCCATGAAGAACTGCAGGAGCCAGGAATACAGATTCGGAGCAATCCATCGGACAAAACAGTGTCGCTCTTTACACAAGTCTGTTAGTAATTTCTGCAGCTTGTGTGGAGCCAAAAAAAAAAAAAAAGATACACCGTGCAAGAGGAGCGGCCGCCTGGAGCCCACCGAGTATCTGATATGTCAGTGGAAATTTCCTTCATGTATTAACCACACTAAATCGGCTTAGCCTCATTCTGCAATACACAGATCGCAAACCGTAGGAACACAATAAATGGGGTGCGCCAAAGTGTACACATATGCACACCAAGTGAATGTCATTAACATATTAAAAGGGGCCTTCTGCATTTATTGTAGGTGTTCCTTCCCTGAACTTTAATGGAGCTTCCTAGATGTGAAAATTTCCAACTGCAACGGCAAAGCAGAGGACATTCACTTTAAATATTGAGGTGCCCCCCACCCCAACCCTTTAAATCTACTGGATGGAGACAGATTAGACGGGAGTAATTCTCGCAGGTCACGAGTAGGTACAAACTATAGGGCGCTGTCTTCCTTTGTCTAGTCTGGAATTTAGAGAAGTTCAGATGTAGCAGCATGAAAGCTGGGTCATGTCCTAGGGACGTCAGATGTAATAGCATTATCCTAATGGAATCATCACAAACGGGGACGCCGCACACAGGTCTGCTCTCTCTGCAGGAACAATATTCCATGCACATTTCTTAAAGGGCTACATCCAAGGGGCTCCACAGAATGCAGGACTTACCACAAATGCATTGATCTGGTCAATCCTATCCTGCACGTATGTGCCGCTTCCCACAATTCAGTGCAGTTTACAGGTCCTATAGCTCTGTTCATTGTAATCTTTTTCAAGAACTGCATGCTAAAACAACAGTGCAGACTGACAAAGATCAATACAAATTTTGGGGGTGAGGTGGCACAGTAGCTCTTAACGTGTAACAAACCTTTACTATAACTTTATTTTACACTATTCTAAATGCCCTAAAACTCATTTTTGTAATGTACCATTTGATTCGCTTTTTTGCTGCCAAAATAGGCACCCAATGTTCAGGGTGTGTATAGCATTTAAAGGGGTTATCCAAGAGTTAGGGCTCAGGCACACAAACGTATTTTCTTTCTGTGCTAGTTTCATTTTTTTTTTTTTTTTTTTTTGCAGACCGTATTCGGAACCACTCACTTCAACGGGGCCGCAAAAAACGGAAGTTACTCTGTGTGCATTCCGCAACAAAAACAGAACACGTCCTATTATTGTCCACATAACAGACAAGGATAGGACTGTTCTAAGATAAGATGCCTTTATTGTCACTGTACAATACAATGAAATGTTTGGAGCAATCCTAGATGCCATGGACAGAGGAACAATAAGAAATTGGCATCTACATGGAGAGCTCCAGGCTGCTGCATCCATTCTACTAGGGGCCAGCTGTTCCATTCCGCAAAATACAGAATTCACACAGAAGTCATCCGTATTTTTTGCAGATCATGATCTGCTGCAAACAATAATAAAAAAAAAAAAATGAAATCTCAATTGCCCAATGAACTAGCGCTACAGGTATTCCTACAATAATCGGCTGGAGAATAGCCTGGTGTTATACAGGCTTTACTGATCATCAGGTACCTATTTTGGCATAAAGCAGCAAGTCAATAACTATAGTACAATCCAAAAATTAGTTTTAGGGCATTTTGAATAAAGTTCTATATTAATCCTGCTACTTACGTCTTCAGAGTCCCCGAGGTCATCAGCTCAGTAACCAATACAATGCACTTTTTTCCCTTCAGGGTAGACTCCCAGGAATCATAGAAGCGGACGATATTCGGATGCTGAAGACCCTTGAGCATCCCAGCTTCCTCCTTGAAGCGCTGACGTTCAGACTTGGATAACTTACGGTCCTGCAAGGGTAAGAAGGAAAAAAAAAAAAAAAAAGAGCAACTTTAACTTTTGACTGCAAACACAAGGTGGGGAAGCCATGTCTGGAAGTAAAGACGGCATGATGAACGACATGCTGCATTCACTGGATTAAATAACCAGTCCAGTGCACCTTTAAAGGGCATCCGTCAGCAGATCTGTACCTATGAGACTGGCTGACCACATGTGCACTTGGCAGCTGAAGGCATCTGTTTTGGTCTCATGTTCATATGTGGCCGCATTGGTGAGAAAAATGATAGTATATATGCAAATGAGCCTCTAGGTGCAATTGGGGTGTTACCATTACTCCTAGAGGCTCTGCTCTCTCTGGTTTGACTTTGAGGGTCACTTTGGTCATTTTACCTTTTCGTTCACAAACAGAACATCCTCAGAGATTGTGGTGGCTCACTCGGATGCTGAGCCAATGTAAGGACTACCTGGGCAGGGACTCGGCCGTGGGACAAGTAGTGCGACTGACAAGTGCTTGACCTGCCCCGATATGCACAATCAGACATCCTCTTTTCCACATTTTTGTTTTTGTTCTTAGCAAAACCGTCTAATCGCCTTCCCTGAAGATGAGCCGATGTCATTTGACTGCCAGCTCCATTACATGTAACGCTGGTTGCATCAAGCAGGTCAGAAATAGAAGCCATTATACATCTGGAATAGAAAATTACCAGGCAGGGAGCAGTCATCAGTACTGACCAATGTCCACGCAACAGGCGCTCAAGCCCAAACCTGACAAGACTCAAGAATTGCCTAAAAAAGAAAATTCTCACCAAAATTTTGCAGAAATGACATCTACGGTAACTTAAAAGAAGCTGCCAGAAAAGCAGTGGGAGCAGGGGGAATACAATCCCAATACACCAAGTCTCCATTTCTCAAACAGCCTTGATTACACATTTCCTACTGTTCTCTATTTACAGCTCCTATGCAGACCTATGCACCTTGGTGGGAACAAACCCTGTGCAGTTCTTAGTAACCTACAGTCATCAAGTGCCCTGCAGTATCCGACTACGCGGGGCTTAGGGTGGGTTCACATGTTTTATGCCTCCGTTTGAGGTATACCGGTAAGTTAGATAAAAAGGATACAAAAACGCACCACACCACGTTCTTGTATCCTGCAGAGCCTGATAAAAAAAAATAAAAAATACATAAATGAATATAATATATTTACAATGGAACTCTATGGTGAACGTATGGCACTGTATGGCAATTGGCCAATAAAAAAAGATGCACCTTTAAGTGAAACTCTACTTTTAAGTTCTGCGAATCACACACATGGGGGTAGCCATCAGTTTAGCTCAACCCCATGTGACAAAACTTTGCTCTAACTGTTAAATGTGGATTTGCTGCAGATTTCACACTATACACTGCAAATGGTGACATCCGCAGCATAAAGTCACATCTGGCAGATTTAAAATCCGCAGCGAGAAGTCATGAAGTCTCATCCACTCTGCTGCTAGCGAAACCGCTTGGGATTTTCTGCTTGAAATTTCACTGTGAAAAACTAGCAGCTTATCCACCCTATGGAAACATACCCTAACTGTTATCTGAACACCCACAGCGCACTGCACCTTGGTAACTGGGGTGAGGATTATTTTCTATGAAAATAATTTCCATCTGGGAGGGACCTTGTTGATCTTGATCCTCCTGGCTATGGAACAGAATAGTAACTACAGAGAACACCAACATCTACCTAAATGACCCAAACAGGAAAGCGGATGTAGTAGGAACGAAACCTGATCCATAAAGTAATATGGCCCCAATAAGGCACCGTTTGCTGCAGGGACTCTGTGTACAATGTACTGCTGTTGGTGGAGACAACATTCCAGCTGACGTTTGCATTATGGCTGTGCTTTGTACAATAATAACTGAAGGAACAGTTATGTTTGGGCTTCCCTAATGTTTTTTTGCAGTTATATTATTCCTCGTTTCAGCTGCACAGCCAAATGCATTTCACTAAGAAGCAGAGGGAGTCTCCCTTCTGCTAGCACTGTACTGCTGGGAATTAATTCCCTTTACTTCCCACTAGGTTTGTTTTCAGCTCCAGAGCTCAAAGAACAGATAACCAGGGATAAATCATACTTTGAGACACACAGGAGGCTCCTGTGATGTTCAGAATTAGTGTAGTAGCAGTTTTTTTTAAATCAGGCTCACAATCTCAGCTAGCTCTGACACGCCCCCACTTCCTGTGTCTCTGTTATCAGGCACAGATTAGGGTACTTTCACACTTGCGGCAGGACAGATCCGGCAGGCTGGTCTTCCTGTCGGATCCATCTTTCCGCTGTTTCGCCGCTCTGTCCCCATTGACTATAATGGGGACGGGGGCGGAGCTCCAGCGCAGCACGGCGAAAGCCGCCAGACTAAAAAGTCCTGCATGTCCGACTTTTTAGTCCGGCGAAACAGCGGAAGGACGGATCCGACAGGGAGACCAGCCTGCCGGATCTGTCCTGCCGCAAGTGTGAAACTAGCCTTAACCTGACAACAGGCAGTGCACTGCAACTTAGGTGGAAGCGAGAACCCTAGTGGCATTGACTACAGCTTTTTTCAGGTGGATGCAGGCGGATTTTTTGAATTGAAGCAATATGGAAATTGAAATTGTGTGAAAGTACCGTGTTTCCCCGAAAATAAGACATTTTATTATTTTTTTTTTAAATAAATAGCACACACACACTATGGCTCATTTTCAGGGGATGTCTTATGGCTTATTTGTCAGAGATCCAGTGAGAACTGGGTCCAATCTGCACACTGATGCTGAGGAGACATTTTCACTTTCTCCCTCAGCTTGCTGTGCACAGAACTACCGGGACCTGACAGGGGAAGCCGACCGTGTTGATGGGCCTGCCCTCAACTCTCCCGTCACTTACAGATGTGGGGCAGATGAGACAGCACCTACAGCAGCTGTCACGATGGAGTACAGTAGGTGAGACAGCACCTACAGCGGCTGTCACGATGCGGCAGACGAGAAGGGCTGCCCGCGTCTTCTTTATCGCTCTGCGCCGGTACATAGCCACGCCCATAACTATGGCTTATTTTCGGGGTATGTCTTATATTGAGCATATAAGCCGCAACCCTGCTACAGCTTATTTTATGGTCATGTCTTATTTTCGGGGAAACAGGGTACAGTCACTTCAAAGCGTCTATCCCCGATCCACACTCTTTCCGCTCACAAGAGCACATTCATTTGTATGGTACTATATACATATTTTGTGGATCCGCGGTTTGCAGACAGCAAAATAGAGTCGTGTGCAAGTAGTCCAATGAAGTCTGTAAATTTGAAGGAATAAATTCCTGAAGAGATGGCCGTGTGCAGAAATATGAGGAGGGAAATATGTCCAACTGCTATAGACGCATCACTGGCACAGAAGCTCCATCAGGTCCCCCAGAGGATGCTGGACCTCAGAAGATCACACGGATGAGGACATCAGTGGCTTTGTGTTTGTTTACTAGCATTCTAGGAACTTAGTAGGCTTTATTTCTTGGAAGTAGACATGTGCGCGCCATGTGTATCCCATTCCCTCCAAGGACGCCCATCACTAACAGACATAGCAGAGCTGAAGAGTGTTCAGAGGAGGGCAACTAAAGTAATAACTGGAATGGGGGGGGGGGGGGGGGAACTACAGTACCCTGAAAGATTATCAAAGTTAGGGTTATTCACATCAAAAAGATGACTGAGGGGAGATCTAATAACTATGTATAAATATATCAGGGGTCAGTACAGAGATCTCTCCCATCATCTATTTATCCCCAGGACTAGGACGAGGGGACATCCTCTGCGTCTGGAGGAAAGAAGGTTTGTACACAAACACAGAAGAGGATTCTTTACGGTAAGAGCAGTGAGAATATGGAACTCTCTGCCTGAGGAGGTGGTGATGGGGAGTACAATAAAGGAATTCAAGAGGGGCCTGGATGTATTTCTGGAGCGTAATATTACAGGCTATAGCTACTAGAGAGGGGTCATTGATCAGGGAGTTATTTCGATTGCCCGGAGTCGGGAAGGATTTTTTCCCCCCTGCAACGAGGAAAACAGACATCCACCTCTTGTTTTGTTTTTTTGCCCTCCTTTAGACCAACTTGCAGGATAACAGGCCGAACCGCATGGACGGATGTCTTTTTTCAGCTTTATAAAATTATGTTACTGCACTGGGGAGATGCATGTGCATGCCTGTGTATGTGTTTGTAAGCACATGCGTGTTTTAAAATTAAAATATTCATTTAATAGCATCAAAATATGTCCAGTTACTTATTCAGATACATGTCTTAGCTTCCAAGGTGGACTCATGTGGGCAATCAAGGGGGACCGACATGAATGGTATGTAGTGTATGAAGGTAGGTGACTACAAACAGCTTTCCATAGTCTCCAAAATAGCTGCAACTTACTCTCCCTAATTTCACTAGGAGCAGCAGCTCTGAAGCACAAACTGTTGAAGAGGAAAACCATATTTGCAGAGAAATGGACGTTCTTCGCTACTGCATTAAGTCCATATACTAAAAGTATTACTCAACTGTGAAGTATCACCAGATTCAACCCTTTCCATAGAAGGGTGCACACATGGCATGCTTGAAGCTGGCATTTTTCCTGGCTGTGACCGAGCAGCGTCATCCAGCGCAGGCGACATTGTTATCTTTACACTCTGGCTCTACCAAGTGCTGGTGGTGGCTTAATACTTCATGTTACTGTAAAGTCAGCAAAGATCTAGCCGAGACATCTGCAAACCAGAGGAAACCACTTACCTGCACAAGAAACAGGACGCAGAGATCCTCATAGCTCAGCTGGTTAAACCAAGCACTGCAAGTCCTTACAGCAAGCATCCGCTTTACTTATCTTGTATTCAAGCCACATTCGGCCCCCCTTCACCTTATAACCCATTGCCCTGTGTGGTACATCTCCTGCAATGCACCACCAGGCAGGAGGCTGCAGTGAAGAGCATGGCCCAGGGAGAACCATCACAACAATGCCTTATGGGCGACTAGAGTATAAAAGACAAGCTGTGACTAGAAGCAAAAGTATTTGTAAAGTTACTCAACAGCATATGAAGAACGGAGCGATGAGCTCAGAACCCAGTTATGTCAGTAGCATCAGATCTGCCATGCCCAATCTCTCATAAGCCTGGATGGCAAGTAAGTCATCAACATGGCATCACTATATAGGGCATGTCTGACCCACTGCAACAGTCCAAGCCATTAAACCTGAAATACCAGTAACGGCTCATGTACACGACTGTTGGATGTTTTGCGGTCCACAAACTGCAAAACACGGATACCGGCCGTGTGAATTATGTATTTTGCAGAACGGAACGGCCTGCACCTAATAGAACAGTCCTATCCTTGTCCGTAATGTAATAGTACTTTATTCTTATTTTTTGGGGGCAGAAAAGCCATGCAGACACAGAATGCACATGCAGTCATTTCGATTTTTTTTTTTTTTTTTTTTTTGCAGACCCAATGAAGTGAAAGGTTCCACATATGGCTGCAAAAATTGTTTAATACATTTGTGTTCCTGAGCTCTTAGACTGCTATCAGGAACCTTCAGTAGGCTAGAACAGGGATGCTCAACCTGCCAGCTGTTGTAAAACAACGACTCCCATCATGCCCAGCTGTAGGTTGTCCAGGCATTCTGGGAGTTGTAGTTTTGAAACAGCTAGAGGGCCGCAGGTTTGGCATCCGTGGGCTAGATCATTACACTTTGGGGTCTGGAGGTCTGTATGCGGCCCACTAATCCGAAACTAGAAGAATTTGCAGGAACTTCAAAATGGACAATTCTACATTTTCTTCTTATATTCCAGTGCAGGAGTATGAGAAAGTACAAAAAGGCGGCCATTACCCTGAATGCCTGAAGTATATACTGTAATAGTGCAGCAGTTACAATATCAGTCACATATGAAAGTAAACTTCTCTGGAGAGTCTCAGCAATGAAGATATGGGATAACGCATAGATTATGGGGAGTCAGTGAGGTTTCTGCCCTGCCTGTCACTCATCCCATTGATGAACACTACAGTCAGCCTCTATCCAGCCTGAAAGAGTTAAAAGGGGTTCCCCGGGAATAATTAGTTTTTAGAAAGTGCCGGTGGCCTTGCTCTCTTAACACAAGATTCGTACTTACCTGTGACCTGCCACTCTGGTCCTTCGTGCTGCCCCCACTGTGTCCACGCTCTGATGCCCCCAGTGTTGACATCCAGTACAGCATGGGCATGGTCACATGCAGCTATGATTGGCTTCAGCAGTGATGTGCTGCTTGTGGCCACGTCACCGCTGAAGCCAGTCATTGGCTTCCTTATCGCTGGAGAACCCATTACAGCAGGTGCTGTACCAAGTCTGGACATATGTACAGGAAAGCAAGACGAGAGGAGCTGGTGCTTGTGGTCAGCAT
This sequence comes from Bufo gargarizans, assembly GCF_014858855.1. NCBI lineage: Eukaryota > Metazoa > Chordata > Amphibia > Anura > Bufonidae > Bufo > Bufo gargarizans. Next base: position 520,331,054 of record NC_058081.1, read on the forward strand.
CTAACCGCCTACAAGTCAATAGAGGTAAGGCAGCTGCTAAACAGGTCATCTGGCCAATTGTCAGAAAAGGGAAAAGAAGATGCAAGTGAATAAACTAACACACAAACAGCAAAAAAAGAAAACAAAAAAAAGTAATACTAAATTAAAGCACTTCACTCCTATTTGCATGCGCAATTTTTAATTATTACGTAGCAAATTTTAATGATTATAATCTAATAAGAAATTAACTGTTCAGGAATGCCCAGAATTTACCGTATGTCGGAGCAGGAAGTGTAACCGCGTTTCCTGCCATAGGAGCAGCTGGCCTACAGCAACAACAAAAAAAAAAAAAGTTGGTAACAAAAAGGTTACAATCAAGATATTTGCTTGTTTTTCTGCCCATGCACCCAGGCTCAGCGTGCTCATGGGGTGTTAAGCTGGCTGCTCCTCTCTCAGGTTCGTGGACAGGGGCCAGCACATGCATGCCGGACATCCTGACAGAGAAACCACACAACCCTCCAGCAGCGGCAATCAGCAGGAGCTCACCAGAGCCCGCACTGCACAGGGGGCTAAAAGTTTACATATCTGTCGTATTCCAGTATAGAACATCTATAATAATGATAGAAAAATGATCAAAGAGCACTTCCGCTTCATAGGGAATGTGTCATGTAGAATGGTTTCTGCTAGTTAAAACCAGATAGCGACACATCCTTTTTCTTGATTGTAGATCATTTTTATTCTAATATCCTGAAAATGATTATGGGGGCTGCTGTTAAAGGGGTTCTGCAGTGTGTTTTTTTTAACTGAAGATCTATCCTTTGGATAGATCAGCATCTGATCGGCAGGGGTCCGACCCCCGGGACCCCTGCCAATCAGCTGTTTGGGAAGACAGCGGCGCTGGCAGTAGTGCCGCAGCCTTCTCGCTGTTTACCGCAGGCCCAGTGACGTGACGACTAGTATCAATAGCCTGGGCGGGGCTAAGTTCTGTTCACCTGAATGGAGCTTAGCCCCCGCCTAGGCAGTGACGTCACTGGGCCTGCAGTAAACAGCGAGTAGGCTGCAGCACTATTGCCAGCATGGCTGCCTTCTCAAACAGCTGATCGGCAGGGGACCCGGGTGTCCAACCCTCACAGATCAGATGCTGATCTATCCAGAGGATTGATCTTCAGTTTAAAAAAACTGCAGAACCCCTTTAACATCTAGAAATATGCTTTACAGCAGCCCCCATGGGCAATAGACAGAAGGAGACCTCATTGACTTCTATGGCAGAGTTTTCTAGGCTCTATGACCTGTGCAGGTCAGAAGGGAGCAGCTAAGCTGCTAAGGTGAAACTCGAAAAATTTGAATCTTGTGCAAAAGTTCATTTATTTCAGTAATGCAACTTAAAATTAAAATATTGTGAAAAGTTCAATATTCTAGGCTCAAAGTGTCACACTGTCACACTCTAGTTGGCTAATTAATCCATACCCCTGAGCAAAAGGTACCCGAGATTGTGACTTTGGGGTTTCTTAACAAATAAAGGCTTAAAATATCTCGCTTTGCATTTAATGAATTTATCTCATATATATATTAGTTTCACCTTTTAATTTGCATTACTGAAATAAATGAACTTTGCACAATATTCAAATTTTTCTAGTTTCACCTGTATAAATAGGCGATATTTGTCATTCTAAAGGGTGTATTTGACGGACAGATTATCTGCCTGATGATCGTTCATTAGTGATCATCTTGCAGTGCAATACTGCCGGCTATTGCGCAATGAACGATCGTCCGATAATCCAGATTTATCAGCACGCTGAAAGATCAGGATTTGCAGGTGGCAGATTGTGCCATCTGATTACGCCACCAGCAAATCACTGTACAGCATTGAGGTGAGCCATGGCATAGTGATCGCTCCTCCCCATGCTGCGGAGATCACTCCTCTAGCGAGCAGTCTATTGTCAGGAAGGAAGGCTTCCCTCCCAATAATCGTCTGAGTGATCGGGGTGTATAATACCCCCCTAAGGCTGTATTAGATTCAACGATCTAGCAGGCGATTGCCTATTGCATGCAGTGATCTTCTCCACAGTACGGGGAGGAGTTATTATGCCATCGTTCATTCGCAAACTGCAGACACCATGATAGAAATGCCTTTTCTTGTCCATGGCTGCGGCCAAGATTAGGACATGTTCTATTTTTTGGGCGGGGCCGCGGAACAGAAGTGCGGATGCAGACAGCACACTGAATTGCGGAACGGATGCGGACGTGTGAAGGCACGCTAATTGTCGGCAGCAGATCGTGATTAGAAGGTGCGATTTGCTGCCGGCGTTCAATAATTTTTAAACATGCTTAAAAATCTGGATTGCCCGATCTGGTCATCGGCAGCAGTAATACAGATCACCGCTAACGACCGTTACTACGAACGCGGGTTAACAATGAACTGGCCGACAATCTGACAGTATAATAGAAACATAGAATGTGTCGGCAGATAAGAACCATTTGGCCCATCTAGTCTGCCCAATATACTGAATCCTATGGATAGCCCCTGGCCCTATCTTATATGAAGGATGGCCTTATGCCTATCCCATGCATGCTTAAACTCCTTCACTGTATTTGCAGCTGCCACTTCTGCAGGAAGGTTATTCCATGCATCCACTACTTTCTCAGTAAAGTAATACTTCCTGATATTACTTTTAAACCTTTGCCCCTCTAATTTAAAACGGTGTCCTCTTGTGGTAGTTTCTTAATCCTACATGTAATGATAGGAAGATAACTGCAGTAAAGTGATCCGTATAGAACAAGAAGTGGTGTCTATTAGGTGTAGTGGTCAGTGCAAAAACTGCAGGATTTTAGGATTTATTTTTTTTAAATTTGGAAAATTAAAAACATTACCAAAAAGTCTTTAAAAAAAGTTTACCATAAAACGCAAGTTAAAGAATAGGCAATTTTCTGAAGACGCATCAGAAATAAAGCTGAGTGACGACCATTTTCATGCGTGTACAGCTGCCCACAAACAGGCGAAGGATTACGCCCCACCCCAGTGGCAGACATGTGACGGAGCGCCAGCTATGTAACATTCATCTGTGCTCTGGTAACATGATCCCAGCAGAAGATGTGAAGGAAGAAGAGTAACTTGGTGCAGGATCTACATGGCAGAGCTTCCCTTCACTCAGGGGGTCTGTTTCGTGGGGTCTGGCATTGCAGCTCAGCCCCATTCACAAGGGAGCTGAACCAGTTCAAAGCATTCAGATCACTCAGGGCACACCCGCAGCGGATGAACATGTCTGTAGAGGTTCAGTGACCCGAAAGAACAAATTCAGATAAGTCAGGAGAAAGCACATAATCTGTATCTGCTCGGCTAACTGTAATGTATATAAAAAAAAAAGCAAACACCGCTATACTCCATAATGGATGCAGATTCCCGGACATCAGAAAGCCATGGAAACGCCTCGGCCGGATTGTGCAGTTCCCCTGCTCGGAGGCGGGCAGACAATTGCCTGTTTACAGGAGTACAGAGCGCCCGAATCGCAACCAAGAACATTCTGGGTCAGAACAACACAGCTCTGGGTAAACAAGCAGAGGTGGTCGGCAGGCAAAAATTAAACCTAAAAATGCAACCGAGCAGACCCACAACGGAGTTCTATAAGGGACCGCCAATAGGACCGCTTGCAAGTGTTGTCACGCTGGCAGCTTCCCCAGCTGACAAACCGCCATTCAGGGCTTACAGAAAGCTGGATGATGGCTCTTGCTGGAACGCTATGGCTCATCAACCTGAATTCTATGAATACCTCTGCCGGGTGTTTGCCCTTTGTTTTTGAGGAACTTAAGAAAAGAAAATTAAACCCCTATGACCTCCGGACTAGAACAATGAACAGAGTGAGTTTATGGGGATTACTGGACGTTTCTTCAGCGGATTAATGGAAACTGATCCATTACTCATCTGACACAGAACAATGGGGCACGAAACTTCATTAATCCAGAAAATTTCACAGTAAAGCGCCGCACTGCGCTCTCCAGCAACCAAAGATCTAAAAGGGGGGCAGGTGAACCAGCACAGATGAGAGCCCATTACCTAAACTTTTATACAATTCCCCTAGAGTGCCGTTCTGAATGTAGGAGTCAAATTCACATGGCAGACTATCAGATTGTTCCACCTATTGCAGCGTCAACTTACTCTACAATGAAAACCACCTTATTCAGTCACTCACCCCAGGAGCTTACAATCTAATCTCCATATCTCAGGTATTCCCAATTTTTGAAGCAGGTGAGAAGACTTGAGAACCAGTTGGGGGAAAAAATAAAATAAAAACGAAGATCAGAGATGAGATGAGATGATGTCCCCGGTCAGAGCTGAACCCAGAAACCCCACGGTCTAAGAAACTAAAGGCCACTGGCCGAAAAGGATTGTTTTATGACAGAATGTATGGGGGCTATCCTCAGCGCAGCGCCCTACATTAACACAGCTCCATTCTTGTGGATCATGGAATCCTGAGGTAAGGCTACTTTCGCACTCGCGTTTGGTGCGGATCCGTCATGATCTGCACAGACAGATCCGTTCAGATAATACAACTGTCTGCATCCGTTCAGAACGGATCAGTTTGAATTATCTTTAACATAGTGGATCCGTCTTGAACACCATTGAAAATCAACTGTGGATGGATCAGTTTTCTGTTGTGCCACATTGTGTCATAGAAAAAACTGATCCATCCCCATTGACTTACATTGTGTGTCAGAATGGATCTGTTTGGCTCAGTTTCAGCAGACGGACACCAAAACTCTGCAGTGTTTTGGTGTCCACCTCCAAAGTGGAATGGAGGCGAACTAATGCATTCTGAGCGGATACTTATCTATTCAGAATGCATTAAAGGGATTCTGTCACCTTGTTTTCGGTTATAGAGATGCGAACATGCAAGGCTAGATCGCCGCTAGCATGTCTGCAATATACCGGTCCTATACGGCTGCTTTTTATTTTGCTTAAAAAATGATTTTAGAGATATGTAAATGAGTCTTGTAAGGTGCCCAAGGGGCTGCACGAACCTTCCTGGTGCCCAGCCACGCCCCCCTGTGAAGGAGCCCAGCACCGCCTATGTCCTCCGAATCTCCTCCTTTCGACACAGTTAGATTGCCGCGAGCTCGCGCATGCGCAGTGTCGGTATAGCATTCCTTCCCTGTGCTGGCATCAGTCTCAGGGAAGGAACTGCGCATAGCGAGATTACGGCAGTCTAACTGTGTCGAAAGGAGGAAATTCGGAGGACCTAGGCGGTGCTGGGCTCCTTCACAGGGGGGCGTGGCTGGGCACCAAGAAGGTTCGTACAGCCCCTTGGGCACCTTACAAGGCTCATTTACATATCTATAAAATCATTTTTTAAACAAAATAAAAGCACACAGTCCTATAGGACCGGTATATTGCAGACACGCTAGCGGCGATCTAGCCGTGCATGTCCCCATCTCTATAACCGAAAACAAGGTGACAATCCCTTTAAGGCAACATTTTTGGACCGCTTGCAAGAGCCCTGAACAGATCTCAAATGGAAAGCCAAAACGCCAGTGTGAAAGTAGACTAACAAGTAATCCCATCACCAAGGCTCTGCGTCAATTACACGATCACAACAAAAGCCTCATCCAGGTAATGCACACAAGCCGTGAGGAGTGAAAAAACAGGATGGTGCGTCGATCAGAGCGAGGTCTCGTGCACACAACTGTATTTTCCATCAGTGTGCCCTTTTTATTTCTAGGAGTGTGCATAAAAATGGACAGTATATGGATGCGTGCGCTGACTTCCTCTGTATGTCCGTTCTGCGAAGTATAGATCATGTCCTATTCTGGCCCATACTGCAGGCAAGAGTAGCAATTTCTATGGCTGGGAGGAAGAAAACTGCAGAGGACCCTAGGAGAGCACATAGGCCAGCGCTTTTTTCCCTATAGTGCACAAGCATGACCACCACTTCTGGATTGCAGGGTGGTCATAACCATGGAAACAAGCAGTGTATAATGTGATGGAAAAGATTAATCCAGCAAGCAAAGGAGGCAATACAGACAATCCCAATACATTAGTAAGTGGCTTGTATTAACTATCAATACATGATAAAGACCATTTGCTGAAGTAAGACATCCCCTTTAACCTCGGAGATTGGAATATCAGTTGTATGTGGCCAGACGGGCTGTGCTCCGCTTTCTTCACGCACTTATAAGAGTTACGGCTCCAGCCGTTTCAGTAACTACAGATACATTTGGCCGCCATATCCAACGATGTTCCAGTGTCAGCCATGAATGACTGAGGCGGGAATAACCCTTTAAAAAAGGTGGCCACATACTAGCATAAAGTCTGCAGAAGAATTAGGCAAGTTAAATTCAACTCCCAATGTTTGTTCTCAAAGTAGATTAGCAGTCACCAGAAGGTTCCGTCAACTCCCCTCCCCCACTGAGATTACATGCATGCTCGGCAAGCTACACAAGTACATATATGGAAGACTCTAGGAGAACAGATGTCAACCAAATGATGGCTATTGAAGGAGTTTGGTTACCACTAAAGGGGGTTACTGGTACTTTTTAACTGATGGCCTATCCTCAGAACAGGTCATCAATATCAGATTGTGAAAGCACGCAGAGATCTTAAAACTTGTGAGAAATTGAAGGAAATGTGCGAATAGGATTTCTAAGGAAGGAAAGAAAAAAAGAAAGAAAAAAAAACCCTTACAGGTATATGGTAGTACTCCGCAAATCCAACACCTTCCACTATTTAAAGGAGCAGGTTGAGGCCCAGCAAACACGCCGAGCAGCCGATCCTTCAAGGTTGCAGAGCAGAGGTAACAAGAGGTCACTGTAAGCGAGAGGAGCATCATGAACTGGGAGCGGGCGGCTGATGGGGGGGACTGTGTGGGCTGCTGTGTTCTCATTCTCCAAGAATTCAGCATCTTAAGGGGCAAGAAAATGGAGCCAAATAAGAGCGGAATTTACTTGGGAGGCACAAGGGGAGCAGGGAGAATGTCGAGGGGAAGTGCTGGGCGATCACACATCAATGCACTTCATACCAGCTTGGCTGTAATCATTTTCTTAGGGAAATAGTCCCCATCTTCTGGCTTCCTCAACATCTGCTTATACAGATGCCAATTCAGAAAAGTAGAGCTGCAGTGTAAGGCTACTTTCACACTTCCGTTCAGAACTGATCCGATCAAGCGCATCCGATCATATTAATGCAGACGGAGGCTCCGTTCAGTACGGATCCGTCTGCATTAATAACTTAGAAAAATTTCTAAGTGCGCAAGATGCCTGAGCGGATCCGTTCAGACTTTCAATGTAAAGTCAATGGGGGACGGATCCGCTTGAAGATTGAGCCATATGGTGACCTCTTCAAGCGGATCCGTTCCCATTGACTTACATTGTAAGTCTGAACGGATCCGCTCGCCTCCGCACGGCCAGGCGGACAGCTGAACGCTGCAAGCAGCGTTCAGCTGTCCGTGCGGAGGCGAGCGGAGCGGAGGCTGAACGCCGCCAGACTGATGCAGTCTGAGCGGATCCGCTCCATTCAGACTGCATCAGGGCTGGACGGAGGCGTTCGGGTCCGCTCGTGAGCTCCTTCAAACGGAGCTCACGAGCGGACCGACGAACGCTAGTGTGAAACTAGCCTTAGGCTACTTTCACACTAGCATTCGGGGCTCCGCTTGTGAGTTCCGTTTGAAGGCTCTCACAAGCGGCCCCGAACGCATCCATACTGCCCTAATGCATTCTGAGTGGATGCGGATCCGCTCAGAATGCATCAATCTGGCACAGTCTGTCCTCCGCTCCGCTCAGCAGGCGGACACCCGAATGCTGCTTGCAGCGTTCAGGTGTCCGCCTGGCCGTGCGGAGGCAAACGGATCCGTCCAGACTTACAATGTAAGTCAATGGGGACGGATCCGTTTGAAGTTGACACAATATGGCTCAATTTTCAAACGGATCCGTCCCCCATTGACTTTCAACGTAAAGTCTGGACGGATCCGTCTGAGCAACTTTCACACTTAGAATTTTTTCTACACTATAATGCAGACGGATCCGTTCTGAACGGATCCCATCGTCTGCATTATAGGAGCGGATCCTTCTGTGCAGACACCAGACGGATCCATTCTGAACGGAAGTGTGAAAGTAGCCATAAGCAGGAACAGGCATCTTGTGCCTCCAATGAGACAGGAACTATACTTCAGACTACCTCAAACTCCAATAGACTATACTGCAGTGAGGCAGAGGAAAGCACTGGACAAAAGAGCAGGATGAGACCAAGATGACCAAAGAGGTGGAGTCCAGACTAACCTTGCCCAGAATCACTTGAAGCTGGACGACACAGATAGTCAGGTCCATAAATATTGGGACAGACAATTCTAACATTTTTGGCTCTATACACCACCACAATGGATTTGAAATGAAGAGAACAAGATGTGTTTTAACTGCAGACTGTCAGCTTTAATTTGAGGGTATTTACATCCACATCAGATGAACGGTGCGGGAATTACAACAGTTTGCATATGTGCCTCCTACTTGTTAAGGGACCAAAAGTAATGGGACAGAATAATCATAAATCAAACTTTCACTTTTTTAATACTTGGTTGCAACTTCTTGGAGCATTTTCCCTTCAGTTTTGTCTTCAGCAAGTGAAATGCATGCTCAATCGGATTCAGGTCAGGTGATTGACTTGGCCATTGCAAAACATTCCACTTCTTTCCCTTAAAAAACTCTTTGGTTGCTTTTGCAGTATGCTTTGGGTCATTGTCCATCTGCACTGTGAAGCGCCGTTCAATGAGTTCTGAAGCATTTGGCTGAATATAAGCAGATAATATTGCCCAAAACACTTCAGAATTTATCCTGCTGCTTTTGTCAGCAGTCACATCATCAATAAATACAAGAGAACCATTTCCATTGGCAGCCATACATGCCCACGCCATGACACTACCACCACCATGCCTCACTGATGAGGTGGTATGCTTAGGATCATGAGCAGTTCCTTTCCTTCTCCGTACTCTTCTCTTCCCATCACTCTGGTACAAGTTGATCTTGGTCTCATCTGTCCATAGGATGTTGTTCCAGAACTGTGAAGGCTTTCTTAGATGTCGTTTGGCAAACTCTAAGCTGGCCTTCATGTTTTTGAGGCTCACCAATGGTTTACATTTTGTGGTGAACCCTCTGTATTCACTCTGGTGAAGTCTTCTCTTGATTGTTGACTTTGACACACATACACCTACCTCCTGGAGAGTGTTCTTGATCTGGCCAACTGTTGTGAAGGGTGTTTTCTTCACCAGGGAAAGAATTCGTCGGTCATCCACCACAGTTGTTTTCCGGTGTTGCTGAGCTCACCGATGCGTTCCTTCTTTTTAAAGGATGTTCCAAACAGTTGTTTTGGCCACACCTAATGTTTTTGCTATCTCTCTGATGGGTTTGTTTTGTTTTTTCATGGATCTCATCTTGAGAGTTGACAGCAACAGATTCCAAATGCAAATATCACATACTTGAAATGAACTCTGGACCTTTTATCTGCTCATTGTAATTGGGATAATGAGGGAATAACACACCTGGCCATGTAACAGCTGAGAAGACAATTGTCCCATTACTTTTGGTTCCTTAACAAGTGGGAGGCACATATGCAAACTGTTGTAATTCCTACACCGTTCACCTGATTTGGATGTAAATACCCTCAAATTAAAGCTGACAGTCTGCAGTTATAGCACATATTTATGGACCTGACTGTATATCCGTGCCATAGCAACAGATATGACCTGTCAGTGACAGTCAGTTCTAGAGTGCTGCTGCAGGGTAAAGCAGGGTAGGGTACACACAAAAAAATAAAAATAAGTCTTCTAAAACAGGCTAAGCATTGTGCCAACATATTTGCACAGTTTGAAGATTCCCGACCTGCCGAATTGCCTTACATTACATAAGTAAAATTGCACAAGCAAAATTTTAAAATAAATCTAATTTTAGCAGAAATTTTGTAAACTTTGTAATAACCACATCCTCCTATTAGCGCTTCAAGAAAATGCAAGCCGCGTTATGTGCGACTTCCTGCTGGGTCCCGACAATAGGGCTTCCTGTTCTACAGAACAGGAAGTGAGCTATGCACAGGGAAATTACCTTCCATCCGAGAGGCTTTACATCTTAAGGGGGATTCTACGTAGTGGCAGGAACCACATTAGGGGCAACCCTCTAATGCACACCGTGGTTCTAGAATAATCTGTCAGCCCCATGATCATAGCGGTCAAATATACAGAAAACTGTGCACACTTACTTTGGGAGTAATGTCAATTAAGACGATATGACAAAGGGGTTGTGTGGGTCCTAAAATCTGTTTCCTGTCAGTGAATCGGGGTTTAATGGAGGGGGTTCTCATTCTGGAGCATTTCTCACCCAGGACATGGAGTGTCCATGCTCTTCACAGACAGACCACAGATTTCATGTACATTTCTCCTGCGGGGGCACTGCAGGGCCCTTCCCACAGATTACTGCTTGTTGCTGGGGTTAGAGGACCCTTAGAACAGAGGGGAAAACCCCTTTAAACATCACCGAGTTCTCAGAAAAACTTTTGATCTGTCAAAGAGACATTAAAAGTTTTTAGGCTACTGACGTTCGGTGCAGATCCGTCTTGTATCTGCACAGAGTGATCCGCACAGATAATGCAAACGTTTGTATCCGTTCATAACGGATCTGTTTGCATTATTCATTAAAAAAAAAAAAAAAAAAAAGTCTAAGTCAAAACGGATCCATCTTGACTTACATTGAAAGTCAATGGGGGACGGATTAGTTTTCAATTGCACCATATTGTGTCAGTGAAAACGGATCCGTCCCCATTGACTTACGTTGTAAGTCAGGACAAATCCGTTTGGCTCCGCATCGTCAGGCGGACACCAAAACGCTGCAAGCAGCGTTTTGTGTCCGCCTGAAAAGCGCAACGGAGACCAAATGCAGCCAAATTGATGCATTCTGAACAGATCCATTAAGAATGCATTGGGGCTGAACTGATCCGTTTTGGGCCGCTTGCGAGATCCCCGAAACGGATCTCACAAGCAGAACCAGAAACGCCAGTGTGAAAGTAGCCTTAGAGGTGAGTGTCTGAGCTCCAAGACCACCACTGATCGCTAGAACGAGGAGAGAGAGGAGCACTCACATAGCGCATGCTCTCCTCGCTGCAGAAAATGGGAGATGGGCCTATAGACTTTGAACGGAGTCTGTCTCTCCTTGTTCTACAGTGAGAAGAGCGCATGATATGTGAGCGCTTCTCTCTACTCGTTGTAGCCATAGGTGGGGGTCTCTGTACTCACACCACCACCAATCAAAAACTTTGATATGTCGCTATGACAAATCAAAAGCTCAGGGATACTAAGTAAATCTACAAGTCAAGAGAGGCTTGCTGGTGACTGGTGGGGAGCGTGCAGCAGCTGCTGGGGGTTGGTAGGTTGTTATCCGACTCTTAGTTCTGCATGTTCTGGATCCACGAGTGCGTAGGAGCAGCAGTAACTCCTGACCTCATAATAAAGTTTCACTTTTTACCAACTTCTGCTGGAAAATGACAAGACTGTCTTCACTTTTAGTTCCTCTACAGTTTAAGGCGTGCGTTGCACTTTTTCTAGTACCCGGCTCACAATGCTGCTTTTGTCAGCCATTTCAGACCAAGTAGAGGCAATACTGTAGGACAATCGCCTCCGCAGCCAATTCAGGAGGGAGCAAGCCATAAGTGAGGCCGACGACACTGTTCTTCCACATGATTGAAGAATCCTTCAACATTAAAAACCTGTCAAGTGATTTTTGCTGCTCTACCTGAGGGCACGATATGGTAGAGGGAGAGAAGCTGCTTTGGTGATATTTAAAGTAGAATTTCTGAGTAAAATGCAAGTAAATTGTAACAGGACTCCTAGGAGAGAGTGAGAGTCCCGATTGCCCGTCTCACAAAGATACAGTGTCTCTAGACGTACAGATAAATGAAGACCTGTCAATCACTGCACGTGGTGGGGTCAGCAGGACTCTCACCGTCTCTCCTAGGAGTCCTGGCAGGATTTAAGGCTTATTTTTTGTCTGCGTCTGTTCAGCAACAAAAAAATTATTCAATATACATTTAGTGTCCACATGTCCAATCCACAAACAAATAGAAAATGTCCTATTATAGTCCGCATTACAGACAAAGATGGGATCGTGTGCATGAGCCCTTAGTTTGATTCTCACGCAGAGATCCTGACCCAGTCACAGACCTATACATCACAGAGCTCAGCTTCTCCATCACCACCCTTGGATAGGCCAACAAATCATTTGACAGGTTCACATTAAGCACACTGAGGGGGTCCAGAACAAGGCCTTAAAATGCCTTACATCTATAAACCCCATACCTTTTGTGTGTTGGCTAGAAATGAGCAAAATTTCATAGAATTGCGTTATGGTCAATGGTAACGGAATCCATAACACAATTCACCTTTTACCAGTAAACTAATCGCTAACCAATGTCATAACCGTACATTCGCTCATCTCTAGTGTTGACATCTCCCTTCATCCTACGGAAAAGTTCCAATTACAAGTTTTATAATTTACTTGAACTGGAGGAATTTCACCTTTCTGACCCTCCGATCAGGTAAAATAACAGGCATATGTAATGGAATATCAGCAGTGATGGCTCCGGTCTGTGTATTCTGAGTATACAGACAGCAGATGTGGGCAGAGGTACCCAGGCAGGGTTCCAACCAGGAGTCCCCAGGGCGCAGTTAATGGGGGCGCCATACATGCACAGTACATGGATGTGGGCCTGATAGTCTGTTATCTGGATCATGTCAGGTTCCTGCTGATCGTCTAGACCCAAGCCAAAAAATACAATCCAAAAATCAGAATTTCCCCACTGTCTTTTTCCACGCTGCTGCTTTGACTTCATAGCATTTTACACCTTGTTACCTTTTGATATATCTGATTCTAGGAAAGCTGGGTGATGTCCGACGTAACGGAGCTCCGGGTTTGTGTCTAGTACAGAAAAGCGAGATGAAACCTAAACCTCCTCACTGGACACCAGATCCATCCATGGACTACGGCAGCGCAGGTTCAAGGCAATATCACAGATTACTCTAGGATGATGGTGGTTTCTGCTCTGTTGCCGTTTCACTGATGGGAGTCATTATTATAAACCCCTTTAAGATTATCCTCGAGGAAGGATGGAAACCATAACTGAAGGTTTTGCAATTTCCGATACAGTAATGTGGTGTATGCTATTTCACCACAAGGGTGAATGAGGCCTGGAAATATGTAGCTCGCACTGGGACAAGAGGCGCAACCTCACACCTCCTCCTCCTTCCTAAAAGCGAGAAGTTTCTGGTGCCAAGAGAAATTTGTGGTGACCGGAATGGAGATGAGGTCAAGATCCTCCGCCTGCACTCGTGGAACACAGGTCTGGAAGGGTTACTCTGGCCTGAGGTGAAGGCTTCCAGAGTCTTCATCCAGGCCTTTCCATGAGTCAGCAGAGACAGTCATATAGGGGGGGGGGGGGGGGGGGGCGCTGGATCAGAGGAAACTCAGACACATTGCAGGGATCCATGTCACCCATAAATGAAGCACAGCCCTGCCCATCAACTATCTGTTCTGGTTTAGCCAGTAGGGAAAATAAGAACAAGGGGTCAGTTTAGAGTTTAATTATTAAAACACTCTAAAATACTATGCACTGCAAATACATGACCATTTTCCAGATCTCTGCTTGCAACCAGTGAATGGGAACACTTATGTACATCAAGCAAAATCTGCAATGGAAATTGTGCTGCAGAAAAATCACCCCTTACAGAGGGGCACTGCTTGTTACAGGGTCTCGGGTCTCTTGTGCAAGCAGGGCTAGGTCAGGGGGAGTTTTTGATCACAGATGTAAGCAAGATTCACCGGCAGCAAGCAGATCTTACAGAGGTAACAGCAGCCCTATCAACATACTGTCACGAAGAGCAGACTACTGAGGACCACTGGAGTCCCCCAACACTCATTATAATGGGCACCATTCAAGGCTTCACTTTGACGATCTTAAAGGGCAGATAGACGGAAAAATGTGACATATCTGTTACTAGAAAAGCTGGGTGGCCATCATCAGAGCACCTTTTTATTCTGTCAAAGTGTGTCCACAGGCTACAGGGACACTCGAATGGTGGCCATGTCATTTGCTACCCAGCTTTCCCACACACTGACATAAGGAATTTTTTCTCTTACAACCTTATCTTTATCTATCCTCCTTCCCTAAATGTGCCTATAGGACTTCCATCCACTGGACGGCAGTGAGTTATAGGACGTAGGTGGATAGAAGTCCTATAGGCACATGCAGAAGTCCTACAACTCGCTGCCGTCCTGTGGATGGAAGTCCTATAACTCACTGCCGTCCTGCATGTGCCTATAGGACTTCCATCCACCGGACGGCAGCGAGTTATAGGACTTCTGCATGTGCCTATAGGACTTCCATCCATCGGACAGCAGTGAGTTAACAGAAAGCAGCAGCTTTTAGACGTCCTATTCCAGCAATCATAAAACCTTCTATATTTCTAGAAGGAATGCTTTCTCCATCACGTTGCTGCTAATCTTATCCATTAGGGCAGAGCGCGACATTAGCAGGAGGCTGCGTCCATACCACGGATTACACAACAGCCGGGAAAAAAAACACAACAACCAGTTGTCTCCCCATTCTGTAATCCACTGCAGCTTGGGAGGAATATAAAGACCATACAGAAGGTAAAAGGTTAATCCTTGAGGAGGGGCTCCGAGCGAAGACTGGCATTTTACCACTTGTGGAAGGAACAATATGGAAGGATAGTTACCACTTTTCAAAGAGACCCTCTATAGGGAGAGCATGGTAATCCCTGTGAAAGGGACACTAAGGAAGACTAGAAGGGCCCTTACAGGGCGAGAACAAGTCAAATCGCCAATAAACGCCCATAGGAAGGCTGGTTAAATATTATCGGGGGATGGAAAGGTGCTCGTTCATCGGGTAATGACATTTTTCATGCTGTCACTATGGAGGAATAATCATATTAATACTACTGGCAGTGATCCTAAATGAGACCAGCAAACTACCCCATGTGGAAGAGACCATATAGAAGGGTGGCACGTTAACCCTTGCACAATGAACATGACGAACCGACCCTATAGATGGAAAGTGACTAAATCTATACTTTACCGAGTCAGTACAACCCCATAGACCAAAGAAAGTCTCACACAACTTACCCTATAGAGGGGGTTGCATGAGAGAGACCCTACAGAAGTGAAGCATGTGGGCACTAATTTCAACCAGTCCTATGGAAGTCTTGTGGTGAAACCCACATGTAATGGACCCAACAGGTGGCACCTAAATTGCAAGCTAAGCCTTACCCAACTGCCCTTCTAGAATGGCATCATTAAAGGGGTTGTGCGGTGATATTGTATTGTATTCTCTGGATACACCATCCATGACAGAGCAGCGAGGAGTCGGACTCCCAGTACCCACTCCGATCAGCTGTTTGAAGGTGTCAGAGTTTGTCACCTGGAGCAGTGCTGCCGCTACCAAGGAGATGACATGTTGGTACACCTCAAGGGGAAGAAGCGCTAGCATGAGTGCCACAACCCCTTCAAAGAGCTGATTGGCCAAAGTGCTGGGAGGAGGACCCCCACTGATTTGATACCGATGACCTATCCCCAACATTACGTCACTGATCAACCACCTCAATTAAGGGTCAATTTACATGCAGCAGATTTAGCTGCGGAAATCGCATCTGTGCTTGCACCCAAAAAACGACCCTTTACAGATAAATAGAAATTACTTTCATAAAGTTATGCAGCAAATCTGCAGCATGTGAACATCGCCTAAAGGTTACCTCATGCAAACGGACCCCTGCAGACCTTACACGATTAACCCTTGAGAATGTGATTCCCATAGACAGCTTAGCCAATGAACCCTAAAGCTAACACAAGATCAGGAGTTTGGGCAGACATGGCCGGCGCTGCGCTGGAATACCTCGCCTCCATTAATGCTGATGTTTTCACTGGACATGTTCCTGGCTGAGCCACGTGATGCCATTAGAGGACGCGTGTTCACAATTCAGCATAGCCCAAAGCTAATGTCTGCTAATCCATCTAAGGCCCAGATACCTCTCTCAGAAAGGTATGAGGAGGGCCCGATCTGTGAATATACCCTGCTGATGTATACCAGCCAGTCTCATACTCCAGTCACATCCAGGGCAGCAGTTACAATCCGCCTTGTGATAAACGCTTAATGCGTGATCTTGTGTGGGAGTTTGGGTTAACTTGCGTTTCCGTTTGTGATGCAAACTAGCTGTAAAATCTGCGATGTGTGAATATACCCTTGTGGAGTGGTGTGCCAACTACTTTTTATAATCCAGCGCAGCTAACACTCTGTCCAGACACTTGAATCAGCAGGAATATGGAAGAGAGATGCAGTCACTTATAGAGCAGTGATGGCGAACCTTTCAGAGACCGAGTGCCCAAACTGCAACCCAAAACCCACTTATTTATTGCAAAGTGCCAACATGGCAATGTAACCTGAATACTACAGTCCTATACAGTATATCGTCCATGTACTTTATCCTTTAGCTATAATAGCCTGCCTACATTCACTGCGCTGCCTGTGCCGTCCATATTATGTCCTGCGCTAATGAATGGCAGGGAAAGTCTAAGGAATATTGGTACACCATAGACTTACAGAGAGGGCTCAGAGTGCCGACTCCAACACCCGTGCCATAGGTTTAGGTTCGCCACTGTTATGGAAAACTAAAATGTGAATGTAGCTATGAATGTGACTGGAGCAGATTCATTATCAGCACTGGATAAAGAATTGTGGTATGTGGAATCAAACTACAAAAACACTGGAATGTGAAGATTGTGCTTAAAAAAAATAATATTAGATAGAGATTATATATATATATATATATATATATATATATATATATATATATATATATATATATATATATATATATATATATATATATATATATATATATATATATATAATCTCTCTATCGGTTCAGTATCCCGCAGAAAACGTCCAAAGCAAAAGTGCAAAATGCATAACAAAATCACAGACGCACTGAAGGGGTTGTCTCATCTCAGACAATGGGGGCATATCACTACACCAGTACTGGAGGGCGCACAGCTCATGCACAGCCTCCCTACATTCATTTCTATAGGGCCACCATCGGGCCCACAGAAGTGAATGGGAGCGGTGGCTGGTCATGCGCGGTGTGCTCCTATTCACTTCTATGGGGAGAGCACTTGGTGGCAGGATCCGCAGTGGGGCTCCGTTTAGGAGATATGCGCGGGTTCCAGCACCCATCAGACAATGGGGGCATATCCTAGCGATAGGCCCTCCCCCCCCATTGTCTGAGATAAGACAACCCCTTTAAGCCTTTGGTGGCCTGAGCACGCTGGGAGTTTCGAGGAATACACATGTAAATGACCAAGAACTTACAGTTCAGACCATGAAAGACCGGTTCTGCTCAAAGATGCCAGGTCTCTGCTTAGTTCTTGACCTTCAGCAACACAACAGGTCTGCAGCTATTTTGAGGCCATTAGGTTTCACCCCCACCCCTCCCCTGTCATTTATCTGGAGATGTAACATATATGCACATTGTCCATTAGCCCCTGTGGAATCTCATTCTGCAGCATAGTTGGGGGAGGGGGGAGACTTCTAGAGCTCTGACTATATATTGAATTATGCAGATGGGAGAGCCCTCCCCCCGCTGCTGCAAATATCACTGCTGGCCGACATGAACGCAGCTCTGGAGACTCGCCTCTCACTCATTCATGGCCGAGATCAGAATGCTTCTCCTCCATCTCATCTATTAATGGATGAAATGGGAACGAGCCTTTATGACTGGCATTTCATAAAAACCAATAAAATTGGACAACGCGATCTACAGCAAACATTACGAGGAGCGCACCTCCTAATAAACAGGACACATTTTAAAGTCAGAGGGGGTCAACTATTTTAGTTGTTTAAATAGTTGGGTGGGACGGGGCAGAGTGGGGGCATGCTGGTACTCTGGCCCGGGTAGATTTACTAACATTTCCCCCAAGAAACAGGCGCAAAGCCCCTGTCACACGAGCGTGACAGATTAGGTCCGGATGCGTTCAGGGAAACCCGCACCATTTTGCCAGTACGTTCAGTCAGTTTTGCCTGCGATTACGTTCAGTTTTTTCCACGCGGGTGCAATGCGTTTTGATGCTTTTTTTTCATGCACGTGAAAAAAATAAAAAAATAAGAACACTGAAGGTTTACAAACATCATCTCTTAGCAACCATCAGTGAAAAACGCATCGCACCCGCACTTGCTTCCGATACAATGCGTTTTTCACTGAAGCCCCATTCACTTCTTCTATGAGGCCAGGGCTGCATGAAAGAAAAATAGAACATGTTGCGTTTTTCACACAACGCAGAACTGATGCGTGAAAAAAATAAAATAAAATACGCTCATCTTCACAGACCCATTGAAATGAATGGGTCAGGATTCAGTGTGGGTGCTATGCGTTCACGTCATGCATTGCACTCGCTTGCGTGAAAGGGGACTAATGCTGGGTTCAGACCTGAGCGTATGCTCTGTATGCGCGATAGATTGCAAACGCTCGTACAATCACACATACAGAGACAAGCGAACGCCCATTGTCACGCGTTCCCGCTGAAGTCTATGTACGGGAACGCGCGACAAGACGCCCGAAAGAAGCTCATGTACTTCTTGGGGCGTCGGGTGTTTTTACAGCGTGATCGTACGCGCTGTAAAACGCTCAGGTGAGAACCATTCCCATAGGGAATCATTGGTTCTTGCCTGTTGAGCGGTTTACAGCGCGTAGGAGCGCGCTGTAAAACACTCAGGTCTGAACCCAACCTAAATGTTGACAAAAAAGTCGTTTCTCGAGGCCCATGGACTGCCTTAGATTTGCCCAATTTATGACGAGGAGCACATCTAGTCATAATATAGCCAAATCTTATGGCAGCACAGGAGGAATCCAAGACCGGCATAAAAAGCCTTAAGTCTTAGTAAATGACCCCCAGAAAGTCTAAACCTGATATGAGAAGGCATAGATGTGCACCACAATTTAGGCCATTTTCTGGCATTAGCATGAATAAATCTGTCTTGGGCCATGTCCACACATGAAATACCGTGGATTTGCAGTTGTGGATTTTCATGCGGCAAATCCAGTGTTGTACAGTGCCAGCAAAGCGAATCTGATCCTCACTGCGTCATTGACCTGCCGTGGGGATTTTTATTTTTAAATCTGCTGCATGTCAATTTATGCTGTGGATCTCCACCTCTGCAATGGAGAGGGAGAAGTCCACAGTCATCTCAGTGGCAGCAAAAAAGTAAGCAATATTTGCTTTTTTTCCCCAAGGATTTGCTGACGAACCACAGTAAAAACTACAGCCCACATTTTCATTGTATTCCCGCTCACATGTGCAGATTTATATGCAGAAAATCTGCATGAAAAACTACATAAAAATGCACATAAATCTGCACCATCACAGTCTTTGGTGCAGTTTTTTTTTAAGAGCTGAACCCGGACATATCCCCATTTTCACCCCGGCAGCCCCTGTTATGTCAGCATTTCATGCTCCCCCTTGCCCTGCGCTGTACCTCGCAGGGCAAGGGTTGTTTACAATAGCACACCGCTAGGCAGAAGCTTCCGCTAGCAGGGCTCCCGTGACGTCACTGGCTGTGATGGGCTTGCTTTAGCGCTACCCTTGCCATTTTACAAGTTAGGTTAGCGCTAAAGCCCGCTATAGGCCCGATCGCACAAACTATTGACAAATTTTAACATTTGCAACATGTACGTGAAATCCGGGAAATCTTTGATGGTGCAATATTATGAAACAACATGTGTAATCTGCAAGATACCCTAATTATTGTAGGCAACATACCCTCCCGATACACCATACCCACTCTGGGTGTTGCCAGTTGGCGGTGTGTCCATGCAGAGTCTGGTGCTCAGATGGACTCCTGGTGATATGTTCGTAAGCTTCTAGGAGACATGGCACAGCACAGAGTCAGCCATAAGAATAGTTGCTCTAGAATGCTTACTACATGGGCAACGCAAATGGTTACCAAAAAAAACTAATCTAAAGTTCTGTTTATGGCGGCCTGTATTCCACAAATGGGTAACAAGTGGGCAAAGAAAGCCAGCTGGGTTGTGCTCCGATCAGTGGCAGAAATTTATGCAAAAGAAAGTCAGTTCCACTTATCTGAAAGTCATCATGGATTTCTGCAAGGCCAATTTAGATGAACGGGGCAGTTGGAGAAATGGGTAGCGTGTTAACAGTACAAGAGGCAGCTCCATCATACGAGGGTGTAAAGGCTTCTGGAGAGGTGACGCACCTCACTGAAGAGCATGATAAAAAGCATCCCTTCTACATGGGCCAGTATTGTCAGAGGTGAGAGCCGCATGTACAAGCAGCAATCGGGATTAGCTAGCACTGCAGTCATCATCCATCAGGTTACACAGCACATAGAAACAATGGGGAGAATCACAACTGGCATCAAGGAAAACTGGTTTAGTTGCCCATAGAAACCAATCAGATTCCACCTTTCATTTTTCTGAGCTCCTTTGGGAAATTAAAGGTGGAATCTAAATGGTTGCTAGAGGCAACTAAGCATTTTCCCTTACACCAGTTTGATAAATGACCCCAATGATTTTTGGTGCTGGTCAAAAGACACAATGATCCCATGAACAAGCGTGTTCAGGTGATTCACTGATAACTAGACCAAATATTGTTCTATGTAAAAGGACCTTTATATTATAGTCAAACTCAATGGTTGGTAAAAGAACTCAAATGCATTCTGCATAAAGCAAATAGAGAGAAAAGAGACGGAAGGTGTCTTAAGCATAAGGATGAAAAATGGTCATCTTAAGCTGGACATCCACTTATTGAAATTCTTCTCATTTTGTGTTTTTTAATCACTAAAGCATAATTCCTCTGAGCGCGGTTAATCCCAGTAGACATTTCTATGGGGGGGGGGGGCAGAAGATCTGCCACGTCCAGTATCTGTCTGCAGCTGAGGTTCTGGAGACTCATCCATCATCGGTCCACCCAGCTCGGGTTTCTCTCCCACACGTCACAGACCTGGGGGGTCAGCTTTGGAGAGAACGCCAAGAGATTAGCAGATCTCCTGCACAGACAGCTTTGCTGGGAGCAGCGCCTGGCCCCTATGACGAGGAGTTCAACTTTAATGTGTCCGCAATCAGTCGGCATGTTATTTTTTTTGCAGCGCGGAGGCACAGACCAAAATGCCACAGAAGCGCTCTGTGGCCTTCCACTGAGCATCTTCCAGTCATACGGTGCGCATTTGGCCAGTGCCAGTATATTGCGGGCTGTGATATGGGCACGGCCAGCACATGCTCGTGTGCATGAGCCCTTATACTGCAGAACTCGCTGGGGAAGATCTTCGAAACCTGCAGACAAGTCCAAATTTACTACAGTTGCTTATGATGGATGATAAATCTGGAGCATGGCCATATTTTCTTCATGCAACCCACTGGTTAGCTTACTTTGGGATAAAAATTCTGGAGCAATTCAGGGACAAAATGATACATCCTGGGTCACACCTCTTGGCGAGAAGCATGGATTTTTCTAAAACTAGATTTAACAAATTGAGTTACATAATTACATGCTGCTGGTGGAGCAGCATTGGTGCCTTGCACTTCTGGGGTCGTGGGTTCGAATCCGACCAAAGACAACATCTTTGTGGAGTTTGTATGTTCTTGCCATGTTTGGGCGAGTTTCCTCTGGGTACTCCGGTTCTCTCCCACACTCCAAAGACATACTGATAGGGAACTTAGATTGTGTTGCACAAAGTTCTTTTGGTATCGTACAGTCTCAAAAACTGGTGATAAAGCAATAAAGCAGTATGGAAGCCCATTACATTTGTCTTCCCGTATTTCCACCTCAAGCTGGTAACAAGCTAGCCGAGTTCATCCTGAGCAGAACTATGGTGAAGTCAGGCAGTAAAGCAGATGACCGTTACTGCTGCAATATTCAGGGTAAGGCTATATGCACTTTTTTTTGTGGTCCGCACACCCATTGTAGAAATGCCTATTCTTTTCTTTTTTTGTGGGGCCACGGAACGGAGCAACGGATGCGGACAGCACACGGAGTGCTCTCTGCATCTTTTGCGGCCCCACTGAAGTGAATGGGTCCGCATCTGAGCTGCAAAAACTGCGGCTCGGATGCGGACCAGAACTAAGGCTACATGCAGACGGCCGATCTGGAAAGCTGGGTGAGGCACCCCAAGGACACTGCAATCAGCATCTCTCGAATGTAGGAGACGAGCTCCGAAGAAATGGCTGACCAGCCCCCTGGGAGATTTCCAACCATCCACCAATGGCTCAGCAAATAATACTGGAATTCATCCTAAATGAAATACCAAAGGCTGCAATTTGATGAGTCTCAGATTCCTGCGCCCACGTGAGAAGCAAAAAACACAAGAAAAAAAGGGTAGAATTAGTCCAGTGCCTGCCGAGATCCACGCTCTCCAACGATAATTTACATCCCAGCGCGTGAGAGCGACGTTGTACCCAAAGCCAGGTACGTTCCTGGCGAGAAGCAGCTTCCCAGTCATGTGCCCGCCACATCCATCAGGCTACGTCCTCGAACAGGGTTACAGGACAGAGGAAATCTGCTACATTTACAGAGAAATGTATAGAGTTTAACTCATGCTTGGCTGGAGCAAAGTTCATAATAGAAGACATATTGGGTGTCAATTCAAGAACCAATAGGGGGAATCAGGCAATGGGGTGGGCGATGCTAAAACAACAAGGCAACCTATACGCCATTCAGGATCTGTGGAAAGTTGTATTGGCCTTGTAAGGTCTGAAATCAACGGAGCCTGCTCTTTCTCCAATGCTTTACACTGCAACTTTCCTCCATCAGAGGTCAGACAGTGTAGCTTGGCAGCTTTGTATATGGGAACATAAAACCAGTCTGCAGCACTGTTCCTCTCTAATGTTTTACACTGCAGTTCTGCTCCAAATCTGCATTACCTATTACAGTCTAGAGCAGACTGAAGAGGCTGTTGGCTTCTCCCTCCACTTTACACTGCAGCTCTGCTCCGTTACAGCAGTTAGCCCCATTCTATCCTAAGCGGACAGGGAAGAGGAGAGCCCCAAGCCTGGAGTGGCAGATTTCCGCTGCTGTCCATAGATCACAGTGGATTTGTGTAGAGACAAACAATGTAACAAACGATCAGCTGTGCAGGCAGGGATAGGTCAGGATGGGTTTGCATTCTCTATGAAATTAACAGGAATGCTGCCATTCACTGACAACAAGCAGAGATTTTTAACACTGAGTAGAATAGCTCCATAAGGAATCCCTCAGTGTATTACATACATAGTGGGCATGGAGCCTTCGCTTTCCAGGGCATTCCTCTCAGCTGCGCCTGTTGCTGTGCTGGCGAGGCTGGACCTGTTTACCTTTATTCCTTTGGTGGTTCGTTACTATAACACCGTGTGAGTCAGCTGGCTAATCACCATCCTCACAGTTAACCCCCTGGAAGCTGCGGTGCCCTCCAGCTGGCACCAACCACCCCTTCATAAACTGTACAATACACCTTCCCAAACAAGCGATTGCAGAGTCATAAGCAAGCAGCAGCTCCAGGTGCAGATTTACATTACAAGTAAGGTGCCAGCTACTGAGGGCGAGACCTCTGCACCAGTGCCAGCAATGAGACTTGGCTTCAAAACATGTACCAGGATCCCTCCACCGCCATGTACCACTGTGGAAGTGTAGAAAAAGTGTTCCATCATTGTCTAATGAAAAATGCCTGTTAATGTCTAATATACTTTAATTTCTTAACAAAAGATCTCTGCTTGCTGTCAACGAACAGGAAAATATTGTTTACATCCAGGACTGAAAATCTGTCCTGAACAAGTATTTCTAACAGTTGGGAGTTTGTTACACATGTATCCAATCTAATCTGCCGGTGGAGTCACTGTGTACATACATTACTGATCCTGAGTTACATCCTGCATTATACTCCAGAGCTGCACTCACTATTCTACTGGTGGAATCACTGTGTACATACATTACATTACTTATCCTGTACTGATCCAGCGTTACATCCTGTATTATACTCCAGAGCTGCACTCACTATTCTGCTGGTACAGTTACTGTGTAATAGTCTTTTAAAAATGGAAACTGTCCAACAGAATAGTGACAACAGGTCTGAAATATAGTACAGGTTGTGACACTAGAGCGGTAAAATCTAGCAGGCTACACTATTCTCTCACTTTCTTAGTCATTAAAAGGCATTTTCCCTAAAACTTGGCCAATATGGCTACCATTCTAGCTCTCCACAGGGTGCACAATCCAGCCTCCCCATAATCCTGAATGTCAAATCTGCCCAATTACCATCTTCCTGGTAGAGGATTTCATTCACACTGGTGTGACGTTTCAACCACCATCTTGGTGGTCTTCCAGCAATCCCCAGCCCACCACACTTTCCATCATCTGAACAGTCAGATTTCAGCAGGTTTTCAGAAAGATGATCTATTCTGACTCCTTACTGTATGTGTTCTGGTTACTTGATAGGAGGGTCATCATAGGGCAAGGTGAGAACACGTAGACAAGCCCATGCATGCTGCTGTTGCTCCACGCTTTCCCAGGCCGCCTGGATCTCAGAGGAAATGCATCATGCATGTGTCACGTTTGATGAAAGATCGCACACTGCTCAAGGGTTTTAAGTACCAATTTCCACTAGTGCAATAAAGGACTGATTGCTTTAAAACTTTGAGCTCACTTTACAAAACATAAGAAAATTGCTCAGAAAGCAACTCCCTAAGGAAGCTTTAACACAGTGCGATCAGCGATTGTCGGCCAAACCACGAGTTGAAGCTGCATTTGCATCCCTTCCTTCCAACAATTCCAGAGGAGCATGTATGGCCTTGTAAGTCTGTTCACAGAGATAGTACCCCCCAAATCCAGAGATAAGGCAGAATGGAACAATTTGGTCTCCTTTCTGACCTGCACCTGGTTTTGCTTCAGAATCACTGATCAAACACTGACTGTGTGAAAGCGGCAGAACAGAATGCAATCCTCCTTTCTTCACAGCAAGGCTTTAACCACTTAAGGACCACAGGTTTATACCCCCCTAGTGACCAGGCCCTTTTTTACAAATCGGCACTCCACAACTTTAGCGGTTTATTGCACGGTCATGCAACTTACCACCCAAATGAATTTTACCTCCTTTTCTTCTCACTAATGGAGCTTTCATTTGGTGGTATTTCATTGCTGCTGACATTTTTACTTTTTTTGTTATTAATCGAAATTTAACGATTTTTTTGCAAAAAAATGACATTTTTCACTTTCAGCTGTAAAATTTTGCAAAAAAAAACGACATCCATATATACATTTTTCGCCAAATTTATTGTTCTACATGTCTTTGATAAAAAAAAAATGTTTGGGCAAAAAAAAAAATGGTTTGGGTAAAAGTTATAGCATTTGCAAACTATGGTACAAAAATGTGAATTTCCGCTTTTTGAAACAGCTCTGACTTTCTGAGCACCTGTCATGTTTCCTGAGGTTCTACAATGCCCAAACAGTAGAAAAACCCCACAAATGACCCCATTTCGGAAAGTAGACACCCTAAGGTATTCGCTGATGGGCATAGTGAGTTCATAGAACTTTTTATTTTTTGTCACAAGTTAGCGGAAAATGATGATGATTTTTATTTTTATTTTTTTTCTTACAAAGTCTCATATTCCACTAACTTGCGACAAAAAATAAAAAATTCTAAAAACTTGCCATGCCCCTCACGGAATACCTTGGGGTGTCTTCTTTCCAAAATGGGGTCACTTGTGGGGTAGTTATACTGCCCTGGCAATTTAGGGGCCCAAATGTGTGAGAAGAACTTTGCAATCAAAATGTGTAAAAAATGACCGGTGAAATCCAAAAGGTGCACTTTGGAATATGTGCCCCTTTGCCCACCTTGGCTGCAAAAAAGTGTCACACATCTGGTATCGCCGTACTCAGGAGAAGTTGGGGAATGTGTTTTGGGGTGTCATTTTACATATACCCATGCTGGGTGAGAGAAATATCTTGGTCAAATGCCAACTTTGTATAAAAAAAATGGGAAAAGTTGTCTTTTGCCAAGATATTTCTCTCACCCAGCATGGGTATATGTAAAATGACACCCCAAAACACATTCCCCAACTTCTCCTGAGTACGGCGATACCAGATGTGTGACACTTTTTTGCAGCCAAGGTGGGCAAAGGGGCACATATTCCAAAGAGCACCTTTCGGATTTCGCAGGCCATTTTTTACACATTTTGATTGCAAGGTACTTCTCACACATTTGGGCCCCTAAATTGCCAGGGCAGTATAACTACCCCACAAGTGACCCCATTTTGGAAAGAAGACACCCCAAGGTATTCCGTGAGGGGCATGGCGAGTTCCTAGAATTTTTTATTTTTTGTCGCAAGTTAGTGGAATATGAGACTTTGTAAGGAAAAAAGAAAAAAAAAGAAAAATCATCATTTTCCGCTAACTTGTGACAAAAAATAAAAAATTCTAGGAACTCGCCGTGCCCCTCACGGAATACCTTGGGGTGTCTTCTTTCCAAAATGGGGTCACTTGTGGCGTAGTTATACTGCCCTGGCAATTTAGGGGCCCAAATGTGTAAGAAGTACCTTGCAATCAAAATCTGTAAAAAATGGCCGGTGAAATCCGAAAGGTGCACTTTGCAATATGTGCCCCTTTGCCCACCTTGGCAGCAAAAAAGTGTCACACATCTGGTATCGCCGTACTCAGGAGAAGTTGGGGAATGTGTTTTGGGGTGTCATTTTACATATACCCATGCTGGGTGAGAGAAATATCTTGGCAAAAGACAACTTTTCCCATTTTTTTATACAAAGTTGGCATTTGACCAAGATATTTTTCTCACCCAGCATGGGTATATGTAAAATGACACCCCAAAACACATTGCCCAACTTCTCCTGAGTACGGCGATACCACATGTGTGACACTTTTTTGCAGCCTAGATGCGCAAAGGGGCCCAAATTCCTTTTAGGAGGGCATTTTTAGACATTTGGATCCCAGACTTCTTCTCACACTTTCGAGCCCCTAAAAAGCCAGGGCAGTATAAATACCCCACATGTGACCCCACTTTGGAAAGAAGACACCCCAAGGTATTCAATGAGGGGCCTGGCGAGTTCCTAGAATTTTATTTTTTTTTGCATAAGTTAGCGGATATTGATTTTTTTTTGTTTTTTTCCTCACAAAGTCTCACTTTCCGCTAACTTAGGACAAAAATTTCAATCTTTCATGGACTCAATATGCCCCTCACGGAATACCTTGGGGTGTCTTCTTTCCGAAATGGGGTCACATGTGGGGTATTTATACTGCCCTGGCTTTTTAGGGGCCCTAAAGCGTGAGAAGAAGTCTGGAATATAAATGTCTAAAAATGTTTACGCATTTGGATTCCGTGAGGGGTATGGTGCGTCCATGTGAGATTTTATTTTTTGACACAAGTTAGTGGAATATGAGACTTTGTAAGAAAAAACAAAAACAAACAAAAAATTTCCGCTAACTTGTGCCAAAAAAAATGTCTGAATGGAGCCTTACCAGGGGGGGGTGATCAATGACAGGGGGGTGATCAATGACAGGGGGGTGATCACCCATATAGACTCCCTGATCACCCCCCTGTCACTGATCACCCCCCCTGTAAGGCTCCATTCAGACATCCGCATGATTTTTTACGGATCCATGGATACATGTATCGGATCCACAGAACGCATGCGGACGTCTGAATGGAGCCTTACAGGGGGGTTATCAATGACAGGGGGTGATCAGGGTAATCAGGGTGATCACCCCCCTGTCACTGATCACCCCCCCTGTAAAGCTCCATTCAGACATCCGCATGATTTTTTACGGATCCATGGATACATGTATCGGATCCACAGAACGCATGCGGACGTCTGAATGGAGCCTTACAGGGGGGTTATCAATGACAGGGGGTGATCAGGGTAATCAGGGTGATCACCCCCCTGTCACTGATCACCCCCCCTGTAAGGCTCCATTCAGACATCCGCATGATTTTTTACGGATCCATGGATACATGGATCGGATCCACAAAACGCATGCGGACGTCTGAATGGAGCCTTACAGGGGGGTTATCAATGACAGGGGGTGATCAGGGTAATCAGGGTGATCACCCCCCTGTCACTGATCACCCCCCCTGTAAGGCTCCATTCAGACATCCGCATGTGTTTTGTGGATCCGATCCATGTATCCATGGATCCGTAAAAAATCATGCGGATGTCTGAATGGAGCCTTACAGGGGGGGTGATCAATGACAGGGGGTGATCAGGGAGTGTATATGGGTGATCACCCGCCTGTCATTGATCACCCCCCTGTCATTGATCACCCCCCTGTAAGGCTCCATTCAGACATCCGCATGATTTTTTACGGATCCATGGATCGGATGCACAAAACGCATGCTGACGTCTGAATGGAGCCTTACAGGGGGGTTATCAATGACAGGGGGTGATCAGGGTAATCACCCCCCTGTCACTGATCACCCCCCCTGTAAGGCTCCATTCAGACATCCGCATGATTTTTTACGGATCCATGGATCCATGGATCGGATCCACAAAACGCATGCTGACGTCTGAATGGAGCCTTACAGGGGGGTTATCAATGACAGGGGGTGATCAGGGTAATCACCCCCCTGTCACTGATCACCCCCCCTGTAAGGCTCCATTCAGACATCCGCATGATTTTTTACGGATCCATGGATCGGATCCACAAAACGCATGCGGACGTCTGAATGGAGCCTTACAGGGGGGTTATCAATGACAGGGGGTGATCAGGGTAATCAGGGTGATCACCCCCCTGTCACTGATCACCCCCCCTGTAAGGCTCCATTCAGACATCCGCATGATTTTTTACGGATCCATGGATACATGGATCGGATCCACAAAACGCATGCTGACGTCTGAATGGAGCCTTACAGGGGGGTTATCAATGACAGGGGGTGATCAGGGTAATCACCCCCCTGTCACTGATCACCCCCCCTGTAAGGCTCCATTCAGACATCCGCATGATTTTTTACGGATCCATGGATCGGATCCACAAAATGCATGCGGACGTCTGAATGGAGCCTTACAGGGGGGTTATCAATGACAGGGGGGTGATCAGGGAGTGTATATGGGTGATCACCCGCCTGTCATTGATCACCCCCTGTAAGGCTCCATTCAGACGTCCGCATGTGTTTTGCGGATCCGATCCATGTATCCATGGATCCGTAAAAATCATGCGGACGTCTGAATGGAGCCTTACAGGGAAGTGATCAATGACAGGGGGTGATCAGGGAGTGTATATGGGTGATCACCCGCCTGTCATTGATCACCCCCCTGTAAGGCTCCATTCAGACGTCCGTATGCTTTTTGCGGATCCGATCCATGTATCCGTGGATCCGTAAAAATCATACGGACGTCTGAACGGAGCCTGACAGGGGGGGTGATCAATGACAGGGCGGTGATCAATGACAGGGGGGTGATCAGGGAGTTTATATGGGGTGATCAGGGGTTTATAAGGGGTTAATAAGTGACGGGGGGGGGGGGGGGGTGTAGTGTAGTGTTTGGTGCGACTGTACTGACCTACCTGAGTCCTCTGGTGGTCGATCCTAACAAAAGGGACCACCAGAGGACCAGGTAGGAGGTATATTAGACGCTGTTATGAAAACAGCGTCTAATATACCTGTTAGGGGTTAAAAAATTCGGATCTCCAGCCTGCCAGCGAGCGATCGCCGCTGGCAGGCTGGAGATCCACTCGCTTACCTTCCGTTCCTGTGAGCGCGCGCGCCTGTGTGCGCGCGTTCACAGGAAATCTCGGCTCACGCGAGATGACGCCAATCGGCGTTAGTGTGACCTGGCAGCGCCGCAGCATTGACGCCTTTCGGCGTTAGTGTGACGGCAGAAGGTTAAAAGGGCACCAAACCTGAAACCAAACAAATAAAAAAAAAAGCAGACAGAAGTCAACATAGCCACCTTAGTTTACCTTGCCCATCTACCGTCCTAGATCAGACCTACAGGCCACAGAAAAGCAGTGTATTCTCTCAGGCTGCAGCCATGTCTTCTCCCCCTTCCCTCTGATGCTAGTACACGCGAGCCATGAGGGGGGAGGTGGGTTTAGGCTTCATACTTTGTCTACACAATGGGGGGGGGGGGGGGGGGGAATCAAAAGTGGTGTAAAGGAAAACTGGCCTAGTTGCCCACAACAACCAATCAGATGCCACCAGCTTTGATAAGCCTTCCCTAGTAAGTATGGCCAGTTTGCTGGAAGGAATCTCTTAGGGGCCCCTTTACATGGGCCAAGAATCCCACAGATATCCTCAACAAGCGTTCACAGGAAGGCTCGTTAGCAATTATCTAGTGGTGTCAATGTGCTGCCGATTACCCAATGAGCAAACTGGTGACAAACGATGCCATTAGCGATCATTGCTCCCCATACTTTGGAGGAGATCACTGCATGTACATGCAGCGGTCTACTACACTGAATATCAGGCACGCTTCCTTCCTGACAATCGCTTGCTGCGTCGTCCCATGTAAAGGAACCAGAAATAAATAGTGTCTATAGATAAACGAGTGCTGTACTCGGCTCTCTCCTGTACGCCCACAGAAACTAATGGAGGACGCATGTGCGACCGGCTGCACTGCTGTTCTGAGGGTGGCTGCAGGAGGGGGGGGGGGGGGGAGGATAACTAACCACCTGGACACATCAGGACAGCTAATTTTCTACGTTTACACAGCCAAATGCGGCCTCCGTTACAGCTCTACAGCTTTCCAAAGTTCCTAAAAAAAGGCAAATCTGGCTATTTATGCAGTTTTATAATTTCCACTTCCTATTGCTGCTTAAAGGCTACATTCATATGACCGTAGTGTTGACAGCACATGGCGGCCACCATCATAGAAAAGGCTTTTTTTCTGCAATTGCAATAGGACATGCTCCAGATACGATATATGGTAGAATGCAGCATTGTACGTTATATAGCCCTCCATCACAGCTCAGCAGAAGTGGTTACCAGCTTTCCCTGCAGGCTAGGGCTGAAACGATTACTCAATTGAATTGAGTAATTAGAAACACAAAAAAAAAATAAAAAATTATATATCTCCCCGCTGCAAATCTTTTTTGCATTGAAAATTATTTAGTGTCATGTGACCACGGAGCAGGAGTGAAGCGCTTGCTATTACTCCCGCTTTGTGGTCTTCCGCTGGCCCGCAATACTCCCCTTTCCAGCAGGAGGTCTCCGGACACTCTACAGCACATCCAGGGTGCCACGCTGCACTGACCTCCTGACGTACGCAAGCGCTGTGTGACATCAGACGCAGAGCGGAATGATGGAGTGTCGGCAGGGCCCCTGCTGGAAAGGTAAGTTGGTGCGACTAAGGCCGGGCGCCCGGAGTGCACAGCGTTATAGCAACCATGGGGGGGGGTTAAAAGGGTTATCCAACCCCTATAATGACCCCCCCCCCCCTCTTCTCTCTGCACCCATGTTGCTTCCACTTCCAACACAGCAACTGCTATACCTCCCCTATGCGCGGGTGCCGGGTTCATTATAGGGGTTGGATAACCCCTTTAATTATTATTTTGTGTACTTAGAGGTTTAGTGTCCCTTTAATACGAAACAGATTAGAGGAATCCAAACTTCAATTTTTCCCTTGCTGCAATACAAGGAGTCTATTGGATATAAAATGATTAGTAGTTCCAATCACTGACAGCAAGCAGAGACCTTGAGTTACAGCACAATTAATAATCTTGAAAGGCTGATTTCCACCATCACTACTGAACTAATGCCCTTCTGGGGCAAAGGCAAAGATGAGATATGGATGGTACTTGTAGGAATTAGAGTGGAACTGAAAAGCAGACATGGGCCCCGCAGGCTGCCGCCATGCAGATTAAGCCCTTACAATCCTCCTACTGTCACCAGAAACTCTCCCAGATTTCATCCCCTGATATAAATAGATCTGAACCATGAACTGCTATTGAAGCCAGAAAGATCATGGACAGGAGATCTGTAGCAGCATCCGCAGAGCAGCCAGACATCCCCAGCACTGACCACATGACAGATTGCAGCAAAAGGCACCAAGAAGGGGGGGGGGGGGGGGGGGGGGGCACAATACCGTCACTGGGAGGAGCCACTAAGCAAAGGTGAGAAAGGTCACATGACTCCTCTCTGCAGGAGGGCGACTGGCACTTCAGAAACAGAAGCCCATTTGCACCCACTAGTTCTGCTCAACAGGGCACTGAACAGGTGCCCAACTCTAAAGGGAACCAGTCCGGCGGAGGAAAACCCCATATCTAGAAGTGGATACCGATTTATAAAAGGAGTTTCAGATCACAGAATGACTGTATATCAGCACTGGCTCCTTAAAAGAGCCCATACACATTCGGCTAAAGTTAATCAAAACAGACTATTTCAACCAAAACGCACGCTCGGCTGCAGAAATTTAACGACTGTTAGCTGACCAATGCCAGACCATCATTGTCTGAAGAGAAGTCGCCCTTGTCTAATACACTCATCCGAAATTCAGGCAAAGGGTCTTTTAGATCAAAGAAAGTTTGTTTGCGGACGAAAGCCGTTTCTTTGAAAGAACATTCCCAGAAAGGCCTTTCCCTCCATCACCTGAACGACTAACGCACTAAACTGTGCCCGCGAAATGGACCTTCACCAGAAGATTGTGTGTTCAGCCATCAGCCAACCTCTATCTAATGTGCATGGCGACCTAAAGGCTGGAGCTGCACTGCGCAATTCCGGCCAGTGGCAAATTTGCAAACTGTAAATTTTGGGGTCAAGTGTGGTTCACATTAAACTTTAGAAGTCTGTTCTCTGCCGTTAATGTTGCGTACCGGTAGATCCCCATTGAGTATAATGGGATCCGACGAATTTACAGCACACCCTAGGACAGCGCTTATTCTGAATTAGAGGATGAGGGGGCCTCAATCAGCCCAAGACCATGGAAAGTCAATACCAGGATGGTCTGCTGCCCAATTCATTGCGTACCATGAAGTCAGGATACACTGCCCATACCTGCTGATCAAGGAGAAGCACCCCTACGGGCTCCTTACACAAAAATAGAGTTTCCAAGCCAGGCTTTACAGAGTATTAATGAGGAACAAGGCCCCGTGCATAATCCTGCAGCCCACTGCACCACAATGGTAATGCCTGGCAAGCAACTAGGGGGGGGGGGTTTAGAAATACTTTGCACCTACCCAGGAACTTGGTAGTCAGTGACCAACAGCCTGACGCTCATATGCATTTCATATGGTTGGAGAGTCTGATGAAATACACTGGCAGAGCTCAGCTGATCCGTCCCCAATAAATCAGTCCGCGATCCCTTCCCTGCTGATTACATCACTGGGTTATTGCTTAACTCGTGCGAAGGAGCGCCTGGCCGGAGAGTAGCAGGGACCCCTCCGGGCCTCTCCTAATAGCCTAATGTTCCCTGCAAAGTGCGAGTTATAAAAGCCATTTATGCCCTGAATGGTTTCATAAATCATCCTAGCGTCATCATAAATAAAATGATTAAAGTCTCTTTAGACGCAAAATGAGGAAGTTGTAGATACAAATCTGAAACGCGTTAAACTTTATGAACCAAAGAAAGCTCTTCGCCTGCACCACAGGTAGAAGACAGAAATGTTCTGGCTGTGGCCCCCATTACAGGCAGCCTAGCGGTATAGGTACGGTTCTGCCGCATCACTAGGCACAATTACAAGGCCTCTTTCACATGAGCGAGTTTTCCGTCTAGATGCGATGCGTTGTCGTGAACGGACAGCATCCGGACCCAATAATTTCAGTGCTTATGTGTGTTCAGGAAAAAGGTCACAGCATGTTCTATATTTTTGCATTTTTAACTCAGCCCTAGAAATTAATTGCATAAAAAAAAAAAGAAAGCATCTGGATGCAATGTGTTTTTCACCAATGGCTGCTGCGAGATGTGAAAAATCCATTGAAAACCCGATAGCATACAAAACGTATTCAACTTGCATTAAAAAAAAAAAATTCAGTTTTCTCCTGAATAGACCCCGACTCATTCTGTATCGCTGTGAAAGAAGCAAAATCTATGGTAACCCCAAAATAATCAGAAAGTATCAGTTTTTATATACAACTTAGGGCTCATGCACACGACAGTGTTTTTTTCACTGTCAGTGATTTGGCTTCAGTGGTCCGTGTCCGATTTTGCTTCAGTTGTGTTTCCTTGTGTTTTTTTTTTTTGTCTGACAGGAGAAAAAAAAAAAAAAAAAAAAAAGAAAAAGGGGTTAAATAAGTTGAATTTTAGTGCACCATGGTCTTGTAGAGAAAAAAAACTGACACGGACAACATACCAGTTGTGCATCTGTTTGTTTTGTTTTTTTTTGACGGACCCATTGACTTGAATGGGTCAGTCCTCCGTTTTCCATTGACAAGAATAGGACAGGTTATCTTTTTTTTTTTTTACGGACTGGAATCACGGACGCGGAGAAAAAAAAACGGAGGACTATCAGTTTTTTTTTCACAGCTCCATAGAAATGAATGGGACCGCCGCTAAACTGTGAAAAATGACGGAAAGGACGCGGATGCACACAACGGTCGTGTGCATGAGGCCTTAATGACAAAAAAACATCAAAAAGAGAACGAACACAGTAGACCAGGCATCCTCAAACTGCGGCCCTCCAGCTGTTGCAACACTACAACTCCCAGCATGCCTGAACAGCCTACAGGTCTCAGCCTACAGCAGGGCATTGTGGGAGTTGTAGTTTTACAACAGCTGGAGGGCCGCAGTTTGAGGATGCCTGCAGTAGACGGTAATAGAGCAAATGCAGAAAAATAACCAGGGCATGTATGGGGTTAAATGCACAGTCCAGTCCAATGTCCAGTATGTAAATCTCATGCACATGCCACCAATACATATGTAAAGGGCCACAGGGAGGTAATCACCTGTATCTATAGTAACCCCAACCATAAACCCCGAGACCAACCACCCCCAGAGGTCCTATAATCAAGCCATGTGGTAACCCTCAAATATGACCACTACCGCTGACCACCTCCGTGCAGGCGTCACCTCTGATGCCTTCATCAGGACGTCACAAGATTGAGAACCCGAGGTATAAATAGGGAGATAATGGGGGAATATACCTCACACATGAACTCGCGCAAGTCTGCCATGTTGGACCTCCCTATTCGTGGCATGCTCACGCCAACATCAACACACAGCAGCGCCACGCCACCTTACCAGGCAAGAGACCATACACACCCCAAATATCATCCTGCACATACAAAATGTGTGAAAGCACTACAGAGGAAAGTGACATGTGCAAAACATGGCGATTAGCAATGAGCAATGAAGTTCCCAGTGCAAATATATGTGCATACAAACAATAAAATGAGCGGACTCTCATGCTGGCGCCGATCACGCTGTGAATAAGGAGGTCCAACATGGCGGATTGGTACCAATTCATGTACAGGCACGGTGGGCACAGGTGTAAGGTATATTCCCCCCATTATGTCCCAGTTTATACCCTGGGTTCTCTGAGAGGTGAAACATGCATCAAGGCGTTCAGCACCTGGGGTCATGTTTGTGGGTTATCACCATGCCACAAGGTATGCATGTCTGACCTCTGAGGGTGGTTGGTCTCAGTCATAGCAAGGACGGCCGGGGCAAGATATATGCTATTAACAAAGCCAGATCTGTTCTTAAAAAGGATCACATCCTCCAAAACAGTCATTTTCCTAGCAAAGTACCTATTACCTGTGTACTGGGACTGAAGATTAGCCCGGTCACATGGAGCAGACAGGCGGCTCATTGTTAGACCAGCTCCGCTCAGACATATACTGGAGGTGGCGCGTATGAAAACCACAATATCCCTGGCATCTAATGACCAAAGGAAGATGCCTCCCTGTAAATAGGAGGAAATCAATGGGCCTGGCCTCGTCCCCAGTGGCGTGGTGAGGAGGGTTCCAGCACACCATTTGTCACAGTGTATGCTCCTGACAGAACTTTCATGTGATCACTGCAGGATGTGTTAAGGCTCCTCCACCACCCCACAGGATTCATTATTGGTGGTCAGCATTGGTGCTGAATCTGGGACTTCCCTCTGCCCAGTTTACAAAGTGCCCATTGATGGAGGGTAATTGGTCTTATGATCGTTCTAAAACTTTCTGCCATTTTGTTCCAAGAAACAAACAAGTATACTTAAAGGGCTCATCAATATATATATCTATATCTATTTTGTGTCACGTGTGAATAAAGAGACTGTTTTTTTTTTTTTTTTACAAGAACAGTGCTACGTTGATTTTTCATTGATATACATGCCTGATGTCAAGGATGAGACGCGTTTTGAAACACCATGTTTCAGTTCTTTGGAACTTGCAAGATCTCTGCTTGCTTCCAGTGAATGGGAGAGTTATTTTGCGAATAAAAATCATAACCTTACAGGAGGTCTGTAAAGAGTGTCGCAGGATGAGGCAGAGGCGTAGTGACACCAAACAGAAGTGCTGAGGCTTCAAATCGCCACCAAACCACAAGAGGAAGGCCGCATGGCACGCTGGTATGACAGCTGCAAAGTCACAAGGCAGGAGGACAATGCCACATCTAAAAGATCAGATGCCGCGCACACACCCTGTATCATCTACACAGAAAGCAGTAACTGGGGGTCATTTATCAAAGACTGGCTTTTACATCACTCAGCCCCTGCGCTGGCGGAGGACACGCCTAATTTATGACGAGACACAGGCCTAGTCATAAATCAGGCACATCCTCCAGCAGTCTGTGTCTCTGGAGTGAAACTACTT
The DNA here is from genome assembly GCF_014858855.1 of Bufo gargarizans. Taxonomy (NCBI): domain Eukaryota; kingdom Metazoa; phylum Chordata; class Amphibia; order Anura; family Bufonidae; genus Bufo; species Bufo gargarizans. Next base: position 520,367,778 of record NC_058081.1, read on the forward strand.
TTCTCAAGGCAATTTTTCAGTGACTCTACCAGCAGAATAGTGAATCCAGCTCTGGAGTATAATACACGATGTAACTCTGGATCAGTACAGGATAAGTAATGTATGTCCACAGTGACTCCACCAGCAGAATAGTCTGGGATAATATACTAGTAGGATTATAATCTAAATCACACAATGTGCAAACAGTTAAACTTCATGACAAACTCCAGCAGAAGTCATGCCCATAGAATATCACTTTCTACAGTAGGAATCAATGGCGAGGGTTGGATAAATCTAGCTTGAAGGGCCTGTGGAGCAGCACTGTGGGTCTCAGCCAGCATGACATGCTATCCCCATCCTCACAGAGGTTCACATGGGATATATGATCTCATTCTCTGACAAAAAGGTCATGAAATACAACCGGAACAGATCCTTGCCATGTGCACAGCAAAGAGCATTGCTTGGCAGGCGGCAGCACACCCAAAGGCTATCAGTGGAAGCAGCGATGAGCACACGCTTTACTGTCAGCAGTGACAACAGGACAGCAGCTAATGATAGGAGAAATACACAAACTGCAAGTTACTTCTACAAGGAAAGAACCAGAGCAAGATGGGGGTAGGACTCCAACAGTAGGGTGGTCACTGCAACACATAAGGAGTATTCTGGATGTCACATTGACCCGCTATCCACAAGGCACAGGATAACTTGTAGACTGCGTGGTACCCCACCCGAGACCCTCAGTGATCACAAGAACAGGGACAGAGGCAGGCTGAGCATGCGCATTGCCGCTTCATTAATCTCTGTAGGAGTTCCACAGACAGCATGGTATAGCGCTCCCTGCTGCTTCATTCATTTTGGGGGCCTCATTCTCATGATCGATGAGGGTTCCCAGCAGTAGGACCCACACCAATCTAATAATTATTAACCCTTATCCTAACTTATAACTGGAATACCCCTTTAAGGGCAAATGCAAACTGCATTTTACGGAACAGTCCTATGCCTGTCCATAAAACCGACAAGAATAGGACATTTTCTATCTTTTTTGTGGGGCTGCAAAATGGACATATGAATGCGGACAGCTCATAATTTGCGGCCCCATTGAAAACGCCATTTACACAAAACATTTTTGAGTAAATGGTGTTTAAAAAGTTGTAGATCCATTGTTTGCAAGCTTTTAATGCCAGTTCTTGGGTATAGCACAGGGATCAGCGAACTCCGGCACTCGAGCTCTTCTGAAACTACAACTCCCAGAGTGCTCCATTTACGTCTGTGGGAGTTAAAAGAACAGCCGAGCATGTGTGCATGCTGGGAGTTGTAGTTTCACAGCAGCTGGAGCGCAGAAGGTTGATAAATGACCTTCATTATACTTTTCCCAGCTGAAGGTACGTTCGCATCAGCCGCCTGCCTGACCTGGCACAAGTGTTGGCTGGACAAAAACAGCTGTGTTTATACCGGAAAGTGTCTGGACCCCATTAGAGTGGAAGGGGATCCGGCTGTGAATTACAGGATCTGGCAATGCCGGATCCGGCAAAGTCTGGCACGCTGCCCTCTGCCGGATGTGCTGCCGCAGATTGAGCCCACCCTAAAAATGATATACTTTTTTTTTTTCTTTTCTCCAGACTGATACAATGTGTATGAGCAGGTAAAAAGTAACAAACATAAGCACAGGATAGATCTACACTGAGGATTGTAACAATCCTTCAGATTTAGAAATACATGGTCTACTACACAGGTTTAAACTTTCCATACACCAAAAGCAAGCAGAATAGCAGAGATCTTGAAGTAGTGTGGAAATTAAACACAAAGTACATTATGTTTCACACGGATTGAGCAGATGTAACTCCTGTACTCTGCAGCCAGCACAGGCAGAAAGGCTGGTCATTACAGGTCAGGCATCAGCAGGGGCGCAGGGTTTTTTGGGGGGCACAGCAGCAGCTATGGGCTCTGTGTACAAACTAGGTTTACTGCTTCCTTTTCCAAGCAGAGGGAATATTTTCACTGCAAACATGAATGCTTACTCACTGCACAAGAAGAATGTGTGGCCGGACCAAGCACGAGACGACAGCAAACACGGACCTTGTTAAAGGGGTCATCGGGTCTTACTGCATTAAAGACTAAACATTGTATAATGAAAACTGCAGTCCTCACCAATTTCAATACTAGAGCTTGCTGTCTGTATACAGAAAGCTGCACTGTACTCCCAATAATTGGGAAAAGCCTCAGTGCACCAACCAACTGCCCCAGCAGTAAAAAAAAAAAAAAAAACTGATAGCACTTTTAGAAAGGTTACTCTCTCACTGTAAGTAAACGAATAAAAGTTTGCACATTAAATCACTATTTTTTTTTACTGCAGAATAGAGCCCATGACGTAACCCAACCAGTTGCAGGAGCGGCGGAAGCGCTCCTCCAGTCACGGTGCCCGGGTCCTTCATTCATTGTTCTGGGGGTAATGAGGAAACCAACATCCGCTTCGCTTCCTTCAGCACTTCCAGGTCCTCTTGGTCACCTTGGAATGAGGTCACCGGTACACACGGCACTACGTCCTTACAACAATACCAGAGGGGGAGCAACATATTCTAGGTGATGCCAACACCTAGTTATTAGGAACTATCCCATAAAGCCTAAATGGGGCAGAAGATGGCTCAGAAAAGCATCTACTGTTCCATTCAGTGCAATCTATAGTCAGCTGACATTGTACAACTGGTGCGGAGCAGTTAACCAACAAGTCTGCAGGTGGCGCCAGCATTAAGAGTGGCTCACAACCTGTTACTGCTCCTACCCATCCACTACCAGGCTGCCAGCTATGGTAGTCTGACACACAGACTACTTTTGTTCACAGTAAGCACGTTTGGGTTTTTCAGTGCTGCCCGCTTGTGTGCCATGTTTGCCTGGCAGCACGTTCAGCAACCGAATCTGAGTGGCCCCCACAGAGAGCGATAATGGAAAGAGTCAGTTCCAAGCATCTTCATTATCTCGTTTCTTGATCGCAAGGTTAGAAGTAGAGTTACAAGCGAGCGCAATTCTGACACTTCTCAATAAGGGAACATAACCTGTAAATTGCAGGAAAATTAGTGCTATAGGTGTGAAGGACCATGCTGGACAGCAACTGGCATGCCAACAACCTGCTGTGCCAAGTGACAGGCAGCAGGGTCACCCTGCACCCAGGGCGACACTGACAATACTGTAGCGTATTAACAATAGGCTGCTTCTGCTGCCTCCAGGATTAAGAAAACATGGCACCTTCCTTCCAAAAACAGCGCCACCCTGCTGCACAGGTTGTGTGTGAAATTACAGCTCTGCCTCGCCGACAGCATATGGAGCTGTGCCGCAATTCCAAACACAACCCGTGTACAGGAGTGGTGCTGTTTTTGGAAGAAAGCAGCCATGTTTTTCTAATGCTGGACAACGCATCAATAAAAACTTATCGTGCACATTTCCAAAAAATGTCCCAAGAGTGGATTCTATCCAAATGTGGCAAACGCACATAAATGCATGTGTTTATCTGGCAAATTCCTTTCCTCTGCCATGCGGTAACGCTGCATATTTTCAGACACCCTAACAAATTCATTACCCTATACCCCCCATGAAACTGCCCTCTACTGCCCTGTGGCGGCCCAGACATGTGACAACAGGATTTCTGTGTACATAGGACAATAGAAAATTCTGTAAAAAAGGAGACTAAAAAGTGTTGCAATTAGCAAAACCCTATTTGACACTTCGAGAAAGTTGCTAGAACGCTGGATTCACACGTGGAGTTTCTGTAACAAACGTAAGAAGATAGATTACATGTATTTGAGAGCAGTGAAGAGGTTAAGGGCACAGGCTGGAACTTTGCCAACCAGGTGAGCCGCCGTACGTTATTCCCTTCTGCTGGCCCTTTAAGTGGTGCATTATAATAGACAAAAAAAAAAAAAGGAAGTGGCAGGTATAAGCAGCGGGTGAGTGCGTTCTACAATTAGCATAATCACAGACCTGCACTATAATTAGCAGCAGCTAAGCTGATGCCAGGCTGTAGGTCGTATCTGGTGGACAGGTATGTACCACATTCACCACCATAAAGGAATTAGTCACGGGAAGAGGCAGAGGTTCAGTTTCAGTCGGTGTACGTACATCCGGATGCTGTGGATCTCACACAAAGAGGGGGACAAAACTAGTGCTACGGAAAAAAAAGGTGGAATCTAACTGGTTGCTATGGGCAACTAAGCCAGTTATCCTTAGCACCCCTCCAGTTTGAACCTAGCTATAGCCCTCTCCGGGACACCGGTGGGGTGCACTTAGTCCAGTGGTCTTGGCTGAATTTCGCAATGGAAGGTACTCAGAGGAAAAAAATATATATACACACACATACACAGGCCGCTAGTCCCATCTTATTTATCATTTTCTAAGCCTGAAACAGGCGTAGAAAATGGTCTAAATGTAAGACGGCAATGGTCTGACATTTAGACATGGCAGTGAACCCGCCAAAGTTATATAGAGGCCTGCGCCTCTACATAACTACGGCAGATGCACCGCCAGTGCGGGGATATACTGCTCGTCACGAGAGGCAGAAGGGCCCCAGGGAGGTCACGTTCCCTTTGAACTCTATGACTGACAGTGGCTTTCTAATTCCAGGTGTGACATCTCTCCACCACCCGAGGTGCTGAATCACACAGTGAAGCTCAGGCCTCGTTGTGCGGCACTGACACAAAATGCCCCCGTTACCAACTCAAGTCTGCACTAGACTTCAGCAGGCCTACTACTTATTGAGCAGTTTGGGAGAATACATCTCTACTCTTGACAGTCATCAAGCAACATGGGGTAATGGCGGTATGCTGAAACTTGGCTTCTCAGAAGGAGTGACACTACAACTCCCAGCATGCCACAAGAAACACAGATGAGTCAGACCGTACTGCCATTTGTGCAACTTCCACTTTTGTCACCACCAGATACTGGGACTCAGACGGAGCTTCACTCCTATCACCAACAAAGCAAGCACAGCATCGAAACTTGATACTGGGTCACACTGGTCACAACACAAGAAACTGGTCAGCCACAGAGACTTCAAGTGCCCACACCATCCCCAGACACTGAGCACCACAGTGTAGATCCTGGTCCTTTTCTACCCAAGTCTTCACAGTGGTCCCAGATGCTATATCCGAAGTCACCAGTATCATAGGTCTTCCTCCTGTCGTCTCGTGTACAGTATGGACCCCCTGGTGCCAATCGTTTTACCTCCCTTCACAGACATTGGGGTCTCCGCTACACCCCCTGTACAGAGGGGGGGCCCCCCTTCTACTCCGCTACACCCCCTGTACAGAGGTGGGCCCCCCCTTCTACTCCGCTACACCCCCTGTACAGAGGGCCCCCCCTTCTACTCCGCTACACCCCCTGTACAGAGGGCCCCCCCCTTCTACTCCGCTACACCCCCTGTACAGAGGGCCCCCCCCCTTCTACTCCGCTACACCCCCTGTACAGAGGGCCCCCCCCCTTCTACTCCGCTACACCCCCTGTACAGAGGGCCCCCCCCTTCTACTCCGCTACACCCCCTGTACAGAGGGCCCCCCCCTTCTACTCCGCTACACCCCCTGTACAGAGGGCCCCCCCCTTCTACTCCGCTACACCCCCTGTACAGAGGGCCCCCCCCTTCTACTCCGCTACACCCCCTGTACAGAGGGCCCCCCCCTTCTACTCCGCTACACCCCCTGTACAGAGGGCCCCCCCTTCTACTCCGCTACACCCCCTGTACAGAGGGCCCCCCCCCCCTTCTACTCCGCTACACCCCCTGTACAGAGGGCCCCCCCCCCCCCATCTCCACTAGGCCTCACTGCTGGCACCACCCCAGCGCTCCTCTCACCTGCAGCTCGCACCAGGCCACCTCCACTGTTGTCTCCGTGTCCAGCCCCTTGTACACGGTCTTGAAGGATCCTCTTCCGATCTCTATGTCGAACTTGAGGAAGCGTCCGTCCGGGGAAAAGCCCACCGCCTTGGTCTCCAGCTCCTCGTTATCATCCAGGTGTCTCTCCTCAGGAACAGAGCGGGGCAGCCGGGACTCCGGGGCCTCTGGAGGAGCCGGCGGCGGGGCTGCGGCCTCTACCGAGTCCTGGACGTTGTCTACTGCCTCCTCAGGCCGGGACAGCACGGGCACCACCGGGAGGCAGACGACGGAGTCCGGCGGGGAGATGCACTGGTTGGAGGGAAGCTCCAGGGCCGTGGCATTGGAGTCGCAGATGACACTGCGGCGGAAGAAGCGGTGCTCGGCCTTGTCCTTATCCATGGTGTGCCGGCGGCGGCGGAATTCCTCAGGCCGACTGTCCGCCTCATCCCTCGGGGGCGCCAGCGAGGTATCCGAGCTGGAGCCATTAGCAGGCCGCGGCGGGGCGAGGAACATGGTCGTGTCAGGTAAGGAGGACGTGGTGGGGTTGTGGTCTCAGCTGAGCCGGGGGTCTGGACCCTGAGCGGGCAGCGGGCTGTGAGTCGGCTCCCACGGCCGGAGCTCACAGGCCATGCTGAGACACGGACATGAGACTAGACGGCTGCGGTCCTGAAAGGCGTACGCTTTCCCTTCACACTTTTAGCCAAATGGCGCACAGCCCCGACAAACTGACACACTCAGAGCGCCTAGACACGCCCCTGCTGGCTAGCCACACCTACTAACAAAAGCTGCCGCGCCCACCACATGTAACAGTCCCGACACGCCTTCGCTTTCAAGCTGTAAAACCGTTCTTGAGGAGGACCACGCCCAATGTTTAGTTTTGTCCTCTGATAACCCCGCCCACGCATGTAACCACACCCACCACAGGCAATTTCTATCAAACCCATAAGCGTTCAAGCCTTGACTGATGTACGCATGCGTCTAAGGTCTCCGTCGCCTATGGGGGGGAAATGACGTCACTTCAACCCCTAGGGCGTGATGGGAATTGTAGTCTGTGGAGGCTTGAGGCCTGGAGGTTTTTGATGGAAAGGGCGGTTAAACGTGCCTATGCTCTGTCCTATAAAAATTGTTGCACAATAGCTTTATACTGATGAATCATGGCTGAGCTATTCATATTAACATGTGTACCAGGGTTCTCATAGGTGTTAGAATGGAAGGAAGCACATGTGCTCTGCAGAAGAAAATGTGACTTTGTAACCAGGAGAAAGGAGTGTATACAGCCTGTCCAGATGCCACAGCCACCCCATAAATAGCACTGTGAGCTGCAGTACCCCATAACGGTGTCAGGTGGGGGCATGGGCGCTCATCTAATGCCACCGTACATTACACATGTAACCCACATAAAGCATCTTTCTCCTGTCACTCCCTCGCCACTTCCAAGTAGCGAGCACAGTGAAAAAATGACCAGTCAACAAAATATTGCCGTCCAGGCGTTAAAAAAGTTGCATAACAGGGTCTTGTGACTATTTTTTACTCCAAAAACTGGCATTCCTAAAGTTTTTTTTGTCAAGTTTACAAGTTATCCACAGGATAAGGGATAAACTAAGTGATCGCTGCACTGTGGCGCCATTTATTCTCTATGAAAGTGTCCGAGATAGCCAACGTGCTATTTCTGGTGGCCCTGAAGGTGTGCACAGCTCTGAGAGGCTCCAGCTGCTGATTTTAAAGGGACCTGTCACCTCATACCTGTAAGCAAAACCAGCTGACAGGCCAGGCAGTGTACTCACGCCCGACCCTGACGTCTCATGGTAGTGCTTTCGGCTCGCACGCAGTATGTGGCTGGAGATTGCTGGTCTGCGCATCTGTATAAAACAGGGAACAACAAGGTTCCAAAATGTTACTCCTACTGTGAGCTCTGCAGGTTTCAGGTGAGGTGGTTCCCGTTCACACCAATTTCAAAGTCAAGAAGAAAAACTGTGCTGCTCTCAATCAACAGAATCAGATCTAGCTAGTCCGAAATACGTGAAACTCCAAACGAATCACTTTGGACTCCAAACGAATCACTGCTCCTATATTCTGTATTCAACCAGAAAAGGGGCAATGAATAATGAAGTACCCCAGCCACTCTTAAGGGGGTTATCCAACCCCCCCAATGCCCGGGCCCCTCATATAGGTTATATTTACCCCTCTCCCTGGCACCTACGTTGCTTCTAATCTCTGCACGGCTGACGCAGGGATTAAAACATCTGCACATCCAGCAGCTTTAGTTCCAGCAGGCCGCAACGTGGACAAGCCTCCCTAGCGTCATCCCTTTAAATACCCAGCATTTATTGTACTCACAAAATTTCAGAAAATCGCAGGCATATAATAATTGAAATTGGTTTCCCATCATGTGCCTGACTTGGGTTTCTCCCCTGCTTCGTCAGGGGTATGCCACAAATTGCTGGGTATTTAAGAGTGGCAGCAGTACTTCACTATTCCTTGCCCCTTTTCTGGTCAAATACAGGATATAGGAGCAGTGATTCGTTTAGAGTCCACGCCTAACAAACCTGTACTGCACATGAGCTGAGTATGCCAGAGACACTTCAGGGCCAGGCCCGAGTACATCTATGCTGCCCGGCCCTGCCAGTCAAAGTAGTGGAGGTGTGTCCAACAAAAAAATTTGTGAAGTCTCAGGTGCAACAGAAACATACTTGTTGCACCAAGGGGCTAATTTGCATATATTACAAAGGATTATTTCTCAGGATTGAGGGCATGCATAAGAATGGGACGAGGAGCATTACTATATGCCGGCAAGCGCACATCTGAACATCCAGCAGCTTTAGTCCTAGGCAGGGTGGATAAAAATCAATGATTTTTTTTCAAACAAATCAGATTTTTTTATTTAAATGCTTTTTAAGGAAAATATATTACCATCCAAAGGTTATTCCATCATGAAATAAAGATTAGTTTTTTAATTATGTAGAATAAGGCTGTATATGTTTAATTTTTGGGGAAAATAAATTCCATTAACCCATTAACAATGTCATGCTCTTCCAGAGGTTTTTGTAAGATTATTGGGCAGTTTCTCTGCCTACAAGATATTATCACAGAACCTTGGTTTACTTTTGCAGTTCTCAAAACTGAATTTGACTCAGCAGAGATCACATGCCTCCTCTTCACAGCAAAAATGTTATAACATGAACAGAGTTGAGAAAAAGACCTTAAAGGGTTTCTACCACTTGCAGATCACATATTTGGTGATCAGACACTAGCGATCCGCTAGTGTCTGATGTAGCTTACAAGCTAATTATTACCTTAATCCGTTCGGCCCATACCTCAAAAAAAGCACTTATATCTTTATGCAAATGAGCCTCTAGGTGCTATGCAGGCGTTTTTCCAGCACCTAGAGGCTCCGTCTACCTTGCAGTTTGCCGCCCATCGCCTCGCTCCAGCACGCCCATCTCTTACCGTATTCGATCCTCCCCCTGCTTCAGCCTTCAGAAATCCCGCACCTGCGCCGTTCGTCGCGGCATTCGGAGGCATTCGGCGCAGGCGCAGTCAATGTCTGACCGCTCCGTGCTCAGACATTTCCACTGCGCCGATGTCATCGGCGCAGGCGCAGTGGATATGTCTGAGCACGGAGCGGTCAGACATTGCCTGCGCCGAATGCCGCGACGAACGGCGCAGGCGCGAGATTTCGGAAGGCAGAAGCAGGGGGAGGATCGAATAGAGTTGAAGATGGGCGTGCTGGAGCGAGGCGCTGGGCGGCAAACTGCAAGGTAGACGGAGCCTCTAGGTGCTGGAAAAACGCCTGCATAGCACCTAGAGGCTCATTTGCATAAAGATATAAGTGCTTTTTTTGAGGTATGGGCCGAACGGATTAAGGTAATAATTAGCTTGTAAGCTACATCAGACACTAGCGGATCGCTAGTGTCTGATCACCAAATATGTGATCTGCAAGTGGTAGAAACCCTTTAATCCTAACTTCTACAAACCTATGAATACAGAATCAACCTAAAAACTGACCAATATGAAAAGTTGTTATTCTAAAAAGCTTCATCTACTTGCATATTATAAGTTATACCAGCAAGAATTAGTCTTTATGTAGAAAACTATGATTTAAATCAAGCCTTACTGACTAGTGATTTAAATCAAATCCACCCTGATCCTAGGTATGTGGTCACCGATTCTTTTTAAGAAAACTACTGGGCAAAAAAAAAGTAAGAGACCTGGTAAAATATAACCTTGAGTTACTTGATAAAATCCTGTCTGCCTGGGGCCTGGACTGCCTAATAACAGAAGAATAGATGTAATTCATATATATAGGAAATGGGAAGCCTGCTGGTGATGTGTCCTAATACCAACTAAACATGATAACCTGGTATTTATAGCCAGTGTGAATTTGTCCGCCAAAGGGTTTGACTTGAGCCCTAGTTGACAGACTGAGACTTGTGTCACCTCCCTCCTCCTTGCTGGCCAGTTGTCCACTGGTTGTCCTCCGGCTCATCCCTTGATGTATGTCTCCTGGCACAGGAGTGTGGATCCCAGCATATGGTGTAAGGAGATACCTAGAAATTAGCAGATGTCATAACCTCTGTTCAGAAATTCATGTATAAATATGATGAATGGTGACCACTCTATATGATTGCTTCTCACGGCTGGGACTGTATCCATGCTGAACCATGTAGTATTTGGAAGCCCTCACAGATGACAATGGTATTTATTTCTGGCGTTTACTGTCCCATACAGGTTTTTCTGACCACCCAAAATTTCATTTCCTGCAGCATTTCCTATAGCTGTGCTCATCATGTGCCTCTTGGTTCAGGAATAGAATACTGTAAGTACAGTAAACACTGACATAAAGGCAAGTTTGAACTATAACTACACAAAAATTTAGATTTCATATAACGACCATTAATGGTGTATTGGAGATTGGTCCCATCAATAAATGCCCTTTAGTATAGTCAGGTCCTGGATATTATATCTATCTGCTGGCAGCTACTCAGATACATGGACGAATACGTATAGCCAGTGCCTGTCTTGACTGAAAGGCTGTGCCGCCTGTTGCTTTGTGGTCAGATTCCAGCATCCTCAGTGGAAGGCAGCAGGTGAAGCTTAGACAACAGCTGAGGCCTGTGCTGTCATGTGAGGGGGATTATACTGCCATCTCTCATCTTTTATCCATATAGCATCTTCTTACTGCTCTTCTAGCTGCTCAGAGGTTCCACATGTCTTATCAAAGGTGAACTAGTGCATCTGGCTCGACTTACTGCCTATCAAGAGGCTAGAAGAAGTAAGCCTGCATCCGCGTAACCTTAAAAACAGGACTCATTCTAACATAAGTGAGTCAGCCGCAGATGTCTCCATAGCACGTCCACGGACAGATCCTATACCGGTGTGCCACTATGAAATCTCCCATAACTGTGTCAGCTGAAAAGGTCCAGATCCTCCTGTATTTGTATGCACTACTAAATGTCCTCAGAACAGTATGTCAGATGCAGTTCCACCATAACAGTGTGTTAGACGCAGATACCCCATAACAATGTGTCAGATGTAGATACCCCATAATAATGTGTCAGCCACATATTCCCTATACTAGTGTGTCATCCACAGATGTCCCCATAAAATTGACTGAAAAGCAGATCCCTATAACAGGATGTCATCCACAGACCTCCCCATAAGTGTGTCATCCCCAGATGTCCCCCATAACAGTATGCCATCCACAGATGTCCACCATAACAGTGAGTCAATAACAGATCCCCCATAGCAATGTTCCAGCCAAAGATCCCCCATAAGTGTGTCATCCCCAGGTGTCCCCCATAACAGTATGCCATCCACAGATGTCCACCATAACAGTGAGTCAACAGCAGATCCCCCACAGCAATGTGCCAGCCAAAGATACCCCATAAGTGTGTTATCCCCAGGTGTCCCCATAACACTATATCAACCACAGATGTCCATCATAACAGCGAGTCAACAACAGATCCCCCATAGCAATGTTCCAGCCAAAGATCCCCCATAAGTGTGTCATCCCCAGGTGTCCCCTATAAAACTATATCAACTACAGATGTCCACCATAACAGTGAGTCAACAACAGATCCCCCACAGCAATGTGCCAGCCAAAGATACCCCATAAGTGTGTTATCCCCAGGTGTCCCCCATAACACTATATCAACCACAGATGTCCATCATAACAGTGAGTCAACAACAGATCCCCCATAGAAATGTGCCAGCCAAAGATCCCCCATGAGTATGTCATCTACAGATGTCCCTATATGTGACTAACAGATCTCCCCTATAACAGTGAGTCAGCAATAGATCCCCCAAAAAATGTTTGTAGAGCTACATCCTGTACTGTAAGTGGCTGTGGGTAAATTGAGACACGCTTGGACAATTTTGGTGCTTTACAATGTTCTCTTTTTGTGCTTTAGAAAGTCCATGACATACTATATGAGTTTTTTTTTGTTATTTGAGGAGGAAAAGCATTAAAGCCATCTGGTAGGTGATTTCCTACAGAAAATGGATCCTTACAGTACATGTAATTTAGGCGTTGTGTCCTTTTCCAGTTCGGAAACCACGGATCCGCATTTTGCAGATATATTCTATCTTTTTTTGGAACGGACATACGGATGTGGAAAGCACGCGGATCATCCATGTGCTTTCCGCATCCGTATGTCAGCTCCGCAAAGAGATAGAACATGTTCTATACTTGCCCACAAAATGTGGACCACAGACCGATTGAAGACAATGGGGGAGATTTATCAAAAAGGGTTAATAGGAAACCAATCAGATTCCACCTTTGATTTTTCAGAGTTCCTTTGGAAAATGAAAGGTGGAATCTGATTGGTTGCTATGGGGCAACTAAGCCAGTTTTACTTTACATCAAAAAGTCTCCAATAGGTTGCCTGTCCGTCGTGCGCTGCAGGTCCTATAGTGAAGTGGGTGAGTTCACACAGCAAATCTTTATAAGTATCGGACTGCGCTGCTCAGATTTCAACAGGGAGTGTTCCTCTTTAGTTCGGAGCCATATGCACCTTCAGACATAGGGACACGTCGGCATCCACACAAAACGCCCTTTAATCCTTGAGCAACTCTGTGGATTAGCAAAGGGGTCGCACAAATAGTGATGCACTGTCAGCCAAGGATAGATTTAAAAGGTTTATTATACTCACAAGTGAAGAAACATATCATAAAAGATATATATCCTCCTGTTCATGCCCGACCCGAGTTTCGCTTGATGCTTCGTCAGGGGCGAACACCAGTTTGATAACTCTCCCCCTTAGTCCCTATGACAGGGATGGCCAACCTGAGACTCTCCAGTTGTTGCAAAACTACAACTCCCAGCATGCCCACACAGCCTACAGCTTGGTGGGAGTTGTAGTTTTGCAACAGCTGGAGAGCCGCAGGTTGGCCATCCCTGCCCTATGATAACACTTGTCAGAACACAGGGAGAGGAAATATTTACATGGAGGACCCAAAAATTCTTCTCACAGTTGGCTGATAATCTTATCCCTCAGTTGCTCAATATGATTTATTTTCCGCATTTTTAGCATATTATAGGCAATGTTTGATAATGGTCTTCTGGCTGTTCTTTAAATTTCATTTTCTTCTGTCACTTATTATTATATCTCCCCACAAATATTGTCTGTAATTAAAGAAAATTCCAAATATCTGAGTAATCCTGGTACAGTAGATCACAGAGAGCTTTGAAGTTAAACTATTTGTTTTCTAAAGTTCAGACATCTCCTGGGTAAAGATGTATGGCAGAAGGCATGAGAGACGAGACAAGATTTCTACCAGTCACTGCCTGAGAAAGGGCAAAGATTGCACAGTGTAAGGCAGTCCGCCGCTCCCGGCCTGACCTCCCAGCACTGACGGGGTCACATATAGGGTTGCCTCCTTTCCCAACCAAAAATACCGGCCACTGGGTGTTAAAGGGTTTCTGTCATGAGAAATAAGGTTATTTAGCTGACTAACATTACCGATGTGCTAATATCAGCAGTACATAACAGTATGCTTTATAACTCACTGCGCCTGCACCGAAGGAAGGAAGTCGGCAGCAGGAGCGCGTCCTTCACTCTCTGCGTCGAACGCTAATCGGGACGGCGCAGGCGTGGGATTTATGGGACGAGGAGGAGAACTTGAAAGTCAATCAACTGGACCTGGGCGTGCCAAAGGGTGCGTAGACCGAGCCTCTAGGTGCTGAAGCAACGCCCTAATAGCACCTAGAGGCTCATTAGCATATTGTTAAAGTCTTTATTTTAAGAGAACGGCGGCAGGCAGGGAGCTATAAAGCATACTGTCATGTACTGCTGATGTCAGTCAGCTACATAACGTTATTTCTCATGACAGAAACCCTTTAAGTCGCTATCATACTGTGGCTCCCAATAATATGAATGCCCCCAAAATTAATGCCCAGGTTAGTGCCCCCAGTAATAGTAATGCCTCCATTAGCACCCCCCAGAATTAATACTGTCCACATTAGTGCCTGTAGTAATATTAGCGCCCCATTAGCGCCCCCCCAGAATTATAATACTGTCCACATTAGTGCCCCCAGTAATATTAATGCCCCCATTAGTGCACCCCAGAATTAATGCCCCCCATTAGTGCCCCCCAGTAAGAGTAACAGCCCCATTAGTGCCCCCAAGGGAGAATAATGCCCCCAGGAAGAATAATTCCTCCCCCCCATTAGTGCCCCCAGGAAGAATAATTCCCCCCATTTGTGCCCACAGGAACAATAATGCCCCCCGTTTGTGCCCCCAGGAAGAATAAGGCCCCCATTAGTGCCCCCCAGGAAGAATAATGCCCCCCATTTGTGCCCCCAGGAAGAATAAAGCCCCCATTAGTGCCCAGCGTAATGAATTCTCACATTTTATTTTATTTTTTTAACCCCTCCATCCCTAATTTACTTTGCATTCTGTATTAAGAATGCTATTATTTTCCCTTATAACCATGTTATAAGGGAAAATAATAAAATCTAAACAACACCTAACCCAAACCCGAACTTCTGTGAAGAAGTCCGGGTTCAGGTCTGGGTACCAAACATGCCGATTTTTCTCACCCGCGTGCAAAACGCATTAAAACGCTTTGCACTCGCGTAAAAAAATCGCACATTTTCCCGCGACATACCCGCATCCTATCCGGCCCTCACACGCCCGTGTGAAAGAGGCCTTACAGTTCTGGAATGTGTTGGATAACACTGGCAGCATTATGTCAGTGTTATCCAATACATTCCAGAACTGTAAGGGCTGTTTCACACGAGCGGATGCCGTGCGTAACATGACTGATAATGCTCCGTGCCTCTCTGTGACCTTTTTACTACGAAATCACAGCGAGATAAAGTTGTCACTGTGATTTCGTAGTAAAGAGGTCACAGAGAGGCACGGAGCATTATCA
The DNA here is from genome assembly GCF_014858855.1 of Bufo gargarizans. Taxonomy (NCBI): domain Eukaryota; kingdom Metazoa; phylum Chordata; class Amphibia; order Anura; family Bufonidae; genus Bufo; species Bufo gargarizans. The sequence continues at coordinate 520,382,986 of NC_058081.1, forward strand.
GTCATGTTAATGCTTTGTGCTTCTGCAGTCCGCATCAGGTCTTGGCTGTCATTCACGAAGCGGATGTCACGCACGGCATCCGCTCGTGTGAAACAGCCCTAAGGGTTTTAGCATCATAAATCAATATAATGCTATGTGACTCCGTCAGTGCTGGGAGCTGCGCTGCAGACTCGCAGCGTGACAAACGCTCGTCTGCAAGGGGCCTAAACCAGGTCAGCCGTGATGGTCGTCTCAGCACTTCTCTGGCCAGTCACCTTCCAAACAACCCTAGAAATGAGGGCAAATCTCCTCCTTTCAGAGGAATTCCGCTTTATGTCGGCAACCTAAGAGATGGAGATCGTGATTAATAACAATGATGAAGTATTCTAAGAAAATATATTAAAGGGAACCTGTCGCAATGAAAATGCGAAGTAATCTGCAGACAGCATGGTTTAGAGCAGAAGGAGCTGAGCAGATTGATATATAGATTTATGACAAATGATTCAGTTAAACTTGTAATTTATACATTAAAATTCCTTAAATTCCTGCTCACGCTGGGCTTTGACGTCGAGGAGGCGGACCTATCAGTGATTGACAGCCTTACCTCTATCACTGACGATACAGATAGCTGTCAGTCACTGATAGGACCGCCTCCTTGACCTCAGAGCCCAGAAGGAGCAGGAATACAAATGAATAAGTTAAAAGTTTTACTGAATCTTTTCCTATAAACGATATATCAATCTGCTCAGCTCCTTCTGCTCTATAACATGCCGCCTGAAGATTACTTAGTATTTTCTTGGTGACAGGTTCCCTTTAAATATTAAAAGCACCGTTGTAGTGCCCTATTAATAGTGCCAACATAATGCTCCCATTAATAGTGCAATCATGTTGCTCCTATTAATAGATGCATCATATTATCCCCAGTAATCGCAGATAGTTTTTACAAACTCCTCTGCTCAATAGCACCATCATAGGGCCCCCATATATAGTTTAATCTAAAAGGTCCTTTTAAGGGCTCATGCACACGACCACATGCCCTCCGAGACATACGGTCCGTGAGGGGGCCATATGTTCTGGAGCGGCATACATGGTGCGCACGGGAGTACACAGCATCATAGGTTACTATGATGCTGTGTGCATCGGGTCACCCGCGGGACTATTGTCCCGCACTCATATGATCTTAAAACACCACACCAATCATAGGAGAGAAAGGGGATACTGGAATAAGGCCTGGAAACTAGGGAAGGAAGATGGACACCTCCTAGAGAAAACCCTAACTCCAGTCCTGACAGACTACCAGTATGAACAGGCCCCAAAAGTAGGCACGTTCATACACCGGATACCTAGAATCCTATCTCACCCTATAGGACCCTGGAATTAATGTCAGGACTGAGTCTACTTGTTCCTCCAAAGGGAAGGACGAACGGGAGTCTCCCTCAGGCCTAATGACAAACAACAGGGAAAGGCAACACATATACAGTACAGACCAAAAGTTTGGACACACCTTCTCATTCAAAGAGTTTTCTTTATTTTCATGACTATGAAAATTGTAGATTCACACTGAAGGCATCAAAACTATGAATTAACACATGTGGAATGATATACATACAAAAAAGTGTGAAACAACTGAAAATATGTCATATTCTAGATTCTTTAAAGTTGCCACTTTTGCTTTGATTACTGCTTTGCACACTCTTGGCATTCTCTTGGTGAGCTTCAAGAGGTAGTCACCTGAAATGGTTTTCACTTCACAGGTGTGCCCTGTCAGGTTTAATAAGTGGGATTTCTTGCCTTATAAATGGGGTTGGGACCATCAGTTGCGTTGTGGAGAAGTGAGGTGGATACACACAGGAAACCACTGCTAAGGACAGGCAACTAGCAGAAGAGACTTGTTTGGGCTAAAGAACACAAGGAATGGACATTAGACCAGTGGAAATCTGTGCTTTGGTCTGATGAGTCCAAATTTGAGATCTTTGGTTCCAACCACCGTGTCTTTGTGCGACGCAGAAAAGGTGAACAGATGGACTCTACATGCCTGGTTCCCACCGTGAAGCATGGAAGAGGAGGTGTGATGGTGTGGGGGTGCTTTGCTGGTGACACTGTTGGGGATTTATTCAAAATTGAAGGCATACTGAACCAGCATGGCTACCACAGCATCTTGCAGCGGCATGCTATTCCATCCGGTTTGCGTTTAGTTGGACCATCATTTATTTTTCAACAGGACAATGACCCCAAACACACCTCCAGGCTGTGTAAGGGCTATTTGACCATGAAGGAGAGTGATGGGGTGCTGCGCCAGATGACCTGGCCTCCACAGTCACCGAACCTGAACCCAGTCGAGATGGTTTGGGGTGAGCTGGACCGCAGAGTGAAGGCAAAAGGGCCAACAAGTGCTAAGCATCTCTGGGAACTCCTTCAAGACTGTTGGAAGACCATTTCAGGTGACTACCTCTTGAAGCTCATCAAGAGAATGCCAAGAGTGTGCAAAGCAGTAATCAAAGCAAAAGGTGGCTACGTTGAAGAACCTAGAATATGACATATTTTCAGTTGTTTCACACTTTTTTGTTATGTATATAATTCCACATGTATAATTCATAGTTTTGATGCCTTCAGTGTGAATCTACAATTTTCATAGTCATGAAAATAAAGAAAACTCTTTGAATGAGAAGGTGTGTCCAAACTTTTGGTCTGTACTGTATATATATAAAAAAAAATACAAAAGGGAAAGGAAACATTTATCTTCAATGAAGCTTTGGTAGCACCAGGAACTGAGCTGAGAACCAAACACAAGCTAACCACAAGTCCAACAGATGCTATAAACCGCATAGCATAATGGGAGAAACAACAATAAATAGAGAAGATTAAATGACCAAAATAGCCACACCTGGGGAATAAAGGTGTGGCAAGCACCTGAAACAACACAGATGTCATTCGATCCAAAATGCAAATGAGCTCTTAACAAGCTTTGCCTCTAATGCCACCAGATGTAAGGCAGCTATCCTATAAGTCAATATTCAGCTCTTAAAATAAGCCTTGAGACATGACTTGGATATTAAATAAGCCAGCACCTCATCTGCAGACAGCTGTTTCGGGGTGATTGCCCCTCATCAGTGCAGAGCAGAGAGTACTGGCTTAACTGGGTAGGAGGCCTGTGTCCGAGCAAGGGGGTACTAACTCTCCTTAGGGAGAGAGCACCTTAATCAGTGTGCCGAGACTTATAGGCCATACATGCTCCTCTGGAATTCTGGGAGGGACGAAATGCAAATGAGCTCTTAACAAGCTTTGCCTCTAATGCCACCAGATGTAAGGCAGCTATCCTATAAGTCAATATTCAGCTCTTAAAATAAGCCTTGAGACATGACTTGGATATTAAATAAGCCAGCACCTCATATGCAGACAGCTGTTTCGGGGTGATTGCCCCTCATCAGTGCAGGGCAGAGAGTACTGGCTTAACTGGGTAGGAGGCCTGTGTCCGAGCAAAGGGGGAACTAACTCTCCTTAGGGAGAGAGCACCTTAATCAGTGTGAGGAGACTTATAGGCCATACATGACATCCCGGAGTATGTTACCAAACTCTTTACCCGCTACCACATGCTAAGTGTAATAATATTGTCGTTATATGTATTTTCTAGGCCTGTTTTATATATTATGCTGTAATTTCCATGTGCACCAGCAGGTGGCAGCAGTATGTAGCAGGACCTTAGCCAGTTTAGTATTTCTAGACTGGAATAGTTCATTCCAGTTTAGTTCCCCCTCTGTAAGCAGAAGTGGGCCTGTCCCATGTCCTGTCTCATGGGGAGGAGAAGGAAGTCTAGTTAGTGTACCAGCCACCCCAGCTAGAGGAAGGTTGTGTTAGTTGGAGTTCCCAGAAATAGGGATCCCAAATCAGGACCCTGTCTCGGTTGAGACCAAAGAATATTTCCAGCCTGAGCCATCAGCCTCAGCTGGTTGACAAGCAAGCAGCCATCTCCAGCCTCCAGGAAGAGCATTCCCTGTGAGCATAGCTGTAAGTACTTATCCAGAGACCAGGAGAAGCCAAATTCCTCCTTAGCTAGTCAGGCCTATACTAACCAGAAGATAGTCAGAGCAGAAGATAGATACCTGCCATATTCTTCAGGCATATGATAAGAAGCAGAAGAGATATTGATCCCTGCCACATATTGCCAATACCTGCTGGGACCCAAGACTATTGCTGTAACTCGTATGGATTTATGCTGCCATCCAGTAAAGACAAGTTGAATTATATCACAAGTCTGGATCTCATTTACTGCTACCAAGTTCCTCAATTACTCCTACTAGCAGCACTCAATTTATTGCAAGTGAGCCAGGATCCAGGACTCCAGCCGTACCTAGGTAGGAGACACTGTTGAAATTACACAGAGACACTATCCCCACTCTGGCATTCCTCACCTGGTACGTGAGTTATTACACCTTAACCACTTAAGGACCACAGGTTTATACCCCCCTAGTGACCAGGCCCTTTTTTACAAATCGGCACTCCACAACTTTAGCGGTTTATTGCTCGGTCATGCAACTTACCACCCAAATTAATTTTACCTCCTTTTCTTCTCACTAATAGAGCTTTCATTTGGTGGTATTTCATTGCTGCTGACATTTTTACTTTTTTTGTTATTAATCGAAATTTAACGATTTTTTTGCAAAAAAATGACATTTTTCACTTTCAGTTGTAAAATTTTGCAAAAAAAGACATCCATATATAAATTTTTCGCTAAATTTATTGTTCTACATGTCTTTGATTAAAAAAAAATGTTTGGGTAAAAAAAAAAAATGGTTTGGGTAAAAGTTATAGCGTTTACAAACTATGGTACAAAAATGTGAATTTCCGCTTTTTGAAGCAGCTCTGACTTTCTGAGCACCTGTCATGTTTCCTGAGGTTCTACAATGCCCAGACAGTAGAAACCCCCAACAAATGACCCCATTTCGGAAAGTAGACACCCTAAGGTATTCGCTGATGGGCATAGTGAGTTCATAGAACTTTTTATTTTTTGTCACAAGTTAGCGGAAAATGATGATTTTTATTTTATTTTTTTTCTTACAAAGTCTCATATTCCACTAACTTGTGACAAAAAATAAAAACTTCCATGAACTCACTATGCCCATCACGAAATACCTTGGGGTGTCTTCTTTCCAAAATGGGGTCACTTGTGGGGAAGTTATACTGCCCTGGCATTCTAGGGCCCCTAATGTGTGGTTAGTAGTTTGAAATCAAAATGTGTAAAAAATGGCCTGTGAAATCCGAAAGGTGCTCTTTGGAATGTGTGCCCCTTTGCCCACCTAGGCGGCAAAAAAGTGACACACATCTGGTATCGCCGTACTCAGGAGAAGTTGGGGAATGTGTTTTGGGGTGTCATTTTACATATACCCATGCTGGGTGAGAGAAATATCTTGGTCAAATGCCAACTTTGTATAAAAAAATGGGTATATGCGCGTTCACAGGAAATCTCGGCTCACGCGAGATGACGCCTATTGGCGTTAGCGTAGCCTGGGAGAGCCGCCGCAATGACGCCTTTCGGCGTTAGCGCGGCGGCAAGTGGTTAAAGGGCCCTGCAACAGTACCCTGCGCACATTGCAATTGGCGTCACGAACAAACCATAGACTTATATACATCTATCCTGACCCACTGCATAATTGGCCACCGTACCACGGTCCTGCTCATTGCACATGCTCCTCTGGAATTCTGGGAGGGAAGAAATGCAAATGAGCTCTTAACAAGCTTTGCCTCTAATGCCACCAGATGTAAGGCAGCTATCCTATAAGTCAATATTCAGCTCTTAAAATAAGCCTTGAGATATGACTTGGATATTAAATAAGCCAGCGCCTCATCTGCAGACATCTGTTTCGGGGTGATTGCCCCTCATCAGTGCAGAGCAGAGAGTACTGGCTTAACTGGGTAGGAGGCCTGTGTCCGAGCAAGGGGGGAACTAACTCTCCTTAGGGAGAGAGCACCTTAATCAGTGTGAGTAGACTTATAGGCCATACATGCTCTGCAGATATGGTGCTGGCTTATTTAATATCCAAGTCATGTCTTAAGGCTTATTTTAAGAACTGAACATTAACAATATAGGATAGCTGCCTTACATCTGGTGGCATTAGAGGCAGAGCTGGTTAATAGCTCATTTGCATTTCTTCCCTCCCAGAATTCCAGAGGAGCAATAATTTGATTGCCATCATAGATCCCGCAGTCATTGTGATTCAGCTTTCTTATGCTCCTGAATGGAAAGTCCGTCTATTTATGTATCATAAGGGCTCATGCACATGATCGTATGTATTTTGCGATCAGCAAAAAATACAGATGACGTCCGCGTGCATTCCGTGTTTTGCGGAATGGAACAGCTGGCCCCTAAGGGCTGTTTCACACGAGTGGATGCAGTGCGTGACATCCGCTCCGTGAATGACAGCCAAGACCCGATGCGGACAGCAGAGGCACGGAGCAGTAACATGACTGATAATGCTGCGTGCCTCTCTGTGATCTCTTTACTACGAAATCACAGACAACTTTATCTCACTGTGATTTCGTAGTAAAGAGGTCACAGAGAGGCACGGAGCATTATCAATCACGTTAATGCTCCGTGCCTCTGCAGTCTGCATCGGGTCTTGGCTGTCATTCACGGAGCGGATGTCACGCACGGCACCCGCTCGTGTGAAACAGCCCTAATAGAACAGACATTCGGAAACGGAATGCACACAGAGTAACTTTTTTGCAGACCCATTAAAATGAATGGTTCCACATACGGTTCGCAAAAAAAACGGAACGGACACAGAAAGAAAATATGTTCGTGTGCATGAGCCCTAAAGCTGATTGGTATTCAGTCATTAAACACCAGCTCAGCACTCCAAAAGTTAAGTGGTTACACAAACCTTCCTGGGTGCGTCAAGCGAATATTGAGGTGAATTCTGGAGTCCCCATGCATCAAGGGCTTTGACCAGATGAGGACAATGAGATGTATCGGCACCATTTGAATGTGAGTAACACCTATGCAATTCCATCATCTAATCGTAAGTGACCACGATTGTGGCGACTTTATTTCCATACGCGGCTTGTCCCTCTGAGGGCCCCTTACCTAAATATTGTCTGATGTATTATGATTTGAAATTTGTGTTATTTAGTAGGTGTTTTTTAATAGATTCATTAACCCCTTCAGGACCCTTCCATTTTTCACCCTAAAGGGACACTGACAGGCTCAATAAGCATATTTAGCTATCTATATGCATGCACAGGTCTTCTAATGTGTATTAAAAACATAAGTATAACCCCTGTCCACCTTATAAATACAGCAAAATCATGTTTGATAACCTGATGTAATCGCTCTTCTTTCTGCCCAAGGGGCGGTAAATGTCAGTCAATATTATTTTTTTTATTTAAAACAAATACCAAATTTACAAAAAAATTGAAACATTTGCAACTTTCCAAATTAAAATGTCTCTGCTTTTAAAACAGGTAGTGATGCCTCATATAATAGTTAATACTTCACATTTTCCATATGTCTACTTTATGTTTGGATCATTTTGGGAATGCCATTTTATTTTTTGGGGATGTTACAAGGCTTAGAACTTTAGAAGCAAATCTTGAAATTTTTCTGAAAACTTCTAAAACCCACTTTTTAAGGACCAGTTCAGGTCTGAAGTGTCTTTGTGGGGCTTACATAATAGAAACCACCCAAAAATGGCCCCATTTTAGAAACTAAACCCCTCGAGGTATTCAAAACTGATTTTACAAACTTTGTTAACCCTTTAGGTTAAATTAACAGAAAATTTCAGAATTTCACATTTTTGGCAGATTTTCCATTTTATTCCATTTTTTCCAATAACAAAATCTAGGGTTAACAGCCAAACAAAACTCAATATTTATTACCCTGATTCTGTAGTTTACAGAAACACCCCATATGTGATCGTAAACTGTTGTATGGGTGCACAGCAGGGCACAGAAGAAACACCATATGGTTTTTGGAGGGCAGATTTTACTGGGATAATTTTAAGTTGCCATGTCACATTTGATGCACCCCTAGAGTAGAAACTCCAAAAAGTGACCCCATTTTGGAAACTACGAGATAAGGTGGCATAGGGTACATATGATTTTTGGTTGCTCTATATTACACTTTTTGTGAGGCAAGGTAACAAAAATAAGCTGTTTTGGCACCGTTTTTTTTTTTTGTTATTTACAATGTTCATCTGACAGGTTAGATCATGTGCTATTTTTATAGATCAGGTTGTTACGGATGCAAAAATACCAATTATGACTACTATTTTTGGTTGATTGTTACAGTTTTACATATTAACCTCTTCCGGACATAGGGCGTACAGGTACGCCCTTATGTCCCGTTACTTAAGGACACAGGGCGTACCTCTACGCCCTGTGTATTTTCGATCACCGGCGAGCGGCGGGCAGTGATCGGAACCCGGTGTCTGCTCAAATCATTGAGCAGGCACCTGGGGCAAATGCGCCAGGGGGTCCTGTGACCCCCCCATGTATGCGATCTCAGAAAACCGCAGGTCAATTCAGACCTGCGGTTTTCTGCGTTTCTGGGTTATTTAGGTCTCTGAGGACCCGATAACCCGGAACAGTATGGTGATCGGTGGTGTGATTTTACCCCACCAATCACCATCCTGCGATCCTGAGTGGTGATGGTGACATCACCTCTCAGGATCGCTTCTGATTGGTTGGTGGACGGGCCGGCGTCAGTTTCAAATGATAGCAGCGCTCCTCTCCTCCTTTTGTGTTACGGAGGAGAGAGGAGCTGCCTGCACGTCGTCTATCTGTGCCAGCATCACCCCATCTGTGCCCCCCAGGACCCGATCTGTGCCCCAGCACCCCCCATCCAAACAGCAGGTACTTAGGGAAAGTTTTGGCTAGGCAGGGAAAATAAAGGGGGAGTTAGTTTGAAAAACTTTAATGGCATCACCCTAAGTTAGGGAGTCTGGGGTCCACAGCACAGCTGTGTGACCCTAGACCCCCCAGGGGTGCTGCCGCTTGCCCCCCCAACTTTTTTGGGGTGCAGGATTCTTTATTTATTTGTGTACGCTGTCGTGGCCGGCACTCTTAGCGTCCGGCCACTGTTAGCGCATCGCACACGTCACCACTGATCAACTTTCGACGGTTGATCAGCGGTTTTGAAAAAGAAAAAAATCTATTTTTTTTGTCTTTTTTTTAGTTAGTTTAGTTTTTTTGTTTTTTTTGTTTTAGGGTGAGTTCGTGAACACCCGTGCCCCCACACACACGCACACCAAATAAAGATTTACACACACGCACATACACACGCAGACACACACTCCCCTATGGCCAGCCGGACGTTCTCGGCCCAGGAGGTATACGCCCAGCTTGCCTCCGACTCCGATAGTCCTAGTGAGGACGAGGATAACCCCACTTTCCTGTTGTCATCCGCGTCCTCCTCATCATCTAGCGATGAAGATGAACCCCTAAGGCGGCGGAGCAAGGGGACTGCCATGCTAGGGACCATGTGGCCCACACTAGTACGAGCAGCTCTGGGGCTCGTACTAGTTTTCCGGCCCACCAGTTAAATCCACCGGAGCACCCTGCCGGTGAACCTGTCTGGTATACCCCAGAGCGATATGAGCCCGTGATTCCTAATTTTGTAGGCCAGTCAGGAATCCAGATTTCCACAGTGGGCTACACTGAATATGACTTTTTTTGTCATTTTTTCAGTGACCCACTGGTAAATCTAATGGTGGAGCAGATGAACCTGTACGCCCAACAGTTCGTTGCTCAACACCCGGGCTCCTTTTTGACCAGGCCCGGTGGCTGGACGTCGGTCAGTGCAGCCGAAATTAGGACATTTTGGGGCCTCGTGCTGCATATGGACCTGGTCAAGAAACCTAGTGTCAGGCATTACTGGAGTGGGGACGTCCTCTACCAGGCCCCACTTTACAGTACGGCCATGACACGCTCCTGGTTTGAGGCCATCCAGAAATGTCTGCAATAGGCCTCATGCACACGACAGTTTTTTTTCACGGCCCGCAAAAACGGGGTCCGTGGGTCCGTGATCCGTGACCGTTTTTCCGTCCGTGGGTCTTCCTTGATTTTTGGAGGATCCACGGACATGAAAAAAAAGTCATTTTGGTGTCCGCCTGGCCGTGCGGAGCCAAACGGATCCGTCCTGAATTACAATGCAAGTCAATGGGGACGGATCCGTTTGATGTTGACACAATATGGTGCCATTTCAAACGGATCCGTCCCCATTGACTTTCAATGTAAAGTCTGGAGTTCTGTTATACCATCGGATTGGAGTTTTCTCCAATCCGATGGTATATTTTAACTTGTAGCGTCCCCATCACCATGGGAACGCCTCTATGTTAGAATATACTGTCGGATATGAGCTACATCGTGAAACTCATTTCCGACAGTATATTCTAACACAGAGGCGTTCCCATGGTGATGGAGACGCTTCAGGTTAGAATATACAAAAAAACTGTGTACATGACTGCCCCCTGCTGCCTGGCAGGTGCTGCCAGGCAGCAGGGGGCAGACCCCCCCCCCCCCCTGTTTTTAACTCATTGGTGGCCAGTGGGCCCCCCCTCCCCTGTTGTTAACTCGTTGGTGGCCAGTGTGCGCACCCCCCTCCCTCCCTCTATTGTTTTAATACATTGGGGCCAGTGTGCGCGCGCCCCCCAACCCCCCCTCTATTATTTTAATACATTGGGGCCAGTGTGCGCGCGCCCCCCAACCCCCCCTCTATTATTTTAATACATTGGGGCCAGTGTGCGCGCGCCCCCCCAACCCCCCCCCTCCCTCCCTCTATTGTTTTAATACATTGGGGCCAGTGTGCGCGCGCCCCCCCAACCCCCCCTCCCTCCCTCTCTCTATTGTTTTAATACATTGGGGCCAGTGTGCGCACCCCCCCAACCCCCCCCCCCCTCCCTCCCTCTATTGTAATCATCATCGGTGGCAGCGGAGTAGAAGATTTTCATACTTACCTGCTTCTTGCTGCTGCGATGTCTGCGTCCGGCCGGGAGCTCCTCCTACTGGTAAGTGACAGCAATGCGCCGCACAGACCTGTCACTTACCAGTAGGAGGAGCTCCCGGCCGGACGCAGACATCGCAGCAGCAAGAAGCAGGTAAGTATGAAAATCTTCTACTCCGCTGCCACCGATGATGATTACAATAGAGGGAGGGAGGGGGGGGGGGGGGGGTTGGGGGGGTGCGCACACTGGCCCCAATGTATTAAAACAATAGAGGGAGGGAGGGGGGGTTGGGGGGGCGCGCGCACACTGGCCCCAATGTATTAAAACAATAGAGGGAGGGAGGGGGGGTTGGGGGGGGGGGGCGCGCACACTGGCCCCAATGTATTAAAACAATAGAGGGAGGGAGGGAGGGGGGTGCGCACACTGGCCACCAACGAGTTAACAACAGGGGAGGGGGGGGGGGGCCGCACAATGATATTCAAACTGGGGAGGGGGGGGGGGGTCTGCCCCCTGCTGCCTGGCAGCCCTGATCTCTTACAGGGGGATATGATGGGGTTAATTGTACTATCATATCCCCCTGTAAGAGATCGGGTGCTGCCAGGCAGCAGGGGGCAGTCTTGTACAAAGTTTGTGTGACAGGGTTAAATTCAGACTTCCCAACAGCACAAAAACATAAGGCTGTCACTAGAGGGAGCTCTAACATGATTACACTGGTTGAGGAGAGTTAGGGCCTGGTGCTCATATAAAGTTGGACATCAACTGAGCCACATGTCGTGTCTCTCCTCTGTTAAAACAGACGCTGTCGGCTGCATCGTGGCACTAGTCTGCACTACCACTACAAACACGGGTAACATTTGGGGGCTCGTCCTGTGATATGTAATTATCGTGCAAGACAGTCACAGAGTGAGAAGGCTGCCATTACAGTAAAGGGAGAGAGGAGGCTTCAAGCAAGCTATACAGGATCTAAGATGGTGGACGCAGCATCAGTGAAGAAGCTGCAGTGGCAGATCCAGAAGCTGCTGCACACATTGTCTGAGGATCAGTTGCACTCACTTGCTGTACAGATTCAGGGAGATGCTGGAAAAGAAGTTCCCCAAGCTACAGGTTCAAGTGAGCAGGAGATCTGTGAGTACATCCTGGGACATTTACAGGGAGAAGCGGTGTACAGCATGGAGGACAGTGGCAAGGCATACCTGCTTCAGATAAAAGAACTGGCTGAGTCCTTGCTAGGAGAAAGACACTCTGCCACTCCACATGGAAGTGTGAACAGAGAGCACAGCACAATTCACACAATGGACAGGACAGGGCAAATGGCAGAAAGTGGGTTTACATTAAAGGACTTAGCAGCTTACCTGCCAAGAAAGGAGTTTAAAATTCATGGTGGGCAAATTTCAGACTGGGACTCTGAACTGACATATAGCAGTGTATGTAGACAGATTGATGAAGGTATACAAGAAAGATACTCAGAGTCAGAAATCATCAGAACTGTGCTGAAAACTGTGAAACCAGGAACTTTTAAGGAGATGCTGGTAAACAAGGAGGATCTTTCTGTAGCAGAGCTGAAGAGGTTCCTGCGCTCACATCTTCAGGACAGGAGCAGCACTGACTTGTTTCAGGAACTGATGAACGCTAAACAGCATGATAAAGAGACTCCGCAGCAGTTTGTGTATAGAATTATGGGGCTAAAACAGAAAGTTTTGTGGTCTTCCCAACAAGTTGGTGCTGCAATTACTTATGACAAGAATTTGGTACAAGGAGTGTTTCTTCACACGTTATATCAGGGGTTAAGTGAGAAATATAGTGAGATTAGAAGAGAGATTAAGCTATATATTTCTGACTTATCTACAAGTGATGATGTGCTGCTAGAAATAGTTACCAAGCTAGCCAGAATAGAAGCAGAGAGGCAAGCCAGATTGAGTGGCAGATCCAGGCTGACTACTGCCAATGTCATCCAGACACAGGATGGAGGAGAATCCAGACACCAGGCTGGTGACAACCAACCCTCTCTGGGAGAGCTGACAACACAAGTTGCTGCTCTCACAAAGAATGTACAATTGCTGCTACAGGCAGGGGCAATACAGAAGAATGAACATGGGCCGGTGAAGGTAGTGAAGGACAGTGTTAAACCCAAGACTGTGCCTAAATGTAAGCAATGTGTGCATGAGGGGAGAGAAAAATGTTGGCATTGTTTTAAATGTGGTCAGGAAGGTCACAGTGCACGTGGCTGCATGAAACAGAAAAGGTTCTCGGGAAACGAGGAATGGTCACAGGTGAGGGACAACCAGTGATCAGTTCTCAAGACAAGTCCCAGACAGTCACAAAACTTAGTGAAATGCCCCTCCAACCAAAGAGTGGGGACAGGAGGAAAGTAGCCAGGCTGATAGGGGATAAATGCTTGCTGACTTGCAGTTTGGGAGGTGTGTCCACAAAAGCACTTGTTGACACAGGGTCCCAAATCAGTATTGTGGCTGCAAGCTGGATAAAACAATACCAGCAGCACGCTACAGTGCAGCCTATTGGGAAATTGTTAGGAGAAAACGAATGCTTAACAATTAAAGCGGCAAATGGGTCTGTTATTCCTTATGATGGATGGGTTGAGCTTGAACTAAAAATTGAGAATAATAGAGAAAAGGTAACTATGGTTGTACCCATGTTAGTTAGCCAACATTGCCCCTTTACCCCAATTATAGGGTTCAATGCAATTGAAGAATTGATTAAAGAAAATGCTGACAGTGGTAACTCTGATCAAAGTAGTGTCACCATACTATTAAGTGAGGCATTACATGTAAGAAAATGTAAAGCAAATGCTTTGGTGGGTCTTGTATTGTCACCCATGAGTAAAGATAACGAGTTGGTACGTAGCATATATACAGGTAGTCAAAGCATTAGGGTCCTGAAAGGGAAATCATGTGAGATTCGGTGTAATGTTGGTCCCTGGCCTGGCGAGGAAACAGTGCTGTTTGAGCCACTATTGCCCAGTCAATGTCTTGAGGGTCTGGAAGCATTCCCTACACTTGTGAAGATACACAGGGGACGAACAAAACAGATAAAGATTCCCGTTCAGAACACCACTAAACATACTGTATACATTCAACCAAGGACTGTGTTAGGCATGATCTACCCAATTATGGAAGAGATCCCTGTGGATGAGATTAAACCTGCAAAACAAACGACACAAAAAAAAAATAGGAATACAATATCCATGATGCAAGCAAATGCCCAAAGCTTACAAGGCGAGAAATGGAATCCGCCAGTAGATCTACAGCATCTCACTGAAGAGGAGCAGACACTTGCTAGGCAGATGTTGTGGGAGGAGGCTGACATTTTTGCAAAAGAGGAGGAAGACATTGGGTGTATTCCTAATCTGAATCTGCAGATCAATTTAACAGACAAGATACCAGTGCAGAAGTCCTACAATTCCATACCAAAACCCTTATATCAGGAAGTAAAAGATTATATACAGAAGCTAATGAAGAGGGGGTGGATATGCAAGTCAAAATCATCTTACTCCTCACCTGTGGTATGTGTACGGAAAAAAGATGGCAGCTTGAGACTGTGCATTGACTTCAGAGAATTAAATAAGAAGACTGTACCTGATAGGCATCCCCTACCACGATCTCAAGATCTTTTAGATAATCTGAGTGGATTCTCATGGTTCTCTATTTTGGATCAGGGAAGTGCTTACCATCAAGGGTTTATCTCCAAAGAATCAAGGCACATGACAGCATTCAGTACACCATGGGGGCTACATGAATGGGTGAGGATCCCTTTTGGCTTGATGAATGCCCCAGCAGCATTCCAAAGGTGTATGGAAGAGACCCTGGAAGGTCTGAGAGATGAATGTTGCTCACCTTATCTTGATGACGTTCTGTGTTATTCTAAGACTTTTCCAGAACATATTGAAAGTTTAAGAAAGATTTTTCAGAGAATGCGTACATATGGGATTAAGTTGAGACCAAATAAGTGTGAACTTTTCAAAAAAGAAGTGAGGTTCCTAGGAAGACTTGTGTCGGGCAATGGGATTCGACTGGACCCAAAAGATACAGAAGCAATTCAAGCAGTCAGAGAGAAAACACCAAGGACAGTGGGAGATGTGAGAAAACTACTGGGGTTCTTGAGTTATTACCGCTGCTTTATACAAAACTTCTCCCGAATTGCGAAACCTCTATATGACTTGCTGCAGACAAAGAAAGAATCCAAGAAGACAAGTAGAAATAATTTAGCGAAGGAGAGGCTGCATGTAAAGGCAGGAAGAACACAACAGTTACCCTCAGGAACCTCAGTGCAATGGACAACAAAGCATCAGGAAACCGTTGACAAGATAATTGCGTTGCTAACCAAACCCCCAATTCTTGCTTATCCGGACTTTAACCTGCCATTTATTTTGCATACTGACGCATCACAGGATGGGTTGGGTGCAGTGCTGTACCAACATCAGGAGAATAAACTACGTATTATTGGGTTTGGTTCACGGACACTGACACCCACCGAGAAAAATTATCACCTGCACTCAGGTAAACTGGAATTCTTAGCCTTGAAGTGGGCCATTTGTGATAAGTTCCGGGACTATCTGTACTATGCTTCGACTTTCACTGTTTTTACCGACAATAACCCCCTGACCTATGTCCTCAGCTCAGCAAGACTAAATAGCGTGGGACACCGATGGGTAGGGGAGTTAGCTGATTTCTGTTTTGATATTAAATATCGACCAGGGAAGAAAAATGCAGATGCTGATACTCTGTCAAGGATGCCATTGAATACGGCCGAAGATGAAGATGAATTTACAAAGGTGATTCCATCACAGACTATCTCTGCTATATGGAAAGGAAGCAATGCAAGGGTTGATGAAGCAGATCTTTGGGCCATGTCACTAGCCCTAGAACCAGAAGTTGAAGAAAAATTTCGAGCTATTGATCCTCAGGAAATTATTACAAAGGATAAGCTCAGAACTGCTCTGGCAGAAGACAAAGATATTCGAGTGGTGATGGATCTGAAACTGAAGAAGGACGTACCCTCAAGGGAAGACAAAACGGACCTGGGAAGGAGAGGGAAACAACTCATACATGATTGGGGCAAACTGAGTGTGAAAGATGACATTTTACTACGGCAGAACAAAATAGTGGTTCCAGAGAAACTAACCCCAATAGTGTTGAAATACTTACACAATGACATGGGCCACTGTGGAGCAGATAAAGTGATGCAGCTTGCAAGAGAAAGATTTTACTGGCCTTTCATGCAGAAAGAGATAACAGATTATGTCACTAAAAGATGTAGCTGTCTCAAACAGAAGCATCCAACAGTACCAGACCGGGCACCTATGGGTGCTATTAAAACAAGTGCTCCCTTTGAACTTGTCTCAGTAGATTTCCTTCACCTGGAGAAGAGCAGAGGTGGCTATGAATACATACTGGTAGTCATGGACCATTTCACCCGTTTTGCCCAGGCATATGCTACTCGCAACAAAGCGGGAAAAACAGCTGCAGAGAAGATTTTTGACAATTTCATCCCTGTATTTGGATATCCTGAAAAATTACATCACGATCAAGGCAAGGAATTTGAGAACCACCTTTTTAGAAGGTTGAGACAGTTGTCAGGAATAGCCCATTCTAGGACTACACCGTACCACCCACAAGGCAACCCAGTTGAGAGACTGAACAGAACACTTTTGCAAATGCTTCGGACGTTAGAAGAAGAAAAGAAAACTCAGTGGAAAGAGTATCTCCCGCACATAGTCCATGCATATAACTGTACCAGGCATGAGGCAACTGGCTACGCCCCTCACTACCTGCTATATGGTAGGACACCTCGTCTACCAATAGATCTGATATTTGACCTGGATAATGGAAGCGGAGCAGCTTCACCTCAAGACTATGCTGAGAAATGGGCTTTGAAAATGAAGGAAGCGTATAGAATTGCATCTGAGACCAGCCAAAAGTCATCTCAAAAGGGGAAAAAGTACTATGACAGGCATGTCAAAGGAGTCGCTCTTCAGTCTGGTGACCGTGTTCTTGTAAGGAATTTGTCAGAGCGGGGAGGGCCAGGGAAACTCCGCACTTACTGGGAAAAAGATGTATACAGGGTGGTTGAACAGATAGGGCCAGAACATATTTATAAAGTTGAATCAGAAAAAGGCAATAAACCAACAAGAGTGATTCATCGCAATTTGTTGCTTCCTGTCAGAGATTTACCTCTGGAAAACACACCAAGAAAAACAGGGAAGAGGATTCACACCAGACCAGTAGCTAGACCTGAAGTTAACAGCAATGCAGAAAGCACAGACTCAGATTCTTCAGATGAAGGGTATTACTACTGTCCTGAACTGTTTCAATACAGTGAGCAAGGTATCACTCCTCAACTACGAGCTGAGGCTGAAGAATTTCATCCTAGGGATCTCAATGCCTCACAACAACAGCGGGAAAATCACAGTATGCGTGAGGAAAATGTTCAAGACCTGCCTGTAGAACTTGCAGAAGAACAACTGAAAAGCCATCGCTCATTAGATGAGGAAGTCCAAGACTTGCCCATAGACTTTACAGAAGGGTCTGTAGCACCATCCTCACAACAAGTAGATTCATGGTGTGACAAGGATGCAGTTATACCAAATGATCCTGAAGAACAGAGACATGACAGTCCTCCACGACAATCAGACTATTCTCAGAGAACAAGAATACCGAAGAAGATATTCACATATGAGACCCTGGGAAAACCATCTTTCCAAAAATGGAATGTTCATGCAGATGTGATCGAACAGCACTGTGATTTCCCAGAGGTAGAGGGGCCCATCTATATACCCTCATGTTCATACTTTTTGCCAGCAACATATGCCGATTGCGATGATCTGAACTATGGTTGCTTCCATGCATAAATGTCAGGAGACACTTATTAAAAAAACAGGGGGAGTGTGTGACAGGGTTAAATTCAGACTTCCCAACAGCACAAAAACATAAGGCTGTCACTAGAGGGAGCTCTAACATGATTACACTGGTTGAGGAGAGTTAGGGCCTGGTGCTCATATAAAAGTTGGACATCAACTGAGCCACATGTCGTGTCTCTCCTCTGTTAAAACAGACGCTGTCGGCTGCATCGTGGCACTAGTCTGCACTACCACTACAAACACGGGTAACATTTGCAGTGTATTCTAACTAGAAGCGTCCCCATCACCATGGGAACGCTTCTGTGTTAGAATATACTGTCGGAAATGAGTTTTCACGAAGTGAAAACTTAGATCAGAAAAAGCTTTTATGCAGACGGATCTTCGGATCCGTCTGTATGAAACTAAAACCTACGGCCACGGATCACGGACACGGATGCCAATCTTGTGTGCATCCGTGTTCTTTCACGGACCCATTGACTTGAATGGGCCCGTGAACCGTTGGCCGTGAAAAAAATAGGACAGGTCATATTTTTTTCACGGCCAGGAAACACGGCTCACGGATGCGGCTGCCAAACGGTGCATTTTCAGATTTTTCCACGGACCCATTGAAAGTCAATGGGTCCGTGAAAAAAAACGGAAAACGGCACAACGGCCACGGATGCACACAACGGTCGTGTGCATGAGGCCTTATTCAGATAATGCAGCATGTTCCCCCCAAGGTGATCCTGCCTATGACCGTCTGTATAAGATATGGCCGGTCATCGATCATTTTGGGGGCAAATTTGTACAGGCCTATGTACCTGGAAGGGAGGTCGCGGTTGATGAGTCTCTCATTGCGTTCAAGGGGAGACTCATTTTCCGTCAGTATGTGCCCTCCAAGCGGGCGAGGTATGGCGTGAAGCTATGCAAACTTTGTGAGAGTACTTCAGGGTACACTTACAAGTTTTGTGTATACGAGGGGTGAGATTCCCGTATTCAACCCCCAGAATGTCCCCCACTCTGGGTGTTAGCGGGAAACTTGTCTGGGACCTTATGTACCCACTGCTAGATAAGGGTTACCACCTTTACGTGGATAACTTTTATACTAGTATCCCCTTGTTCCAGTCCCTTGCCGCCAGATCCACGTCCGCTTGTGGGACCGTGCGGAAAAATCAACGTGGCCTCCCTGCCCACCCCCTCCAGGTACCTATCCCCAGGGGTGCGACCCGTGCCCTTACCACTGGAAACCTGTTGCTGGTCAGATATAAGGACAAGAGGGATGTCCTTGTACTGTCCACAATTCATGGTAACGGCATCACCCCTGTCCCTGTGCGAGGTACCACGGCAACGGTCCTCAAGCCCGATTGTATCGTCGACTACAATCGGTATATGGGAGGAGTTGATCTCTCTGATCAAGTCCTCAAGCCATATAACGCCATGCCCAAATCCGGGCATGGTACAAAAAAGTTGCGGTCTACCTGGTACAGGTTGCCTTGTACAACTCTTTTGTACTATCCCGAAGCGCTGGCAACACAGGGACATTCCTTCAGTTCTATGAGGCAGTCCTCAAGGCCCTGATCTTTTCGGACCGGGAAAGAGCAGGCCGGAGTACCTCGGGAACCGGAGGCGTGCAGATTGTCCCTGGCCAACACTTTCCAGGTGTGGTCCCCCATACTGGAAAGAGGGGACGAACCCCCCCCCAAAAAGTGCAGAGTGTGTCGCAGGAGGGGGATACGGAAGGACACCACTACTCAGTGCGACACTTGCCCTGATCATCCGGGCCTCTGCATTGACGGTTGCTTCAGGGAGTATCACACTTCCATGGAGTACTAAATTTATATCCCAATTTAGCCACTGACATCGGATAAAAAAACTGGTTCTCAGACACCCCAAAAAAAACCTAAAATAATAAAAAAAAGTATACAAATTAGGTATCGCTGCGTCGGTAATAATCTCCTCTATAAAAATACCCCATGACCTAACCCCCCAGATTAACACGGTCCAATAAAATAAAAAAAACGGTGCAAAAAAGAACTTTTTTTTGTCACCTTACACAACAAAAATTTTAATAGCAAGCGATATAGCCCCCAAAATAGTGCCAATAAAAGCGTCCTCTCATCCCGCAAAAAATGAGCCCCTACATAAGATAATTGGCAAAAAAAAAAATGACTCAGACTTTAGAGATACAAAAACATTATTTTTGTATCAAAAAAGGTAATATAGTCTAAAACCTAAATAATTATGATAATTAATACTTATTAGGTATCGCCGCGTCCGTAAGATTCTCCTCTATAAAAATACCCCATGACCTAACCCCCCAGATGAACACGGTAAAAAAATAAAAAAAAAATGGTGCCAAAACAGTTATTTTTGGCACTTTTCCATTTCAATCCGTTTTTTCCGGTAACAAAGCAAGGGGTAACAACCAAACAAAAAGTTATATTTATTACCCTGATACTGCAGTTTACAGAAACGGCACATTTGTGGTCGTAAACTGCTGTATCAGTAAAAGGGAGGCCGCAAAAGGAAAGGACCGACATGGTTTCTGGAAGGCCGATTTTGATGGCCTTTTTTATTGACACCATGTCCCTTTTGAAGCCCCCCTTATGCCCCCCTAGAGTAAAAACTCCACAAAAGTGACCCATCTAAGAAACTACACCCCTCAAGGTATTCAAAACTGATTTTACAAACTTTATTAACCATTTAGGTGTTCCTCAACAGTTAATGGCAAATGGAGCTGAAATTTCAGAATTTAAATTTTTGGTAACCTTGCCCCACAAAAATGTAATATAGAGCAACCAAAAATCATATGTACCCTAAAAATAATCCCAACAAAACTGCCACCTTATCCCGTAGTTTCCAAAATGGGGTCACTTTTAGGGAGTTTTTACTTCAGGGGTGCATCAGGGGGGTTGAAACAGGCCCGGTGTAAATAAACCGGTCCATAAAAATCAGCCCTCCAAAAACCAAACAGTGCACCTTTCACTCTACTCCCCGCTGTGTGGCCGTACAGTAGTGTACGACCATATATGGGGTGTTTCTGTAAATGGCAGAGTCAGGGCAATAAATATACAGTCTTGTTTGACTGTTAACCCTTGCTTTGTTAGTGGAAAAAATGGGTTAAAATGGAAAATTAGGCAAATAAATGAAATTTTCAAATTTCATCCCCATTTGCCAATAACTCTTGTGCAACACCTGAAGGGTTAACGTTTGTAAAATCAGTTTTGAATGCCTTGAGGAGTGTAGTTTCTTAGATGGGGTCACTTTTAGGGAGTTTCTACTCCAGGGGTGCATCAGGGGGGTTGAAACAGGACACAGTGTAAATAAAGCGGTCCATAAAAATCAGCCCTCCAAAAACAAAACGGCACACCTTTCACTCTACTCCCCGCTGTGTGGCCGTACAGTAGTGTACGGCCACATATGGGATGTTTCTGTAAACGGCAAAGTCAGGGCAATAAAGATACAGTCTTGTTTGGCTGTTAACCCTTGCTTTGTTTGTGAAAAAAATAGGTTAAAATGGAAAATGTGGCAAAAAAAATAAATTTTCAAATTTCATCCCCATTTGCCAATAACTCTTGTGCAACACCTAAAGGGTTAACAAAGTTT
Source organism: Bufo gargarizans (assembly GCF_014858855.1). Classification (NCBI taxonomy): domain Eukaryota; kingdom Metazoa; phylum Chordata; class Amphibia; order Anura; family Bufonidae; genus Bufo; species Bufo gargarizans. The sequence goes on from NC_058081.1 coordinate 520,404,361, forward strand.
GTAAAAAAAAAGTTTTGAATACCTTGAGGGGTGTAGTTTCTAGAATGGGGTCATTTTTGGGTGGTTTCTATTATATAAGCCTCACAAAGTGACTTCAGACCTGAACTGGTCCCTAAAAATTGGGTTTTTGAAAATTTAAGAAAAATTTCTAGATTTGCTTCCAAACTTCTAAGCCTTGTAACATTCCCAAAATATAAAATATCATTCCCAAAATGATGCAAACATGAAGTAGACATATGGGGAATGTAAAGTAATAACTATGTTTGGAGGTATTACTATGTATTATAGAAGTAGAGAAATTGAAACTTGGAAATTAGCAATTTGTTTTCAAATATTTGGTGTTTTTTTTATAAATAAAAATGATTTTTTTTAACTTCATTTTACCAGTGTCATGAAGTACAATATGTGATGAAAAAACAGAACAGTCTCAGAACAGCCTGGATAAGTCAAAGCGTTTTAAAGTTATCACCACTTAAAGTGACAGTGGTCAGATTTGCAAAAAATGGGCTGGTCCTTAAGGTGAAATAAGGCTGTGTCCTTAAGGAGTTACAGCATTTTTGAAAAAAAAAAACACTTTTTTTTAGTGTTGCCATATTCGGAAAGCCAGAGTTTTTTTTATTTTTTAGACGACTGTCTTATGTAGGGGCAAATTTTTTGGGGGATGAGATGACGGTTTGATTGGTACTATTTTGGGGTGCATATGACTTTTTGATCACTTGGTGTTACACTCTTTGTGATGTAAGGTGACAAAATTATGATTTTTTTTTCTTTACGGTGTCCACCTTAGGAGTTAGTTCATGTGATATTTTTATACAGCAGGTTGTTACGGACGCAGCAATACCTAATATGTATACTTTTTATTTATTTATTTAGGTTTTACACAATAAAAGCATTTTTATAACAAAAAAATCATGTTTTAGTGTCTCCATATTCTGAGAGCCATAGTTTTTTAATTTTTTGGTTGATTGTCCGGCTGTCAGTGACTGCTGGGTCTGTGCCACTGATCAGTTGGGTGCAGCTCCTGCATTCGCCTGATCAGCCCGCCGTACATGTACGGCACTGGTCCTTAAGTCACGTCCACCAGCGCCGTACATGTACAGCGTGGGTCATCTACGGGTTAAAAGTTATGTTTTAGAGTAAGATTAGTTTTTTCAGTAAATCATTTCACTTTTTATTGTCACCAGCTTTCCCAGAAACAGATGGAACTGAGAACTATCTAAACAGAATATAGAAGGTTTCACCTTGGTTTTAGAGATGTGAAGAAGGACCAGAGTCACTGTAGTGTGTGCCATTGCTGAGTATATATTTTATTCTTTAATTCATCCTGGTCATCTTGACAGGACGCATATTTCTAGGATCTTATCTTCAGCCTTCACTTCTCCCAACATACACAAAGTGTAGGAAGCAGGAGGAGGTGTCATGAGGAGTCATAAGTAGTCATCAAACAGACTCTGCTTTCTTCCTTGGGCACAGCTGGCATACATGGAAATTTGCCCAGTGTGGAGATACACCCCCCTTCCCCCAACCAAGCAGAGTCAGGCAGAGCCAGATGGGAGACCCATATACAGACCCTCTGTCAGCTGATATGGTCATCACACACAAAGCTGTTACACATTCAGAGCAAGCAGAGGCCAGATAGTTGTACATAGTCTGATAGTTGTCAATTTCTCCTCCTGCTGCAGTGCCCGAGGGATAGGGGTTCACATAGCTCGGAGCTATAGGACTAATGCATGAAGAGATCATAATTAAATGCAGTGTTCCAGCAGTATGTCAGTTGTTTACTCTTCGTTGGTATTTTTACCTAGACTACCATAGGCCCTCCAAGTCCAGTGGGTCCTAACACTGGCATTAGGAGGAGGAAGTGGCTGTTTTGTTAGCAGCAAAGTGTGTATCACTTCATAGCTACAATGCCTCCTGTATTATCCCAGTACTTAATGCCCCCTTGTATTCTTCCAGTACTTATGATGTTTCCCTGTAGTGCCCCAGTAGTTATAATGTCCCCCTGTAGTGCCCCCAGTAGTTATAATGTCCCCCTGTAGTGCCCCCAGTAGTTATAGTGTCCCCCTGTAGTGCCTCCAGCAGTAGTTATGCTAAACCCCCCTAGTTTTGCCCCAAAACTGATGAGTCCTGCTTCAAGCGGCTTGAGTTGCCCGTGTCGTGTGTCGTGTTGCAGTGACATCATCACAACGGCCTGAGATCCAGCATTGGCGTTTGCGATGATGTCATCACTTTGTGACCATCTTTGCTGCCTCATAGGCTGCAGGACACCTTGCCCATAAGAGTAAACATTGGGGACAGGAGCTACTGGAGGGGCGGCCCACTCTGTCACTGGCCGATCTGGCATTTGCCAGAAGGGCACTTCGTCCCTGATTGCAACTCTGTCCCATTCACTTGAAAATGGACGAGGCTAGAGTGCTTTCCTCAGTGCTATGGCCCTTCAAACAGCTGATCCGCGGGACTGCCAGGAGTCCAGTCTCCACCGTTCTGATATTAAGGTCATCAATATTTACTTTAAAATAAAAACCTTTATATCTGAGTTCCGAAATCTTATGAGATCTTCACAAGATTTGGGATTTTTAATATTCACTTTAAGAAACACAGTGTAGACTGAACACTAGTAATAGCCCAGAGTAATCATGGTACAAGGTGGCGGCATTAAAGCCTGGTGAAGGCCAGGGCTGGCGCTACCATATGGGCAAGGGGGGCAATTGCAACTAACAGCGCTGCGCTAAGCGGATGGTCCTGGAGTCCGGACTAATGGAAAGACTGAGGCGGTGCAGGCGAGACACTGCAGCGGGGCCCGCGGCCCACTCTGGGCCCCTCTCTGCTGCCTGCCTCTTTAAGAGAGCAGTGGCTGCTGGAGTGTGCCACCGCTGCCACACAGGCATGTCTTCGCGTCTGTGATGTTGCCACTGCCAGCTCCGCCCCCAGAGAAGAAGAAGGAGCGAGCAAGCGAACGCCAGCCACTGTCTGCCAGGAAAGCCTAGAGATGTGCTAGCCTGGAGAAATGTGCTATGGGGGGGGGGGGGGGGGATTGGCACTTGATACTGGGACATGGGGGAGCGGGAGGCACTTGATACTGGCACATGGGGGGGGTTGGCAATTGATACTGGCACATGGGGAGTTGGCACTTGATACTGGCACAGTGGGGGGTTGGCACTTGATATTGGCACATGGAAGGTTGGCAAATGATACTGACACATTTGGGGTTGGCAGTTGATACTGACACATGGGGGGTTGGGACTTGATACTGACACATGGGGTTGGCACTTGATACTGACACATGGGGGGTTGGCACTTGATTCTGGCACATGTGGGGGCTAGGCACTGATACTGGCACATGGGGGTTTGGCACTTGATACTGGCACATGGGGAAGTTGGCACTTGATACTGGAACATGGGGGGTTGGCACTTGATACTGGCACATGGGGGGTTGGCACTTGATACTGGCACATGGGGGGTTGGCACTTGATACTGGCACATGGGGGGTTGGCACTTGATACTGGCACATGGGGGTTGGCACTTGATACTGGAACATGGGGGGTTTGCACTTGATACTGGCACATGGGTGGGGTTTGCACTTGATTCTGGCACATGTGGGGGCTAGGCACTGATACTGGCACATGGGGGTTTGGCACTTGATACTGGTACATGGGAAAGTTGGCACTTGATACTGGCACATGGGGGGTTGGCACTTGATACTGGCACATGGGGGGTTGGCACTTGATACTGGCACATGAGGGGGTTTGGCACTTGATACTGGCACATGGGGGGGTTGGCACTTGATACTGGCACATGGGGGGTTGTCACTTGATACTGGCACATGGGGGGGTTGGCACTTGATACTGGCACATGGGGGGTTGGCACTTGTTACTGGCACATGGGGGGCATGGAGAGGCAGTTGTTACTGGCACATGGGGGCATTGAGAGGCACTTGATACTGGCACATTATTATGGGGCACTATGGGGGCTTCTACTGAGGCCACAAAGAAAGGGGTATTTTATATAGGGGGGCTCTGTTTGGTACTAGTATTATCAGGGGTATTATCTGTTTCTGCAGTATATTATTGGGGAGCACAGTGGCACAGTATTGGGGGTAGTAGGATGATTTGTCCAAAAGATGAGAGGATGATGGAAAAGTAGTAAACAAAGATTTTTGTATTGTTGTCAAACTGCAGAGATGGAAAATGGCGACAAAATGGTGGTCTGAAGATCTGAAAGGAGAAGACGATGACAGAGAACATCTACATCAAAGGAGACGTCACTGGATGTAAGAGGTATGGGGCGCTGTATTTCTGTAGTGATGGGGGGGGCGTTAAAGTCAGCAAGTGTCGTGTGGGGGAGGCCCCTTATTGTTTTTCGCCCCAGGGCCCCATTTCAACTAGAACCGGCCCTGGTGAAAGCCATAGAACTCCTGTAAAATAGTCATCTCCAACAATTAGCTCTCAAAGTCCCAGCATTCCATGCTGCAGAATGTCAAGGAATGCTGGTACTTGTAGTCTGACAACAGCTGGAAAGCCACAGTTGACTAACAGCTAATATGCATTGTGCTGAGACGTGGGGGCAAGGCTCAAATACAGCAAATGTCTGAGAAACTGAGTAGAGCCCATACTTGTGCGAACACAGCAGTAGATTTTCTCAGTAGCAGTCAGTCAGCGTGGCTCAGTTATATGTACTATAAATATATCATTTTAGGCTTAGTTTCCCTGCAGCAAGAACTCTCCCAGTGATCTAATCTGCTGAGCCCTGATTCATTTCTCAAGTGCACTTTGACTTTCTAGGGCTCTCGTGAGTCACATCCTGCACTATTCAGGAATTTCAGCTATAGAAGAGCATGAGTGACACTGAAAATACAAGACTTTCTTCTCTATGTGATAAGATTGACACGGGTGAAAATGACTACAGACAATATGCACATTTAAAGGGAACCTGTCACCATGCAATGCAGTGCAATCTGCAGGCAGCAGGTTATAAAACAAAAGGAGCTGGGCAGATAGATATATGGTTTTGTGGGAAAAGATTAAAGGGGACCTGTCACCATAGTTCCAGCTCATTCTGGGCTTTTAAAGGGGTTATCCAGGAATTAAAAAAATGAAAATACTTAAATATTCTTTTATAATAAATATATTCACAAATACATTTCATTACTTAGAATGGCTTTTTTTGTCTAGGGAGTAATCATTAGGAGAAATAAAATGGCCGCCGTACGCACAAAACCTGTCCTAATCACACAGGAGGACAAGTTACTTCACCACAATGAGCCATAGTACTGCCTCATCCTCCTCTCTGCTTGTCAGGGATTATGATCCTGAATACAGGTGAATCTCTTTAGGAATGGAGATGATGAGGAGAGTGAGGTGAGGCTAATGAGCAAGAGCACTTATTTACAGTCTCCATTACTACAGCCCCACATTACCACACTCTGTCCTGTCCGTCCTCTTTGTAATTCATGTCTCCTCATGAACTAAATTTCCCAGAGATTCAGTTAAAGTTTTTATCATCTACAAACCGGATTCCCCAAAAATTTGGGACACTATACAAATCGTGAATAAATACTGAATGCAATGATGTGGAGGTGCCAACTTCTAACATTTTATTCAGAATAGAACATAAATCACGGAACAAAAGTTTAAACTGAGAAAATGTACCATTTTAAGGGAAAAATATGTTGAATCAGAATTTCATGGTATCAACAAATCCCCAAAAAGTTGGGACAAGGCCATTTTCACCACTGTGTGGCATCTCCCCTTCTTCTTACAACACTCAACAGACGTCTGGGGACCGAGGAGACCAGTTTCTCAAGTTTAGAAATAGGAATGCTCTCCTATTCTTGTCTAATACAGGCCTCTAACTGTTTAATCGTCTTGGGCCTTCTTTGTTGCACCTTCCTCTTTATGATGCGCCAAATGTTCTCTATAGGTGATAGATCTGGACTGCAGACCGGCCATTTCAGTACCCGGATCCTTCTCCTACGCAGCCATGATGTTGTGATTGATGCAGAATGTGGTCTGGCATTATCTTGTTGAAAAATGCAGGGTCTTCCCTGAAAGAGATGACGTCTGGATGGGAGCATATGTTGTTCTAGAACCTGAATATATTTTTCTGCATTGATGGTGCCTTTCCAGACATGCAAGCTGCCCATGCCACACGCACTCATGCAACCCCATACCATCAGAGATGCAGGCTTCTGAACTGAGCGTTGATAACAACTTGGGTTGTCCTTGTCCTCTTTGGTCCGGATGACATGGCGTCCCAGATTTCCAAAAAGAACTTCGAATCGTGACTCGTCTGACCACAGAACAGTCTTCCATTTTGCCACACTCCATTTTAAATGATCCCTGGCCCAGTGAAAACGCCTGAGCTTGTGGATCTTGCTTAGAAATGGCTTCTTCTTTGCACTGTAGAGTTTCAGCTGGCAACGGCGACGGCGGATGGCACGGTGGACTGTGTTCACTGACAATGGTTTCTGGAAGTATTCCTGATCCCATTCTGTGATTTCCTTTACAGTAGCATTCCTGTTTGTGGTGCAGTGTAGTTTAAGGGCCCGGAGATCACGGGCATCCAGTATGGTTTTACGGCCTTGACCCTTACGCACAGAGATTGTTCCAGATTCTCTGAATCTTCGGATGAGGTTATGCACAGTTGATGATGATAGATGCAAAGTCTTTGCAATTTTTCGCTGGGTAACACCTTTCTGATATTGCTCCACTATCTTTCTGCGCAACATTGTGGGAATTGGTGATCCTCTACCCATCTTGGCTTCTGAGAGACACTGCCACTCTGAGAAGCTCTTTTTATACCCAATCATGTTGCCAATTGACCTAATTAGTGTTAATTGGTCTTCCAGCTCTTCGTTATGCTCATATGTACTTTTTCCAGCCTCTTATTGCTACTTGTCCCAACTTTTTTGGGATTTGTTGACACTGTGAAAATTTGAATCAACATATTTTTCCTTTAAAGGACGTGAAAACTATTTCAGGTGACTACCTCTTGAAGCGAATGCCAAGAGTGTGCAAAGCAGTAATCAAAGCAAAAGGTGGCTACTTTGAAGAACCTAGAATATGACATATTTTCAGTTGTTTCACACTTTTTTGTTATGTATATAATTCCACATGTGTTAATTCATAGTTTTGATGCCTTCAGTGTGAATCTACAATTTTCATAGTCATGAAAATAAAGAAAACTCTTTGAATGAGAAGGTGTGTCCAAACTTTTGGTCTGTACTGTATATATATATATATATATATACATATATATATATATATATATTTTTTTTTTTAACCCCTTAAGGACCGGGCTCATTTTCACCTTAAAGGGGTTCTGCACTTTGTTTAAACTGATGATCTATCCTCTGGATAGATCATCAGCATCTGATCGGCGGGGGTATGACACCTGGGACCACCGCCGATCAGCTGTTTGAGAAGGCAGCGGCGCTCCAGCAGCGCCGCGCCGCGCCCTTCTCACTGTTTACCACTGGCCGAGTAATGTCACGACTTGTATGAACTGGCCTGGGCGGGGCTAAGCTCCATTCAAGGGAACGGAGCTTAGCTGCGCCCAGGCCAGTGATACTAGTTGTGACGTCACTGGGCCTGCGGTAAACAGTTACTGGAGCGCCGCTGCCTTCTCAAAACAGCTGATCGATGGGGGTCCTGGGTGTCGGACCCCCGCTGATCAGATGCTGATAATCTATCCAGAGGATAGAACATCAGTTTAAACAAAGTGCAGAACCCCTTTAAGGACCAGGCCATTTTTTGCAAATCTGACCAGTGTCACTTTATGTGTGAATAACTTTAAAACGCTTTTACTTATCCAGGCCATTCTGAGATAGTTTTTTCGTCACATATTGTACTTCATGACACTGGTAAAATTAAGTCAAAATTTTTATTTTTTTATAAAAAAAATACAAAATTTACCAAAGATTTGGAAAAATTAGCAAATTTCCAAGTTTCAATTTCTCTACTACTATAATACATAATAATACCTAAAAAAAATAGTTATTAATTTACATTCACCATATGTCTACTTCATGTTTGGATCCTTTTGGGAATTACATTTTATTTTTTGGGGACTTTACAAGGCTTAGAAGTTTAGAAGCAAATTTGGAATTTTTCAGAAATTTTCCAAAACCCACTTTTTAAGGACCAGTTCAGGTCTGAAGTCACTTTGTGAGACTTACATAATAGAAACTTCCCAAAAGTGACCCCATTTTGGAAACTACACCCCTCAATGTATTAAAAACAGAATTTACAAACGTTGTTTACCCTTTAGGTGTTCCACAAGAATTAATGGAAAATGGAGATTACATTTCAGAATTTCACTTTTTGGGCAGATTTTTCATTTGAATCTTTTGTTTCTGCTAACAAATCAAGGATTAACAGCCAAACTAAGCTCAATATTTATTGGCCTGATTCTGTAGTTTACAGAAACACCCCATATGTGGTCGTAAACTGCTGAACGGGCACACGGCAGGGCGCAAAAGGAAAGGAACACCATATGGTTTTTGCCATGTCACATTTGAAGACCCCCTTATGCACCCCTAGAGTAGAAACTCCAAAAAATGAGCCCATTTTGGAAACTATGGGATAAGGTTGCAGTTCTGTTAGTACTGTTTTGGGGTACAGATGATTGTTGGTTGCTCTATATTACACTTTTTGTGAAGCAAGGTAACAAAAAAATATATACCTAATATGGCTACTTTTTTTATTTACACTAATATTTTTTTGAAACAAAAAAAAAATAATCATGTTTTTGTGTCTAAATAGCCATAGTTTTTTTTATTTTTTTGGGTGATTGTCCTATGTAGGGGCTCATTTTTTGCAGGTTAGATTGTTACTATTCTGGGGGCATATGTCTTTTCGCTTAGTGTTGCACTTTTAGTGATGTAAGGTGACAAAAGTTGCTTTATATTTTTTTTAATTGAATTTTTTTATTGTATCTATCGGACGGGGTGTATCATGTGATATATTTATAGAGCTGGATGTTACGGACTCAGCAATATCTAACATGTGTGTTTTTTCATTTTTTTCTATTATTTTATAATAAAATTAGGGGAAAGGGGTGTTTTATCTTTTTTTTTACTTGAAACTTTATTTTTTTCATTGAAAACACTTTTTAACTTTTTTATACAACAAAGTAGATGTCACTGGACATAAGAAGTATGTGGCACTTTTGTAGTGCTGTATGTAATGTTAGGAGGGAATAGGTTAGGTTAAGAATTTGGCATGGGGGGGCATTTAAATTTTCGCCTCAGGCAGCAGAGAGGCTGGGTGTACCTCTGCACACAAGAGGACAAGTTACTTCACAGCACTGAGCTAAAGAGCTGCCTCATCCTCCTGTCCGACTTGTCAGAGATTATGATCCTTAATATGGCTGATCTTTAGCTGAATATCTGTAGGAATGGAGTTCATGAGGAGACATGAAGTACAGAGAGGATGGACAGGACAAACTGTGGTAATGTGAGGCTGTGATAATGGAGACTACATACAAGAGCTGCTGCTCATCAGCCACATCCCCACCTCCTTTGAGTACTTGTCATGCCCGGCTCTGAATATGTGCGGAGGTCGGCCAGAATAGCAGCACGTCTTTAGTGTTTGTTTTGGAGTCGTGCTGGATCCGCCTCCCATCAGATGCACTGGGTGGGGTCATTAGTTTAAATGGCTCTCAATTCCAGTTCTCTGAGCGGGTTATAGAAATCAGTCTGGCATAGGAAGCAAGCAAGCAAGGAAGGTTTTCTGTCCCAGCTCTGTTAAGATAAGTGTGGTTTCTGTTCTTGTTGTTTGCTGTTTTGGTTGTGTTGGTATCTTCTCTCTCATCCAGGTTCTGTGCGAGCAGGCTGCTCCTATTTCCCCTTTTCTCCATCTCAGGGAAGTTAGGGTGTATTAGCCCAGGCACGAGGACACAGCATTCCTACCACCAAGGTCTGCCTGTGGGCTGAGCAGTACAGGGAGAGAGGTCAGGGATTAGCTAGGAGGTGACCCTTCCCCTGCTTCTCGCTCAGAGCCTGGTTGTTGGTTTTTCTGTGTGTCTGAGTGCTTGTCTGCCGTGACAGTACTTCATGTCTCCTCATGACCTTCATTCCTACAGAGATTCAGCTGAAGATCTTCTTATGACAAGCATAGCAGATAGGAGGATGAGGCAGCTGTTTAGCTCAGTGTGGTGAAGTAACTTGTCCTGTGTGATAAGGACAGCCTTTGTGTGTACTAATAGGATGGCGGCCATTTTATTTCTCCTAATGATTGCTTCCTAGTCGGAACAAGCCATTATAACTATATGTATTATCCTGCAAGGGCTCATGCACACAACCGTATGCCCTCCGAGACATACGATCCGTGAGCGGCATACATCGTGCGCACAGGAGCGCACAGCATCATAGGTTATTATGATGCTGTGCGCATTGGGCTGTCCGCGGGGCTATTGCCCCGCACTCATAGTTCATACCGAGACATACTTGCCAACTCTCAGAGAAAGTATGGGAGGCTCCCAAGAACAGCATGAAGGGATGCTTACTTCCAGAAAGCAGCCTCCATGTACTTTAAATATATACAGCGCCAGGATGCTGCATCTTTAGTCACAGCACCGGCGCACAAACAGGGATAGAGGAGGTGTGGTGCCGTAGAAAGGGGCAGAGCACAAAGAAAAAGGATGGGCCTGTTAAAAAGGGTAATATCAGAAAAATGTCCGTAGTACGTTTTCACTTGCTACACCATCACCTCTCCCAGAGGCTGCAGGTCAAAGTTAGCAAGTATGTACTAAGCTAAGCAGGGTAGAATTTTTTTTTTCCTATAACAAAACATCAACAAGCAAGTTTAAACATGATGACAGATCATGACATTACAGCAAAAAGGAAAGCTTGGATCCTTAAAGGGGTTATCCAGAAAAATATATTTATGACTGCCGAGAGCCTGCATCACTCACCAGAACTTCGCTGAGCACAGCGGGTCCTTGATACAGCTGATTGGTGGGGATGCCGGGAATTGGACCCCTGCTGATGTGATAATGATGACCTATCCTGAGGGTAAGTAATCATTATCTTTTACAGGATAACCCCTTTAAAGGGCACCTGTCACCACATATGTCCAAATAAAACTGGCTTTGAGATGTTCTCTGGTTAGCTGAATGACAGCCATAGTCTTGGTCCCATCTTCCTCGGTGCCTGCATTGGCCCAGAAATGGCTGTTTTATAATATTCAAATGAGCCCCTATCTGCAATGAGGGAAGTGCCGTTGCACCTTGTTGTTCCCAGAGGCTCTGCTCACTGCCCTGTATTCCACAGCCCCACAACTAAGGCCTCATGCATACGACAGTGCCGTTTTTTGCGGTCCGCAAACTGCGGATCCGCAAGAAAACGGAAGACTCCCGTGTGCCTTCCGCAATTTGCGTAACGGTACGGGTGGCCCATTGTAGAAATGCCTATTCTTGTCCGCAAAACGGACAAGAATAGGACATGCTATATTTTTTTTTGCGGGGCCACGGAACAGTGCAACGGATGCGGAATGCTGCTGTCCGCATCTTTTGCGGCCCCATTGATGTGAATGGGTCCGCACCTGAGCCGCAAAAAATGCGGCTCGGATGCGGACCACAAAAACGGTTGTGTGCATGAGGCCTAAGACTGACAGGCCAGGCACTGAAAACGTAAAATGTATTCACGCCTCTCCCTGAAGTATCGTGGGAGCGCGTTCAGCACACGCGCAGTAAATTGATGGACACCGCCAGGCAGATGGGCCATCAAAATAAGTGAAAACAGAACAAATAGGGACAGATTTATAAAACCTGCATAAAAGTGAAACTGTCTTTGCTGCCCAACCAATCACAGCACAGCTTAGCTTATAAGAAATAAAAGCTGTGTTGTGATTGGTTGCTTCATAACCCCAATTCCTCCTACAACGAGCCCTCCACTTGTGTAATTTGGACACGCTCTGGATTTAAACAGGGCAAGATGCAGTGAGATGCAAATTGGTTTAAAAATTTGCAGACCAGATTTTTGCTGATTGGTTTCACAACTTCTCATTCCCACAAATAGAATGTAGCAGAGCCACAGTAAAATGCTGCCTGCAATAGTATGGCCGTGGTATTTACTGGAATGTTCTATTTTCTCCTGTCTTGGTTTCCTTCTGTAATGTTCTGGTATGAGCTGATGGGAATTAGCACCAGCCCTGTACAATTATATAGATTCTGTTACTCTCACCCGGAGTCTTAGTACCTCCATATGTAAATATACCATGAGCGTGTCAAATACCCCACGTGAGTAATGTGACCTGACATATGGAATGCTTCAGCCTCTATCTATCTATCTATCTGTCTCTCTATCTATCATTCATGTCTAATATCTATCTAATATCTATCTGTTGTCTATTTATCTGTCAATCTGATCTGATATCTATCTGTCTCTCTATCTATAGGCCATACCCACTGATATTTGTGGGATCAGAACACTTCACCCACCAATAAATGTTTAATTTCTCCCTGTGAGAGATATGGTAAGTTGGTGTCTGACAATGGTTTGCCTTCCTCTTCCCTTTGAAAAAAGAATAATTCAGCAAATATGCATGTACTGTATATGGGCGAGCAGTGGCTGCTTCTGGGCCCAGGCTGACAAGGGGCCCGGCGCCCGGCAGCGTGTCAGTCAAGTTTCATCATTTTTATTTATATGCAAATTACCTTCCTAATGTGCCCAAGGGGCTGTCCCTCCGGCCGTTTGAGCCCAGCCGCGCCCATTATCGCCAAGTTCAACGCCGCCTCGCTGTTATTCACTGCTGTCCTCGTCTTTTTTTTTTTTTTTTTAAGTGCTGTAATCGCGCATGCACCAGCTTTCTTGAGACTGCTGCCATGACACCGCACAGGCCCGGACATGAGTATCATCGGCGCATGCGCGAGACTACGGCGGACTTAGAAAAAAAAAGACGAGGACAGCAGTGAATAATTAACAGCGGGACAGTGCTGGGCTTGGCGATAATGGGCGCGGCTGGGCACAAACGGCCGGAGGGACAGCCCCTTGGGCACGTTAGGAAGGTCATTTTCAATAAAAACTATTTTTATCCAAAATGAAAGGACAGGTGGGGGTAAAAATTGTATATTTTTTATTAGATCATGGAGACTAATATGATGATATCAACAGCTCAATATCGAAAATTGGGTGGGGCGGGGGGGCCCATGCAAAAATCTGCTGTGGGGCCCAGTCACTTCTAACTACGCCCCTATGGGCGAGTCAGTAGTAATAGCTGTTGGCGGAATGAGCGTACAGCCATCAGCTGTCCTAATTGTATCTCATACTGTAAACTCATGAGTAAGGACCAAAAAACGTAGGGTCTGAAACACGTAGACGAGACTGTCCTGTATTGGAAGTTTTTATCGCTTCAATAAAGTATTCCTCTTTGCTACAAGACTGAGCTGGATCTTACGTTCTATTTTTGAGTTTACAAGTCAGCCGCGTCCAGAAGCTGGTTCCGTGCTCACAGCAAAGGGGAGCAGGTAAGAGCTGCCTTTTCTTTTCTATGGGATTTTATCTCATACTGTACATCTACTGTACATTTGCATACTTATACTCATGCACATATAAGCACTGATATATACACACATCAATTCATATACAGCTACAGTTACACTCATAACACATATATGCAAGATACAATTTTCATTTTAGGAAGCCATAGGCATAACTTGTGAGAAGGATTAGTGCGCTATACAAACAGGAGCTAGCTCTTACACTAGAGGGAGAAAAGTACTGGGACAGCCACACATTACTCCTACAGGGGCTTTTATGACATCTCATTCTGAATCAGTCAGAAGTAATATCCACCTCCGATCCACCACTGCAGCTAAGACAGCTTTCAACTCTTCTGGGAAGGCTTTCAAGATTTCGGAGTGTATCTGTGGGAGTTTTTGTCCATTCATTTAGAAGAGCATTCTTTTTTGTCAGATGTTGGATGAGAGTGTCTGGTTCGGAGTCTGTGTTTTTGTTCATCCCAAAGGCGTTCAGTAGTTATGAGGTCAGGGCTCTGTGTGGACCAGTCAAGATCTTCCACACCAAACTTACCTAACCATGCCTTTATAGACCTTGGTTTGTGCACTGGGGCACAGTCATGCGTAATGTGAAGATCCTAGGCCCCAATGCAATATCCGGACCCCCCCCCCCCATACCGTGAGCCACTTATAATACTGTGGTTTCCATATATAACAATGGTGGCGAACCTATGGCACAAGTGCCAGAGGCGGCACTCAGAGCCCTCTCTGTGGGCACCCGCACCCTGGAAAAAGTCTGTGGTGTACCAATACACCTTAGACTTTTCCTGCCATTCAACAGCGATGGAGCGGCTGCCGGAGCATTCGTCACACCAATTTCAAGTTGTGGAGGGGGAGGCTCGTGCAGTGGCGCGCGATCTTCATCTAGAGGCGCCCGGCAGGGAAATAGGCCTTGCTTGGCAGTCCCTGATGTTGCAGTGGTGGGCAGTGGGCTTTAGAGGGGGACCCAGCTCTGAGACTCCTGGTGATCTCTATAACTAGCAGTCTGGATCGCTCAACAGAGCACTGCTTCGCCTAACTGCTGAGCGCTGTAGTAAAGATAGTCTCAATATAAAATCTATGGGACGTCTTCACCGTCCTGCTCGGCAGTGAGGAGACGCCACGCTCTGTTGAGAGCTTCAGACTGCTCGTTATAGGGGTCAGTGGGGGGGCTTAGACCTCTGACCCCCGCTATCAACACTTTTGATATGCATATTAACAGTGTCAAAAAAGTGTAGTAAATGTATAATGGTGGCGAGGGGGCCTGCCTGGGGGTTCTGAGCTCCTCGGGGGTCTGGAGGGAAATAAATAAGTGGATTTTGGGTTGCAGTTTGGGCACTCGGTCTCTAAAAGGTTCACCATCACTGCCCTAAAGCATCTCCCCTACAGCTGGTATGTCTTCTACAATGGTAGTTATGCTCTTCCACACAGATAGGATGCACTAATACATATATACTCAACATGTGGATGCATATAAACAAAGACATATATAACGCTGATATATTCATATACACCTATGGTTAGTGAGATATGCGCTGATTTATGGATGACGTTAAATCATACTTGTCAACTCTCCCAGAAGCATCGCTCCATGTGGCACCTGAGAGATTTACCAACTCTTCTGGAAGTCCAGGAGGCCACTCCTTTTTTTCAGGAGCCTCCCAGACACGTAGAAGAGCTGGCAGACCACTAGGCTGCCACATTGAGCACTGCTTTCTCCCAAAATGCTGCCCTCCATTAACTTTTACTATATGTTGTGCTGGAATGCTGGGTTATGAGACTTAAAAGAGTTTTCTAGGATTTTATAATTAATGACCTATCCTCTGGCACCAGGTACCCCCGTTGATCAGATGTATGGGAAGGCCCTGGCGCTCCTGTTAGCAGCGCAGCCTTCTTGCGGCTTACCAAGCACAGCGCTGTACATTGTATAGTAGTTGTGCTTGGTATGAAGCTCAGCCGCATTCACTTCAATGGGGCTGAGTTGCATCTAGACCACGTGACTAATGAACGTGTCGTCACTGGCCTAGGAAAAGCTGAGAGAAGGCTGTGGCACTACTGTGAGCGCCGCTGCCTTCTCAAACAGATGATTGGTAGCGTTCCCGGATGTCGGACCAATCAGATACTGATGACCTATCGAGAGGATTGGTAATCAGTATTAACATCTCGGAAAACCCCTTTAAAGGGAACCTGTCACCTGGATTTTGTGTATAGAGCTGAGGACATGGGTTGCTAGATGGCCGCTAGCACATCCGCAATATCCAGTCCCCATAGCTCTGTGTGCTTTTATTGTGTATAAAAACCGATTTGATACATATGCAAATTAACCTGAGATGAGTCCTGTACGTGAGATGAGTCAGGGACAGGACTCATCTCAGGGTAATTTACATATGTATCAAATCTTTTTTTTTGACACAATAAAAGCACACAGAGCTATGGGGACTGGGTATTGTGGATGTACTAGCGGCCATCTAGCAACCCATGTCCTCAGCTCTATACACAAAATCCAGGTGACAGGTTCCCTTTAAGCTCCAAACAAGCATTTCAGGACTGGGAATACGGCATAAATATGGCCGTGATCTGTGGTATAAAAGGAGAGTGGTCTGAGTATACAGACATGTCAATGCCCAATTTTTTTTATTTGGCACGCTTCACATCCTGCATTCTCTCACTTCTCAGATGCCACCTCCATACATTTGGAAAGAGTGCCTTAAATATCTTTATGGTTTACAGTTAAAAGTGGTACATGGTCACACTGCTACGATACAGCAATATGTGTCTACTCCCAGTTTCCGTATGCATTGGCATTTGACAGACCTTATACCCAGACTTCTCTTCCAGTTTTTGTTGCATCAGGTTGCCATGTTGCTGCATGAGGCAGTATTTTCTGATGTGTTACTAATACTGATGACCCTATGGTCACTGGACCTTCTCTGTCTCTAAGATTTCATCGAGGGATAAACATCACAGAACAAATCCTGCTCTTCATCCTCCTGTGCAGGGCTTCACGGCCTCTTTAACAGAGGCGCTACATTCTTGCTGAGATTCAAGCCTCTATATTTAGCATTTCCAGAACTCGGCTCATATTTAACACAGGCTGTCGAGGTGGAGCATGGGCACATTACAGATCCATTCCCCAAATCCTCCCCTCCCCAATGCTACTCTTGTCACTTTACTATCATATCAGCGCTAAAGGGGTTTCATGGGCTTCAATATTGATAACCTATTCTCAGGATAGATTATCAATATCAGATTGGTCGGGTCTGACACCCAGTACCCCCACTAATCAGCTGTCTTGGGTAGCAGCTGGCGTCAGACAATATACAGTGGACAGAAGGTTCCATTTTCTCTTGCTGGTCTGCAGTACTCTGGTACTGGAAAAATGGAGTCTTCTGCTTCCACCTCTTTCCACTGTTTAGTTTCTGGCACCGGCAGACCCATTCATCGTAGATCCTTCCAGTTGATCAGTATGGGTGTTGGGTGTCATCCCCTACTGAACTGATACTGATGGACTATCCTCAGGATAGTCCCTTTAAAAGGGTTGTCACATGACAACAACTTGTCAACAGGGTAGGGGATAAGTGCCTGATGGGTAGATGACCTCTGGGGCCCACACCAATTACTAGCGCCAGGGCCTATGTTCTCCATTTGAATGGAGTGGCAAACACGCCTACATGTCCTCCACTCCGTTCAGCTATATGGTGCTGCTGGAGAGAACCTAGTACCAGCACTCAGATCCCTCCAGCAGTCCCGTAGAGTTAAATGGAGTGGCGGACACACATGCATGTCTCAAATTCAAACAGGGAAAATGGGCCCCCCATTCTAGTGATCTACTAAGTCCTACCACCGGGGCCTCCACTGATTAGACTCTTATCATTTATCCTTTGGATAGGGCATAAGTTCTTGTCATGGGACAACCCCTTTAATGGAATTATTCAGTTGTATTAAATGGGACAGGTAACCTACTATCAATTTCTTATTATATTTTTTTTCCCCCAGGTAAACTGGGTGACAACCAGTATAGCCACCATTACCATTTCAGCTGCCACCGGAGTTGTTACCTGGCTGTCTGACAAATTTGCTGATATAGGAGCTGAGTTGCAGGTTTACCTTTCAGCAGTGTTGGAAAGCAGGATGACCAATCCAGTCTGATCTGTAATGGCGATCCTATTGAATGCCTCCCAGCTTTCCCATGAAACATATGTAACTAGAGATGAACAAAAGCAACTGGACAAAAGAGAATTATTAGAGAATTTATATCTCATTTTATTTGATTTGACTCTATGTAAATCAGCCAATCACTCCGATTTCTACATGCTAAATATGTCTAATAATGCAGAAATATGAGAATTGGAGAAGGAATAATCATGCAGATTGGTAATTCCAAAGTCTGGAAATGCTGGATGACAACAATTCTTAGAGGTCGGGAGATCCATTATTGCCATTTTTCCATACTGAAGACCATTTTCCATCATCAGAAACTGTTCTTTACCAGTTCCTGCGGTTCTCAGAGCATGCTACGAGTGACAACCACTGAAGAGTAACTCTGTGCAAACCCATAGCTAAGGACAGATACTTATTCTATAACTTGACAAAGTTGTACTTATTATACAGCATTACCACAAGCTTACTGTTTTTCCCATAAACCTCTAAATAACTGCTATACCTCTGTATACACCAGCAGTAGATAACTTACAATCTATATAAATCTATATTATAGCTGTCTCAGCAGGTCATCGCCACTTTGGGGTATCACTGATTTATCTGATGCTCGCGGAGAATGTGTTAAATATCTGGACGTGCACACAAGGAGGAATCTGTGCACTCGCTGCTGCATGGATTGGGTCCCATTCCAGCTGGATGAATGGTACATGTGTGTATCCAGCTGTGCCCACGCCCACAGAACTGCCCCCCCGCCTCCACGACTGCTTGTAGCCACAACAGCAGCAGAAAGAGAACTTATCCACAGGAGCACAGAAAATGGGTACTGAGGGGGAGAGAATCAATATGGAGGTGAGTAGACCTAGATGAGGGTGGTGGATTCTTCCTTTTCCTGGTATTTAGAAGACTGGTGTAGAATGTATCAGATCCCACATCAGGGTCTGTTCTTAGTTACATAATAGCAACAAGTTCATCAGTCAAGAAGACCTAAGATTACTACCCGGTATGGAGATGACCTAAGGACCTGGAGCCCATTATAAAAGCACAATAAGATTAATAGGTTTTACTTCCACAATTACATTATTTTCAGTTAAAAAACTGAAGACTTTTAAAAGCTAAGAACCTCAGCTGTAAGGATTTAAGTTAAATAGTAAAAAGTGTATAGTTTTGGACTGTCCAGTTTAGAAATTACATTAGAATTGAGACCTAAATAGACAGGAGCCTGCACAGACCACAAAAACCTTTTGTAAGTACGCACTTTTAGGCCCTCATATTGAACTATAAAGAAATTACATCCTCAAAGAATTTTCCTTAGGTAGAAAAGCTCCAACTAAGGGTCATTCTGGGATAATAGTGATCTTCTAGTTGATGGTCCTTAGAGAGATAAAAGACTCAGGATCCCTAATAAAGAAGGTAAGAACTCTTAGGATCCTGGGTCAAGATAACTAACTCACTTCAATTAAAAAGAATTCTTTAAGGAAGGACTTTAACATGTTCTCAAAAGCAAATGATAATGTTTGGTCTTTCATCTAGAGACCTCCAAGAGAAATACATTTGAGGACTTATACCTGTAGTTTAAAGTCTTTATAGAGAGCTAAGTTCTTTCTGCAAAATTCCTCAGACAAGCAGAGACATAACTTGAGGATCTTGGGCCCCAATGCAGTAACTATAACAGGGCTCCCGCCTACCATGTGCCTTTATAATACTGGGGTCTGTGGCAGAGAAGCCTCTGTGCCACCTATAGCTACACTGACACATTTGGGCACAAGTGTTGTTCTGAATTATGGTTCTTGAAAATATAATCCCCTAGCTCTAAACTTTTTGGAATAGCAAAATGTTTTAGCTGTGGGATTTCCTGTGATCGTCTAGTTGCCTGTGGGCCAGTCTAATAGGAAAAACTTCCCAAAAAATGGACAACCAGTTCAAGATTCAGAAGAAGAACCAAGGAGTCCAATGGCATGAGTCCTCAGAGATAAGTGAAAATATAATTGTCTTCTCACTAATGGTCCTTAGACATATGAAGGTTCTGGTATTTATCCAAAGACTATGACGTAAACATAGACCAAAGACACTTAAGAGGGGCCAAAGGAGTCTATAAGACATACCTTTTAATGCAAGAGAACATATGAAAGACAGTATGTCATCAGAATATGTGAAACATTTTGTTTTCCATTTCATTATGTATATTTTTATGTATATGTATATAGTCCTAAAATATTCGTGTTTTGATGATAATACGTATTTCTTTAGACATTAGAGTGTCAAACATTTTCTAATTTACATCTATTTAAAGAGAGCTAGATAGGATTAAACATGGCATTGGTCATGTGAGCCATCATGTGACCCTTTAAAAGTATCATGTCATCTGACTTTCAGTTAACTGCCCAGGTATATAACAGGTTAATAGTAGTGTACTGAGGTGCAGAACATATGGTATTATATCTGCAGCAGCAGCTCATGTTTGTCAGTGTCTGTGTATAAGCAGATTACTGTGTGTGCTCTTTGTTTTTCATTTTACACTAAAGTTTGTTAAAGGGAACCTGTCACCTGGATTTTGTGTATAGAGCTGAGGACATGGGCTGCTAGATCGCCGCTAGCCCATCCTCAATATCCAGTCCCCATAGCTCTGTGTGCTTTTATTGTGTCAAAAAAATGATTTTATAGATATGTAAATTTACCTTAGATGAGTTCTGTCAGAGATGAGTCCAGCGTTCTCTGACTCTGAGCCCAGCCACGCCCACTGTGAAGGAGTCCAGCACCGCCTCGCATCCTCCGAATCTCCTACTTGCTCCCCAACGTCACAAAGCTAGAGCGCTGTAATCTCGCGATGCACAAGCTAGCGCATGCGCAGTGTCGGCATAGTGTTCCTTCCCTGTGCTGGCACAGAACGAACTGTGCATGCGCTAGCTCGCACCTCGCAAGATTACGGCGCTCTAGCTTTGTGACGTCGGGGAGCAAGGAAGAGATTCAGAGGATGCGGGGCTGTGCTGGGCTCCTTCACAGTGGGCGTATCTGGGCTCATACTCATCTAAGGTTAATTTAAATTTTTTGACACAATAAAAGCACACAGAGCTTAGGGGACTAGATATTGCGGATGTGCTAGCGGCCATCTAGCAACCCATGTCCTCAGCTCTATACACAAAATCCCGGTGACAGGTTTCCTTTAACAACATAATAATATCAGGCCTCATGCACACTACCGTATGTATTTTGCGGTCCGCAAAAAATGGATCCGCAAAAAATACAAATGACGTCCATGTGCATTCCGTATTTTGCGGAACGGAACAGCTGGCCCCTTATAGAACAGTCCTATCCTTGTCCGTAATGCGGACAATAATAGGACATGTTCTTTTTTTTGTGTGGAACGGTCATACGGAAACGGAATGCACACGGAGTAACTTCTGGTTTTTTTTTGCAGACCAATTGAAATGAATAGTTCCACATACGTCCGCAAAAAAACAGAACAGACACAGAAAGAAAATACGTTTGTGTGCATGAGACCTCACTTAGAGATCGGCAGCCGTTTTACAAATCACTACAGACAATGATGTAGTTACTGTAAAAACCACAAAAAAAATTACAGAATCTCAGTGTCAAACGACTGAAGTCATGTTTCAGTTAGGCCATGGGTACATTACATAGGACTGATACATGGGCTATACCATTCTTCTGTATATAGAGAGAATTTTAACTACGTGTATATTATAAAATTGTATGATTTCCTATTATATAAATAAATACTGGAATACCCCTTTAAGACTTCCTTTCTGTTTATTAGCAGCTACATAGGCCATAGACGTAATGGACAGAAGCTGACCCCAGTTTTCTAGACATGCTCTGTGACCTATGTATAGGTCAGGAGAGAATAGATAAGCTGTGATATCACCTATTGTGGATGGTGGATTCTGTGTTATCTATATAGAGGTGTTACTTGTCATTGTAATTCTCCCTTTGGTGATAATAATAATAGCTACTGAAGGGTTTCCTGTACAGAACAATAAATCATGACCTATTATAGGACCTAGTGTCCAGTGTGTAAATTGTAGGATTATTCTTATGTAGAAAGTGATGAGAATTTTTTTTTTACCAAGAATAAACAAAAAAAAAGAAGTTTAAAATAAAAATGTGATTTAACCAATAGGTCATTTTCTGAAGACAGGCACCTAGTTTAGGGTTTAAGAGTCAGGACACCCCATGGAATATAGGGTCCTTAGATACATCAATATTTTATATAGGAAAACAGAACCAGGGAATTGGGAGACTATTGTGCCAATTAAAGAGGAGGCCTCAGGGTAACAGAGAGACTATTTTTAATTTTTCTGTCGCTATGAGCAAAGAAAGTGTCAGGTAGGTTAAAGCACCTTAAGCTTCAGCAGGCCAGGTCAGAGATAAGTGCAAACTGATAAAAAATCCAACTACTTTATCCTGGCGTGTCTAAGGCTATATTCAAATGGCCATGTGACGGACCATTTTAATGGCTGTAACTCGGCTGTTTTAAGAACAATGGTAGTCTATATGTATTCATACATCCACATGACATGTCCTATTTTGACCGTTTTCACAGACCGACAGCCCCCATGCAATTGAAGGGGACAGTTTTTAATGGCCATTTCGCAGAAAACCATCATTGAAAAAATAACTGCTGTTAAAATCGGACTGTTATGCCATTGTGTGACTGTAGCCTGAAGAACAGCTCCATCCTTAAAAAAAACATTTATTGTAATGTAATGACTTTACAAATGCTCTGCTTTACTGATCTTCAGTTACATTACCGTATGTCTTATATTCCAGTCACAACCAAAGCTGCATTCATAACTACACTGGTAGCTACTTAGAACCTGCCAGTATGATATTGACAGCTAAGGGTCCTTTATGGCCCAATTTCAGGCCATTACGAGTGATGATTAAACAAGTTGAATAGTGCCTTTTATACAGAGCGATGGAAAATGCATGGGGAAAGAACAATTGTTTCTAAGATCATATGTCTCCTATACTTTTACATTATGTCACCAGCTGTTTACATGGGGTATATGCTGCCAACCAGTACTTCATGTCTCCTCATGGCCTCCATTCCTACAGAGATTTCACTGAAGATCTTATCAGCTGTATTCAGGATCATAATCCCTGACAAGCAGAGCAGAGAGGAGGATGAGATAGTTCTTTAGCTCAATGTTCTGAATGTAACTTGTCCTGCTGCGTGATTAGGACAGGTTTTGTGTGTACTAATAGGGCGGGAGCCATTTTATTTGATGATGATTGCTCCCTAGAAAAAAAAGAAACTATTATACCTATTGAAAGGTATTTGGGAACATATTTATAATAAAGTAATATTTAAATATTTTCATTTTCTTAATTCCCAGAGAACCCTTTAACCAGAAGTACTGAGTTCCTAAATTCTGATAGAGAACCAGCAATATCAACTACTAAAATATTGCATATTAGACCATGCCCCTTTCCAGTGAAGACTTGCTCCTTTCCCATTAGGCTACTTTCACACTAGCGGCAGCCTTCTCTGGCAGGCTGTTCTGGCCAGTGAACAGCCTGCCGGATCCGTGCTGCCGCTAGTGCACGCGTGCCGCTGGAGGTCCACTCAGTAGCCTAAGTCACACCTACTTGTCGGACTAGGAGCAAATAAGGTGAACTTGCATTAGTAAATGTGGGCTAAAACATTTGATATATGTTAGGTGATCAGGGGCAGACTGGGAACTAAAAGTGGTCCTGGAAAAAAACTTAAAAGTGGCCCCATGTTGCAGGTAGGTCTAAGAAAGAAGGCAGGGATAACAGAAGTAGGAGGACCAGCAATACCATAGGGCAGAGCAATATACCTATCCAGCTGAACCAAAAACCAATGCAGCAGAAAATACTGCCACCTGTACCACAGTATTCAACTGTACAGCTGTCCTGATGTAAGTACACTTGAATTCAGGAGGGCTGCTGTCCAGGTGAGTAGGAGAGTATCAGATCATTATGTACCCAGCTTGAGGCTGTGAGGTGGGCTTGGGTGGCCCTTCTAGGCATCGGCGCACTGAGAAATTTTCCTGTAGGGTCTATGGCCAATCCGCCCCTGTAGGCCCTACTCCCCTTAATATGTCTGGCCAGCTTATGGCTTAGTTTCGCTTTAAACTATGCAGATGAGAAATCATCATAGCCATGTTGGGGATTGTAGTGCTTTGTGGTATTATGTTCTTGCCCAGTGGTCAGGCCATGTTGAATGCTGTAGTGTTCTATGTATGCAGTATAATACAATGGTATTACTGTTATGACCAGTAGTCGAGTTATGTTGGGTTTTAATACTGGTGCCAGATGCCGCGTAATGTATGGGCAGCTTAATGTCCTCTGTGTAATAGAATTCAGATGATCACGTTTATGGCCTGTTGAGTCTAGAAGTTCAAGTGCTAGATGCTCTGTGAAGAGAGGAACGGTGTCAGTAGGGACTGCAGGCACCATTTATTTGGGCACGGTTTGGCACTCACATTGTTTGGTAAGGCTCTATGCTTGCACTACATGACTGGTCTCACACTATATAGCCAGTGTATGCCTCTGTGTCGGCAAACTGTGACTACAAGGGTACAGTTTGGCTGCTTTATAACACCATATGAACAATGTAATACTGCTTGGGCTACTGTTAAGAAATACATAATTATATGAACACTGTATTATTGCTCTGTGTTGTCACTGTATAGCAAACTTGCACACTGATATTGGTTTGGTGTATTGTATTGTCATGCACATGATCCAAATGACTGTTTACAGACGCTCTGTAACATGCTAGTGTATGTGGAGCAGTCACTACAGGGACTTTTACCTGTGCGGGCAGATCCCGGTATTGATATCACAGTTACTGTAATAATTAGTCCATGAGGTGCACCTCACCCTTCTTCCATTCTGGCTTGTGTCCAGTAGCTCTGATCAGACCAAAGCAATGGCTTGTTCACACTTCTTTGATTTGACGTCCATGTGCTGACCGTGTTCCCCACTGACTGCACACAGTTCCATTGAGTTCTATAACGTACTTTACAACATTTCAGTTGGTAAATTTGGGCATGTAGGTCTCAAACCAACCAAGGAATGCCCACTTATAGGCAGGGTTTGAACCAACCTCACCCATTTTTCTGTCTCCGAATATTAGGGACAGTCCCTGCAAAATTGGGTCTGTTGACAACTATGCAAAAAATGTAATTAGACACCAATGTCAGACATGTCAACTCCAAGATTTCCTGAGAGTCTCATGGTTTTCATATCTGTTCACCCCTGTCACCAACGCCATTCACCCAGTTTGTGACCATGGCAGTGACACAAACTAATTGTTTTATGGATCCCAGCGACAGCACCACTGCAGAAGCTGCTGTATGTACTTATTACTGGCTACTAATTTATGCACAATGAACATGCTGGGCATTGCAGTTTTCTTCTTCCCCCTTAAAGTGTATAAGTTATTATCTGCGGGATGCACATGCTGAGTAGTTGTCTTGACATATTCAAACTTGGCCCTTTAAATCCTAGAATTACAAATATTCTGTAGTCTGGACATCATGGACTTTGTAGTACTCTCCCTGTACATAAGGGGCAGTTTTATAGTAGGTATATTCTTGTACGTAGGAAGCAGTATTATACTAGTTATAAACTTTACATAGGGGACAGTGTTATAGTAGGTATACTCTTGTAGATAGGGGACAGTATTATAGTAGTTATATTCCTGTACATAGGAAGCAGTATTATAGTAGATATATTCTTGTATATAGGAGGCAGTATTATAATAGTTATATTCTTGTACATGGGAGGCAGTATTATAGTAGTTATATTCTTGTACATAGGGACAGTATTATAGAAGTTATATTCTTGTATATAGGAGGCAGTATTATAGTAGTTATATTCTTGTACATAGGAGGCAGTATTATAGTAGTTATATTCCTGTACATAGGAAGCAGTATTATAGTAGATATATTCTTGTATATAGGAGGCAGTATTATAATAGTTATATTCTTGTACATGGGAGGCAGTATTATAGTAGTCATATTCCTGTACATAGGAAGCAGTATTATAGTAGCTATATTCTTGTATATAGGAGGCAGTATTATAGTAGTTATATTCTTGTACATAGGAGGCAGTTTTTAGCACCTTTAATCATAGAGTCTATGATTAAGGGTACTAAAAACATGCACCCAAAATGCGTCAGGGAGATGTAAGGTCTGATTTGTACCTACCATTTTGTAACTGCCTTTTAATGGAGAAGAAATAAAGCTGAATGGATTTTACGAACATCGGTGGCTGGAAATCATTTACATTTGTTGCTGTGTGAGTGCAGTCCTGCACTATCCGTGCCCTGAAGGTCCGAGCAGAAGCTGGCTTTTGCTACTATAACAGTATTATAGAAGTTATATTATTGTAGATAGGGGACAGTATTATAGTAGTTATATCCTTGTACATAGGGGGCAGTATTACAATAGTTTTATTTTTGCATTTTGGGGCAGTATTAAAGTAGTTATATACATGTACATAATATGCAGTGTTATAGTAGTTATATTCTTGTACATAGGGGTCAGTATCATAATAGTTACAGTCTTGTACATTTGAGGCAGTATTATAGTAGTTATATTCTTGTACATAGGAGCAGTATTATAGTAGTTATATTCTTGTACATAGGAGGCAGTATTATAGTAGTTATATTCTTATACATATGAGACAGTATTATAGTAGTTATATTCTTGTACATAGGAGGCAGTATTATAGTAGTTATATTCTTATACATAGGAGGCAGTATTATAGTAGTTATATTCTTGTACATAGGAGGCAGTATTTTATAGCTGTATAAGGTGTTTAAGCAGTATATAAAGAGTAGAGAGCAATTCCTCCATTTTCATTAAAGATTTGCACCACACACAGCAGTATTGACACTGGATCTCAGGCATTGTACACGGGATGAATAGTGTTTGAATTTAGAAGCTCCCAGTATGAAGGTGTGTCAGTCGCTTGGTGATGCCAACTTGCACACACACACACACACACACATACACAAGGCTGGGCACACTGGCATCAGCCCATAATGTTAGCTGTAGAACAACTTGAGTCCCAAAAATGAATGATTCAAATAAAAATGAATGAACATAGTACTAGTTCAGTAATATATAGCACACAAATGGCATACAAGTTAGCTCACCCTGGGTCAGCTAAAGTTAAGGATGTAACAGATAAGTATTCTGTCCGCGCAGACAGTACCACAAATGGCAGGGTGAAGTACAGCGGCTCAGCAGACAATATGACTCGATAAGAAGAAAAACTATAATATTCACCCCACTAGGGGAAAAAAGGCATTTGCCCCACACAGTATAAAATATATCAGTTTTATTAACAAGTATCTGATGTGCCTTTCTGATGTGGTTTGTGATCATTTTATACGGTCTTTTTACAAAAAATGTTGCACTACAAATGCAATTGACAATATATGGCTAAACCCTTACACTGATATTAAAATGAGACTTTCGCCAATATATTCTTATATGAAGAACATACTGGAGCCCACGCACCCCATCAAGGTATCTCAAAGTGGCACGGGACCTAACGCTAACCTACCTGTGCCGCATGGGCAATTACAGGGGCCGCATGGGCAATTACAGGGGCATAAGGTACGACACACAGCAAACAACTCCCAGTTACCTCCAGCGTGAAATCACACATACAATGGGAGGAGGGAGGAGGCTGTGAGTACCACCTATCACTGACTCATGTGACGCAGGCCGCACAGGTGCACCTGAATGTTACCCATAGATTAAAATCAAGGCACATTCAAACCTGGAGTTGCCACACCTCCAGGATTGCATGGATAAACAGAATAGCAGAATAAAGTGGTCTTAGAAGTCAGAAAATGCTCAAAACGTCATATACTGTTGCAGATTTCTAACTGGGGAGCAAATCCTGCACATGTGGTCCATTGCTAACAGCAATCTCCAGCAAAAATTCATACAATGGAGGATGCCGGCAGCAGGCCACATGTACCACAAAGACATCCTACACATCCAACTGATACTTGTTAAGAAACTTTGATAAATGTTATACTTTTTTCCCTAGTTGGGTGAATATTATAGGTTTTCTTGTTGTTGTATATGTGAGGTACCTCAGTGTTTTTGGATTTGTTTGAGGCAAATTTATAGGTTGTAGTATTACACGATAGTCTAAGTTATCCTAGTATAAACCCCATAAGAAGCTAATAAAATAACACAATGGTCAATATCTTTGCATATATAAATGCATGCTAAAACTGTATATTTATGAACAACAACACTGCCACCTCGTGGCTGCACAATTTCTTCACATGCATATATACTGCGGTCCTGTGGAGTTGCAGATGTCCAATTATATAAACTTCATGCACATGTTCAAATATTACTGATAATTAGTGGTACTGTGTAGTGTCAATATACAGATGTAGCCAGTGTTATTTTGACACTAGCTGCACCAAAATCGTCACTTTAATGCTACTTGTATTACTGTAATGTGTTTTTGTTGCGTAGGCTAGTCAAAATACTAGAAAGAGTAACCAGCCCTGCCTGGGTATAAAGTGTTGGCCAGGCTGGATTAACGCTGGGTTCAGACCTGAGCGTACTTGAACGTACGCTCTGTATGCGCGATTGTACGGGCGTTTGCAATCGCGCATACAGAGACAAGCGAGCGCTCATTGTCGCGCGTTCCCGCTGAAGTCTATGTACGGGAACGCGCGACAAGACGCCCCAAAGAAGCTCCTGTACTTCTTGGGGCGTCGGGCGTTTTACAGCGTGATCGTACGCGCTGTAAAACGCTCAGGTGAGAACCATTCCCATAGGGAATCATTGGTTCTCGCCTGTTGAGCGTTTTACAGAGCGTAGAAGCGCGCTGTAAAAAGCTCAGGTCTGAACCCAGCCTAAAGGGAGAGCACCCGTGGTTTGAGCCCCAGGGCCTACCCCACTAAGCAGGAAGTAGGGCCTCCATCAAGTTCGCAGGTTTGGACTGACGCCTTTTCTGAACCTGAATCAGTCATGTCAAACTAATTTAAACAATTTCTATGGGGAGGTAAATTCTAGACTTGACCACGGCGAATCAATGGATGTCATATATCTGGACTTCGCCAAAGCATTTGACACTGTACCACATAAAAGGTTAGTATATAAAATTAGAATGCTCGGACTGGGAGAAAACGTCTGTATGTGGGTAAGTAACTGGCTCAATGATAGAAAACAGAGGGTGTCCTACCACTTTACAAATCGCTAGTCAGACCACACATGGAGTACTGTGTACAGTTCTGGGCTCCTGTGAAAAAGGCAGATATAGCAGAGCTGGAGAGGGTCCAGAGGAGGGCAACTAAAGTAATAACTGGAATGGGGCAACTACAGTACCCTGAAAGATTATCAAAATTAGGGTTATTCACTTTAGAAAAAAGACGACTGAGGGGAGATCTAATTACTATGTATAAATATATCAGGGGTCAGTACAGAGATCTATCCCGTCATCTATTTATCCCCAGGACTGTGACTCTGACGAGGGGACATCCTCTGCGTCTGGAGGAAAGAAGGTTTGTACACAAACATAGAAGAGGATTCTTTACGGTAAGAGCAGTGAGACTATGGAACTCTCTGCCTGAGGAGGTGGTGATGGTGAGTACAACAAAGGAATTCAAGAGGGGCCTGGATGTATTTCTGGAGTGTAATAATATTACAGGTTATAGGAAGGGAAGGAGTCTGGAAGGAATTTTTTCTCCCTAAAGTGAGGAAAATTGGCTTCTACCTCACAGGGCTTTTTTTTTTGCCTTCCTCTGGATCAGGAATGCTCAACCTGTGGCCCTTCAGCTGTTGTAAAACTACAACTCACACCATGCCATGCAGTAAGATGATAGCTTTAGGCTGGGTATGCTGTAAGTTGCAGTTCTGCAACAGCTGGAGTGCTGCAGGTTGAGCATCCCTGCTCTGGATCAACGTGCAGGATATCAGGCTGAACTGGATGAACACTTTTTTCAGGCTTATGAACTATGTTACTATGTATAGGAGTAAATGGCTGCTGGACCTGCAGTCCACTCACTTCTAGTACCGCATACTTCCCAACTTTTTGGACATTCAAAGGTTCATTATGTGAAAGATCCATTTCTCCTGCATATCTATACATTTTGATAGTTTTCTCTTACGAAATAATGCTAAATTATCTGAATATATAAATTTCTAACACTAATATAATATTAAACCCTTAAGGACCTGTGCTGTACTTGTACGGTGCTGTGATCAGGTGGGTGCAGGAGATGCGCCCGCCCAATCCGCGGCAGGGGTCCGGCAGTCACTGATAGCCAAAGCCCTGCTGCATACGCCGGTATCGATGACCACGGCACGTGCGATGACCACGGCACGTGCGATGTACTTGCGAGTATCGGACCTTCCATCGAGTCCCCGCGCTTCTGTGACGGGGACCCGATGGTAGGGAAGGCAGCCGATGCCTTCCTTAGGCATCGTGGCTGACTTCCGGGAGAGCCTGTGCGATCCAGCCCCCTGGATCTCACATGCAAACAGGCTGTAAGTGTATTACAGTCTGTAATATACTAACAGCCAATGCATAAAGGGGGGATCAGACCCCCCAAAGTTGAAGTCCCAGAGTGGGACAAAAAATAAAGTGTTACAAAAAATTTAAAGTTTCAAGTAAAAAAAATTAAAAGCGTCCTTTTCCCAAAATAAAGTAATATATATTTTTAAAAATAGGGGAAAAATAGGGGACATATTAGGTATCACCTCGTCCGTATCGACCGTATCTATAAAAATATTGTGCAACACCAAGCGATCAAAAAGGAGTATGCACCCCAAAATAGTACCAATCTAACCGTCACCTCATCCTGCAAAAAATGAATCCCTACCTGAGACAATCGCCCAAAAAACAAAAACTATGGCTCTCAGACTATGGAGACAGTAAAACATGATTTTTTTTGTTTAAAAAATGATATCATTGTGTAAAACTTATAACAATAAAAAAGTAGACAAATTAGGTATCGCCGGGTCCGTAAGAACCTGCTCTATAAAAATATCACATGAACTAACCCCTCAGATGAACACCGTAAAAAATAAAAAGTGTCAAAAAAGCCATTTTTTGTCACCATACATCACAAAAAGTGTAATAGCAAGTGATCAAAAAGTCATATACACCCTAAAATAGTTCCAATCAAACCGTCATTTCATCCCCCCCAAAAATGAGCCCCTACACAAGACAGTCTCCCCAAAAAATGAAAAAAACAACGGCTTTCAAATGTGGAGCCACAAAAATGTTTTTTTTTTCAAAAATGCTTTATTATGTAAAACTGAAACAATCAACCAAAAAAAGTCATATTTGGTATTGTCGCGTCCGTAAAAACCTTCTCTATAAAAATACTGCATGCTCTAACCTGTGAGATTAATGTTGTAAATAACAAAAAATAAAAACAGTGCCAAAACAGCTATTTTTTTATTACATTGCCTCACAAGAGAGCAACCCAAAATCATACATACCCTAACATAGTACCAACAAAACTGCCACCTTATCCCGTAGTTTCCAAAATGGGGTCACTTTTTTGGAGTTTCTACTCTAGGGGTGCATCAGGGGGGCTTCAAATGGGACATGGTGTCAAAAAAACAGTCCAGCAAAATCTGCCTTCCAAAAACCATATGACATTCCTTTCCTTCTGCGCAATGCCGTGTGCCTGTACAGCAGTTTATGACCACATATGGGGTGTTTCTGTAAACTACAGAATAAGGGCCATAAATAAAGTTTTGTTTGGCTGTTAAACCTTGCTTTGTTAGTGGGAAAAAATGGATTAAAATAGAAAATCTGCCAAAAAAGTGAAAATCTGAAATTTCATCTCTATTTTTCATTAATTCTTGTGAAACACCTAAAGAGTTAACAAAGTTTGTAAAATCTGTTGTGTATACCATGAGGGGTTTAGTTTCTAAAATTGGGTCACTTTTTTGGAGTTTCTACTCTAGGGGTGCATCAAGGGGTCTTCAAATGTGACATGGCAGCTTAAAATTATCCCAGTGAAATCTACTTTCCAAAAACCACATGGCGTTCCTTTCCTTCTGCGCAATACTGTGTGCCCATACAGCAGTTGACAACCACATTTGGGGTGTTTCTGTAAGCTACAGAATCAGGGTAATAAATATTGAGTTTTGTTTGGCTGTTAAACCTTGCTTTGTTAATGGGGAAAAAATTATTAAAATGGAAAATCTGCCAAAAAAGTTAAATTCTGAAATTTCATCTACATTTTCCATTAATTATTGTGGAACACCTAAAGGGTTAAAAAAGTTTGTAAAATCAATTTCGAATACCTTAGGGGTGTAGTTTCTAAAATGGGGTCATTTTTGGGTGATTTCTATTATGTAAGCTTCGCAAAGTGACTTCAGACCTGAACTGGTCCTTAAAAAGCGGGTTTTGGAAATTTTCTGAAAAGATTTGCTTCTAAACTTCTAAGCCTTCTAACGAAAAAAATAAAATGGCATTCACAAAATGATCCAAACATGAAGTAGACATATGGGGAATGTAAAGTAATAACTATTTTTGGAGGTATTACTATCTATTATAAAAGTAGAGAAATTGAAATTTTTTAAATTTGGTAATTTTTCAAAATTTTTAGTAATATTTTTTTTTAATTATAAATATAAATAATTTTTTTTGACTCAATTTTACCACTGTCATGAAGTACAATATGTGATGAGAAAACAGTCTCTGAATGGCCTGGATAAGTAAACGCGTTTTAAAGTTATCACCACATACAGTGACATGTCAGATTTGCAAAAAAATGGCCTGGTTCATAAGGTGAAATATGGCAGGGTCCTTAGGGGGTTAATGAAATAATATGAAAGGAGGACTTCTAATACAGGGAATGCACATGGGAACCAGCAATACAATAATGCAATAAATGCAATAATTAAAATCTATACCTCAGATCAAAAAGAGGGATATTTATGGAGCAAAGAGGGACAGGGGGACTTGGGTAAAAAAGAGGGACTGGGAGGTCTGTAGTACCGGACAGGGTTGGAATAAAGAGAGCAACTCAGAAAACTGTTTATTACGGTATTTCTCCTGTTTTAGAGGAGAGATAATTACTGAGTCCAGTAGGTGGCAGCACTACACAGCCATTTTGCCTCCTCACAGGAGGTGAGCCCTGGGGATGTCTGTCCTGGGAATAGAGGATACAACCTTGCATGGCGCTGTGGTGGACGTACATACTTCTCAACTTTTTGGATGGTCAAAAAGGGACATTTATGGTTCCTTGTGTGAAAGTCAATTTTTCCTGTATATTTATACACTTTAATACTTTTATACACTAGTCTATGAACTGATTGACTGCAGCATCTACACTAGACTATGGACTGACTGCAACATTTACACTAGACTATGCACTGACTGACCTAAACATTTCCATTTGACCATGCACTGACTGCAGCATTTACACTACACTATGGACTGACTGCAGCGTATACACTAGACCAGTGGTGCCCAACCATTTTTCGTCTGAGAGCCGCACTAGACATGGTATGAATTTTGCGGGCCAGAACCATGTAGCTTTGCCAGAAAGAAATGCAAACACTGTGACGGGGCACATGTGAGCATTACTAAAATACATAATACGTAGGCTTTCAAATCTGCATTGGAGGCTGCGTTTGGAGCCTCTGTTGCAGATTCTGTTGAAAGACCAGACAAAAAAGCCTTGTGTGCAGCACTTTTGTGCCGGCAAAAAGACAGGATCCCGAACGGAAACTGAACGGATCCCATCATAGTTGGTGGAGACTGTTCAGCTTCTTCCCTGTAGGGTGACAGGAGAAGGGGGGAGCAGGGTCACTAGTGGGGTGACAGGAGGAGGGGGGAGCAGGGCCACTAGTGAGGTGACAGGAGGAGGGGGGAGCAGGGTCACTAGTGGGGTGACAGGAGGAGGGGGGAGCAGGGTCACTTGTGGGGTGACAGGAACTTTGGTATTGGTTATTTCAGGCACAGGCAGCATCTGTGCGCTGCCTGTGACGTTGACAGCCTGCCTGTGCCGTTCACAGCGCTCACTGCAGTGGTCCCTCTAAGCTGCTGCGTGGGTGAGTGGCCGTGTAGCAATTATTGTGCCCCAGCCAGGGGCGTAGCTAAAAGCTCATGGGCCCTGGTGCAAGAGTTTAGCTTGGGCCCCCGTCCCTCAGTGCTTGTTGGCAAGGGGCAGGGGAGCACGTAGCCTTTCTGCTGCCTGAGGCAAACATTGAAAGGGCACCCCCTCATGCCAAATTCTTAACCTAACCCCTTCCCTCCAGCCAGAGGTGTAAATTGACCAGTATTCACCATCTGTAATGCCAGTGTCTTATGTGGCACAAGGGTCTTTGGGCCCCCTTAGGCTCCTAGGCCCGATAGCGACTGCTACCTCTGCACCCCCTATAGCTACGCCCCTGGCCCCAGCTCACAAGTTTAATAAGTCCGCTCAGCAGCCACTCACCCGCTCACCCTGCTTGCAAAAAATGCCCACACTTGACCACACTCATGATGAGTATGACTTCTTCAAAACTTCCTCCTGTGTGGCTCAGTGGGGCGCCGACTACCACATATTCCTGCGCTACTGCTGCCTCCTCCTTTTTCTGACCGAAGAGGAGGAGCAGCAGTGCACAGGGAGAGGTAACGTGGAGGCGGCATTGGTGGCAGCGGCGCCATCATAGATGCTAGACTCCGTCCTGAGACTTAGAGCTGCCTGCTGCGCCTGCTACATAAGTATGCTGGGACAGACCTGGAGGGCATGCTACTGCAGAACACAAGGGGTGAAGCCACTGGCAGGAACACACCATCCCATCCCAGTGATAGACTATCACTAGGATAGTGTGTTCCTCACAGTGGTTTCACCCC
Source organism: Bufo gargarizans (assembly GCF_014858855.1). Lineage (NCBI taxonomy): Eukaryota > Metazoa > Chordata > Amphibia > Anura > Bufonidae > Bufo > Bufo gargarizans. Next base: position 520,438,861 of record NC_058081.1, read on the forward strand.
TTGTGTTCTGCAGCAGCATGCCCTCCACCTATATACAGCCTATACCTATACAGTCTACGCCTATGTACAGCCTATACCTATACAATATACACCTATGTACAGCCTATACCTATATACAGCCTACAGTCGTGGCCAAGTTTTGAGAATGACACAAATATTAGTTTTCACAAAGTTTGCTGCTAAACTGCTTTTAGATCTTTGTTTCAGTTGTTTCTGTGATGTAGTGGAATATAATTACATGCACTTCATACGTTTCAAAGGCTTTTATCAACAATTACATGACATTTATACAAAGAGTCAGTATTTGCAGTGTTGGCCCTTCTTTTTCAGGACCTCTGCAATTCGACTGGGCATGCTCTCAATCAACTTCTGGGCCAATTCCTGACTGATAGCAACCCATTCTTTCATAATCACTTCTTGTCAGAATTAGTGGGTTTTTGTTTGTCCACCCGCCTCTTGAGGATTGACCACAAGTTCTCAATGGGATTAAGATCTGGGGAGTTTCCAGGCCATGGACCCAAAATGTCAACGTTTTGGTCCCCGAGCCACTTAGTTATCACTTTATGGCACGGTGCTCCATCGTGCTGGAAAATGCATTGTTCTTCACCAAACTGTTGGATTGTTGGAAGAAGTTGCTGTTGGAGGGTGTTTTGGTACCATTCTTCATTCATGGCTGTGTTTTTGGGCAGAATTGTGAGTGACCCCCTCCCTTGGATGAGAAGCAACCCCACACATGAATGGTCTCAGGATGCTTTACTGTTGGCATGACACAGGATTGATGGTAGCGCTCACCTTTTCTTCTCCGGACACCTTTTTCCTGATGCTCCAAACAATCGGAAAGAGGCTTCATCGGAGAATATGACTTTGCCCCAGTCCTCAGCAGTCCATTCACCATATTTTCTGCAGAAGATCAATCTGTCCCTGGTGTTTTTTTTTGAGAGAAGTGGCTTCTTTGCTGCCCTTTTTGACACCAGGCCATCTTCCAAAAGTCTTCGCTTCACTGTGCGTGCAGATGCGCTCACACCTGCCTGCTGCCATTCCTGAGCAAGCTCTGCACTGGTGGCACTCCGATCCCGCAGCTGAATCCTCTTTAGGAGACGATCCTGGCGCTTGCTGGACTTTCTTGGACGCCCTGAAGCCTTCTTAACAAGAATTGAACCTCTTTCCTTGAAGTTCTTGATGATCCTATAAATTGCTGATTGAGGTGCAATCTTAGTAGCCACAATATCATTGCCTGTGAAGCCATTTTTATGCAACGCAATGATGGCTGCAAGCGTTTCTTTGCAGGTCACCATGGTTAACAATGGAAGAACAATGATTTCAAGCATCACCCTCCTTTTAACAGGTCAAGTCTGCCATTTTAACCTAATCAGCCTGACATAATGATCTCCAGCCTTGTGCTCGTCAACATTTTCACCTGAGTTAACAAGAAGATTACTGAAATTATCTCAGCAGGTCCTTTAATGACAGCAATGAAATGCAGTGTAAAGTTTTTGGGGGGATTAAGTAAATTTTCATGGCAAAGAAGGACTATGCAATTCATCTGATCACTCTTCATAACATTCTGGAGTATATGCAAATTGCTATTATAAAAACTTAAGCAGCAACTTTTCCAATTTCCAATATTTATGTAATTCTCAAAACTTTTGGCCACGGCTGTATATCTATATGCAGCCTATACCTATATAGAGCCTATACCTATATACAGCCTATACCTATATACAGGCTGCACCTATGTACAGGCTACACAGTATAGACTGTACATAGGTATAGACTGTGTATAGGTATAGGCTCTATATAGGTATAGGCTGCATATAGGTATATCTATCTATTTATCCCATAGGGGTTATATTGTCTGGCATGGTGTAACCTCCATACATTTGCTGTACACTATACATTATAATCCCTGTACCATGCCGTACAATATACATTATAATACATACACCATGCCGTTCAATATACAGTATAACACCTACACTGTGGGGTTTTGTTGTATATTGTACGGCATGGTGTATGGATTATAATGTATATTTTACTGTATAGTGTATGGATTATACTGTAGATTTTACTGTATAGTGTATGGATTATACTGTATTGTACGGGATGGTGCAGGGGTTACACTGTATGCTCTTTAATGTGACAATTATCTTAGGTTTTCCTATCACCCATATTTGATGGCACTGTGCCCAGCTCTGAGCCGACCCCGCTCAGCAGCTGCTAGCTCACTGCGCTGATGAATGCGGGGGAATACGGTACACCTTAGACTTTTTCCAAGGAGTTGCAGGGGCCGCATGACACAGCTTTGCGGGCCGTAAGTTGGGCATCATTGCACTAGACTATGGACTAACTGCAGCATTTACACTAGACTATGGACTGACTGCAGCGTTTATACTGGACCTGCGGCTAGAGGGCTGCAGGTTGAGCATGCCTGTACTAGACTATGGACTGATTGACTGCAGGATTTACACTAGACTATGGACTGACTACAGCATTTACACTAGACTATGGACTGACTGCAGCATTTACACTAGACTATGGATTGATGACTCACTGCAGCGTATACACTAGACTATGGACTGACTGACTGCAGCATTTACACTAGACCAGGGATCAGCAACTTTTAGCATTTCAGTTGCTACAACAGAATACAAACATGCTCGGCAGTTCTTCTAACTTCAATGGAAGAGAATGGAGCATTCTGGGAGTTGTAGTTTCAGAACACCTGTAGTGCCGAAGGTTGCTGATCCCTGCATTTACACTAGACTGTCGACTGACTGCAGCATTTACACTAGACTATGTACTGACTGACCATAGCATTTACACCAGACTGACTGACCTACCTCAGCATTTACACTAGACTATGGACTGACTACAGCGTATACACTAGACTATGGACTGATTAATCTCTGCATTTACACTATACTATGGACTGACTACAGCGTATACACTAGACTATGGACTGACTGACCTAAGCTTTTACATTTGAATATGGATTAACTGCAGCATTTACACTAGACCAGTGATGGTGAACCTTTTAGAGACCGAGTGCCCAAACTGCAACCCAAACCTCATTTATTTATTGCAAAGTGCCAACACAGTAATTTAATCTGAATACCAGTATAATATATCTACCATGTACTTTATCATTTAGCTATAATAGCCTGCCTACATTTAGTGTGTTGCCTGTGATGTTCATAGTGCGCTCTGCGCTGATGAGCGGCAGGAAAAGTCTAAGGCATATTGGTACACCATAGGCTACTTTCACATTAGCGTTTTTTTACGGATCCGTCATGGATCTGCAAAAACGCTTCCGTTACCATAATACAACCCCATGCATCCATCATGAACGGATCCGGTTGTATTATGTCTTCTATAGCCATGAACACTATTGAAAGTCAATAGAGGACGGATCTGTTTTCTGTTGTGTCAGAGAAAACGGATCTGTCCCCATTGACTTACATTGTGTGTCAGGACGGATCTGTTTTGCTCTGCACCACATCGCGGACAGAAAAATGCTGCTTGCAGCATTATTCTGTCCGCGATGGGAGCGCAACAAAACAGAACAATGTATGGAGACAAAACTGAAGCGTTTTTTTTTTTTCTGCTATTGAGATCCTATGACGGATCTTAATAGCGGAATTGAAAATGCTAATGTGACAGTAGCCATAGACTTTTTCTAGGGTGCGGGTGCCCATAAAGAGGGCTATGGAATGACTGCAGCATTTACACTAGACTATGGACTGACTGCAATGTATACACTAGACTATGGACTGATTAATCTTAGCATTTACACTAGACTATGGACTGAGTGACAGCAGCGTTTACAGACTAGACTATGGACTGATTGTAGTGTTTACACCACATGACGGACTGACTGACCACAGCATTTACACTACATTATGGACTGACGGACTACAGCATTTACACTACATTATGGACTGACGGACTACAGCATTTACACTAGACTATGGACTAACTGAGCGCAGTGCACTAGACTATGGACTGACTTCAGAGTTAACACTAGATAATGGACTGACTGACCAAAGCATTAACACCATACTGTAGAATGATTGACTGCAGCGTTTATGCTAGAATATGGAATGACTGCAGGGTTTACACTAGACTAGCGAGTGACTGCAGTATTCATACTAGACTATAGACTGACTGTAGGGTTTACACTAGACTATGGACTGACTGACTGACTGTAGGGTTTACACTAGACTAGCTAGTGACTGCAGTATTCATACTAGACTATAGACTGACTGCAGGGTTTACACTAGACTATGGACTGACTGACTGACTGACTGTAGGGTTTACACTAGACTATGGCCTGACTGACTGACTGACTGTAGGGTTTACACTAGACTATGGACTGACTGCAGGGCTTACACTAGATAATGGACTGACTGACCAAAGCATTAATGCCATACTGATAATTACACCCAGTATACAGGACAGGAGAAGTGGTACTGTGCAGTGTTCATATATACAGAATAAGAGCAGGTACTGAGAATTACACCCAGTATACAGGACAAGAGAAGTGGTACTGTGCAGTGTCCATACATACAGAATAACAGCAGATACTGAGAATTACACCCAGTATACAGGACAGGAGAAGTGGTACTGTGCAGTGTTCATATATACAGAATAAGAACAGATACTGATAATTACACCCAGTATACAGGACAGGAGAAGTGGTACTGTGCAGTGTCCATATATACAGAATAAGAGCAGATACTGAGAATTACACCCAGCATACAGGACAAGAGAAGTGGTACTGTGCAGTGTCCATATATACAGAATAAGAGCAGATACTGAGAATTACACCCAGTATACAGGACAGGAAAAGTGGTACTGTGCAGTGTCCATATATACAGAATAAGAGCAGATACTGAGAATTACACCCAGTATACAGGACAAGAGAAGTGGTACTGTGCAGTGTCCATATATACAGAATAAGAGCAGATACTGAGAATTACACCCAGTATACAGGACAAGATAAGTGGTACTGTGCAGTGTCCATATATACAGAATAAGAGCAGATACTGAGAATTACACCCAGTATACAGGACAGGAAAAGTGGTACTGTGCAGTGTCCATATATACAGAATAAGAGCAGATACTGAGAATTACACCCAGTATACAGGACAAGAGAAGTGGTACTGTGCAGTGTTCATATATACAGAATAAGAGCAGATACTGGGAATTACACCCAGTATATAGGACAGGAGAAGTGGTACTGTGCAGTGTACATATATACAGAATAAGAGCATATACTGAGAATTACACCCAGTATACAGGACAGGAGAAGTGGTACTGTGCAGTGTCCATATATACAGAATAAGAGCAGATACTGAGAATTACACCCAGTATACAGGACAAGAGAAGTGGTACTGTGCAGTGTCCATATATACAGAATAAGAGCAGGTACTGAGAATTACACCCAGTATACAGGACAAGAGAAGTGGTACTGTGCAGTGTCCATATATACAGAATAAGAGCAGATACTGAGAATTACACCCAGTATACAGGACAAGAGAAGTGGTACTGTGCAGTGTCCATATATACAGAATAAGAGCAGATACTGAGAATTACACCCAGTATACAGGACAGGAGAAGTGGTACTGTGCAGTGTCCATATATACAGAATAAGAGCAGATACTGAGAATTACACCCAGTATACAGGACAAGAGAAGTGGTACTGTGCAGTGTCATATATACAGAATAAGAGCAGATACTGAGGAATTACACCCAGTATACAGGACAGGAGAAGTGGTACTGTGCAGTGTACATATATACAGAATAAGAGCAGATACTGAGAATTACACCCAGTATACAGGACAGGAGAAGTGGTACTGTGCAGTGTCCATATATACAGAATAAGAGCAGATACTGAGGATTACACCCAGTATACAGGACAGGAGAAGTGGTACTGTGCAGTGTCCATATATACAGAATAAGAGCAGATACTGAGAATTACACCCAGTATACAGGACAGGAGAAGTGGTACTGTGCAGTGTCCATATATACAGAATAAGAGCAGATACTGAGGATTACACCCAGTATACAGGACAGGAGAAGTGGTACTGTGCAGTGTATATATACAGAATAAGAGCAGATACTGAGGATTACACCCAGTATACAGGACAGGAGAAGTGGTACTGTGCAGTGTATATATACAGAATAAGAGCAGATACTGAGGATTACACCCAGTATACAGGACAGGAGAAGTGGTACTGTGCAGTGTATATATACAGAATAAGAGCAGATACTGAGGATTACACCCAGTATACAGGACAGGAGAAGTGGTACTGTGCAGTGTATATATATACAGAATAAGAGCAGATACTGAGGATTACACCCAGTATACAGGACAGGAGAAGTGGTACTGTGCAGTGTATATATACAGAATAAGAGCAGATACTGAGGATTACACCCAGTATACAGGACAGGAGAAGTGGTACTGTGCAGTGTATATATACAGAATAAGAGCAGATACTGAGGATTACACCCAGTATACAGGACAGGAGAAGTGGTACTGTGCAGTGTCCATATATACAGAATAAGAGCAGATACTGAGAATTACACCCAGTATACAGGACAAGAGAAGTGGTACTGTGCAGTGTCCATATATACAGAATAAGAGCAGATACTGAGAATTACACCCAGTATACAGGACAAGAGAAGTGGTACTGTGCAGTGTCTATATATACAGAATAAGAGCAGATACTGAGAATTACACCCAGTATACAGGACAAGAGAAGTGGTACTGTGCAGTGTCCATATATACAGAATAACAGCAGATACTGAGAATTACACCCAGTATACAGGACAAGAGAAGTGGTACTGTGCAGTGTCCATACATACAGAATAAGAGCAGATACTGAGAATTACACCCAGTATACAGGACAAGAGAAGTGGTACTGTGCAGTGTCCATATATACTGAATAAGAGCAGGTACTGAGAATGACATTTAGTAGACAGGACAAGTGATACTGTGCAGTGTCCATATATAGAATATGAGCAGTTACTGAGAATTATACACAGCATATAGGGCAAGATAAATGGTACTGTGCATACATGCTGAAAAATATTCCCGTGGCTAGCGAAATGAAAAAAATGGGTGTGTGTAGTAAGGTTTTAGTCAGATTTAGGATGAAGAAAGCCTGAAAGTTGGGCATGTTTTGGCACAAATCTATGTGTGTGTGCCTTTTTAAGAAATTTGGTTCAAATCATTTTAGCAACCTCCTTTGCTAAGACTTGTGTAGGACATGCCAGTCTGAGTAAATGTGGGCTCATACTCAATAGATGCTACTTTACAATCAGGTATGTTGCATTTTATTGAAGTTTGTCGTCATCTATAAATCATGAGGTAAATGAAGACAGTATCACGACCGGTGTGCCGATCACATATGTGACGCAAAGGGAGGGAAAAGGAAGGCCCTGTCCAAGGGAGAGGGAAAGATGGTGACCCCTAACTCACCTTGAGGCTGGCACCTGACGTCCCTAGACGGGTTTCTCACCCGTACGCCGATCACGTTCCTAAACCCTGGCTTTCCCTAAGATGAGCCCTACGTAGTGAATAGGGTGGTGGGAACACTAGTCCGCACCACTAACACTAGGGAGAAGACAGACAACACTGACAAAACATATAGTCCCAGGTGGGCGACAACAAACAACCGACAGGGATCCGGAGGGTAACGGTCTGGAACGACAACCAGGGATAACAGCAACTCATCTCCAGTGGGTCGGTATAGAAGTCCAGGCAGGAAGCTCTATATCTGGCAACCAGAGAAGTGGGAGGGAGAATTTAAGGAGGTTGGAAGTGCTCGACAAGAAACAGCTGAGGAGAAGAAGCTACGGATCCCTGAGTGAGACAAAAAGGATTGCAAGGCAAACCCAGAAAGCTACCATTAAGTAACAGCACTATCTTTAGACATAGAGCGGGCAGCCACCCGCTGCGACTTCCTGACCCCGGGTATAACGGAGTCAGACGTGGCTCTTGACACCCTTGTGACAGACAGAGTTTATAATCTCTGAGTTACATTTTGGCATGTCACCTTGGCCTCTATGAGTCAGCCATGACACACAGTGTCTTGGTAGGAGGGAGTGGCAGGGAGGCTGCTGGTGGCACTCTGGCAATCTGGCAGTGATTAATTACAGATACCCCAGGAAATGTGACAAAGATAGAAGTGATCAGTCCGGTCTGATTACATTTGCACATAATTTGCATCTACTGAAACGGCCTGACTGACCTCACAATCCCTGTTCACACAGGGAGGAAACCGTGGCAGACATCGAGCACATAGTACACCAACAGGACTTGTGTCCTGGACAATATACATTTTAGAGTGACTGCAAAGGGTATGCAGTAATAAAAAATGCTTCATACTGCAAACTAGGATGCTTTATAATAATGTCGCTTATGAACAATAATATACTGTAACTACTGCTTCCTATGAATAAGAATATGACTACTAAAATACTGCCTCTTATGTACAAGAGTATAACTACAATGTAATGGACAATTAGTGTGGACCCACTCTTCCAACTAACCAGTTTGACTTTGGGCTAAACATAAGGGCATTGTCCTGACTGATCCTTGGTATTAATTCCCATACATGGATATAAACTTTGCTGCAGGGAACCAACCAGGCTGCTACCTCCTGGAGTACTTCTGGTGTGGTTGGCAGCTTACCTACGAGGGTCAGAGACACCAGGGTGAAACACTAAGGGATCAGGCACAAGCGTCTGAATACAGTCCATGGTCAGGATAGTCTGAGTACATGTATATATCAGATAACAATTCCATGGTTCGGGCAGGCTAAGTATGTGTGTAATCCAGATAGCAATTTCAAGGTCAGGGGAGGCGGCAAGGAGCAGAATGGGTAGTCAGACAAGAGATCACACCTTCACTGGTTACTTAAGACTAGAAAGCCCTAAAGTTCAGGCAAGGAGGTGGAGACAACCAGCCCAGCTAAATAGGAAGTCTGATCAGTGGGACAGCAGCGGACACAGGCCACTAGTGTAACAGTAACACCCCCCCCCCCCCCCCCACACACACACCTTTATGCCTCTTTTTCGGTCAGGATTGTGGCAGGAATTCTTTCAGGAGTATAGGAGCATTGATGTTCTGTGCAGGGTCCCATGACTTCTCCTCAGGGCCAAATGGGCCATTTTAGAAAGCAATCCACCGCAACCCATATAACTATGCAGCCAGAAGAATGAGGTAAGTCTGACACGAGCAGAAGACCAGCAGGCTTTTGCTTGGGAGTTTTATTCTGTGCACAGGAGACACATGCTGCAAAAAGTTCCAATATAGTTACATAGTTAATAGGGTTCAAAAAAAGACATAAGTCCATCAAGTTCAACCAAGGGATAGGTGGGGATGGGAATTTTATAAAAAAGGGAGTGAGACCCAGATGTCTACATAATTTATACATGTTAGTGTTATTAAATTTTAACAATGAATCTAAGCCTTTTAAACTGTCCACTGTTCCTGCTGAACCACCTCCTGATGTAGACTATTTCACAGATTCACAGTTATTATGGTGAATAAGCCTTGTCACCTCTGTAGACTGAACTTTTTCTTCTCCAGATGGAGGCAGTGCCCCCTTGTGGAGATTTTGCATAGTTTTTCCACCATATTATTTGTGTGTGTTATGTGTATATATGTATACAGGTTAATTGTGTCCCCCCTTTGATGCATCAAGAGTAAATAACTCTAAATATTTTAATCTTTCCACATAACTAAGACTCACCATGACCCTTATTAGTTTAGTTGCTTTCCTTTGTACTTTTTCCAGCTTTAGGACATCCTTTCTCTTTCTATGGACTTGAGCCCAGAACTAAATTGCATATACCAGATGAGGCCCCACAAACGCTTTGTAAAGTGGTAGTATTTAGTGTTGAGTGAGCATGCTCGGCCGAATACCCGTTCAGCTCAAGCATTGCGGTGCTCGGCTGAATACCTTGTGTGCGATGTTTGAGTAAGTGTATTTAAATCTAATTTAGCCTCTATTTCTGAAAAGTTTTTGCTCGGATTTTCACTCACAACCTTCTACATAAGAGAAAAGGGCTTTAACCACTCAGCTATAAAGCTGAATGGTAAACTATGTCAAAAAACCTCATAGTAGTTTGTCATGTAGTAAGTATTCCTATACAGCAGAAGTATAATTTCATATTTCAATGCAGGTTAACATGTACCTCTATAGCATAGTGGATAAGGTTCTTGGCTCTAATGTAGAAGGTTGTGAGTTCAAATCCTGGTAGTAACTTTATATATATTTTATTATTTTAATTTTTTTGTAATTACACATTTATTTTGTGCCATACATTTTTTTTCAATTACTAAAAAAAGATAAAATATATAAATTAAATTTAGCTGCTAAATCTAAAATGTTTCTGCCAGGATTTGAACTCACAACCTTCTACATTAGAGCCAAGAACTTTAACCGCTATGCTATACAGCTACATATTAACCTGCACTGAAATATGAAATGATACTTCTGCTGTATATATATATATACTTACTACATGACAAATTACTATGAGGTTTTTCTGACTTAGTTTATCATATAGCTGAGTGGTCAAAGTCCTTGCCTCTAATGTAGAAGGTTGTGAGTTCAAATACCGGCAGAAAATTTTCTAAAATAGAGGTTAAATTAGATTTAAATACACTGGGTGTCCCCAAGCACTTACTCTATATATGGACATAGCTACAGTGGTGCCAATAATTATTCATATCCCAGTCAAATTTTGACTTAAAGTTACTTTTATTCAACCAGCAAGTAATTTTTATAAGGGTAATGACATAGGCGTCTCCCAAAACATAATAAGATGTACAAGAGGCATTATTGTGGATAAAAAATAATTCTCAGCTTTTATTTACATTTCAGCAAGTGTCCAGTCCAAAATTATTCATACCCTTCTCAATAATCAATAGAAAAGCCTATATTGGCTATTACAGCAATCAAACGCTTCCTATAATTGCAGACCAGCTTTTTGCCCATTTATCTTTATCAATGAGCTCCAAATCTTTCAGGTTGGAGGGTCTTCTTGCCATCACCCTGATCTTTAGCTCCCTCCACAGATTCTCAATTGAATTCAAGTCTGGACTCTGTCTGGGCCACTCCAAAACGTTAATGTTGTTGTCTGCTAACCATTTCTTCACCACTTTCGCTGTGTGTTTTGGGTCATTGTCATGCTGAAATGTCCACTGGTGCCCAAGGCCAAGTTTCTCTGCAGACTGCCAGATGTTGTTGTTGAAAATCCTCATGTATTGCTCTTTTTTCATGGTGCTGTGATTAGGTTCCCTGGTCCATTGGCTGAAAAACACCCCCAAAGCATTAGCTTCCCACCACCATGTTTGACAGTGGGGATGGTGTTCTTTGGGTTGAAGGCTTCTCCTTTTTTACGCCAAATGAAGGAAACATCATTGTGACCAAACAATTCAATTTTTGTTTCATCTGACCATAACACAGAAGACCCGAAGTCTTCTTCTTTGTCCAGACGAGCTTTTGCAAAGGGCCAAGCAAGCTTTTGTGTGCCTTATCTGGAGAAGTGGAACCCAGCAGTGTGCAGTGTCCGTTGGATTGTCTGACTTGAGACATTGCCACCAGCAGAGACCAGATTCACCAGGATGGCCTTGGTGGTAATCCTTGGATTATTTTTTACCCCTCTAACTATCCTCCTGGCCAGCACAGGTGTCACTTTTGGCTTCCGACCACGTCCTCTGAGATTTTCCACAGTGCGGAACATTTTGTATTTTTTTCTCAAATGTAAATAAAAGCTGAGAAATGTTTTTTTCCACAATAATGCCTCTTGTACATTGTCTTATTATCTTTTGGGAGACACCTATGTCATTTCCCGTCAAAAAATTACTTGCTGGTTGAATAAAAGTAACTTTAAGTCAAAATTTTCCGGGGTATCAGCTGCTTCGAAGGCTTGCAGGATATTGTCATGTATTTAAAGAGGCATGGACTCACAGGACAGGGATGTAATACTACTAGTGTTCATCGAGCACCAAAATGCTTGACTTGAATGGGTCCGTGAACCGTTGTCCGTCAAAAAAATAGGACAGGTCATATTTTTTTGACGGACAGGATATACGGATCACGGTCTCGGCTGCAAAACAGTGCATTTTACGATTTTTCCACGGACCCATTGAGAGTCAATGGGTCAGCGAAAAAAAAACGGAAAACGGCACAACAGCCACGGATGCACACAACGGTCGTGTGCATGAGGCCTAACACTGGGGGATTCCCTCACTGTACAGCGATCTTCTGCATAGACCTCAGTGGAACCCGACACCCCCCCCCCCCTCTTCAGAGCAGGGGGTGCCTGGTTTAATGCTTGGTTTCTCCTATTGACTTCCATTGTGCTTGGGTGCTCTGTAGAGCACCTGAGCATCGCAAAGTGTACTACTCGAGCATCCGAGCACTTTGGTGCTCGATGAACACTAGTAGTATTACATCCCTGTCCTGTGAGTCCATGCCTCTTTAAATACATGACAATATCCTGCAAGCCTTCGAAGCAGCTGATTGACATTGTATGCTGTTATTTAATCTATGATCTGCAAGTATACCCAGTTCCTTATCTTATTCCCCTAGGACATATGATGCATGTAAATTATTACTACCCAGATACATAGCTTTACATTTATCTACACCCTCCTTGTTACAGGGATGAGATTCAGTCTTGTTTGGTATTTAAATTAGACACATGGTTGAGTGAGTAACATCACACTGCCATGTGGTTCCATAGTAATGACTCCACCCCTTCCTGTGCTTACATCATAGGTACATTTCGGGTAGGCAGGTGTTAATATAATCAATATACCTAGCCACAGGGGTATTCCTCACCGAGACCAGCTTCCTGTTAAGTCTTAGGCTACTTTCACACCTGCATTAGGTGCTGATCTGTCTGGTGTCTGCACAGACGGATCCGCACCTATAATGCAAACGCTTGTATCCGTTCAGAAGGGATCCGTTCATGATAATGCAAACTGATCCGTTTTGACTTACACTGAAAGTCAAAGGGAGGCGGATCCGTTTTCAATGGCACTATATTGTGTCAGTGAAAACGGATCCGTCCCCATTGACTTACGCTGTAAGTCAGGACGGATCCGTTTGTCTCCGCATCGTCAGGCGGACATCAAAACGCTGCAAGCAGCGTTTTAGTGTCCACCTCAAGAGCGGAATGGAGGCTGAACGGAGGCAAACTGATGCATTCTGAACGGATCCTTATCCATTCAGAATGCATTGGGGCTAAACTGATCCGTTTTGGGCCACTTGTGAGAGTCCTTAAAACGGATCTCACAAGCGGACCCAGAAACGCCAGTGTGAAAGTAGCCTTAGATGGAGAAAGTGGGCTCAGTATCTGTTGTCTATATTGTTAGACTATAAGCCAGTTACTGTACATGGTGTATGTATACTGATATGACCATGATATTTAAAGTATTTGTATATGTTGTAGTCCATTGTAGTTAAGTAAATGTCTCTTTTATGTTATTTCTGCAAAAGTTTTGTGTTATTTCTGGTGATACCAAGGCAACATGCTGTAGCTGTGGTATAAACTGAGAACAACCCCACGAGCTAGAGGGAAAAGGGGAATATTGATCGTTGTCGTCTGATAATTGGTAATATTGCCCTTTGTATACTAGCAACCTCAGATATTGCTATTGATACAATTCTTGATATTAACCCCTTAGTGACCACACACATTATTTCAAAATTGCATTCCAAGAGCTATAACTTTTTCGTTTTTTCATCAATATATATTTATGAGGCCTTATATTTTCTAATACAAGTTATAGTTTTTAATACAACATTTTGGGTACATATAATCATTAATTTAACCGCTACAGGACCGCCGTACGCAGGATTGCGTCCTGCCGGCGGCCCTGCTCTAATGGGTGGACGCATATACGCGTCCTCCCGCGAGAGCCGAGATTTCCTGTTAACGCGCGCACACAGGCGCGCGCGCTCACAGGAACGGAAGGTAAGCGAGTGGATCTCCAGCCTGCCAGCGGCGATCGCTCGCTGGCAGGCTGGAGATGTGATTTTTTTAACCCCTAACAGGTATATTAGACGCTGTTTTGATAACAGCGTCTAATATACCTGCTACCTGGTCCTCTGGTGGTCCCTTTTGTTTGGATCGACCACCAGAGGACTCAGGCAGCTCAGTAAAGTAGCACCAAACACCACTACACTACATTACACCCCCCCCCTGTCACTTATTAACCCTTTATGAACCACTGATCACCCCTGATCACCCCATACAGACTCCCTGATCACCCCCCTGTCATTGATCACCCCCCTGTCATTGATCACCCCCCTGTAAGGCTCCATTCAGACGTCCGTATGATTTTTACGGATCCATGGATACATGGATCGGATCCGCAAAACGCATACGGACGTCTGAATGGAGCCTTACAGGGGGGTGATCAATGACAAGGGGGTGATCACGCATATAGACTTCCTGATCACTTCCCTGTCATTGATCACCCCCCTGTCATTGATCACCCCCCTGTAAGGCTCCATTCAGACGTCCGTATGATTTTTACGGATCCACATGATACATGGATCGGATCCTCAAAACGCATACGGACGTCTGAATGGAGCCTTACAGGGGGGTGATCAATGACAAGGGGGTGATCACGCATATAGACTTCCTGATCACTTCCCTGTCATTGATCACCCCCCTGTCATTGATCACCCCCCTGTAAGGCTCCATTCAGACGTCTGTATGATTTTTACGGATCCACGGATACATGGATCGGATCCGCAAAACGCATACAGGACGTCTGAATGGAGCCTTACAGGGGGGTGATCAATGACAAGGGGGTGATCACGCATATAGACTTCCTGATCACTTCCCTGTCATTGATCACCCCCTGTCATTGATCACCCCCCTGTAAGGCTCCATTCAGACGTCCGTATGATTTTTACGGATCCATGGATACATGGATCGGATCCGCAAAACACATACGGACGTCTGAATGGAGCCTTACAGGGGGGTGATCAATGACAAGGGGGTGATCACGCATATAGACTTCCTGATCACTTCCCTGTCATTGATCACCCCCCTGTCATTGATCACCCCCCCTGTAAGGTTCCATTCAGACGTCCGTATGATTTTTACGGATCCATGGATACATGGATCGGATCCGCAAAACACATACGGACGTCTGAATGGAGCCTTACAGGGGGGTGATCAATGACAGGGGGGTGATCACCTCATATACACTCCCTGATCACCCCCTGTCATTGATCACCCCCCTGTCATTGATCACCCCCCTGTAAGGCTCCATTCAGACGTCCGTATGATTTTTACGGATACATGGATACATGGATCGGATCCGCAAAACACATACGGACGTCTGAATGGAGCCATACAGGGGGGTGATCAATGACAGGGGGGTGATCACCTCATATACACTCCCTGATCACCCCCTGTCATTGATCACCCCCCTGTAAGGCTCCATTCAGACGTCCGTATGTGTTTTGCGGATCCGATCCATGCATCCATGGATCCGTAAAAATCATACGGACGTCTGAATGGAGCCTTACAGGGGGGTGATCAATGACAGGGGGGTGATCAGGGAGTCTATATGGGTGATCACCCCCCTGTCATTGATCACCCCCCTGTAAGGCTCCATTCAGACATTTTTTTGGCCCAAGTTAGCGGAAAAATATATATATATATATTTTTTTTTCTTACAAAGTCTCATATTCCACTAACTTGTGTCAAAAAATAAAATCTCACATGAACTCACCATACCCCTCACGGAATCCAAATGCGTAACATTTATATTCCAGACTTCTTCTCACGCTTTAGGGCCCCTAAAAAGCCAGGGCAGTATAAATACCCCACATGTGACCCCATTTCAGGAAAGAAGACACCCCAAGGTATTCCGTGTGGGGCATATTGAGTCCATGAAAGATTGAAATTTTTGTCCCAAGTTATGCAAAAATTTCCGCTAACTTATGCAAAAAAAAATAAAAAATTCTATGAACTCGCCATGCCCCTCATTGAATACCTGTCTTCTGCGGTACCCCTGTGTTTTGGGGTGTCTTCTTTCTAAAGTGGGGTCACATGTGGGGTATTTATACTGCCTTGGCTTTTTAGGGGCCCTAAAGCGTGAGAAGAATTCTGGGATCCAAATGTCTAAAAATGCCCTCCTAAAAGGAATTGGGCCGCTTTGCGCATCTAGTCTGCAAAAAAGTGTCACACATGTGGTATCGCCGTACTCAGGAGAAGTTGGGGAATGTGTTTTGGGGTGTCATTTTACATATACCCATGCTGGGTGAGATAAATATCTTGGTCAAATGCCAACTTTGTATAAAAAAATGGGAAAAGTTGTCTTTTGCCGAGATATTTGTCTCACCCAGCATGGGTATATGTAAAATGACACCCAAAACACATTCCCCAACTTCTCCCGAGTACGGCAATACCAGATGTGTGACACTTTTTTGCAGCCTAGGTGGGCAAAGGGGCACACATTCCAAAGTGCACCTTTCGGATTTCACCGGTCATTTTTTACAGATTTTGATTGCAAACTTCTTCTCACACATCTGGGCCCCTAGAATGCCAGGGCAGTATAACTACCCCACAAGTGACCCCATTTTGGAAAGAAGACACCCCAAGGTATTTTGTGATGGGCATAGTGAGTTCATGGAAATTTTTAATTTTTGTCACAAGTTAGTGGAATATGAGACTTTGTAAGAAAAAAAAAATATATATATCATCATTTTCCGCTAACTTGTGACAAAAAATAAAAAATTCTAGGAACTCGCCATGCCCCTCACGGAATACCTTGGGGTGTCTTCTTTCCAAAATGGGGTCACTTGTGGCATAGTTATACTGCCCTGGCATTCTAGGGGCCCAAATGCGTGAGAAGTACTTTGCAATCAAAATGTGTAAAAAATGGCCTGCGAAATCCGAAAGGTGCACTTTGGAATATGTGCCCCTTTGCCCACCTTGGCTGCAAAAAAGTGTCACACATCTGGTATCGCCGTACTCAGGAGAAGTTGGGGAATGTGTTTTGGGGTGTCATTTTACATATACCCATGCTGGGTGAGAGAAATATCTCGGCAAAAGACAACTTTTCCCATTTTTTTATACAAAGTTGGCATTTGACCATTTTGTGATGGGCATAGTGAGTTCATGGAAGTTTTTATTTTTTGTCACAAGTTAGTGGAATATGAGACTTTGTAAGGAAAAAAAAATAAAAAAATCATCATTTTCCGCTAACTTGTGACAAAAAATAAAAAGTTCTATGAACTCACTATGCCCATCAGCGAATACCTTAGGGTGTCTACTTTCAGAAATGGGGTCATTTGTGGGGTGTTTGTACTGTCTGGGCATTGTAGAACCTCAGAAAACATGACAGGTGCTCAGAAAGTCAGAACTGCTTCAAAAAGCGGAAATTCACATTTTTGTACCATAGTTTGTAAATGCTATAACTTTTACCCAAACCAATTTTTTTTTTTTACCCAAACATATTTTTTTTTATCAAAGACATGTAGAACAATAAATTTAGCGAAAAATTTATATATGGATGTCGTTTTTTTTGCAAAAGTTTACAACTGAAAGGGAAAAATGTCATTTTTTTGCAAAAAATCGTTAAATTTTGATTAATAACAAAAAAAGTTAAAATGTCAGCAGCAATGAAATACCACCAAATGAAAGCTCTATTAGTGAGAAGAAAAGGAGGTAAAATTCATTTGGGTGGTAAGTTGCATGACCGAGCAAAAAACGGTGAAAGTAGTGTAGTGCAGAAGTGTAAAAAGTGGCCTGGTCATTAAGGGAGTTTCAGCTAGCGGGGTTGAAGTGGTTAACAGCAGCTACCTGTCCTAAACCCCCTTTGTTTACGTCAGTAAAAAGGCATATTGGTGGTCACTAAGGGTTATAAGCAATATCTATCCTTCAAGCTTTAGAAAAAGACTCCAAGGTTTCCTGGTGGGAAAGATTATTTGGCTACATCATTTTTCAACTTCCTAATACATCCGCTGATAGTTCTTCTGGTTCTGGTTATCATCATATACTTCGGACTGTGCTTGAGGGTCAAGGGGCTTGCTGACAAATCACACTGGAACCAGACAGAACTTCATGAAGATAACCATAGAAGGAGGCTCAGGACATAACTCCAGTGAAATCTTGAAGGCATGTACCTCATGTATATACTTTGTTTCCTATGAGGGTTCAGGACATAAAACCAATGCAGTCCTGAAACCCCATAGCATTGTGTATACATACAATTGCAAGAAAAAGTATGTGAACCCTTTGGAATGATATGGATTTCTGCACAAATTAGTCAGAAAATGTGATCTGATCTTCATCTAAGTCACAACAATAGACGATCACAGTCTGCTTAAACTAATAACACACAAATAATTAAATGTTACCATGTTTTTATTGAACACACCATGTAAACATTCACAGTGCAGGTGGAAAAAGTATATAAACCCCTAGACTAATGACATCTCCAAGAGCTAATTGAAGTGAGGTGTCAGCCAACTGGAGTCCAATCAATGAGATGAGATTGGAGGTGTTGGTTACAGTTGCCCTGCCCTATAAAAAACACACACCAGTTCTGGGTTTGCTTTTCACAAGAAGCATTGCCTGATGTGAATGATGCCTTGCACAAAAGAGCTCTCAGAAGACCTACAATTAAGAATTGTTGACTTGCATAAAGCTGGAAAGGGTTATAAAAGTATCGCCAAAAGCCTTGCTGTTCATCAGTCCACGGTAAGACAAATTGTCTATCAATGGAGAAAGTTCCGCACTGCTGCCACTCTCCCCAGTGGCCATCCTGTAAAGATGACTGCAAGAGCACAGCGCAGACTGCTACATGAGGTGAAGAAGAATCTTAGAGTGTCAGCTAAAGACTTACAAAAGTCTCTGGCATATGCTAACATCCCTGTTAGCGAATCTACAATACGTAAAACACTAAACAAGAATGGATTTCATGGGAGGATTCCACAGAGGAAGCCACTGCCACTGCTGTCCCCAAAAAAAATTGCTGCACGTTTACAGTTTGCACAAGAGCACCTGGATGTTCCACAGCAGGACTGGCAAATTCTGTGGACAGATGAAACCAAAGTTGAGTTGTTTGGAAGAAACACACAACACTATGTGTGGGAAAAAAAAGAGACACAGCACACCAACATCAAAACCTCATCCCAACTGTGAAGTATGGCGGTGGAGGCATCATGGTATGGGGCTGCTTTGTTGCATCAGGGCCTGGACGAATTGCTATCATCGAAGGAAAAATTAATTCCCAAGTTTATCAATACATTTTGCAGGAGAACTTAAGGCCATCTGTCCACCAGCTGAAGCTCACCAGAAGATGGTGTTGGAACAGGACAACGACCCAAAGCATAGAAGTAAATCAACTACAGAATAGCTTAAACAGAAGAAAATACGCCTTCTGGAGTGGCCCAGTCAGAGTCCTGATCTCAACCTGATTGAGATGCTGTGGCATGACCTCAAGAAAATTATTCACACCAGACATCCCAAGAATATTGCTGAACTGAAACAGTTCTGTAAAGAGGAATGGTCAAGAATTACTCCTGACCGTTGTGCACGTCTGATCTGCAACTACAGGAAACGTTTGGTTGAAGTTATTGCTGCCAAAGGAGGTTTAACCAGTTATTAAATCCAAGGGTTCACATACTTTTTCTACCTACACTGTAAATGTTTACATGGTGTGTTCAATAAAAACATGGTAACATTGAATTATTTGTGTGTTATTAGTTTAAGCAGACTGTTATTGTCTATTGTTGTGACTTAGATGAAGATCAGATCACATTTTCTGACCAATTTGTGCAGAAATCCATATCATTCCAAAGGGTTCACATACTTTTTCTTGCAACTGTATGTATATATATATACAGAACAGACCAAAGGTTTGGACACACCTTCTCATTCAAAGAGTTTTCTTTATTTTCATAAGTATGAAAATTGTAGATTCACACTGAAGGCATCAAAACTATGAATTAACACATGTGGAATTATATACATAACAAAAAAGTGTGAAACAACTGAAAATATGTCATATTCTAGGTTCTTCAAAGTAGCCACCTTTTACTTTGATTACTGCTTTGCACACTCTTGGCATTCTCTTGATGAGCTTCAAGAGGTAGTCACCTGAAATGGTTTTCACTTCACAGGTGTGCCCTGTCAGGTTTAATAAGTGGTATTTCTTGCCTTATAAATGGGGTTGGGACCATCAGTTGCGTTGTGGAGAAGTCAGGTGGATACACAGCTGATAGTCCCACTGAATAGACTGTTAGAATTTGTATTATGGCAAGAAAAAAGCAGCTAAGTAAAGAAAAACGAGTGGCCGCATGTGAGCCAGTTTCTTTGTAGCGCTTGATGGTTTTTGTGACTGCACTTGGGGACACTTTCAAAGTTTTCCCAATTTTTCGGACCGACTGACCTTCATTTCTTAAAGTAATGATGGCCACTCGTTTTTCTTTACTTAGCTGCTTTTTTCTTGCCATAATACAAATTCTAACAGTCTATTCAGTAGGACTATCAGCTGTGTAACTGCTTGGTGTCTAGAAGTAGGGGCCTGACTGCCAGGGTTTTCTATTATTTTGTACTGTCTTGTTTAATACTTTTGTCTGCAAAAGCCGATTAAACTGGCTGCACCATACTTGCTTAGACTGGACTGTGTTTTGTGTGCCAACAGCGCCTGTCTATCCCAGGAGACCGTGATCCCGTGAGCTAATCCAGTTACATTTTCCCAGTTACATCGGTGTTTATTTGTATGTAGGTATATATGCACACATGCCCCCAACATATATATGGTCAGTGGGGTTGTGTGTGTAGGTGTATATATATATATATATATATACAGTACAGACCAAAAGTTTGGACGCACCTTCTCATTCAAAGAGTTTTCTTTATTTTCATGACCATGAAAATTGTAGATTCATCAAAACTATGAATTAAGGGCTCTTTCACACCTGCGTTCTTTTCTTCCGGCATAGAGTTCCGTCGTCGGGGCTCTATGCCGGAAGAATCCTGATCAGTGCCTGATTAGCATATCCGTATCATGTGATCAATTACATATGTAAATACCCTTACAAATTGTGCATAAAAATAAACCTGTTACAATACATCCAACCACTTTACATCTAATAATATGGTTACCAAAGTGATAATAATATATCCATAATAACAGTGAACTTCATCATTGTGGTGATAATAAATAGATAGATAAATAGATCATTAAAATATACAACCATGTAGACAGGAAGGGAAGGCGTTAACAAGAGACATGACATGGCCAACCAATACCGCACGTCCATGTGAATGATAGCCAAAGCTGGCATTTCTTCTAACTAGCACTACAGATGCCACAGACTGTCAAAAACAAATCTCGCAAGCCCGGATGGCACCTGCAGCATGGCTCCACTCTATTGCCAATAGCACGGCTCCGCTGTATCTCATGTGTAGAGACCAGCGCATGCGCATAATACGGCATCCTATCAAAGGTGCCATCATTGTTTCTGGAAGAATGCCAGTATTTCCAGTTTGTCAACATGGCTATCAGGACCAATCGGAAAGGGATCCATCCTCCCGGGTGGCTCAACCCCTCCAAAGTTGTGATCAGGTAAGGGGGACCACACACGTGAATGCGGTGTAGGCCAAGCCATCTACGGTCCATCAATAGTCTAATGGGGATCTCCCATATATATTTACTAAAAAAACTGAGATTGATTTGACACAAAGTGGAAACATTTAAACAATAAAAGCATCCAATTGTTTCTACACGCATGGAGCACCGCGCACTGTAGCATATGTTCACGTTTCTTTGTTCACCATCTTCGCATCAATCTACATGGTATCTAAAAGAAGAGAAAATAAAAATTACTCATGTGCTTGTAAATCCAAATTCCACCTACAATACAGGGATTGCATTCGAAAGCATCAATAATGAAATGTCAGGCAAACCGCTAGTGATCACCTCCAGGGTTGTATTCAACATTCAGTCCCTTCGGTTTTAAACTGTCTAGGGTGTATATCCACCACATTTCCTTATTTTTCAGTATTTTGAGTCTATTACCTCCTCTCCTGGGGGGAGGCACATGGTCTACAATCAAACATTTTAATTCACGTTTCACATGTCTATGTTCAGTGAAATGACTAGGTACCGGTAAATCCCGTCGTTTCTGACGTATGGAAAATCTATGTATATTCAATCTGGTTTTTAAATCAGTGGAAGTTTCTCCCACATATAGGAGATTGCATGGGCAAATTAGAATTGCACGTCAAATGAAAGTTGATGGGGTATGTTTTTCCAGTGACAGGATGGATGAAGCTGTGTCCTTTACCAATGTTCTTGCAATTGACACAGCCAAGACACGGAAAACTGCCCAGACCACGTTGCGTAAATTTCATTTGATGTGTTTTCTGCTTGGGGCCACAGTCTGCTCTCACTAATTGGTCCTTCAGACTGCTTGCTCTCCGGTATGATAACAGGGGAGGCAGTCTGAATTATTGAACATCACAAAATGTATTCCCCAATATACTCCAATAACGTTTAATAATTCTACCAATAGCAGCGCTTTCCTCTGTATGAGTAGAAATAAAAGGTATCCTGTGTAGGGAATTATCAGTGCTCTTGCCTAATAGAGTGCCAGCTCTGTTGATGTTGTATGCCCTCTGTTTATGTTTATGCAGTAACTTGGATGGGTAACACCTATCTTCAAATTTCTTTGACATTTTGTCAAGGGCCTCTGTCAGATTAATATCTTCTGAAGTTATCCTTCGTACTCTCAAAAATTGAGAGTACGGTAGATGTTTCACCATATTTCTAGGATGATTACTATCATAGCGTAATATGGTGTTTTTGTCTGTGGGCTTCGCGTACAATTTTGTATGGAATCTGTCCCCAGAAAATGTAAACGTGGTATCAAGAAACTGGATCTCAGTATGTGTAGAAACCAATGTGAACTGAAGATCGCTTTTTTTGCTATTGAGGTAAGTATGAAAATCAATCAATGCATCTTCAGTGCCAGTCCAGATGAGGAAGACGTCATCAATGTAATGCCACCACCGCAGAACATGTCTGAAGTGGTGCGAAACATAGATGACGTCCTCCTCAAATTTTCTCATGAAAATATTGACGAACGTTGGGACCACATTGGACCCCATCGCCACGCCCCTCAATTGTTTATAAAAAGTGTCCTGGAATAGAAAATAATTCCAATTCAGGACAATATGCAAAAGTGATAAAATAAATTCAGTCATAGAGGAAAGCTCTAGCATGTGTTTAACTGCTGCTATACCTAGTGTGTGATCAATCGAGGTATAGAGAGAGACCACATCAAAGGATGCAAGAATACATGGTCGCTCATTGTCAATCTGAACAGCGTTAAGTTTACAAAGAAAATCTGTCGTATCTTGAATATATGAGTCTGCCCCTGTCGCAAAATTTCGGAGTATAGCATCCAAAAAGATAGCAATATTACTGAATATTGACTCAGAACCCGATACTATCGGCCGGCCAGGGGGATCAATCAGAGATTTGTGTACCTTGGGGAGCACATATATCACGGATGTGACTGGATATGCCACCACAAGGTACTCACAGAGGTCCTGATCAATCACCCCCGCCGCCAATGCATCAGTGAGACATTGTCTAATGATCCTAGCGATTTCAAATTTGGGATCACCATTGATCGCCATATACACTTTAGTATCATCAAGTTGTCACTCTATTTCCGCAATGTATTGATGTCTATCTAAGATGACCACCCCCCCACCCTTGTCAGCAGGTTTAATTATCAATAGGGGATCATTTCTTAATTGTTCCAATGCGGCTATCTCAAATTTGGTCATATTGCGACGTGTAAATGTGTTGTTGACAGATGACTTGAGAGCAGATAATTCTTTTTTGACCACATTCATGTATGCCTCCAACGCTGGGTTGTTAAAAACAGGTGTGAAGGTGCTTTTAGCCGGCAGATTGAGTCTCCTCATACAAAATTCACCTGCCTGAGGAGGATCAGTCCGCAACTTGTTGTGAAACCAAAGTTTTCGTTTTATGGCCCTAAAAAAAGCATACAAATCTGTCTCCAAATTAAACCAATTAACATGTGTATTAGGACAATATGACAATCCTTTAGAAAGTACACTCACTTGAAATGGAGTTAATAACTTTGAAGACAAGTTAATGACAGTCATTTCGTCTTTGTGTGTGGTTTGTTCTGGGAGCGCACCTTGCTGTTCGGGTTCTTCTGTTGGCATCTGTGTCTGCGTCCCCCTCTTCGGGTATGGTGTCGTTTATTGGATCCGGTTCCTTCCCTAAAAAAGGGGTCCGAGGTGAACTAGGCATCTGTGAAGCTCTTCTCTTCCTTTCGTTATCATTATAGTTCACATTCAGATTTTTTGTATCAGTCTGCCAAGTATAAATATTCCCATTCTTGTAGTCGTCTAAATCTCTATTCCATTTGGATCATTTAATTTTCTCAGAGTCGCCTTGGGTCTTTAATAACCATGCAGCTGATCTTTCCAGGAACATTGTATATTAAGCAAAATAAAATCCAAAGAATATCGGGTGGAAAGCGCTTCAAATTTTTTGCAATAAGTAGAATCATTCATGAACAGATTCGGGCGCAAATGTGACCTCATGCCTCGTGGTATGCGTTTAGCCTTATAGTATTCTCCTAATGTGGTCATATGGAGACGGAGTGCAGCAGACTTCTTTGATAAAAAAAATCATACCTTTTCTTTAACTCTTTAATGGAAGGAGTATTCAAAAATGCGGCATCTGCTTCAATTCCACGTATGAGGCTATCGGCTTCCTCCTGCGTGTAGGTGGGTCCACATGTCGAATCAAATTCCATGGTGAATGTTTGAACAAAAATGGTTGCTGTGCTCTGACAAATAAGCTGAAAATGGAGGAAAAGAAGAAATTCAGCGGAACCAGTAAACTGGCTCAGGTGCAAGGTTCAAGGGAATTAGCTTATCACCCTTAATATACGCATGAAATCGGACAGCACTCCAAGACTTGAAAAAAACGTGATGTCTTTATTCACCCATGTGGAACAATTGCAACGTTTCAGCTCACAACTGATCCTTTCTCAAGCAAAGATATACAAGTTTGTGCCTTCATTAAATAGGCACAAGCTTGTATATCTTTGCTTGAGAAAGGCTCAGTTGTGAGCTGAAACGTTGCAATTGTTCCACATGGGTGAATAAAGACATCACGTGTTTTTCAAGTCTTGGAGTGCTGTCCGATTTCATGCGTATATTAAGGGTGAGAAGCTAATTCCCTTGGATCTTGCACCTGAGCCAATTTACTGGTGCCGCCAAATTTCTTCTTTTCCTCTCTCTCTCTGTCTCTCTCTCTCTATATATATATATATATATATATGTTCCCCAGTAATTTATATATATCTATATATACTGGTATGGTGCCAGTATTGGCCCCCAATCATGGGTGCCCCACCCCAGCTGCTGAACCCTCCTGCAGGCGCATGCCAGCGCATCTGTAGGAGGAAGAAGCCGTCCGGATAACTGGACAAATGTGTCCAGTTGAGGGCACATCAAAAGACAAAGGATCAAAGAGATCCTCTTCCTTTTGCTAAACACCTTTGGCACTGCATCAGGCAGGGCCAGAGATGTTTGGCATAACAAAAACAGGGGATCAAAGAGATCCTCTGTCCTTGTGTGCCTCTGGTATGCCGGGTACCTCCGGTGCTGTAATTACAGTATCGGAGGTATGCACCACTTCAAAGGCAGGAGGTTTAAAGCGATCCTCCACCTGGAAGTGCCGGGTGCGCGGGCTGGTGCAGTGACTTTATATCACTGTGCACTCGTGAATTGCCTGTAGGCGTGCTCGCATGCCTGCAGAGCGGGGTGCTTGGGAGCACACCCCGCCGAATTTAAATAGTCCTGCGGTGGAGCACTCTACAGGAAAACATCACCAGGGCGCATGCGCAGACTCGGCATGCGCGTTCAGTACAGCGCGCGGCCGGCCGGGAGAAGAAAAGAAGTCATCTGCGCACGCGCAGCCACCTCTATTCCTGAGAAGAGTGACCGTAACCAGGGGAGACGGAAGACAACATTCAGGTAAGTATAGGTTTATTTTTTTTCTAAGGGGTGGGAATTTGTTAATGAAATATATTTAGAAAAAATATCACTGTTAAATCATTAATAGATTTAACAGTGATCATTAAGATGATAATACCCCTTTAAACTTTCAGGCTCCAACACCCAGACTGACAAAGCTCCACTATCAGATGGAGGATAATCCACCCAGCTCAGACTGCTGGCTGGGTTTTTATCCCAAACCAAAACCTGGCCTGGAACGTGGGGAACAGCCAACCACCCTGCACTTTGGCCCGGATCGGCTTTACAGTCACATTGAATAATCAATAGTGTCAGTTAGTACTAGCTGCCGCTGACACTTAAAATTCCCGGCTTTTACCTCACCAAGGCCAAGAACCTCGGTGACACATATCTTCCGTCAATGATGGCCCCTTGCGCTTTCCTACATTTGCTTTAATTTCTGTGGAATATCTAAAGGGTTTACAACATTTCTAAAAAAACTGTTTTGAATAGTTTGAGGAGTGTAATTTCTAAAATGGGGTCATTTATGGGTTGGTTCTATTATGTAAGCCCCACAAAGTGACTTCAGAACTGAACTGGTCCTTAAAAAAGTTGACTTTGAAAATTTTCTTAAAAATTTCCAAAAATGCTTCTAAAATTCGAAACCTTCTAGCGTCCTAAAAAAAGGAAATTAAATTACTAAAATGATGTCAACATAAAATAGAATTTTTCCACATTTTCGTTAACTTTTGGATTTTTTTATAAATAAAGGTAAAACATATTACATCAAATTTACCATTAACATGAAGTACAGTGTGTCACGAGAAAACAGTCTCTGAATGGCTTGGATAAGTAAAAGTGTTCCAAAGTTATTACCACATAAAGTGACACATGTCAGATTTGCAAAATTAGGACTGGTCAGGAAGGGGGTAAATGGCCCGGTCTGGAAGTGGTTAAAGAATTTCGGTCCAGCTTTTCTTTGCCTTGCACCTTTTTTGGGGTGTTCATAGTGCCAGCTGCACTGATGAAACATCATTCTAAGCAACTTTTCTGTCAGTTTCATCATTTTAAAAATCTTCCTCTGCAAGGCACTTTAGTGAGCTACAGGATTCTTTCACAAGGAACCTTATCTCAGATATCTAGATTTTTTAATTGTTATAAACCATGCGTGATTTCTTTCCTAAAGTCCATAAACTAAGTACATTACCCTGGAGATTTTCCTGTTTTTGTTCCAGATCCACAAGGTCAGGAACAGGAGGCACTCCCTTGATGTCAGACGAGAGATAACTAACATTTCTTCAATATCAAGGGCCCAATAAAAGCCAGAGAGCAAGTAACAACATTAGGTCAATGGAACTATTGAGAAGTGCTATGAGTCTCTCCCTGTAAAAGAGCTCCACTGCCACCCCTGGACCGAACATTAGGTCAATGGAACTATTGAGAAGTGCTGAGTCTCTCCCTGCAAAAGAGCTCCACTGCCACCCCTGGACCGAACTGGGGCATATACCACAGGAACACATTTTCAGTGCTGCCACATGGTCAACTTCTTCACCCTTAATGAAGAATTTCAGGCTAGTTCTGTCTGTAAAAGGCTGTAATTTTAGCAAAGGATGCTTGAAATGGCGTCTTCCAATCCAGCCACACTGCTTTACAAATTGCATTTGTGCTTGTGCTGCCGAAGGACACGAAGGAAAATTAAAATGTACTTACCGAAATTGTTATTTCCTGTGGTTGGTAGGCAGCACAACTTTACCCCCTTTTAATAAATGTAATATTGCTGTATAAAAATACACTGGCTGCTTCTTTCTAGCCAGTTTTATAGCATCCATGGTAATTGGCTAATTAATTGATTAATCATTACTGCTTATTAACCTGTCTCTCTCTAGTTGTACACTTGGGGGGAGGGGGGACTTTAATACATTTTTTGGTTTACTTAGGCTACGTTCACACTGATGTTAATATTTTCTGGTATTGAGATCCGTCATGGGGTCTCATTACCGGAAAAAAATGTTTCCGTTTTGTCCCCATTCATTGTCAATGGGGACAAAACGTAACTGAACAGAACGGAAGGCTCCAAAATGCATTCTACTCCGTTCTCACAGCAAAAACACTACTGTGAAAGTAGCCTTAGTCAGCAATCGAGACGTGAGGGAGGGGAAGAGCTCTGTACTGCACTGGAGGAGGGTGAGGGGAAGTGTCCCGAAGTGAACATAGCCTTTCTGCCTGCTCTTTACATTTGGAGTGCACTGTGAATTTAGCCTGCACAAAAGGTGAAAATATATGTAAAATATGCATATGTGCAATGTATGTGAGCAAAGCTTTCTATCTATCTATCTACACAGCATGTGTAATGTAAATGTAACGCCTGGAGGCGTATCATGAAGTTTTGCCCTAGAAATTGTGTTAAAGAAAGAGACCTTCAACCCTACCATCTTATAAGTTGTTCTGAGTCTCTGGGTGTTAGGTGGAATTGTCTAGGTGGGGACTATGTATATAAAATACAACTTCACGTTAGAATGGTTGACATGCTGAAACTATCTTGGCAAAGGGAAGCTGTAGAAATCCCAAAAGATAGGGAGGCAAATTGAAGATGTGTGGCGATGCCCTGGAGATCGATGCAAATTCTCAGAAGCCTCATATGAAGTAGAAAGATGGGAACATGTAAGTAGGCATCTTGCAAATCAAGAATTGCTGTATAGTTACTCTAGTCAAAGACTTAGCTCACAGAAAAAAATAAATTCTGTCCGAAGTGCCTTTTGACAATAAAACATTTCGATAGCATATGTTCATTGTAAGAAATTTTTTCTGAGGGTTTCAGAAAGGGGAAAAATAACTTAGGAAATTCCTTTAGTGTGACAACTGGATGTTTAGTCAGATGTTTTTGTAAATGAACTCTAGCATGGATTATTCAGCAATTTCCTGTCGTACCAGAGGAAGGCCTCCGGTAAGAATAAATCTTTCTACAGGAGGTGAACTCATAACTGTCTTGTATCCATCCCTCTGTTATGAACTTGGATACTCATGGATCTAGGATAAGTTTCTATGAGAGGTTTTGGAGCAAAATGTCTCCTGTTGACCTATGGAGTGAAAGTTTTTCAAGCTCAGCTTCAAACAACCACCTAGGTTGATGTGCTTTTCCTCAGCGGTGATATGTCCCCAAGCAGCATGTCACTATTGGGTCACATGCCGCTTGGAGACGTTTTACTGCTGAGAATATTGTTGCCTGCAGAAGTGTGGTTTTAGCTGCTAAAGTGGAGTTTTGGTAATCCAGCTTAAAGAGAACCTGTCACTACTTAAATAAATGTGAGCTTAGTACCTGTCCTGCTGAGCAGATAGCTTTTTTTCTTCTTGTACACCCTTCCTCCCAAGTTCAGGCCCCAGTAATGCCATCACAGAGTACCTGAAGCCGCCGCTTGGGCACAGCTACTTGTCAATGCAGTGGCAGCCTCAGGTTCTCTAGGATTGAATTATCAAGGCCCTAAACTCAGGAATTGGAGGAAAGTGGAGCTAGAAGGAAAAAAAATTACAAGCAGTAGAGGTAATTTAATAAGACATTTTTCCATGATCTTTTTTGTACATTTTACGTGAGTGGTGCGACTAATTTATGATTGGGCATGCGCCTTGTCATAAATTAAGCGCATCTTTAGTTGTCCGTGCGCCTGCTGCCAACTTTTATGCCTTTTTTTCTGGTGTAAAATTAATAAATTTGCCTGAGCTGGAGAAGTGCAGAAAAGTCTGTTCAGATGCAGGAGTGCCTGTGCCTGAGTGTGAACTGGAAGAAGTTGCAGATTTCTGTGTGTAGCTAGCTATATGTGAAGGTGAGTGGCACTAGCAATAAAGGTGCACAATATCAGGGCCTAGATAGATCAAAGACAAAGCAAAGCAGCTGAGGCTGGAGCTGAGAGGTAGAAAGAAGCTGCCTAGCCTGTGCATCCTGATAGCAGCTAACCACTGTATAACGCCACTACAAATAGAAATACAGATACAGCCATCTTAACCCACCAAATATGTACGGCGGAAGTTGGATATTTAAACATGGAGTCTGCTCAGGACCTGAGTGGGCTCCATAGCTGCCGGGTTTCTGCTGTTTTGAATAACAGACACCCAGAGCTAATGTCTATGATTGGAGATAATACCAATCACAGACATTAAACTGCTCATATGCCGTGGCCAATTGTGTCCACAGCATCTGAGAGGATTTTTCCTGAGATTGCCCTGCTTCCGGTGCCTGAACAGCTCCACTGCGCTGAGATCGAGGTAACCGTTCATTCGTTGGGTATAAACATATATACCGCTGTCCTAGGGGATGTAACACTGAGAGAGTCACTTGTAGAGAAGGATTTGGGTGTCCTTGTAGATCATAGATTGAATAACAGCATACAATGTCAATCAGCTGCTTCTAAGGCTAGCATCATATATTAAACAAGGCATGAACTCGTGGGACAGGGATGTAATATTACCACTTACAAAGCCTTGGTGCGGCCTCATCTGGAATATGCAGTTCAGTTCTGAGATCCAGTCCATAGAAAGAAAGCAGTGGAGCTGTAAAAGGTACGAAGAAGAGCGACTAAACTGATAAGGTAGTTAAAAAATTGAGGACCAATCAGCACCGTGTATGACGTTTATAACATTGTTAGTTTAGTTTCACTTAGTCTTTGACTATAGAACATCTATTTACACGTGCTCTAGTAACTAAGACATAACTTTCATTTTAAATTGCTTTTAAAACTATAACTCAACACACAAAGTGAGACTTAAAAATCTCAGTAGTTGGCAGACTTTTGCCCCATATTTCAATCAGTAATTAAAGGGTTAATTCAGCAGCTTATTAGATGATTTCACTGGCTACATAACTAGTTTCCTACTCTTTCCCTATATGATTAGATCTTGTTGTGGGCTGTCTATACCTAACTACTGTGCTTAAAACACACAAATAGAGCTGGCCTTGCGGTTCACCCAGCGGTCGTTTCGCGGCGAACTTTGCATGTTCGTGATTCGCCGAACATGCGAACATATGGAGAAATTTGCCGCCCGCCATATTCTTTTACATTGTGAAGAACTTTGACCCATGACACATCCATCAGGTGGTACAGGACAGCCAATTGAGACATTTCAGCACTTGGACATACCCCCTACCTTATAAATAAACCAGATCTGGCCGCCATTTTACATTCAGTCTTTTGTCAGTGTATGAAGAGGTTGCTGTGTGGAGCAGGGACAGGCTGTTAGGGACACCAAACGCTAGCTAATAGGGCCACAAAAGTCATTTTAAGGACTGGTATAGGTGTGCTATCTATATGTGTGATACACAGAGGGGTGCGATATACTTATAATATACTTTTATAATGAGTCAAAACCACATAGATCTATATAGTGATCACCTGGAAGTCAGGGGCCTAGGGGCTTACTAGGGCCATTTTTATATAGGGTAAGGTTCCGGACGGGGTCGCTTTTATCAGGGCGGGTGGTCTGTGGTTAGGCTATCAGGGCCAGAATAGCACCCCCCTGTAGGGCAATATCAGGGACAGTTTTTTGCCCACCCTGTCCTTCAATATCACATCATCATCTAGCCCAGGGATGGATGTTTTTTTGCTTTCCCTCCTGGATTCATCGATGTGCACTGGAACCCCCCGGATTGTGGTAGGACATATGGTTTCTGATTTGGTGCCGCCAAGCACCTGATTTAGTGCCACCGAGCACTTGTTATTGCCTACCACATCTATGCTTTTTACTTAACTTTAATCATTTTATTTTTATTTTGAAGGATATCTTTTCCATTGACACGTCCGCAAAATGGATCCACATCCGTTCCGCAATTTTGCAGAACGGGTGCAGACCCATTCATTTTCAATGGGGCCAGAATGTGCTGTCCGCATCCGCATTTGCGGATCCGCACTTCCGCATCTGTGCTTCCGTTTCCGCAAAAAAATAGAACATGTCCTATTCTTGTCCGCAATTGCAGAGTAGACAAGATTAGGCATTTTCTATTATAGAGCCGGCGATGTGCAGTCCAGATTGCTGGTGTCCGTGTTTTACGCCAAACACTTACGGACGTGTAAATGGACCCTCATAGTAAAATTATTAAAGGTTACGTTTTATCTTTATGTATAGTCTAATGGATTGCCTTCCTTGTACAATGTTATAATATGATTTCTATGTTAGAAAGTATATTATAGTGCATTTGTATTGTGCGGCATTTGTGTGCGGTTCTGCTGCGATACTGCAGGTATATAGAGGGACAAGCGTTATTGGAATAAATAATTTCTACTGGTGTGATATACCAGTCGTCCCCTAACAAAACTGATTGAAGCGAGGTGTTATATACCAATATACTTTCTTTATAGCGCATTTGGGTACTGTATAGTGCTTTTGCGCATGGTAGTACGCGAAAATTACATTACTGATATTTTGCATTGAAAAAAATAATGAATGGAGATCGCAAATTCTAATAATACATCTGGTATGTCACTGTCCATGTTGTGGGACTATTTGTGCACTTCTAGTATTTATTTCTTGGCTGCAAATATGAGCTGAAGGTTTTTCAGGTTCACCTGCCATTAAAATGAATGGGACCCGCCGCGAACTTGCGGTTCGCAAACATTTGATCGATTTTGCGCGTTCGCGTTCGCGAACCGTCCCAGCAGATGTTCTTCCATCACTACACACAAACACGTTTGCTGACTCCCGACATGTTTCGCCGGGATGGGGCAGATATGTTTGTGGGGGCGGGGACCACCTTATATTACATTGGTAAGTGATGTCAAAATTCAGGGATCCAATGTGCGAGGCTCACTCATTTGTGGCAAGCTAAGGGAGGTATAATATTAGCGATAATTGATTAGCCCCCCCTAATAAGTCACTCGTTTACCCGCTCATATTAGCATCAGCACAGCTGTCTCGTCTCTAACAGGATTTTGCGCATGTGCGCCAACTTAAAAATGTTTCTACACTGCTCGGCCCGAACTGCGCATTTCCCAGGACTTTGCTTCTCTCTTCTGCTTCTAGCAATAAATCAAAGGATACTGACAACGACAGATTTATGCATATATTGTTACTGACAACTACAGATTTATGTATATAGTCTTCTCATCTCCACGATTACTTTATTTTATTCATTTACATATAATTATTAGGATCGTGATCATCTAACTCATTGTTTCCAATTATTCATGATTATAACTGGCCATTAGTTTTATGAATTCATTTACTGGAATTATTATAACATAATAGCTCATGACAGATACTACATCACTATCATAATTGTAAATTATACACTGCAACCATGATCATAATTGACCATTATTTCCATAATTGATTTACATTTACACTCATTTAGCTGATAAAATCAAACTGTACATGATGATGTAACAATAAAAAAATAATAGATAAGGATCATGATAAACCTAATTGTGGAATAAATAATATTAATTTTCTCAATATTGTGTGTTCATTATTATAATGTACTCCTTAAATACATTAGCTAGTTGGGCTGGAGTAGATTTTATTGATTCCATTCTTCTCCCTTTTTAAGCTAGTAATTAAATTAATTACTTCTACTATCACTAGATATCCTGCTGTTAATGACATCAATGCATGTAAATATGTACAAAAAGTTACAGATTAAGAATTAAAAAGGACCCCACAAGAATATATTTCATCTAATGTATATCTTTTCCACATATCCTTCCTTATATTAACCAAATTATTATTTATTTTCATTTTATTTATTTAATTTATTTAGTTTACTTTTTTCTATTCTATGGGGGATCTTATGTATACATGGATCTGCCGTATGTCAATTCCATCAAATGTCTAAGGTGGTATATCGCTAGGTTGTATATCTCTCACTAACTTGTTTTCTCTTTGAACAGATATTTATATTTCTAAATTATTTTCATAGCTATAGATGGTGTCAATTGAAGTTCATAATAGCCAGTTATAGAAAGGATGAGTATGTAAAACCTTCATTGAGTCCCAATAGTGATAAGGATTTCAAGCGATAAACCCATTTTGATTCCTCTTGTTGAAATTTCCTATCAATATCTGCTTGTCTCAGACCGATTTTCATTTTCTGTATTCCCCATACTCTCAAATTGGGGGGATTCCCTTGATGATAATTCCTTAAATGTCTGGAGAGAGGTGTATCTTATTTTGTATTTATGCTTCCCAGATCTTTAGAGATATGTCTCCTCAGCTCTTGGATGTTTTTTTTATTTTTTTATTATTATTTTTATTGTTGTACAAAACACATATAAAATATACAATATCGGACTGTCCAAAGGGTCCATTACAATAATCATTCCTATATTAACATATTACCCCAACTACCCTCCCCCCCACCCGGTTGAAGAGAGAGAGGCGGAGAATTTCTCTCCCTCTCCGTTAGAGAGAGAAAGGGCAAAGAGGGAAAAAAAAAATATATTTATTTTTTTCAAACACCATGGCCCTGGTTCAACCATTTTCTCCATATTTTATCAATTTTTTCGTCTCTATCCCTATATCTCTCAGCCGTCTGTTCCAACAATTTAATCAAATTGAGCACTGCTTCCTGCCATTGTCCCACTGTAGGGGGATCTTTATTTACCCATTTTTGGAGTATAAGCAATCTAGCCTGAAATAATACTTTACATAATACCAATTGTGTCTCTCTTTTTAATTTAAGATGTACCATAGCCCCCAGGATACAAACCACGGGGTCCGGTCTACCCAAAGATACTGATGTTATCTCTACAATATCTTTCCAATACCTAAATAATTTAGGACATCTCCAAAAACAATGCATAAGATCGGCCTTCTCCCCCCTACATTTTGGACACTTATCTGAGGCTCTGACCCCCATTTTCTTTAACGCCCAAGGAGATCGATGTAACCGATGGACGATAAAAAACTGGGAGATTTTATGTGAGGCCCTTTCTGACACCTTAATATAATTTCTGAGGGAATCAATTCATTTTTCTTCTGTAAAAGATGACAACTCTTTTTCACACTTTCCTCTAGCTGATATTATAATCCGTTCTTTCTTTAGATCCATCAAAATTCTATATCTTTTTGCCGTAGTTCCACTTTTTTCCACTTCATTAGTAAATTTGTATATTCTATCTGAATGTTCTTTTCTATATATGTTTAAATTAACTGATGACCTAACGGCATTTTTAAGCTGTAGATATTTGTAACTGTCCTTTTGGTGGATCCCAAACTCCCTTACTAAGGTAACTAAGTCCTTCAGTTTATCTTCCTCAAATATTTGAGCTAGATATTTTACCCCCTTTTTTTTCCCAATCTATATAAGGCCTAATCCTTTGAATTTCCTTTAAGTTGATATTCTTCCAAATAGGTGTGTACTGCAAGTAACCTTTGATATCCATTATTATTTTAAGTTCCACCCATATATATTCCATTAAATTCATTATCCTATTTCCTGTGTTATTTTTCCCCAGTGTTCCTGACTCCAACACCTCTAAATAATTTGTGTCCCCAATCCACCCCATTTTTAATAATTCCTCCCTCCCCACTACTCCCTTTAAGCTTCCTTTTATCTGACTATATTGTGTTATTAAATAATAATAAAACCAATTTGGCACTGCTAATCCACCTTCTTTTACTGGGAGCTGAAGAACTTTTCTCCTTAGCCTGGGAGTATCGCCTTTCCAAACAAATTCCCCCATTAAACTGTCCAACAACCTAAAAAATTTCTTAGGCAACCACATTGGGGCGTTTTGTACCACATACAATATTTTTGGGAGAAAAATCATTTTTATTATATTCACCCGGCCTTGAATTGACATTGGTAATTTTTTCCAAATATGTATTTTGGTTCTAAGTTCTTTTATTAAAGGGAGTACATTAAATTTTTCATAATCTTGTATATTTCTAGAAATCTGTATGCCTAAATATTTAAAACTCTCGTGTTGCCCAAGAACACGCACCCTTGAAGCGTTCTGTGATACCCCTTTCCCTAATAACATCATATGCGATTTCCCCCAATTTATCTTTGCACCCGAAAAAAACCCAAAATTGTCTATTATATCTATTACTCTATTAAACTCATCCCCAGTATTGGATGGTTTTACCGATATACAATTTAGGACAACTGCATTGAATGGCATATACTACACCCGTAGTTTTGCAGTTGATGTAGTCTTTTATCACATATCTTTTTCCACCAATTGGATTCATGAATTCCCTTGTGAGGTTCATAAATGTACAGAAGGTACATCCCCCACATGGGTATGAACCCTTGCTGACTAACCATGTTTTAGTTTTTCTTTTTTCTTGAAAATGGCTATGTACAAGCATTTCTTTGAGGTTTCTCCCTCTCCTGTATGTGATTGTGAGTTAATAGATATGACTTCTTCAAGGTCCCTATCTGCTCGCAGGACATGCCAGTGTCTCTTTAAGATCTTATAGATTGTTTCATGTTGTATATCAAAAGTTCCTATACAACGTATTATTATTTTCTCCTTTATTTTCTCTTTTTTGAGGTAAACTATTTCTATCAGTATTTTTTGCTGTATTATAAGCTATATGGAGAGCCTTTTTCAGATAACCTCTGGCCAGGAATCTTCAATATAGTAAATTACTCTCTTATTCAAAGGCAATTTCGTCTGTAGAATTCTGTCTTGCTCTCAAATATTGTACCACTGGGATACCTTTTTTTAAATGACACAGGGTGGAAACTTTTCCAGTGTAGGAAGCTGTTTGTTGCTGTCGGTTTTCTATAGATATCTGTAGTGACACTGCTGTCAGGCTGCAGGACAATTCTCAAATCCAGAAAATTGAGGCTTTCACGTTGTGTTTCTGCTGTAAACTTTAAGCCTATCTTGTTCTCAATTGTAAAGTTCAAAAAATCATCTATATAATTGTCCCAAAATAAAACGTGATTTGTGTAGTGTGTGTTTGATTCTGTGAATACTATACGATCTTCCCACCACCCTAAGAACAGACTAGCGAAACTTGGTGCACAAACAGTGCCCATTGCTGTCCCGTTGATCTGTAAATAATATTTACCATCAAATGTGAAATAATTGTGAGTTAACAAAAAATGCAAAAGTGCAGTGACGAAATTATTGTACTTGTGATATTGTGTACCTTTTCGTATTTAGAAATGACTCAACTGCCCTGATACCCAGTTCATGTTGGATACTAGTATAACGTGCCTCTACATCAAGGCTAGCTATCAATGCATTTTCATGTATATGTATTTCCTGCAGCCTGACGACAGTGTCCTTCGTATCTTTTAGATAGGAGGGGAGAGTCTGAACGAATGGGGAGATCATTTCATCAACATACAGTATGTACTGATTCCTTCACAGAGGTTCTGATTTCCAGAGACAATCGGTCTTCCAGAAATAGGTTGACTTTTTTTGAATTTTTGGTATTGCATAGAATGTTGCAATGGTTGGTCATGGTTTATATAAGACTTTAAACTCTTCTATAGTAATCAATTATCTTACTTTAGCATTAAGATGTATATCTTTTAGTTCCCTATTAAATTTATCTGTTGGGTTTTCTTTTAATAATTGATAAGTGGTTGTATCGATGAGCAGTGCCATAACCATTGCTATGTAATTTTCCTTATTCATCAGCACTACACCCCCCCTCCTTATCTGATGTCTTTATCTATAAATCATCTCTATCCAATAGCTCCTTAATAAGCTTCTCTTTCTTCCCTGGTCAAATTCCCTCCAGATCTACAGACTAATTCCCTCCAGATCTACAAACGTTTGGACACTGGCATGTCCTGCGAACGGGGGAGTGAACCTAGATTGTAGAGTCATAGTACTAAATGAAGCACAAGGGGATCCAAGAACTTTCCAAGAGCTTAGGAGACGTATCTCTAAACATCTGAGTAGCATAAACACAAAAGAAGATACACCTTTCTCCAGACATGTAAAGAATCAATGAAGGTTTTACGTACTCATCCTTTCTATAACTGGCTATTATGAACTTGAATTGACACCATCTATAGCTATGAAAATAATTTAGAAATAGAAATATCTGTTCAAAGAGAAAACAAGTTAGTGAGAGATATACCACCTAGAGATATACCACCTTAGACATTTGATGGAATTGACATACAGCAGATCCATGTATACATAAGATCCCCCATAGAATAGAAAAAAATCCAAATCAAAAGTAAACTAAAATAAATAAAATGAAAATAAATAATAATTTGGTTAATATAAGGAAGGGATATGTGGAAAAGATATACAGTACATTAGATCAAATATATATTCTCTGGGGGTCCTTTTTAATACTTAATTTGTAACATTTTGTACATATTTACATGCATTGATGTCATTAACAGCAGGATATCCAGTGATATTAGAAGTAATGAATTTAATTACTAGCTAAAAAAGGAGAAGACTGGAATCAATACAATCTACTCCAGCCCAACTAGCTAATGTATCCAAGGAGTACATTATAGTAATGAACACACAATATTGAGAAAATTCATATTATTTATTCCACAATCAGGTTTATCATGATCCTTATCTATTATTTTCTTATTCTTATATCATCATGTACAGTTTGATTTTTATCAGCTATATGAGTGTAAATGTAAATCAATTATGGAAATAAATAGTCAATTATGATCATGGTTACAGTATATAATTTACAATCATGATTGTGATATACTGTCATGAGCTATTATGTTATAATAATTCCAGTAAATTAAATCATAAAACTGATGGCCAGTTATAATCATGAACAATTTAAAATAATGAGGTAGATGATTGTTCTGTCTTCATACACATTCACACAGTGTGCAGTCTGACAATCAGCATAAACCATTCCTGTCTTCCAAATAAGAGGACTGTTCTTTGTAGTCTAACTTGTTTATTGGCAAAACAGGAGTATTGATGTGTGATCAATTGTGATAAAACAGATATGCTTGCTGGATCAACTTGCAGGATAACAGGCCGAATTGGATGGACAAATTTCATTTTTCGGCCTTATATACTATGTTACTATGTAAAAGGATGGTGGAGTTTAAGAAGGAGATATGCAGAAGGACAGCTCTGCTGTTTTTTCCTTGGTGACTGTAGACTGGACTTCTCTTTCCCAGAATATATTACACTCCCACAATACAATAATCTTTATCAACAGAAAAAAAAGTGTAGTACATTTTTAACACCCTAGGTGGTGCTATAACCAAAGTAATAACTGAGCCCCACTGCTATGCAGATATGTTCTGGAGGGCTCTGCCACCCCCTCTCCAGCAATGGATTGGCCAGGTCTCTCCAGGTAATGCGCTTGAGATGGTCGACTTGGTGGAGCGCTATGAGGCGACCCGGAACTTGCAGGGGGGTTTCTTTGGGAGGGGGGCAGTCAAATCCTGTAACTCTCCACCCCGGCCCCGGCGACTGGTGCCCCCCAAACCCGCCCGGGATGTAACCCCTGTGGATCCCGCTCCAATAATCTGCTGGCGGTGTCGGAAGCCTGGCCATGTTCGAGTTGACTGTCCACATCAGGAGGACCCCATGGACACAAACTATGGTTCCTGTCAGTCATTGTATGCCACGATGCCACGAAACTGTGTGCAGTGGGTGCTCCGGAGTCTCTGAACCACCTGTGCCAGGTTCAGGTGGGAGACACTCCAGCGGAGGCTCTGTTGGACTCAGGGAGTCTGGTGACCCTGGTAAGGGCTTTCCTGGTACGCTCCGCTGAGTACACTGGTCGTAAGGTCGGAGTCATGTGTATACATGGGGACTTAAAAGACTACCCTACTGCTATAGTGTCTCTGTCCACGGTTCCCGGCAGGTGGACCCACAAGGTGGCTGCCACAAACAACCTACACTATGAACTTATAATAGGGAGAGACTTCCTGGCACTGTGGCCTGTTCTGAGAGTAACTGATACCCATGAGACAGGTGTAACCCTAGCAGAGTGGCTCTGCTCAGGGGGGGAGCAGAACCCTGGAAAGATAGGGAGACCTGCGACCAGGTTTTCTAGGGGAAGAGGTTCCGACTCCTCTGTCTGATGCAAGGGAAGTGGTTGCCACAATAAAAATTGCTGACAGCATCTCCTCTAAACAGGCTCAGGAGACCAGGGAGTTTGTTAATCTAAACACGGATGTGTTCTCGGACCTCCCTGGACGCACTTCCGCAATCCAACATGACATTGTCACTAAGCCTCGGGCAAAAGTCCGGTTAAAGGAATACCGGGTACCCGAGGCTCGGCGAAAAGCCATCTCGGAGAAAGTGCAGCTCATGCTGCGGCTAGATGTCATTGAGGACTCTAGAAGTAAGTGGGCCAGTCAAGCCAGATGGGATGTTACGATTTTATAATGATTTTAGGAAGTTGAATGAAATATCTAAATTCGATGCATATCCCATGCCTCGGATAGATGAACTGATTGAGAAATTAGGCCAAGCCAGGTATTTTTCAGTTTTGAACCTCACCAAAGGGTACTGGCAGGTGCCCTTGACGGAAGCTGCCAAAGAGAAAACTGCCTTCATCAGACCAGAGGGGCTGTACCAATATAAGGTGTTACCCTTTGGCCTGCATTGTGGGGCGCCATGCAGGCCAAAGGGTAACACCTTATATTGGTACAGCCCCTCTGGTGGGGCCTCCACCTTTCAACGTCTAATGGATATTGTTCTTCGTCCACATCGGCGGTACGCCTCGGCTTACCTGGATGATATTATCATTCACAGTACCGACTGGGAAAGTCACCTGCCCAAAGTAAAGGCCGTAGTGGACTCCCTTCGAAAGGCAGGACTAACAGCTAACCAAAAGAAATGTGCGATAGGGTTAGAGAACCCTAAACAAAATAGAGGCGATACGGAATTGGCCCCGACCTGCCACCCCTAGACAAGTAAAGTCGTTCTTGGGAATGGTGGACTATTATACGAGGTTTGTCCCCCATTTTTCCACTTTAGCGGCTCCATTGACAGGGCTCTTAAAGGGACGGAAGTCCGTGATAGTCCGCTGGAATGACCAGGCGGAAGATGCTTTCTCCGCTTTGAAGTCGGCCCTGTGTGGGTCCCCAGTTTTGGTGATGCCCGACTTCAAGAGGGAATTTGTGGTATAGACCGATGCCTCCTAAGTAGGCCTCGGTGCGGTACTGTCTCAGGAAGTCAACGGGGAGGAGCATCCCGTTGTCTTCTTCAGCCGTAAGCTCACTCCAGCGGAAACCCGGTACAGTATAGTGGAGAGAGAGTGCCTGGCCATCAAGTGGGCACTCGAGTCTCTCTGCTATTATCTGTTGGGGAAAAAGTTCTGTCTGGTGACCGACCACTCCCCTCTCAAGTGGATGAGCCAGGCCAAAGAGAGGAATGCTCGGGTCACCAGGTGGTTCTTGTCTCTACAAAACTTTAAGTTTACAGTAGAACACAGGTCAGGCTGGTTACAGGGAAACGCGGATGCCCTGTCCCGAGTACACTGTCTGGCGTGTGTTGACCCCCTCAGGGTCCGTCATTGATGGAAGGTAAGTGTAAGGTTTCTGGCCTCGGTGAGAGATGAACCGGTAATTTTGTATGTCAGCGGCAGCTAGTGCTCGTTGACACAGTTTTACTTAGTGTGGCTGTAAAGCCAATCCGGGCCGGTTCTTATTTGGAGCAGCCAAAGAGCAGGGTGGGTGGCTGTTCCCCATGTCCAGGCCAGGTTTTGGGCTGGGAATAAAAACCCAGCCAGCAGTCACAGCTGTGTTTCGATTACCCTGCATTTTCATAGTGGATCTGTGACGCACTAGAGATGTCGCGAACATAAAATCTTCTGTTCGTGAACGGCGAACGCGAATTTTTCGCAAATGTTCGCGAACCGGGCGAACCGCCATTGACTTCAATGGGCAGGCGAATTTTTAAACCCACAGGGACTCTTTCTGGCCACAGTAGTGATGGAAAAGTTGTTTCAAGGGGACTAACACCTGGACTGTGGCATGCCGGAGGGGGATCCATGGCAAAACTCCCATGGAAAATTACGTAGTTGACGCAGAGTGGGGTTTTAATCCATAAAGGGCATAAATCACCTAACATTCCTAAATTGTTTGGAATAACGTGCTTTAAAACATCAGGTATGATGTTGTATCGATCAGGTAATGTAACGGTTACGCCTGCTTCACAGTGACAGACCAAACTCCCTGTTTAACGCACCGCAAACAACCGCAAACAGTCCATTTGCACAACCGCAAACTCCCCATTTACACAAGGTTGGATACCAAGCTAGCCATGTCCCGTTCCTTGTCCTCACTGATGTCATTGAAGGTCTCTTCCTCCACCCAGCCACGTACAACACTGAGGGTCCCCGAAAGGTGACAACAAGCCCCCTGGGACGCCTGCTGTGTTTGGTTTTCCACCTCCTCAAAGCCATCTTCCTCCTCTGACTCCTCTTCTTCAGACTCCTCTCTCTGCGTTGCCTCTCTCTGCGTTATTATATGAGTGATAAGTAGTACTATTCCTATCAGTTAATCCCTGTTACGTCCACTAGTATTATTATTATTATTAATAATATTATTATAAGGTGTGTTAAGTAGTACTATTCCTATCAGTTTAATCCCTGTTACGTCCCCTATCAGGGGACGTGTATATGGCATCGATTTTAGCAACCGGGAGATGGAAAAAGATGCTTGGTCGGTCCTCCTACTTCAAATTTGGGGCACTGCGCATGCAATCTAATGTGCCACCAGATATGAGTGGCGTGTTAAGTAGTACTATTCTTATCAGTTTCATTCCTGTTATGTCCCCTATCAGGGGACGTGTATATGGCATTGATTTTAGGAACCGGGAGATGGAAAAAGATGCTTGGTCGGTCCTCTTAATTCCAATTTGGGGCACTGCGCCTGCAATCTAATGTGCCACCAGATACGAGTGGCGTGTTAAGTAGTACTATTCCTATCAGTTTAATCCCTGTTACGTCCACTAGTATTATTATTATTATTATTATTAATATTATTATAAGGTGTGTTAAGTAGTACTATTCTTGTCAGTTTAATCCCTGTTATGTCCCCTATCAGGGGACGTGTATATGGCATCGATTTTAGGAACCGGGAGATGGAAAAAGATGCTTGGTCGTTCGTCTTAATTCCAATTTGGAATTCTTATCAGTTTAATCCCTATCAGGGGACGTGTATGGAATAGATTTTAGACAACTGCAAAGAGTTGTCAATAGTTGACACACTCATGACATAAATTTTATTTCTCTATGCGTCAATCTTGGTGTAGTGATGACTGTGCTCGTGCGCACGTTTGGGAGATTGCAGGTGATGGGGTTTTTTCAAAGTCTATGGTCGTGCTGAGGTAGTTCAGTGACAGTTAAGTGACCCAGAAAATAATGATTCTGCAGTGTGGGCCCATTGTTGGCCTAGTAGGCTTTAATAATCACCTGTCTCGGATGGTGTTACAGAAAACTAGAAGACACAAATGAAGATCTGACTGACTTGATCCAAAACTAAGGAACCAAAGGGTAAGCCCTGTAACAGCCCTAGCTCTCTCCCTTACTGCTCAGCCTATGCAAAAATCTCAATGGTAGAAAATAGCATACCCTCGTTTCTCGACTGTATGACACCTGAACACCCTATAATAGTGAGGGGACACGACCACCGGCTCCCTACACTTAATACGGAGGGAGTCAGGGTCACCTAGGATCAAGCAAACAGGAAAACACAAACAAATGAACAGACTTATCTGTAGAAGCATCAGTTGTCGCATCCAGCATGCACACACTCCAGGAAGTTGTATAAACCGCAAAGTGATGCAGTATGGGAGGGGATTTATAGGGATGCAATCAGTGCAACTAGATGACAGCTAAAAGAGGGAAACGAGATGACAAAACGAAAGCAAAAGAACCTCAAGCAGGAGGTTCTGACGAACGTCTGTCAGAGCTTCTCAGATGTCTGGCGGTGACATCACCTTAGATGATCACAAAGAAAATGAATGTTTTTCTATGCAAAATTATCCAGCCGATCGCTTTTGGTCTGTTCACAATGAAGCAACGACCTTATCATCTGGGGTGTGCCAACATTGCCATTGCCAACACACTCATAGAGGTGGTCGCTTCATTGTGATACACAAACCCCTTCACCACAACAAGGTAACGATCACGAAGGGGAATTGACACATATATATGCCTTTTTTTTGTTTGGTTTTTGAAGCCACAGTGCAGCACCAGAGGCCAGAAAAATTAGGCATGTACACATGCCTGAAAAATTAGGTATTGTTGGCAGCGGCCAGAAAAATTGATGTTTGTTTCCCAGGCAGAAAGTGCCCTAAAACCCTAGTTGGTGGCGGATAAGTCACGCAAGTCATCCGGCATTCAGATATAAAATACAGCAGCGTGTGGACAATTTTTAGCCCAAGGCATATCATCTCATCACCAGGCCTTTTTTAGTCGAAAGTAT
Organism: Bufo gargarizans; assembly: GCF_014858855.1. Classification (NCBI taxonomy): domain Eukaryota; kingdom Metazoa; phylum Chordata; class Amphibia; order Anura; family Bufonidae; genus Bufo; species Bufo gargarizans. The sequence goes on from NC_058081.1 coordinate 520,483,274, forward strand.
CGCCCACTGTCAGTCCCTTCGGGATCCATCCCTCATTCATCTTAATAAAGGTGAGGTAATCTAGACTTTTTTGACCTAGGCGACTTCTCTTCTCAGTGACAATACCTCCTGCTGCACTGAAGGTCCTTTCTGACAGGACACTTGAAGCGGGGCAGGCCAGAAGTTCTATCGCAAATTGGGATAGCTCAGGCCACAGGTCAAGCCTGCACACCCAGTAGTCAAGGGGTTCATCGCTCCTCAGAGTGTCGATATCTGACGTTAAGGTGAGGTAGTCTGCTACCTGTCGGTCGAGTCGTTCTCTGAGGGTGGACCCCGAAGGGCTGTGGCGATGCGTAGGACTTAAAAAGCTCTGCATGTCCTCAATCAACAACACGTCTGAAAAGCATCCTATCCTTGCCGGCGTGGTCGTGGTAGGAAGAGGATTACTTTCACCTCTTCCCCTGTTAGATTCCCGTTGTGCTGTGACATCACCCTTATACGCTGTGTAAAGCATACTTTTTAATTTATTTTGGAACTGCTGCATCCTTTCCGATTTCCGGTAATTCGGTAACATTTCAGGCACTTTCTGCTTATACCGGGGGTCTAGTAGCGTGGACACCCAGTACAGGTCGTTCTCCTTCAGCCTTTTGATATGAGGGTACCTCAAGAGGCGCGACAGCATGAAAGACCCCATTTGCACAAGGTTGGATGCCGAGCTACTCATGTTCCGTTCCTCGTCCTCAGTGATCTCACTGAAGGTATGTTCTTCTCCCCAGCCACGTACAACACCACGGGTATCAGATAGGTGACAACGAGCACCCTGGGATGTCTGTTGTGGTTGGTCTTCCTCCTCCTCTTCAAAGGCACATTCCTCCTCTGACTCCTCGGGTTCCGATACATGCTGTCTGACTGTGCCACTAGCTCCTTGCGACGACCTCTCCCTGCTTCCAACTCGTCTCCTCCTCCTCTATGTCTCCCCATCTGAACTTTCCCCCTGTTCTTCTTCTCTTCTAGCGGGCACCCACGTGACATCCACGTACACATCGTCATCATCAACCGCTTCACTTGTATCTGACAACTCAGCAAAGGAAGCAGCAGCGGGTACAACATCATCATCATCACACCGTACGTCCATGTGTGTAATGCTGCCTGACTGAGACATATCCCTGTTATCTACATCCTCTGGCAATAATGGTTGCGCATCACTCATTTCTTCCAACTGATGTGTAAATAACTCCTCTGACAGATCAAGTGAAGCGGCTGAGGTGCTAGTGTTGGTGGTGGCGGCAGGCGGGCGAGCGGTAACTTGAGAGGTGCCCGAAGCTAAGCTGGAGGAGGATGGTGCGTCAAGGTTCCTAGCGGAAGCTGTAGAAGATTGGGTGTCCTGTGTTAGCCAGTCAATGTCCTCAGAACTTTTCGAGTTCAGGGTACGTGGCCTCTGAACACTGGGCATTATTCTAGGGCCAAAGGGAATCACAGCACCACGACAACGACGGCCCCTGCGGGGTGGCCTGCCTCTGCCTGTCATTTTTTTTTGGATTAGTGGTACTATGCGTGCAAGCTACTGTGACACCAGATATGAGTGGCACTGTGCACTGGCAGAAGTTGGCAGAGTAGACGCTGTAGGTCTGACACACACGCTTGCAGACAACTAACTGCTATTTTTTTTTTATGTACACTACTGTTACATCAGATATGAGTTGCACTGGTGTGACACTGTGCCCTGGCAGGCCCTGAAACGCACACGTGTGAAGGGCAGGCAACTGACTGCTATTATTTCACAGTCAAATTTCGAGTTTTTTTTAAATGAACACTACTGTTACACCAGATATGAGTGGCACTGTGCACTGGCAGAAGTTGGCAGAGTAGACGCTGTAGGCCTGACACACACGCTTGCAGACAACTAACTGCTATTCAATCTATTACAGTCAAATTTCTAGTTTTTTAAAAAAAATGTACACTACTGTTACACCAGATATGAGTTGCACTGGTGTGACACTGTGCCCTGGCAGGCCCTGAAACGCACACGTGTGAAGGGCAGGCAACTGACTGCTATTATTTCACAGTCAAATTTCTAGTTTTTTTAAATCAACACTACTGTTACACCAGATATGAGTGGCACTGGTGTGACACTGTGCCCTGGCAGGCCCTGAAACGCACACGTGTGAAGGGCAGGCAACTCACAGTCAAATTTCTATTTTTTTTTAAATCAACACTACTGTTACACCAGATATGAGTGGCACTGGTGTGACACTGTGCCCTGGCAGGCCCTGAAACGCACACGCGTTTCTATTTTTTTTAAATGCAACCTATTGTGACACCAGATATGAGTGGTGGCACTGGGCAAGTGGGCACAGTATACGCTGTGAGCCTGACACACATGCTGGCAGGCAGGCAGGCAGCTGCAATTAGATTACACAGGAAAAAAAAAAAAAAAAAGCAGACTGATGTTCTAGCCCTAAAAAGGCCTTTTTAGGGTGCTGTCCTTACAGCAGAGATCAGATGAGTCCTTCAGGACTGTAGTGGACACTGAATACACTTGCCTAGCTATCGATTTCCCTAATAAATCAGCAGCAGCACTGTCCCTCCTCTCACTAAGAATGCAGCTTCTGAATGAATCTAAAATGGATGCTGTCCAGGAGGTGGGAGGGTCAGGGAGGGAGGGTCTGCTGCTGATTGGCTGGAATGTGTCTGCTGACTGTGAGGTACAGGGTCAAAGTTTACTCATTGATGACGAATAGGGGGCGGACCGAACATCGCATATGTTCGCCCGCCGCGGCGAACGTGAACAAGCGATTTTTGCCGGGAACTATAAGCCTGCAGTTGACGGCTGTGCATTGCCCTGGACAAAACAGTCTGACAGGTGACACGTTTGTGCTGTGGACTTTATGTGGTGTAAATTAACACCAGGACTCTGCACAGTAGTTTTTTTGCTTTGTTGCTTTTTGTGTGAATAAACACTGAACTTTTGCTTTATTACCGTGTTCTTGCCTTTATACTGCGTCCGCTTACCCTGCATATCAGAGCAAATCCCTAATACTGTATATATATATATATATATATATATATATACAGTCATGTGAAAAAATTAGGACACCCTTTGAAAGCATGTGGTTTTTTGTAACATTTTTAATAAAAGGTTATTTCATCTCCGTTTCAACAATACAGAGAGATTAAAGTAATCCAACTAAACAGGGAAAACTGAAGAAAAGTCTTTTCAAGATCTTCTGTAAATGTCATTCTACAAAAATGCCTATTCTAACTGAGGAAAAAGATAGGACACCCTTGCCCCTAATAGCGAGTGTTACCTCCTTTGGCTGAAATAACTGCAGTGAGACGGTTCTTGTAGCCATCTACCAGTCTTCGACATCGGTCTGAGGAAATTTTACCCCACTCCTCAATGCAGAACTTTTTCAGCTGTGAGATGTTTGAGGGGTTTCTTGCACGTACAGCCCTTTTCAAGTCACCCCACAGCATCTCAATGGGATTCAAATCTGGACTTTGACTTGGCCATTCCAGGACTCTCCATTTCTTCTTTTTCAGCCAATCTTTGGTTGATTTACTAGTATGTTTTGGGTCATTGTCATGTTGCATGGTCCAGTTCCGCTTCAGCTTTAATTTTCTAACTGATGGTCTCACATGTTCTTCAAGCACCTTCTGATACACAGTAGAATTCATCGTGGATTCTATGATGGTGAGCTGACCAGGTCCTGCTGCAGCAAAGCAGCCCCAAACCATGACACTTCCACCTCCATGCTTCACAGTTGGTATGAGGTTCTTTTCTTGGAATGCTGTGTTTGGTTTACGCCAAACATGTCCTCTGCTGTTGTGTCCAAATAATTCAATTTTGGACTCATCTGTCCAAAGAACATTATTCCAGAAGTCCTGGTCTTTGTCAACTTTATCTCTGGCAAATGTCAGTCTGGCCTCGATGTTTCTCTTGGAAAGCAAAGGTTTCCTCCTTGCACACCTCCCATGCAAGTTAAACTTGTACAGTCTCTTTCTGATTGTAGAGGCATGTACTTCTACATCAACAGTAGCCAGAGCCTGCTGTAGTTCTCGAGATGACACTTTAGGGTTTTTGGAGACCTCTTTTAGCATCTTGCGGTCTGCTCTTGGGGTGAACTTGCTGGGGCGACCAGTCCTGGGCATGTTGGCAGTTGTTTTGAAAGCCCTCCACTTGTAGACTATCTTCCGGACAGTGGAATGGCTGATTTCAAAATCTTTTGAGATCTTTTTAAATCCCTTCCCAGACTCATAGGCTGCTACAATCTTTTTTCTGAAGTCCTCTGACAGCTCTTTTGCTCTCACCATGGTGCTCACTCTCACTTCAACAGTCAGGAGCACACCAAACTAAATGTCTGAGGTTTAAATAGGGCAAGCCTCATTCAACATGCAGAGTAACGATCTACTAATTATGTGCACCTGGTGTGATATACCTGTGTGAGATCTGAGCCAATTTAAGAGGGAATACATGTGAGGGTGTCCTATCTTTTTCCTCAGTTAGAATAGGCATTTTTTTAGAATGACATTTACAGAAGATCTTGAAAAGACTTTTCTTCAGTTTTCTTTGTTTAGTTGGATTACTTTAATCTCTCTGTATTGTTGAAACGGAGATGAAATAACCTTTTATTAAAAATGTTACAAAAAACCACATGCTTTCAAAGGGTGTCCTAATTTTTTCACATGACTGTATATATATATATAGGCAAGGCTGATTTCAGCCTGTATTTGTGGGAGGGGCGTCTGGCTACTTATACCTCACGCCAGCGGTCAGCCAGACGCCCGATCATCGCGCTCCTTCTTCTCCCCCTGACGTACCTGCGCACGCGCGCTTCTGAGGTCCGGACTTCCGCCCGTCAGCACAGCAGGTAATCAGGGCTCAGCTGGCTCCGCTCTAGCTGAGCTCCGGGCTCGGCTTTGAATCACTGGCACCTGACAGTAAAGGGTGAAGTCGCCTCTCTCTCAGCGCATCTTCTTAAAGGTACAGGCGGCAGGTCTGGGGAGCGGCACCTCGTCAAAGTTGTCTACCACTGAAATGTATGTAATAATGTGTCAGATTTCGGTTTTGAAGGGACTTTGTCCCCTGTTTTTTTGAGATGTGACGTGGTAGCAGGCCACTATGGTCACCACTATTTCATACAGAACACTGGTAAGGGTGCAAGCAGAATGATATAGCGCTCTGCCCTGTGGCTAGGCTGCAGGCAGGGGCTTAACTTAGTCTTCTACTCTGCTGGGTCTTCACAGGGTACGGTCGGCGCAGTCCCAATCAGGGGCATGTACTGGGGGTTGTGTTGTTTATGGTGGCATGGCTTTTACTTAAAGTTGTACCCTCTGCCAGCTCGCCAGGTCCACCTGCCTCCTGGTTCATTCAGGATCTCCGTCCTGTGGTTCACCTGACTCCATGTTCTTGCTTACTATGGGTTTTCAGCTATTTCGCTTCTTCCTCTGTCAGCACGTGTGTTTCCGCAGCGCACTCCGGCTCCGTTTTTGTTTTCTGTCCTACCCGGGCTCTGTCTCCTGGTTCGCACTAGGTTCTGTGTCTCCTGGTTCGCCCAGGGTGTCTGTGTCTCCTGGATCGCTTAGGGTTATGTGTCTCCTGGATCGCCCAGGGTTCCTTTGTCTCCTGGATTGCCCAGGGTGTCTGTGTCTCCTGGTCCGCCCAGGGTGTCCGTGTCTCCTGGTTCGCCCAGGATTATACGTCTCCTGGTTCGCCCAGGGTGTCTGTGTCTCCTGGATCGCCCAGGGTATCTGTGTCTCCTGGATCGCCCAGGGTTATGTGTCTCCTGGATCGCCCAGGGTGTCTGTGTCTCCTGGATCGTCCAGGGTGTCTGTGTCTCCTGGATCGCCCATTGTGTCTGAGTCTCCTGGTCTTCCCAGGGTATCTACGTGTTCTGGGTCATTCAGGCTATTAAAGCTACCCTCCAGGGTATTCAAACGGAAGGTAAGGGGTCCGTGAGCCGTAGGCAACCAGTGTCCAGCGAATTGTTTAGAGAACTCTCCTCGTCTTTAGATGGTAATCCTTTTGGGCCCTCCACTAGCCTAATCCTGAAAGCTGCCATGTTCCTTCAGTTTTTATGGGTTTCTTAGGCCCGGGGAAGTTTCAGCCGGCCCAAATCATCAAGGCTATCCTCTAAAGCAACATTGGTCATGGGGCAATGGCCATTTTACCCTGCTACTACCTTCCACCAAAACGAATCAGTCCGGTCCACCTACAGAGGTCAAATTCTACCCGACTTCAAACAATTGGTGCCCGGTTCGGGTACTTCATCAATTGCTTTCACACGTTCAGGCTTCGCTGCCAGACAGCCCGCTTTTGCCACTTGCAGGCAAACGTCTCACTACCTCGCATTTCATTTCCTACATCCGTGCTCTCGCCCAGGGTTTAGGGTATGACATTCATCCGCATAGGGGCGGCTTCAGCAGCATCCCAGCATCAGGTGCCAGCTCATGTCATTCGGTCCATGGGGCGATGGCGGTCCTCCTGTTTCGCCAGATATATACCGGATCCTCAATCAAAAATATCTCAAGCCTTTTGTACCTTGGCTTTGTAAATGTTCTCAATAAAGTTTTGCACCTAACTGTTGTTTTTTAACCCCTTTTTGGTGTACCCGCGCCCGTGGCACCCGGCACAATTCAGCCACTATGTTCAGGGCAGGGATCTCTGTGTACGCCGACTTCACTCCTAGCCCTGACCATAAATATATATACATATATATATATATATATATATATAAAACCTAATAATAAGAAAGTGAAAACTGAATTTTTGAAAAATGTGTGCTAATTTATTGAAAAGAAAAACTAATTTTTTACATGGACAGTATTCAGACCCTTTGCTATGATGCTTGAAATTTAGCTCTGAGGGGCGTCCCATTTCTCTTGATCATCTTTGAGATGTTTCTGCACCTTGATTAGAGTCCACCTGTGGCAAATTCAGAAAATTGGACATGATTTGGAAAGACACAGCCATATCTATATAAGGTCTCTTTTTTCTGATATACAAAGCCAGAAGGAAAGAACTGCCTGTAGAGCTCTGAGACAGGATTGTGTGGCGGCACAGATCCTGTCTCAGAGCTCTAAAACAGGATCTGAGACAGGATTGTGTGGCGGCACAGATCTGGAGAAAGGGGACAAAAAATGTCTTCTATCTAGACCAAACATTCTCAAGTGCACAGTGGCCTATATAATTCATAAGAAAGACGTTTGGAACAACCAGGACTCTTCTTAGTGCTAGCCACCCCACCAATCTAAATAATGGGGGAGAAAAGCCTTGATAAGAGAGGTGACCAAGAACCTAATTGTCACTCTGGTTCAGCTCCAAAGATCCTGTGTGCAGATTGGAGAAACTTCTAGAAGGTTAGCCATCACTGTACTACTCCACCAATCTGAACTTTATGGCAGAGTGGCCAGAAACAATCCTCTCCCAGTGAAAGATACATAAAAGCCCACCTGGCGTTTGCAAAAAAAGCACCTAAAGGACTCTCAGACTGTAAGAAACAGGATTCTCTGGTCTGATGAAACCAAGATTGAGCTATTTTAGCCTCAATTCTACATGTCATGTCTGGAGGAAAGTAGGCACTGCTGATTATCTGCCCAATACCATCCCTACAGTGAAGCATGGTAATGGCAGCATCTTTCATGGCAAGTGGGGATAAGAAGAACACCAAGTAAACAAACAGCGACAGGTAACCAGACAAGGCCCCAAAGCTAGAGAGGAGGGAATGGTAACCTCCTAACAATCCCTGAGCCTCTCCCTGACCGCTGATAATATGAGCAAGTCCTGATGGTGAACAAACTCATACAGTGGAACCTAAGCCCTGCTGACACTGAAGCAAACCCTAACTTAGGGAGAGGGGAATGAGACAGCCGGTACCTTCCACTGTGAAGGGACCAGCGTCTCCCTGAGACCTAGAAGCAACACACACACAAAGGGGAGAACAGGAGGACTTAGCTTGAGACGAGCGGGAAGTAGAGGATCCACAAACAACCAGTATAGAACTCCAGAAGGAAAATACCAACCGCAAAGTCAGCAGTAAGAGGCGGACTTAAATAGAGCCTCTTGAACAGCTAAAGAGCAGAATCTGTGGAGAGGTGGGATCCTGCCCACAACAACAAACAAAAGGGAAACACAGAAAGATCTGTCAGATAGACTCATGTGCTGCAAGTCTTTCCGATCTTCTCAGATCTCTCACAGGGCAGGCAGTGACAGCATCATGCTGTGGGGTGTTTTTAAGCTGCTGGGACAAGGAGACTAGTCAGGGTTAAGGGAATGCTGAATGGAGCAAAATACAGAGATATTCTTAAAAGGAACCTGTCACGTAGAACATAGTGTCTGAGCTAAAGGCAGCATGTTATAGAGTAAGAGGAGTTGAGCATGTGAGAATATTCAGTATAAGGGCTCATTCAGACGGCCGTATGCTGTCCGCAAAAATACTGAATGCTATCCGTTTTTTTTCAGATCTGAAAAAAAACGGATAGCATTCAGTATTTTTGCAGAATTATAGACTTCAATGGGACCATGTCCTCATTTTCACGGACGAGTATAGGACATGTTTCATTTGTTTTGCGGAACCGTGGAATAGAAAAGGACCCCATAGAAGTTAATGGGTCAGCATCTAATCTGCAAAAAAAACGGATCCGCATTTTTGCAGATAGCATACGGCCATCTGAATGAGCCCTTACTTGTAATTCTTCATTTATATCTGTGCTCATTCTGTTCTTGAAGTCAAAGAGGTGGTCCTATTAGTGACTGACAGCCTTCCATCTATGACTGTGCATACAGAGATAGCTGTCAATCATGAGTAGGACCACCTTCCTAACTTCAAAGCCCAGAATGAACAAGAATTTTAATGTATAAATTACAAGCTTTACTGAAGCTTTTCCTACAAAACTATACATCATGCTGTCTGCAGATTATTCAGCATTTTCATGGTGACAGGTTCCCTTGAATGACAACCTGATCCAGAGTGCTCTGGACCTCATACTGGGCCAAAGGTTTACCTTCCAAAACAATGACCCTAAGCAAGGAGTGGCTTAGGATCTGCAGTGTTTTTTAATGTGGTTTTACCATGTGGTCCTAAAAGTTCCATGTAAATACACCATAAAAGGCAGCATCCTGGGCAATAATGAATGAATCATCCTAATAAACTGTCAATTGCAAACCAGATCACATAGCGGAGAACCTCACACTGGACAAAGTTTTAGGCTCATCTGTAGTATAATATATAGTAAATTCCTTTCATCCAGCAATTGGGCTTGAGAGGTGTCACACTACTAGATATTCTGGGTTATCAGACAGTCGTAGGTTAGAGAAGAAAGCACAAAATCTCGGAAGAAGTTTCCACCTCAATTCTTTATTCAGTCTTCTGCTCTTACACCTGTTAAAAGTTTTGTGCTGGATTATGCGTCTTACTGGATAATTAGATGGCAGATTAGTGGAATTTTACTGCAGTGATTTGGTCTTAATTTTCCAGTTTCTGACTTTGTGACCCAGGTAGCTGGTAATCCTGTGGGGCGTGCATTGAGATCTGCAATCAACATTAATCAATATGCCACCAAAAAGACCCTTGCAGAGAGCATGCTAGATGTGGCACTGTTCATGGCCAATGCTACACAGTTAAAGGCAGTTCTGGAGCAAGGGCCGAGCTTCACCTATTACGTCACGCTGATCACTCTCATCAGCCTGTCTCTGGCTCTTCAGGTCGTTATTGGGATCCTGCTGATTATCATTGGTAAGACACTTCAAGGAGAAAGTTATCTCTGTGCAACAAATATTAAAGGGGTATTCCGGTTGTTAAAAGTTATCTCCTATCAACAGAATAGGGGACAACTATTAGATCTGTGGACGTCCTACCATTGGGACTCCTCTCAGCCTCTCAAAATAAATGGACTGGCAGGTCTAGCATACGCACTGCTGCTCCATTTATCTCTATGGGAGTTCTGTAGACAGCCAGGTACAGCACTCCCCTATTTTTCGGCATTCCCATAGAGATAAATGCAAGCCTGACCTACTGCTCCGTTCATTTTGGAGGGTATAGGGTCCCCATTCTTGTGATCAGTTGGTGTCCCAGCGGTAGAACTGCCACCAATCTAATGGTTATCCCCTATCCTGTGGATAAGGATAACTTTTAATAATCAATCTTTGATATTTGCTTGGCGAATGGTGATCATCATAAAGAATACTACTCCACAGCTTGAACTGGCTGATAACAGGGAGTTATCTATTGCTTTTACCAGCCCACCAACGACAGCGTATCCATGGCCTGGTAACAGGGATCAATAAATGGTTTTCACTAGTTTTATGCTACTTTCACACTTGCGGCAGTGTGATCCGGCAAGCAGTTCCGTCGTCAGAACTGCCTGCCAGATCCGCCGATTTGGATGTCACTGAAAGCATTTGTGAGACGCATCCAGATGCGGATCCGTGTCACAAATACATTGCAAGAACGGATCATGGGCATGCGCAGACCGGAAGGACGGATCCGACATTCTGGTATTTTGAATGCCGAATCCGGCACTAATATATTCCTATGGGGAAAAATGCCAGATCCGGCATTCAGGCAAGTCTTCAGTTTTTTTCGCCGGAGATAAAACCGCACCATGCTACGCCTGATTAGTCAAAATGACTGAACTGAAGACGTCCTGATGCATCCTGAACGGATTACTCTCCATTCAGAATGCATGGGGATATGTCTGATCAGTTCTTTTCCGGTATAGAGCCCCTGTGACGGAACTCTATGCCGGAAAAGAAAAACGCTAGTGTGAAAGTACCTTTACAGTCAGCCCCCACCCAGCTTAATATGGATAGTAACAGGGGACAACAGATTACATTGAATAGTAGTTTTTGGAGAAAAGACTGTGAAGATCAAGTAGCTGCAGAAATATTTTTGGCCACAAGATGGCGATAACTTCACAACAAATTATTTCCCCATCATTAAGGGCTCCTTGCACAGGGCTTTACATATAGACATACAGTACTTGTCAACCCTCCCGAAACCTCTTGGAGGCTCTTGGAAAAAGGGGACAACAGAAGAGCTGGCAAATCTCCTACTCAGCTCAGCTTTCTCCCAGAAAGTAGCCCTTGATGAGCTCTAACTGTATGTGGCTTTGGGATGCTGTGTCATTAGATGCACTCCCAGTCCCCAGGTTCTCATTGCAGGGGTTATAGTGGGAATGTGATCATCCTGGATATTTAACTCCTTATGTCCCTTCTATCTACAGCTCGCAGGAACTTGAATGATGTCTCCAAGCAGCCAGGTCTGGATGTGATGAACAATGTGGCCACAGCTCTTGTGTTTGTCACCGTCCTCATCAATATCTTCATTACAGCATTTGGGGTGCAAAAAACTGGTCTCTACCCATCACGGGGGCCTCGAGAGGTGCACTAAGTGGGCAAGACCTACAGGTAAAACCTGGGTACAAGAAACTATTACTGTAGTTGAGGTATAAAGCATAGTACAGTTAATTGTAAAATAATCACCAGGGAAAATGGATTGGTGTATCTAAGCCTATCATTTGTGATACTGTCTGCTGACATGATGCATCTCAGCGGCTCAGCCTATTGTGTAATACTGCCTGGAGAGCTGATGTATCTGAGACTATGATGCCTTATACTGTCTGATGAGTAGCTGTATCTAACCCTATCATATGTGTAACTATCTGCTGAGCTGGGTGTATCTAAGCCCATCACGTGTGATACCATCTGCTGATCTTGTTTTGTTTAAGCCTATCATGTGTGGAGCTGTTTGCTTGGTGTATCTAACCCTGTGGGTGGGAAACTGTCCTCTGTGCTAGCCAAGCCTATCATCTATGATACCGTCTGCTGATCTTGGGTATCTAAGTCTTATGTGTGTGACGCTGTCTGCTGTGATGCGTGTATCTAAGCCTATCATGTGTTATACTGTCTGCTGAGCTGGGTGTACCTAAGCCTCAAATGTGTGGTCCTGTCTGCTGAGCTAGGTGTATCTAATCTTATCATGTATGAAACTGAAAAACTGGGTGTGTCTAAGCCCATCATGTGTGATACTGTCAGCTGAACTGGGTGTACCTAAGTCTACTGTGTGTGATACTGCCACGTGACCAGGAGAGAGGGAGAGGCTAGGAGATATAGTAGTAAGAATGGTGGTTGTAGTTTTTACTCACTCGGAGCACACCTCTCACAGTAGTTGTCCAGATATGTGCCCCCTCACAGTAATGTCCAGATATTTGCCCCCTCACAGTAGTTATGGTCAGATATGTGCCCCCTTCACAGTAGTTATGCCCTGATATTTGCCCCCTCACAGTAGTTATGTCCAGATATGTGCCCCCTTCACAGTAGTTATGTCCTGATATTTGCCGTCTCACAGTAATATGCCCTGATATGTGCCACCTCACAGTAATATGCCCACGATTGTGCACCCTCACAGTAATTTGCCCAGGATTGTGCCCCTTTTCACCTCCTTCAGCAGCAGCAGGATACACATTGGCTGCTCTGGTCTGTGTAGGAGGAGGAGGAGCAGAGGCTGACTGCCGACCGCCCGCCCTGCACAGACTAGTGGTGTGGAGTGCTGGGGGAGGAATGATGGAGCAGGGAGGGACATCTGCCTGAGAGTGGGACATACCTCCCCCGTACTGGAACCGCAGAACAGCAACTGAAATACGGGACTGTCCTGCCGGATCCGGGACAGTTGGGAAGCTTTTCTTTCCTTTCCCACACTTAAGCATTCAGCAAACGGGGTTCAACACTTCTCTTTCACTATGCAACCACAGGGCAGCCCCCAATGTCAGACTGATTTCTACACCCTTTTCACAGGTTTCTGTACTGACAGTAAATGGTTTCACAATGTCCTCAGTGAGATATGGATCTTTAGCAACTTCCACAGTGTGTTTGTAAAGTATGTCCAGGTACAAGAAGACAAATATCCTGAACAAGTCACCTGTGAAGCCTGTAAGATTATCTCCACAGAAATTCTGCATGCACCTCCTCTATATACTGGCATGCTCAAATATATCTTTAGCTCTTTTCTCTATTTTAGGTTTTAAGCTTTCTTTAAAGTTGATTCACTACAAGGTCTGTGCCTTCACTCCTTCCACTTCACTGTCTAGACACACACTGCTCAGTCCTAACTCCTCCTCCCTATGTGGAGAATGGTAACAGCCCCACCTAGTGGTGACAGTTAAGACCTGTTAACTCCTAACTGCTTATTACACAGGAAAATGCATAATAACACATTACACCTTTAGCAGTGTACCACTGTTTTAGCAGTGGAACACTGCAATGCTGTCTGCTGTGCGATTGTATCTAGGCCTGTCCCATGTGATACTGTCTGCTGATTGGGTGTATCTACACTTGTCATGTGTGATCCTGTCTGCTGAGTGGGTGTGTCTACACTTGTCATGTGTGATCCTGTCTGCTGAGTGGGTGTGTCTACACTTGTCATGTGTGATACTGTCTGCTGAGTGGGTGTTTCTAAGCCTATCCCATGTGATATTGTCTGCTGATCAATTGTATGTATCTACGCTTGGCATGTGTGATACTGTCTACTGTGCTGGGTGTATCTAAGCCTCTCATATGTGATAACGTCTAAGCACAGGTCTATATAGACAGAAATGAGGTGCATCACGCTCTTCTGTTCCTTCTTGTGTTACAGACTTGCCAGCGGTGAAGACTTTTGCACCTTCCTCAGCTGTGCTCTTCTTACATCCTTGGACTAAATGTTCTGTGTTTCTGAATATTAATTATTATTAGTAACAGTTGTTAGGTTTCATGATCTTGCTTCTCATTCTTTGCTCATTTATTAAAATCTACCTGTAATTTTAATAAACTTCTCACACGTCATAGTGATAGTGAAGTTTTAATCAGTGGGGGCCAGGGTGCTGAGACTCCCTCTGGTCGCTAAAATGAGGGTCAGAAGCGCTCAGTTGAGTTCCTATTCGGTTCTGCGGCCTTTTCTTTGAGAGCGGAATGTGCAGTGTAGGGATCCACAGAAAGTCCATGGATTTTCTGATAATCCATACACTGCTTGTTCAGAGAACAGAAACACAGAAGCAGAGCGCTAAACTGAGTACTTCTTTCCCCTGGACCCAGCCTCCACTGATTAAAACTTTTGACATGTCAGAATTAGAGATGAGCAAATTTCATTAAATTCGTATTGGGTCAGATTCTTATGAATCGGTTGAAAGTGCTCATATTGCCCTGCAAAGTCATGTATAACACTCTGGGGTCTCCTAGGACTGTATCAAACCCCTTTTAAGCTCTTTAATGGCAAGAGGGCATTAGTAATGTCAAAGTGACAAATGGCTATGGGTAAATTTATGGTTGCTGGTAGTAACAAACAGCCTGTTTAATAACACACTGCACCAACAGATTTTGTATGCTTTAAAAAAAAAAAGTCCAAAAATGTATCCCTTTGGTGTTTATACACTGAATGGAAATGGCTGCAGCCCAGTGACACACAGTACACTACATACACTACACTAACCCTGTCCTTTCCCTAAGGGTCCATGCACACGTCCGTAGGTGTTTTGTGGTCGGCAAATTGTGGATCCGCATAACACAGACACCGGCAATGTGTATTCCGCAAGTTGCGGACCGCACATCGCCGGCACTATAATAGAAAATGCCTTTTCTTGTCAAGAAATGGACATGTTCTATATTTTTTTTTTTTTCGGGAACGGAATTTCAGATCCGGAAGTGCAGATCCGGAAATGCGGATGCAGACAGCACATAGCATCTGTTCTGGCCCCATTGAAAATGAATGGGTCCGCAAAATCCAGAATGGATCCGGAAAAAAATTGCGGATGTGTGAATGGACCCTAACTAAAACCTTTCTCCCTATGAATTAATTAAATCTAGTAGCTATGATGTTCCTTAAAAAGCCTATGTGACCCTAAAATAGCTGTAGTATGCATCTAAAGATAAGCTGCCAGATGTCCTGTCCTATCAATGTACAAGCTCAGAATTCCCCGGTTCAGAATTTATGTAGTACCTATGACGCATATCAGTATCATCTCTCCTGAATGGCCAAGGTGGACTGCAAGACATGATAGGCAAGTCTGTTCATCCGGCACGGCCCTGGGTTATGTGATTCTTCTTCATCTTCTCTGCCCTGCTCTGCTGTCTTATGATATGTAAAATGTCCGACGTTATTTTGAGTGATGTGTCCCAATCACAGAAGTTTCGGCTTTGATTGAGTCCTGAAGTTTTGGGAAATTTCCTCCAAAATCTTTTTTTATTAAGGTTTAAGGCAAATAATAAAAAACAAACATAAATATATGTTTCCATAAAACCTGTTGTAAACGTTTGAATCATTGCATACAAAAACAGTCGGCTTCTATTGGAGGCCGTATTACCAATAAATACCTGAACTATTAACTATTAACATAATTTTCTAATTGCAGAGGAAAGGGAGGGAAGGTTGTTGCTCCTAAGAGAAGGTGTGTAAACAAGGTGATGTATACTTTAGCCCACAGATGTTGAAAATCTGAAAGGTACTAGTGGGGGTAGTTTTAAGATAAGGTATTGTGGGCTCGAAAACTATGCTTGCGAAGTTCCCAGCTCAAGAGTTCTTCCATCCTAAATATGGAGTCAATTTTAGCAAGTCATTGTCTCAAGGCTGTGAAGACCTCCAGTGAAGGGGGATAAGCAGCTTAGCTGCAATGAGAAGGTATGTCAAAAGATCTTGCCGTTTAGGGTGGTATTAGCCAGAAGGTAACCAGAGCAAAATAAGTGTAGTGGTAATGAGACCTAAAGACCAGTCATTTCCATACATAGAGATTCAATCTGCTTCCAATAAGGCTGGATAAGTGGACATGATTACCAGATATGGGATAAAGATCCAGAATATACACTACACCTCCAGCAAATATTGGGAACATATGGGAAGACTTTATGAAGGAATTCTGGGGTCCTGTACCACCTAGTAAGCATCTTATATGAAGTTTCCTGTATTTTCACACAGCTCGAAAAACCATGTGAGTGCTTCAAGACAATAATGTCTCCTCCTTAGTGAAAACAGAATCAAGTTCTTTTTCCCAAGCCAAAAGAAAACTAGGTTTAGCCGGTGTTTTATCAATATGTAAGCCTGCATATATTTTAAAGAGCCATGTTGGATCCATGTTGGGCAAGTTCGCTGATAGGAATTGCTTGCAATGTACAAAGGTCTGGGATCAGTTTTTTCGCGAAAGACTTTGGCTATGGGACGATTGGGTCATTTATCACATAAGGATCTTAAAGGATTGCTACTGTTTACTAAATATGGAAGCATGCGCCGTGGGGTCAGAGAAGAGAATGTGCGCTGTTTGGGTAAGGAGGCTAAAAAAAGAATTAACTATCACGGTTCCCTTAACAGTTGAGCACATTTTAGCGGTCGTCAGTTGTAGGGAGCGTGTGCACCAGAGTGAGGCCAGTTGTTCACTTGTGAGAGGGCTCAGTGTGTGGGGAAGAAGTATGTATGACAACTAGAGTCACCCATCTACTCAAATGATTCACCCTGTAATACAACAGAGGGTCAGGTATAGCCATGCAATTTCAAGTATGATTTCAAAATCAGTAGTCTATGCAGGAGGCGTGGAGGCTTGTTATTCCACAGAAATCGGGTGAATAAGCGGTGAATGGTATAAAAAAAACAATTTAGGAAGAAAAAACTGAACTGTTTGAAGGACATAAAGAAGTTCTGGAAGTATATAAGTCTTCAGGTAGTTTTTCCTGCCTACCCAGGAAATAAAAGGTAACTTAAGACACTCCAGGTAAGCCTGTGTTTTGCGAGCCAGGGATAAATAGTCAGCGGAGAATAGTTTGAAGGGTCTTTAGTGAGAAATACTCCAAGATATTTAATCTGATGGTCAGGCCATTGAAAGGGGGCAAGTTGTTTAAGCGTGGCAACCGTATGAGCAGGGGTGGACACATTTAAAATCTTTAAATTTGGGAATTCAATTTAAAATTTAGAAATCAAACCAAAGGACTCGAAAATGTGTAGTATATTTGGAAATACCTGCGAGGGATTTGTAATTATTAGCAAAAGGTCATCCGCGAACACAGCTGTTTTGTGAATATGAGAACTTAACTTAGCTGCAGGTCATGTATTGTTTTATTTTGTATAAGTTTTTGTAACAAAATCTCCATGGACAAAATTAATAAAGTTGGTGATAAGGAGTAGCCCTGCTGCGTTCCATTGGTGATGGAAAAAGCAGGAGATAAACGTGCCATTGATTCTCGGTCTAGCAGACGGTTGTGAATAGAGAGAGAAAATGGCCAAGATAAATGCCTCTGGGAAACCAAAACGTGACAGGGCTGCCCTCATAAATGACCATCTAAACTCTATCGAATGCTTTTTCAGCATCCATTCCCAGCAAGATTTATGGTATTTTTCTCAGTAGCATGATGTACAAAGTTAATAAGCCTAGTTGTATTATGCTTCCCTTAATTTATGCAAAAAAGGTTTAACCCTATTCCCTAACAGTTTCATCCACCATTTAACATCTGCATTTAGAAGGGAGATTGGACGATAGTTTCCACAACAAGTAGTGTCCTTCCTCTCTTTGGGTACCAGAGTGATATATGCTGTCAACGATTTGAGGGGAAGTGGGTTTTACAAAATTCTGCTGTTGTTAATGGTTGAAGAAGTGATTAGATATCTGTGGTCGACAAAGATGTCAGGCGAAGAGAGTTAAAGGGGTTAACCAATATCATAAACAGCCCCCCCCCCCCCCATGTGCCAAGCCTCTCAGAGGGAATATACTTACCCCACTCCCCGCACTTCTGCTGCTGCTGCTTCTCCCTGTACACGGATGAAAACATCCGGTGTCGGGGGGGGAAGGGGTGCAGCCAATGGCAGGCAGGGACGGGGAGGAGCATCCCTAGCATTGCGGGTGACGCTAGAGAGGCTGGCATCGTCCCCACCTGCCATTGGCTGCTCCCCTCCGACACCGGATGTTTTCATCCATGTACAGGGAGAAGCAGCAGTGGCGGTGCAGGGAACAGGAGAGCAGCAGGGAGAGGTGTAAGTATATACCCTCTGAGGGGCCTGGCACATGGCGGGGCTGTTTATGATATTGGATAATCCCTTTAAGGAAGGAGCAGGTTAGTTTCTCAGCATTAGTGTGTTCTGTTAGGTTATATAACGATTGGTAGAACTTTATAAATTCACTGGTGATTCCTTTAATGTGACAGTGCATGAAGGTCCTGTTTTGATCTCATGATTGAAAGATTGATCTTTCCGTTTCTTAACTAAGGCCGACATAAGTTTGGAACCTCTGCCGCCATGAGCATAAAATTTTAAATATGCTCTTTGATATAATTTAGCAGACTTAACATTCAAGAGATCTTTCAGCTCTTGGTGTAAGTTTGCCAGGACAGTTTGTATCACAGTTGCTTGGGAACGTTTGCCAATTGTCTCCAAAGCCGTGATTTGGGATGTAGGGAATTTAACTGCTCATTTCTTTGCTTTTTGAGTCCTCTCCTCATAAATGCTTTGTGTGTTTCCCACACAAAAGGAGAAGATATGTCCGAGGTAATGTTGTTATTAAAAAAACACTAAGAGAGAACTGCAGGGCTGCAAATTGTCGCTCATTGTCAAGTAATGTCTAGTTAAGTGACTATGTCCATTCTCTAGGTGGGAGGCGTGAGAGAGAAAACAATAAAAAAAACAGGGGCGTGGTCAGAAAGTGTAATAGAGTCTATGGCAGTCAAATGCAGAATCGGGAGAGATCTTCCAGATAGAAATATATAGTCAAGTCTATGGTAGGTATTATGAGATTGGGAGTAAAATGTATAATCCCTAGTGAGAGGATGTTGGAGAAGCCTTGCATCAATTAAATCTAGACTATGTAGGCATCTCTGAAGATTGCTAAGTGAACCTTGAGAGATACAGGAGGTCTGATTTGATGTGTCTAGAAGAGGATTCAAAGCAAGATTGAAATCTCCTCCAACCACCAGAATACCTTCTGCAAATTATCTGAATGCCTTCAGTTTGTTCACCAACCAAACATTTTGGCGGCGATTAGGAGCATAGAGATTGGCTATAGAAATCTTAACCCTTGCAATAGTGCCTTTAATAAAGAGAGCCCTGCATCCGAATGGAATTTTTTTACTCATGGCGATGCTTGTGCCTTTAGAAAAGGGTGTGAGGTAAAGGAGGTAAGACGTTGAGATTTGAAATGTGTCTCCTGGAGGAGCAGTATATCTCCACAGGCTTTTTAAAGGAGGGACAATACCTGGCTCTGTTTCCTTGGTTCGTTAAACCCTTTAACATTAAAGGATGTAACAGTTACAGTTGCAAGAAAAAGTATGTGAACCCCTTGACTAATGATATCTCCAAGAGCTCATTGGAGTGAGGTGTCAGTCAACTGGAGTCCAATCAATGAGAT
Organism: Bufo gargarizans; assembly: GCF_014858855.1. NCBI lineage: Eukaryota > Metazoa > Chordata > Amphibia > Anura > Bufonidae > Bufo > Bufo gargarizans. The sequence goes on from NC_058081.1 coordinate 520,502,600, forward strand.
AAGATTGGAGGTGTTGGTTACAGCTGCCCTGCCCTATAAAAAACACACACCAGTTCTGGGTTTGCTTTTCACAAGAAGCATTGCCTGATGCCACAGAGGAAGCCACTGCTGTCCAAAAAAAAAACATTGCTGCACATTTACAGTTTGCACAAGAGCACCTGGATGTTCCACAGCAGTACTGGTAAAATATTCTGTAGACAGATGAAACCAAAGTTGAGTTGTTTGGAAGAAACACACAACACTGTGTGGAGAAAAAGAGGCACAGCACACCAACATCAAAACCTCATCCCAAATGTGAAGTATGGTGGTGGGGGCATCATGGTTTGGGGCTGCTTTGCTGCATTAGTGCCTGGACGGATTGCTATCATCTGCAGGAGAACTTAAGGCCATCTGTCCACCAGCTGAAGCTCAATACAAGATGGGTGTTGCAACAGGACAACGACCCAAAGCATAGAAGTAAATCAACAACAGAATGGCTTAAACAGAAGAAAATACGCCTTCTGGAGTGGCCCAGTCAGAGTCCTGACCTCAACCTGATTGAGATGCTGTGGCATGACCTCAAGAAAGCGATTCACACCAGATATCCCAAGAATATTGCTGAACTGAAGAATCACTCCTGACTGTTGTGCACGTCTGATCTGCAACTACAGGAAACGTTTGGTTGAAGTTATTGCTGCCATGGGCAGCACGGTGGCTCAGTGGTTAGCACTGGTGCCTTGCAGCGCTGGGGTCCTAGGTTCAAATCCAACCAAGGGCAACATCTGCATGGAGTTTGTATGTTCTCCCCGTGTTTGCATGGGTTTCCTCCGGGTACTCCGGTTTCCTCCCACACTCCAAAGACATACTGATAGGGACCTTAGATTGTGAGCCCCATTGGGGACAGTTGGATGATAATGTCTGTAAAGCGCTGCGGAATTAGTAGCGCTATATAAGTGTGTATAATAAATAAATAAATAAAGGAGGTTCAACCAGTTATTAAATCCAAGGGTTCACATACTTTTTCCACCTGCACTGTGAATGTTTACATGGTGTGTTCAATAAAAACATGGTAACATTTAATTATTTCTGTGTTATTAGTTTAAGCAGACTGATTGTCTATTGTTATGACTTAGGTGAAGATCAGATCACATTTTATGACCAATTTGTGCAGAAATCCATATAATTCCAAAGGGTTCACATACTTTTTCTTGCCACTGTATATTGTGATGAGCCATTGTAGAAAGGAAAGAAAAGAGCACCATGGCATGTGTCCCAAAAATGTAGTGAAGGACATTTTTATAGTGATTTGTGTAGTGGAGTGAGATCTGTAAGAAAAGTAAATACAGGAGCAAGTAGGGAACTAGAAAAAACCTGTAAATAGGTATTAAGCTTATACAAAATAAATAAACAAACATTATAAACCTAGAAATAGGTAGGATAATCAACATCATAAACAGTTGTACTGGGACAACCTGGAATGCAAAGGAGATGGCACCATAACTTTAATGGAGCCA